>NW_028251556.1:507500-1107500 GCF_964263255.1 Lissotriton vulgaris | reverse complement strand
CCTATCAATTGGTATGCTTGGGTCGCCTGTCTGGCTACGTATCTCGAACCATAGCTTGATGGGAAGGTCATCTCGAAAATAATTCAACAGCAGTGATACGCATTAATTTTTACGTGTACATAACACATGACGGTCATGGATATCCTATTTACCAACATTCTCATGATTATGTGTACATTTGTTGTAGCATACATCGACATTGTTTTTACTGGTTTCAACATTGCTACACGTGCATAGATAATGGCATATATTGACATTGAATTTATTGACATTGTTATGCACGCATATATCATGGTGTACGTTGGCATAGCATTCACCGATATTAACATTTCACCCTCTAGTTGAATTTTCAACTATATCATATTTCTCATATGTCATGACAGTCCCATTATTCAAGGCTATGTGTGTTTCTGTAATGTCTGCTACTCCTTCTATTTGCATACTACCAAATTTGGGGACTGTGTTTTTACAGCAGAAAATTCCCATTTGTAGGAAACCACACAACAGAAAATATAAACTGGAAGCAATGATATGAATGGTTGGGATACCCAAAGGGGGACTGTGAGAACACAGTTACCTGGGGATACTCTCAGGTTGGTCCGCCTTCCGATCGGCAGGCTGATGGTGTTCCTCGATTCAGCTGGAAGAAAAAAATCACACTGACTTGTACAAGTAAAATGAGGGACTGTCCCTTTAAACAGGCGTGAGCCCAGCCAATGGGAGATCACTGCGGTAGAAGAAAAGGTAGCTCCAGTTTCGAAAGGGGAGAGGAGGCGATGAGCTTGGTAAATCCCAGGAGGAGCAGGTGAATTAGCGTTCGGGAGAGATTTCGCCCTATGAGGAGAAGACATGCCTGCCTGAAGAAGAAGCCACTACAAGAGCAGATGCCCTGAAGCAGCGGGAACCTTCCTGCCAGGAAACAAAGGACCCCGAATCGGGACCAGATGATTGATGGATGGTCCGGGTGGTTGCAGTTTAGCTGCAACTCAGGAGAGTTACGGCTGAGCGTGTGAGTACCCGTGGCAAGAGCTTGCTGCTGAGGGGATGGAAAAGGGTTGAGGGGGGAGGGTGTGGGAAGGACCTGGAGTCACAGTTGTGCAGGTGGAGGACACCTGAATGTGTACATATTGCCTGCCCTGATTACCGGACAATCAAAAGGGACTACATGTCCCATGATGCAATGTGGTGTATCTGTTATGTTATTTTAATTTGTAATGCGCACGGATACTCACTAGTGTCCCGGTGCGAAGCCTACAAGAAGGGTGACCGTGCCTGTTCAAACGAAAAGTCTTTCCAGGTTTTTCTTGAAGACTGCTGGGTCTTGAGTGTTACAAGCGGCGAGGGGCAGCACATTCCAGGCAACAGCGGCCTTCCTTGCCAACAAACTACCACCTAGCCTCTGATATTTTAATCTGGGAACCTGAGCAAGCTGGAGGGATGAAGAGCGCAACTCTATAGCTGGTACATAAAAAGAAAACCGTTTTTGAAGGTAGGATGGGCTGAGGCCCTGCAGAACCCCGTGGGCCAAAACAAGTGCTTTAAACTTCAACCGTTCCACCACAGGCAGCCAATGCAGAACACGCAGGTGGTGTTGTACTCTGTTCCTGGCAGAAATGCCCAAAAGATGTCTGGCTGCTGCATTTTGAAACCACCTGGAGCTTTTTCAACAAGTAACCCGCAATGCCCAAATAAAGAGCATTAGCTTAGTCTAGTCAGGATAAAATGAGTGTACAGTTGACCGTATCTCTCGCTGCCTGGGGAAGGAGAGGAAAAAACTTCCTCAGAGTCTTGAGAAGAGCGGAACAAGTGCCGGCCAACTTCTTGATATGGTTTGAGAAAGAAAGGCTCTCATCAAACCACACCCCCAAGTTCTTGGCCGGCTTCCCAGCAGAGGTGGGCAAGGGAAATTCGGGAGGCCAAAGAGATTCACGAAAATTGGACAGAAATTTACCAGATAGGAGAATTTCTGACTTCTCCTCATTACATTTTAAATGTGCAGCCGCTAGCCATTTAAAGATGGATGATAAGCAGTGGTGAACCGAGGAGACGGACTCATCCCACGTAAATAGCAGCTGGGTGTCATCAGCATAAGCCATCACCTTAGCCCCAGACTCTCGGCTAGATAGACTAAAAGAGTCATATAGATGTTAAAGAGAAGGGGACTAAGGAACTAAGGACGGGAGTCCCCTGGTGGACTCCCGTGTTCACAGGCTGTAGAGAGGAGGATGTAAGAATCCAAAACCTGCCCCTCCCTGAAGGATCTAAGCCAGTTCCAGGCCGTATTTGACAAACCGATCCTGGTAAGACTCTTGAGGAGAAGAGAATGGGGGACCGTGTCGAACGCCGCCGAGAGGTCAAGCAGAATCAATGCTGCCCTCCACCCGGTGTCCAGACACCCCCGAATAGCCTCAACGACCTCCACCAGGAACGATTTGGTACTATGGGCGGCCCAGAACCCAGACTGTGCTGGATGCAGAATACCCTCCCTCTAAACAAATGACGTTAGCTGTTTGTTGACTAACTTCTCGCACACCTTGGCCAGAAGAGAGATAGGCTGGTAGTTCCCCAGATTAAGAGGGTCTAATGATGTTTTTTTTTTTTGGGAAGTGGCAGGATCTTGGCTTGTTTCCACACTCCTGGGACACTGCCTGTCTGGGGAGACAAGTTGAAAATGCCGTTCACCTCTGCATTGATCGTCACTGCTGCTGCTGCTAGCAGTCTAGCAGCGCAGGGATCCAAAGGTGAGCCGGATTTTAAACTCTTGAGAATTTTAAGAGTCCGATAAGTCCACTGGCTTAAAAACATCCAAGCGATGTTCAGCGCTGGCAGGTGAAAACAGACCATTGCCACCAAATGAGAAAGCCGCCTGAATAGTGCTACTCAGGAGACAGAGGTGAATGACACGCTAGCTTGAGCCGAGGGAGGTGTAAAGCTCTGAAAAATTGCAAAGATTTCTTTAGCGTTGTTTTTAGCAGAGTCAATACGATTTGAATAGAATTGCCTTTTGGCTGAAGTTATGGCCCCATAATAGACCTTCTGTTTGATTCTGAGCTTCAGCTTCGCTGCGGGGCATTAGTAACTGCGACGTCACGCTCACTCCAGAGTCTCACATTCGAGTTTGAGTGCTTTAAGTTCCTGGCTGAACCAGGGTTTAGAAGGAGATTCCCTAGACAGCCTAGGAGAGCACTGTGGGGCGAGTATGTCAACTGCATTAGAAATCCAACTGGTAATGCCAACAAGATGATCCTCAAGGTCCCATCAGGAGGATAGGTCTAGAGGTTTCCAAGACTTGATTGAACGCACCGGGGTCAATTCTTCCATGGGCAGGCTTGCAAAATGAACGGAATGTGTCAAAGACTCAACATTCATCACGTCCCATGAAAAGTATGTCATGAAGTGGTCAAACCAGAAAATCAGGCATAGGTTAATGATCGAGATGGGGAAGTTAGAACAGATTGGATCTAGTATATGGCCAGCCTGATGGGTAGGGGAACTAACCCTCTGGTCAGCTGGACCAAATGAAAAATGTCCAGCAAATCACACGCATCCTTAGCCTGGTCAAGATGAATATTGAGATCCCCTAAGACAATGTAATGAGAGAATCTCAGTGCCCTGGGAACTATAGTATCCCCACAAGCCTTTATGAAAGGTCCCACCGAACCAGGGGGCCTATAGAGCCAAGAGCCTCCCAAAGTAAAATGGTCTGAAAAGCGAATACTGAAATCCCAGGCCTCGCAGCCTCCCCATAAGGTCACATCCCCCCTGCGTGAATCCAATTTCTCCTTATCTTATAGAAAATGGCCCACTGTCCCCCCTTCCTTCTGGAAGGTCAGCCCTAACAATCTTATATCCCTCAGGTGTGGCAAGGGTAACGACTGGGTCTGACGTAGAGTCAAGCCAGGACTATGTAATGAACTGATGCAACAAATACAAGAGATTTAGGAACCAAATCACTATAAAGTTAAAAAACCCTTTCATATAAGGGATATATATATATATAATTTGCATTTTCCTTGCCACTGGATTTATACAGTTTAAAGCGGAAGCATAAAGGGGCAAACACACATCATTTCTCCCTTTAACAGTTTTAAACGTAGAAGACCAACCTGGTATCTCTGGATATTCAAACGGGATTAGTCTGTATTTTCATCCACAACTGGTGCTGGTGACTTATAGTAATAGGCGGAACCTTTAAAAACTCATACTTACCACTCCCTTTCTATTTATACCGAGATCATTCAGGGGAAACTCCAGCCACACCTGACGTTCTAAAAGAGAGAAGAAAATAATTACTTGCGGAAATCTTATGTTGATTTATAGTCCTGTCTATTGTGCTATCAAACCTATATAATAAAAAGACACCATTATGAAACCAGATAAGTGTCCTCGCCTCTATCTCCAACCAGTCTCCTAAAAGTACCACAGGTGGTGTCAGAAGTAAGATCTGAAAGTATGGAGGCCGTAATTAACTGAATGGCTGAGAGGCCTGAGAAGATGGAGAGGGCAATTCTTAATATAGCAGCAGAAGACAGTGAGGCCATCCCCTAAGCCTTAACCTCTCAATCTACAACACAAGTCAGTATATATTGTCCGAACTTCATCCACCGGTAGTGTATCTATCTCTGGATGGTGAGTATATGTCGGTAAGACCAGCCAGGTCACTCCTTATCTGCTGTGTAGACCGAGTCTCACGACGGGTGTTGTGTGTTGTGGAGGGCATCTTTAAACCAGTTTCTGTGTTGCTGGTAAGTTAATGGGACTTCAATGTCTTTGTATGGAATATATTTTTCTGTTGGTTCAATTACAATGTGTGTGTGAAACAATTTAGTCCCTGGGTCCGTACGTGGAAACTGAACCCAGGAATCGAATACCTCTGATCTGAACGCCTCGTGTGCCTCATTCACGAAGGTAACACAGCCGCCTGTTGCGGAAACGCTATTTTCTAGTAATTTTATAGTTACTGCATGTCTACAGTTCTCCGTAATGTTGGGAGCATTTACAACTTTGTCTTCTCCCGAGTTTGAGACCCCATTTGTGGACTCAGTCATTCTCAGGCGAGAAAAAGTTGTAGTAACTAAGGTTTTTGCACAATGTAGGAACCTTTTATCAGTACAAGCTTGTTGAAACCTTCAGTCAATACACAGGGTATATCTGCTCAGCCGAGGTGGATTTCCCTTCCCACTTCAGACGTCTCTGATAAGTGTGAGTAGGGCTTTCTGAGAAAGTATGACTGCTCAAATTTTAATTGTTAATATAAAAACCAAACCAATGTTGGGAGTGCCATGTCGTTTAGTTCCTAGGAACCCCCAAGACCTGTGTGTTTTGGATGACTTAAATTGAGGAATTGGTGTGCAAACAGACTCGGGACAGCCCCACAGGATACGTCAGCCGTTAGACCAGCTAGCTCTACAGTACCATTACCACCCTCTATATTCTACAGTGGTGTAGATAGTTTTCTGGCAACCACTTAACATGACAACCTTGATTCCTCAGGGATCATGGCAAAAGAGTACATTACTTTTCGCTCAGTCACTCTGTACACAGTACTTGCTTATTCTCAGAAAACACAAAGAATGACAATTGGAAAATTCTCAATAAATATTTATTGGTCCAGCGACAATCTTGTGTAAAACATATGTGCTGCCACGACCAGGAGACAGAAGCATATGAAAGAAATTGCAGTAAACAGTAGATACATTTATACCATAATGATAAAAGGATGAACAAGGACAGTTCATAAAAACGATAGCATTTGCGTACTCCCAAAATGCGCAGTACGTACTTTGCCTAAATGTACCTAGCCTAGATATGTAGGTGTAGCATGTATATGTGTATGTAGCCAAGAATCCATTAGGAAAGCTCCAACCCCCACACCTGATGGTTGAGAACGAAGGACCCCATCTCTGCTTGGAGGATGACACCCCGCAATGGATGTCACACCGCTGCTTGTTAAAGATTCAGCATGCAGGACCCAAGTTCAGCTTGGAAGGAATTCTCCTCTAATTTGCAGGGGGGAATGAGGGTCTTATATACTGGAGGGGTCACTCCAGGGTTTCTTTGAGAATACATAAGTTTTGAAAACAATCATAAATGCTTTATAAACAATCATAAATGTTTATCAAAACATTGTCCTTATCCATAGCGAGCCTGTTGGCCGAGGATGAAAAAAAGCAGTGCCCCTTATACAGAGTAAGTGTGCTGTGCATGTGGACATGTTTATGTACGTCAGGGACAGCACTATAATCATATTTTACCAAGAGCCTGCTCACGTAGGGACAAAGCTAACTACTAGGTAAAAGGTCACCCTTCAGAACTGTTATTGTCGTGTGAATGGGAAAATTAATGTAAAACGGGTAAACAGGACAGGACTAGCACAACGAACATGACACCCACTCCTCGACAAATAGTTAACAGTGTTAGCCAGGTACTAATAAAGCTTTACATCACTAAAAGCATAACTTTATTTTAAAAATACTAAAAAGTACTTTAAAAGCTGGTTAAAAATGTCCAAAAAGCATAAAAACTAAGTCAAAAAAGTATTTTTCCTAAAAGCATTCAAAAGGTCCTCTAACTTGTACATGTGGTTATTTTTACACTGAGCACCTTGAAAGCCATAATGCTCAATTAGAGCAGAGAAGGAGAAAAAACAGTCCGTTTCGACCTACAACTTGGTAAATATTTTTTTAAATCACTGTAATTGTTCCCAGCACAGGAAAGGCCAGATTGTTTATGAATCCTGTGCTGAAGACTCAACATAACTGAACATTGCATCCGCAGGTGACAGTCCCTCCAATACTTCCAGTATGATGTAGAGTGAGCAAAGATGATCATCTCTGGTCCCCACCGCAGCCGCCGGGGGAGAATTAGATGCCTTCATACCTGGAACCGATGCCTCAAATAGGAGCTGAAGCATCCCTTGGAGGCTCTAGGAATGCAGTCATCAACATGGGAGTATGCTGTGGACAGCTGTACGCATGGGTCTGCAAAGGCTCCTGGAGCATGTTCATATCCGGTGGTGCAACTGATGGAAGGGTCAGATAGAGGTCCAACACACATACAGATCTGCTGAAGAGGCAGTGGAACACAGGCAGGACACAGTCTAACCACACTGGTCTAAAAGACTGGAACCAATGCCCACTCAGCCCTCTAAGCCGAGTCGTACCCAGGTAGAACACCACACACTTACATCAACGTCGTTCCAGCAGTGTTCTCTCATATCTTGAGGAACTGAGATGTCCAGCGTGAAGCAATCGGATTAAAATCAAGTGCCCGGGACTGATTGCAGAACCAAAGGAAGCCCTCCAAAAACGCTTCCAAGTACAGAGTGTATGAAAGCTGGAATTACTCCTAAGATGGTCAGAAAGGTGGTTAAGAAACCTGATCCAAGGTGCTTAAATAAGTGTACGATCCCACTCGTATCTGACATATTAAAGATATGATGTACATTTTCTCCGAAATGGATCAGGAAGTTCGTACAGACCACGGACTCTAGCTCTGCCAAATACCTTGCAACCTGGAGATCAAAAGTTTCTCAGGCTTAAGTTAAGACCACATTTGGTTGAAACAACATGGCTTTCAGTCTGCTTAGCGAATCAAACCTTATACTGGACACATTTAATGAAGGCCACAGTGGTGCCCCCATAACTGTGTGAGCTGGAGGAAACAATACTTGCTTACAATAAACAACCCTGAAGTTTACTGTGTTTAGATATGTGATGCCTGGCACCATTCCACAACAGCCTCGGTCATTCAGAATTAAATAATTCCCATTCGAGAGTAATTCAAAATCTGGATTAATCGCTGCAGCTGGGGTGCCTTTCAAGTAGAAAAATAAGTCTGCTTTTGAAGCATTACAGGCTCCGTGAAGCAAGACGTCCTTGCACACCGAAGAACCACTTAAAGCTCTCAGTGTGTATCTCTTAAGAAAACTTCTGTGTCCTTATTCCTACACCTATATCTGTATGGTAACGCCCAGATATCTTGTATGTACCCTTAGCCTAATGCTTCATACCTTCCGACCTGATGG
Source organism: Lissotriton vulgaris (assembly GCF_964263255.1). Classification (NCBI taxonomy): domain Eukaryota; kingdom Metazoa; phylum Chordata; class Amphibia; order Caudata; family Salamandridae; genus Lissotriton; species Lissotriton vulgaris. The sequence goes on along the minus strand of NW_028251556.1, from coordinate 1,099,474 downwards.
TGTTCTAGGCAGTATTTGAACTGAAATGTTGTGATGGGTAGTGGGATACGGCCATGAATTAACCATTCCGCAGACGGTGACTCCCCTATACTAAAAGGTAACTTTTCTAATTTCTCAATGAGCAGCATGGTGTACTTTGCATCTCTGCGTTCCATGGTCAATTGTCTGTTGGTCAGATTATAAGCCGAAAACAGATTTGTGCCATTAATGTACCACCATTGCACGTTGCCGGAACGTAATGATTGTAGCGTCCTCCAGCTTAAAAGCATAATAGAGGGCAACTGAGATTGCATTTTGTAGAATCGACAAGTCTTGTTCCATTATGTCAAATGCTGAGGACACAATGTTACTCAGTGAATAAATACATGAAGAAAGTGTAGTCCTACAATCATCAACCACAGCCAAAGCTTTTTCTAGGTTAATTCTATCAATCTCACGTAATCTCTCAGCAGCATTTTGTTGGGCGACTTTACATAGTTCATTATAGATTGCTTATAAGAAGCATTTTTGACACAGTTTTTTGGGACCTAGCAAGAAATCCCTAGGATCCATATTGTCAGACAGAAGAGACAAGTGTAGTTTCACCTGTGATAGTGTTGAGGTCTATAGCCACTCCAGGCACAACTTCCCAACACCATAAGAAGTCAATACCCCTGGGTCGTCTGTATGTACATAGCGGGTGCGAGGCCTATGGATACTAAACCCTACGGTGGCACCCTTGAATCTTGATAGACACCTATTTGTGTCGAAAACCAAACCAACCATCCCTCCCAATTGGGGGCTGAGGAATTGTATGTACCATTCTGTATCATTGCGCCCAGCACTTCATCATATGTCGTATCATTTGACGTACCTTCATGTTAGAAATGGGGGTCTCCAGGTGGCAATGGTTTGCACCTTTATCCAAATAGGGACCCTTGCTTCTAGTCAGGGTAAGGGGGATACACTCCTAAAATAACCCCTGCTCACCCCCTTGTTAGATTGGCACAAGCAGACAGGCTTATCTCAGAGGCAGTGAGTAAAGCATTTGTGAACACATACAGTAATACAGTGAAAACACTACAAATGGACACTACACCAGTTTGGAAAAATTAGTAATCTTTATCTAAACCAAAACGACAGAAATCCACAATACAGTATTAAAAATAAGGCTTTCAAATGGTAGAAATAGTTCAATTCAAGGCAAGTTGTAAATGTGACGCTTTTCTCACAAAGTACCTTGGATGAGTCATGCAAAACAAACAAAATGTCCGCAGGGAAGGTGATGCATCAGTTCCATACATGCAGGGAAGGCGATGCGTAGATTCATTGCTTATGGGGAGGTGATGCGTCGATTCCTTACTGCAGCGCAGGGGAGGTGATGCGTCTGTTCCTTACTGCGTCCCCCAACGATGCAACAAACTTGGCGCCTCAATGCGATGCGATGATCTGGTATGATGCGTGAACTTTTGCAACCACACTGCAGACCTTGAACCGAAATCGGGTCGTCTGTCTCAGACTTCAGAGATTGGAGCACTCGATGCAGCGTGCGGCGACTTCTCGCAGTGCAACGGTTTCTTCGGTGATGCATCGGAAAACGGGTGCGGATATGTCTTGCTTCTTTCATGTTGCATCGATTTTGAAGCTCCCTGCAGAAAACAGTTATCTAGAGGCCAAAAACAACAGCAGGCACCTCTTGCAGGTCAGAACTCCTAGCAGGGCAGTTCAGGGGAACTGGTGGTGAAGTCTTTGTACCTCTGAGACTTCAGAATAGGAGGCAAGCTCAGGTTCAACCCCTTGGAGATCTTCCTCAAGATGACAAAGCAAACAGCAAAGTCCTTTTCTCCTTTCCTTGGCAGCAAGAAGGCCACTGCAGGCCAACCCCAGACAGCAAACAGCACGGGGGCAGTATTCCTCCTCAGCTTATTCGGCTCTTCTCCTTGGCAAAGGTTCCGCTTGATTTCCCAGAATGAATCTAAAAGTCTGGGGTCTGGCCCCCCTTTTATTACACTCAAATCCTCTGTTCTCCAAAGGCAGAGAGTGTCTGTACCCAGCCAAAACCAGTTCTATCCTCACTGGTGCAGCTTCCTGGCAGGAGGTGGAGACAGCATTGTTGAAGGCAGACCGGGCCCATTCAGGTGAGAAGGAAATCTCCTCTCCCTTCTCTAAATGCAGCCCAGGTCTATTCAGCCAAGCACTGACTCATCAGACTTCTGGAGCAGCTGCCCCTCTCCAGCACCTGTCATCCAAAAGCCAGACATGCAATACACAAACCTAGCAGAGGCACACTGGATGGTTAGGCAAGAAAATGCCTGCTTTGGTATGAGACAAGCTCTAAATAAAGCCTCTGTTCCCTGAACCTGCCACTCTCTCATTCCCAGATGGATGTTGTGTCTATCGTGTCCCTCCAATAGTTAAAACCTTGTATAGACATATGGGAAATAAAAGTAGCTGAATATATCTGCTTGGTGTTTGTCAACATAATTTTCTTCCCAGTTACATTCGTCTTTACTAGCTTATAATAGTATGACGTTGTTTCTGATATATAGAACCATGAAAAGTATGTACATTTCTGTATGAGTGTGGCAGAACTGCCTTTCGGTTGTGTCGGGCAATGTTCCCATTGATGGTAAGTGTTTACAGTACGCGGAATACTAGCTCTGTGCAAAACGTATTGACCGTAGTGCAGGTAACAATACATGTTGTCAAAATCATGTGTATCTTCGTACAATTCCCTGTAGGAAAATGCAGCAAATTGTTCTAAATCTGAGAGCATAGTATTTACAGTCTCACTGTCTCAATCATCAGAGTGTGTACTCTGGCAAATTAAATAATTCAATTACATTTTAAATATGTGTGGAATGTTCAAATGTTCAGTAGGACCAAATACATCATATTATTGTTATTATTATTATGAATTTTATATAGCGCCTTGTTACCCTTGGGCATCCCCGCGCTCAACCAGAAAGATACGCTACCACAATAGGGCAGGAACATCATATGAAACCCTATGCCAAAGTATACCATCCGGTACTGGAATTGCTGTAATGTTCACAAGGGACAGGCCTCTCTGTATACGGCGAGATGATTTATGTGGTTTCAGGACCAAGTTCAGAGATAGTTCTGCAGAGCATTGTGGGGGGTAATGTTCATTCAGTAGTAGGTAAAAGACAGTTATATACCAATACAAATTGACAGGAACAGGATCCCTATTGCAAACCACAGATGGAACTAAGGGGACACAAAGTAAGTATTTTTCAGCCAGAGATAGAAATGTTGAAATCTTTCTTTTTTGAAAATTGGTGGCGTTTGCTCAGGCTCACTTGGATCCGAAGAGAAGTTATTGAAGTTGATGAAGTAGCCAGACTCCGTTCGATCTGTCTTTGGTAGCTCTGTGACGCTCCTAGAACTGGCAGGTGCATCTTGTGAAGGCACGTTGATGTAGATGTCATTGTTGGGCCGCATTTCAATTTGCATTTCAGTTATTTTTGACTTTCAGCTGGTGATATTCACACTCCGTTGTTGGAAATTCCTTAATTTTGCCCAGAGGTGTCTTGAAACGTTATCAATCTTTCCATCTGAACTTCCTGTATAGTAGCAAGAGGAGATCTGCGGCTAATCAGGACCCCACGTGGCCTACTGTTGAGAATGTGGTTTGATCAGATCAATGGAGACAAATCTTTTTTCTGTTTGACCAACAAGAGCCAGAAAAAGTACTGTTCTTGTTCCTCTTATAGCCTGGACAGGTACAGGTGTTTTGTAAGATGGCTCAAGCTCCTTCTTTTCCACAATCTTTTCTCTGATCAGGTTCCCAATCTTTGGGACCCAGGCAGGTCTTGCCAGAACCGGTTTCACTTCCCCAGTGGCGGTGCTTTTTACTTGGACGTTGCTCTGTAATGCCCGCAAGTCATTGAGTTCCTGTAAAACAGCTAAACAATCATTCAAATCAAATGGTTTTCTATTTGCCACTGTGCTGGCACAATTGAGGTCAGGTACCCACATTCTTGTCCCAAACAAGATCTCATAGGGGGCACGTCCTCCCAAGGATTTTCTTGGCATATTGTTTAGTGCCCCCTGGACTCCGTATAGGTGATTGACGCAACTACCGCCCGCACCCAATACCCTTGCTGTTAAGGATTGCTTTAGGTGACAGTTTTTCCACTCCACCACCAAATGTCCCTTAGGGGTGTAGGGGGAGCAGTACCGTAAGGCCACGCCCATACTTTCCATGACTTCCTTGCAAGCCTGTGAGCTAAAGGCACGGCCACAGTTGGAATGTAACATGCCAATTGTGTATGTCTTGATAAAGAATCGCAAATTCTTCATAATAGTTTGGGGGTCATTCGAACGCTGAGGCTGAGCCCATAAGAATCTAAAGCATGAATCCACTGCCACCAAGATGTACTTGTATGCCACATCTGAATTCAGAGGGCCGCTGTGGTCCAAATAGACACATGTCTGTGTCGCCGCCGCGCATGCAACCAGGAAGCGACTGGGGGCGCATAAAGGATCCCTTGCAGCAGAGCACAGAGGGAGCCGCTGTTTACTGACCGGAGAGTTGCACACGGCCGGGCTTGGCTCCGCTGTGTGTCTGAGGCCGGGCTTGGCTTCGCCGACCTCCCATCCAGAGTTGTGGTGTTGAGAGGGCCGGGCTTTGCTCCGCTGGTGGCCTGGCCGGGCTTGGCTCCGCTGGGCTGCAAATACTACAAACCCCAGCAGCCCCTTGCGGCAAGGACGTCGCCGCCGCGCACGCAACCAGGAAGCGCCTGGGGGTGCATAAAAGATCCCTTGCAGCAGAGCACAGAGGGAGCCGCTGTTTACTGACCGGAGAGTTGCACACTGCCGGGCTTGGCTCCGCTGTGTGTCCGAGGCCGGGCTTGGCTCCGCCGACCTCCCGTCCAGAGTTGTGGTGTTGAGAGGGCCGGGCTTTGCTCCGGTGGTGGCCTGGCCTGGCTTGGCTCCGCCGGGCTGCAAATACTACAAACCCCAGCAGCCCCTGGTGGCAAGGACGTCGCCGCCGCGCACGCAACCAGGAAGCGCCTGGGGGCGCATAAAGGATCCCTTGCAGCAGAGCACAGAGGGAGCCGCTGTTTACTGACCGGAGAGTTGCACACGGCCTGGCTTGGCTCCGCTGTGTGTCCGAGGCCGGGCTTGGCTCTGCCGACCTCCCGTCCAGAGTTGTGGTGTTGAGAGGGCCGGGCTTTGCTCCGCTGGTGGCCTGGCCGGGCTTGGCTCCGCCGGGCTGCAAATACTACAAACCCCAGCAGCCTCTTGCGGCAAGGACGTCGCCGCCGCGCATGCAACCAGGAAGCGCCTGGGGGCGCATAAAGGATCCCTTGTACCCTCGTCCCACGGGACGCGCGCGGGCGCGCCCGGGAGAAGCCCGGGACAAGGGCGAGGCCGTCTGCGGCCGTCAGAGGCCAGAAGAGGCTGGGCTGGGCCACGGACATTGGCACTTTGTACTTGGACCCTGGACTCTTAGTAAGACATTACTTTTTAATCACTGTTAATTGTTTGTATTATTTATCTTGGATTTATTGCTAACATAGTCTACCAAAATAACTGGCTTAGACACTGTTGTTCTACTTACTCTGAAAGCTAGCATTTGCTGGCTCTACAATGTCTAAGCTTAGGTCCTCAAAACCAGCGGTAACTAATGATACAAGGACAATGGACAACTATCTTGTTAAGGTTGTTGGCAAAATCAACAAAGATAGGAGATTATCACTAAGCAGGGTAAGCCCAGAAAACTCACCCACAAATCTGAGCTCGCCTACCACACCGTTGCCCCATCTAGACAGTGACTTGGCTGCCCCTAATAATGTTGACACAAATAACGATGCATCCACCATTGTGTCAACAGAAGAGCGGGAAATTTTTAACTGAATCCATCCCAAGTCAGAGCCCGTCACCCTCCCCAAGGCCCTCACCAACTCAATCACATGTACGGAGGATGGTGCGGGCATGCAGGAAGGTACCTGCCAAAAGGGTTGTGGGACGGAAGACTAAAAAGGCAGGCACAACATCACTCGGCAGGGGAGACACTCCTGAGTCCATAAACTTTGATGTGGGAAGTACCTTGCATCCAGCCCATATCGAACTCTTGGCAACTATCATTGAGTCGAAATTAGAGGCATTGATTAGACCATTGGTGGCAAAGATAGAATTAGTTGCCCATGAGATCACCAGACTGGGGTGTCTTTTAGATACTCATATGACCTCGTTTCCCATCCATACGAGCCCCCAACCTGGCCCATCGGGTCCTATGAGCAACATCACAGTGAGACCCATAGCACCTGCACCGGCTACCACTAGGGTTAGTGGCACAGGGGCTATTGCTCAGGCACCCTCAGTCGTAAACATACTGAATATTCCACCTTCCAATCGATCATCAGTGGTAACTCCCACAGCACAAACATCACTACAACCACAAGTAGTACAAAATGGCAGTCAGAACAACTTATCAGGGGGAGATATTGCCGGGAGAAGTAGGACCAGGAGGAAAAATGTTGTCAACCTCCCACCGGAGTGTGTTCCATACACTGTGGTATTAACAAATGTTCCAGAGGTTGACTCTTGCCTAACTGACCCTAGGCTAGAAACTCATGCTGCCCTAAAAAATAAAACACTTGCCTGGTTGAATAGGAATTGTGGCTTTCCGCTAGCCTTTTCAAATGATATAATATCCACTCGTAGAGTCAGTTGGATTGGCAATGGTAGAAAAAACATAAGAGGGGACTGCATCATTGTAAATTTTAAACATCCACAACACGTTGCAACAGTCCTCCTTAGAGCCGCTTCTTTACCAACCTTGGAAAATTCCGTATGTGCTAGACCCCTTGGCTTCTTCTATAACCACCTGGATAACACTCAACACCGATTGCCTCATCAGCAAAGGTATCCTGTAAATGGGCACGGGAGGGGGATGGCTGGTTGTGTTCCGAATGTACCTTTGAATGTACCCCTGCATCAATATAGTGCGGACTTATATTGTTATCAGTTAGCAAATAGGCAGTTTGATCATACCCTACCTCTCTATAATCGGTTTACTGCTCTATCAACACTAGAGGAAAATGATTGACTGCCCCCTACCATGGGGAGTTCCATTCAGTTATCAGCACCGTCTCTCACAATCGCTACATGGAACATTGCTGGCCTAAAGAATAAAACTGGGAATGCTGAATAGCTAATGACATTAAAATCCTTTGACATCATTGCCCTACAAGAGACGTGGGATCAAACGAACAGTTTCTCTTTGGATGGCTATAGCCACTTTTGCAACCCGGCTACTAGTAGTGTGGCAGGAAGATCTAAGGGGGGCTTGCTAAGCCTATTTAAACTGGACATAAAAGGCACACTGATCCAATGTTTTTCGGGCTCTGAAAACTGTCTGATTGTTTAACTTTCTATTCTAGATAAAGCCAAGATTCTTTTTGTTAATTTTTATAATTCACACGCAAATGAGTGTACCAGTCAAAATTTGGAAGTACTGGATACATTTTTGTCAGCCTACAGTATTAACGTAAATACTTTTGAATTGATATTATTAGGGGACTTTAATATACATCCATGCACCCTACCATGCATTGTCCAGGATGATGATGGTCCCCCCCCCTTTCCTCATCTGTTCATCTGGAACATACTAGGCGTGGAGAGCATCTTGAAACTTTTCTTGCTAGATGGAACCTATATGAGTCAGGCTGCGGGGATGGAAAAAATAGGTCCCCTACGTTCAAGGGAAAAGATGTGGGTACTATTATAGATTATATTTTTGTGTCTTCTTTTTGGTTAAACAATGTGATAAAATATTACACAGAGGTGTCAGCTTTTAGCGATCACAATCCTGTTTTAATTGAAGTGAAGCATACGGATTTAATTTCTCTAAAAACAGTAAAAGTTAGAGGGGGAGTAAATGTCACGGTAAAAGATCAGAACCGTAGGTTGAAATGGACAAAAATAGTCCCTGAAACCTTTCTTCAAGAGGTTTTGTCTAAAGTAGAGGATAAAGTTGCAATATGCCTAGCGAATAGAACACAATGTAAAGATGTTATAGTAGCATCTGACAATATTTGCATAGAAATTAATCGTAGTCTGCAAAATAAATCCAGGCTGAAGCCGCTAGTGGGCAAAAGATGGTTCGATAAGAAATGCTCAAAAGCGCATGGAGTGCTACTTAAAGCTTTGAAAGCAACTCCCAAAAACCGTGCAGATATAGCTAATGCAAGGATTGCATATAAAAAAAACTATCATAGAAAGGAAGAGGGCCCTGAACGACAATGCTATGGCCCAACTTCTTGAACCAGAAACTTAAAAAAATAGTGGCTATTTTGGAAGATTATAAATCAGCCACTCTTTTCTGATGACGAAAACACCCCCCTGGAGGCAAATATTTCGGATGAGGGCTGGATCGAACATTTTAGACAGATATATACAGAAGCTAGCAGTGCTACCACTTCTACTGTCATTTCAGAAGTTGAGGCAATTGAACTCTACTGCAGAGGATGCCGTCACTTTTGTGGCAACAGAAGTGGAAAAGGCAATAGATCAAACCCTGAAAAACAAAGCACCGGGCCCTGATGGGGTACCAGGGGATGTCTTCAAAAGTGCCCCGAAATTTTGGTCTAAAGTGCTATGTAATGTTTTTAATGCTCTTACAAGTGATAAAATCCCGGACTGCTGGAAAAAATCCATTATCATACCGGTCTTTAAAAAGGGTAACCGGCAAGACCCATCCTGTTACAGACCAATTTCATTGATTGACTCATCGGTGAAAATTTTGGGCCGGGTTATTTTATCAAAACTGAATGACTGGTTAATTGAGAAAGGGGTCTTATCAAACGTCCAGTATGGTTTTAGATCAAAAAGGAGCACAATAGATCAAGGCCTTAATTTTCACTTTTTAGTAGAAAAATATACGAGGGCCAAGGAGGGGTCCATGTACCTGGGGTTCATGGACCTCTCGTCAGCTTTTGATCTTGTTAATCACTCCAAATTATGGACAATTTTGCTCGATATAGGACTGGACAGGGCCCTTGTTAGACTTTTAGCAGACTTACATACCGATCTAATAGCTTCGGTCAAAGTTACCTCGGAGGGGCGTTGCACGAGTCACTTTAAATCAAGAAGGGGAGTTAGGCAGGGGTGCATTTTGGCACCCCTCCTATTTACTGTTTACATAAATGCCCTGGAACCTGCACTTAAAGAGGCATCCCCTGACATCCCACGTATAGGAGAACTTGGAATACCAGTTCTTCTATACGCGGACGATGCCGTCCTGCTCTCACGCACTGGTGTAGGTCTTCAACGATTACTAGATGCCTTTGAGGACTTCATGGGTTCTTTGGACCTAAAGATTAATGTAAAAAAGTCTCAAATTATGATATTGGGCAAGGGTAAGAATAACAAGCTCTTAAAAACATTTACTTGTGCAAATAAGAGCTTTGCAGAGTAGCCACTTTCCCTTACCTGGGGATCACTTTTGATGACAGAGGCACCTGGAGACCCCAGTTAAAAAACAGAAATTTCTCCCTTGCTAGATCATCTTCTGCATTGCAGGGCTTTACAAAAAAACTGGGAGCAAGGCCAATAGTAACTCTTGTAAAAATGTATAAAGCAAAATGTCTTGCCGTTGCTACATATGGAAGTGCAATATGGGGATACTGTCCTACGGAAATTATACAGACCACCAAGAACAAATTTTTAAGAGCTGTTCTCTCTGTACCACAGTCCACTTCAACATATATCGTTCACTCTGAACTTGGTTTAGGATATATCTCAGACTTGATTAAAATGGCCCCTGTTCTGGCTTGGCTGGTTGAATCAAGAAATCCCCCTTAACCACATCATCTTAAAAGACTGCTTGCAGCTGGATAGAGTAAACAAAATCCAGTGGCTAGTTTACATTAAAAACTGTCTTGTTAAGTTAGGGAGACCAGATCTCTTTTTTTCCCCGGCCTCTATAACTGTTAAAGACATTGTCCAGATTAAAGGCATGATGGGAGAATCGCTAAGTCTGGAAAGGGAACAAGTAGAGCTTGAGAAACCAACGGTGCGGACTAGCATTATTTTGAGCACTCAAGTAGGCCCTGAATTATACTTAATTACTGTAAACAAGCCCTATCATCGCTTCCTATTAACTCGTTTTCGATTTAATTTGATTCATCCAACCCTTGGACACTTCCCAACCTGGAGTACTCCCGAAAATGCAATGCCGTGTACTTGCGATAACTTTTCGATCCAGAACACATTACACTTTTTGATGTTCTGTGATCAATACACGGCACCAAGAAGGAAATATCTGATCCCGATCCTAAAGGAGGCAGGGTTTATTCAGATTAAGCCAGCGCTCCTGTTTTTACAGTTATTACAAACCCCCAGGTCTATGTTCCATGTTGCTAGTTTTCTAGTGGGGGCTGTCAGGATCAAGAAAAGGAAAGTCGTCCAATAATGAACTAATATGGTTTTATAATGGTTGATTTTTAATATTGGTCATAGGAAATGCTTACCTCATGAAATTAATACACTTAAATGCAATATGTAAGTGATGAGAATAGATGGTTTTATTTAACTGACCTCTTTTTAATATATCTTAATAATGAGTTTTTAAAATAAGAACATGTTTTCCTTTATATTCCTTTCTTGTAAATAGTTATAGTATGTAAATCAATTAGTATTTGATTTTGTATTAATTATGTATTGATGATCGTGTGAAATTGAATTGTGCCTATGTCTTTTTATGATATTAATTTATCGAAAATAAAGTATTTTGACCGACTGACACATGCAAGTGGTCTGTCAGAAATAAGGAGTTGTCTTGTTTGGGGTGGCCACGCAATGGTAGAACCTTTCATCTGCTGGCAGATATTGCACTTTTGGACATAAGCCTTGGTCTGTTTTGACAAACCTGACCACCAATATCAGTGCTTCCATATTGAAGTTGTTGCAGCGACTCCTGCGTGTGATGAGCCCAGACCCTCGTGTGCAGCTAGAATTAAACCTAATCTGAGTTTGTTATTAGTTTATCCCGCACTCGTTCGAATTTAGGCATACAGTGTGTTTTGCACATCTAATGTATAGGAGTACTTGAGTGGAAAGCCTTTAGGCAAGGCAGAGCTGTTGTGCATAGCATTGACAGCTATCAGTATGTCTCAGTCTATCCTCGTGCTAGCACGAGTGATTGCAACAACAGCATCAGTTGGCACTGTCCTCTTAGCATCTTCATCAGCCAGTGAATTCACTTCAACGTGTATACCAACACACTGATGACTCAAGGTGTGAATTAATTGATCCCATGCCAGACAATCTTTCAGCTTTGCCACTTGTTCCCATAATACTTTGTTTAATTGTACAACCCTTGGAATCGCTATATCCGTTCTGGCCCACTAATGAAGATATTCATTGCAGACTGCACACAATCAGTGAACAAATCGCACACTATCAGTGTGGGAAATCCCTGCTACGTATATCTTAGTGCTAGTATCCGGGCTTTCAACTCTGCCAATTGTGCAATCTCCTACAGATTATGTAGTTGTATTGCTGGGTGGAACTTACGGTCCGGCAAACATCCCTTCACTATAGCGCATGCGGCGCTATACTGTTGTTTGCTTCCAATGGCAGGTTGAGCAGAACCATCAGTGTAGATGATGTATTCATACATTTCTAGAGGCAAGATTTCATTCGGGAGCGGATATTCTTGCTCGGAAAGCAGGAATGCTTGTGTTTTCAGAGTAGGATCATATTTGTAATCTACATCTGTTGCAGTGAGAGAATTAGCCCTTTCTGTTCATCGTGGATGCAATGCTTTCGCATTTGGAATGCTCGCTTTGGTCACAGCTTCTAAATTTGGTACTGGGTTTACAACGATTATGCGTTTCCTCTGTGCTAGTGCTCTTCCTCTCACTACAGCAGTCTGTACTGCCTGTCTCCGCTTCATTGAAAGTGAGGTATGTATATCCTGATAAACCCGGGACCACCCAGATCACCAAGTTCATAGAATTCACACGTGTGTAAATGTCTGGATGCTATTGTGTCAGCCGGAACTAAACAGAGTATTCAAGTGTTTCTGTGTCTACTGATTTGAGTTGAAATCGGGTCTGATTAAGTCATAAAAAGATTTTACTCTTTCTGCATAATCTAGAATGTATCTTCCGCCAAAATTTAGAAATCCTAAAATGGATTGCAAACCTTTCAGAGTCATTGGAGGTTGAAGCAGCGTGCATGTTTCTAAAAAATTACCTGCCAGGCTCTTCTTGCCATCACTTGATAACTCATATCCCAGAAATAGGACATTGAGATAAGCAATTTTTGATTTCTCGAACTTAAATTATTAGCCCAGTTTGGCAAACCCCACAATTATGTTGTTCACCCAGCACAAGTGTTCAAGGAATTAATTGTCTGTCAGATGGAGGTCATCGACATCGAATGTTTGTTACAATTCTGACACTCTTGCCGAGAATAGCACCCGGCTATTCTTAAACCCCTATGACAAATGACAAAACGTTTGCTGTTAAATATCTGATTTCTGGAGCTATATTTTGACAGAAGAACCCATTCGAGATATCTAAGGTCATTTGGTATTTCTTCCGCACAATGTTATTTGTCAATGCGGCACTATATGCATTTTGAAATGCAAATGTTCGCGTGTAAGTGTTTAAGTGACGGTAATCTAAAACGAGACAATATGAATTGTCAGGTTGGTCTAAGATTTCTTTGACCTGCCTTTTTGGCATATTATTTTATAGGGTACTGTTGCTGTGGATTTGGAGTAGATTTTAATGGTATTTCGTGGTGAGTAGACTCCACGCCTCTCTACATGGTTACGGTATAATGCCAGAGCTAGAGCTAGCGCGCACTCCTGCGCGTAGAGTGTTTTAAATTAATTGGACCAAGGTCGGAGAAAGCAGGCAATATAACCCTTTCTCCCCTTGGGCACTCCATCACGAAGTCTGGTGGCAAATCTTTCTCTGCTAACAGGTTATCATAGCCATATGTTAAATTCTCCCAAAAAGACATATCACTTTTCTGGAAATATCACCTCTATTTGGAGTGTAATTTCGTATAGTTTGTGTGAGACACTCTTGTATCAGGTGTTTCCACCATGATATGTTTATTCAATACTGCGGTCACCAGAAAATCCTTCGGGTTCTGATCAGCTATTGTTACTTTTGCCGCTCTGTCTAGCATCGTCAGAGCCCATTCCCCATTCAGAAGCTGAGTCCTGTTTGATAATGGAATCTGAATTACGATGTGTTTCCTTTTTCTCTCTTGGTTGATCTTCGGACTTTTATTCAGATCGCCCGCCCCTGAGTTTTTTTATGAACCCTGAAAGGGACCAATGGAACGTGTATCAGTGTCCTGATACCTATCAGGTTTCCTAATGTTTTCACAATTCCGAAGGTTATACTTCTTTTCAGAGGACTCCCTTTGGGGATACCCATCCCTTTATCGTGAATTCTTTTCTGAATTATTATTTTTTGCATTTTTGTTCTCCCATATCTTCTTAGAAGAAGCGGGTTCTTGATTCGAGTTGTCCTTGTCAGGACTACTTGCCAAGTGTGGCTTCCCGGCTTTGGTTCCCAGATTATCTCTACCTTAAGCAGCATAGGTTTCTTCCATAAAGTTCGGTCCTCAGGGCTCTACCCTCAGCCCCCTGCTTTTTAATATTTATCTTACCCCTCTCATTTATCTCGCAGAACAGCTGGGAGCAAAAATTATGGCCTACGCCGACGATACCCAACTTCTGTTCACATGGTCAAAAAATAACTTGGATGCGTCGGGAGCCCAATCCTGCCTATCATCTGTCTTTCATTGGCTAGCCCTCGCCCAACTAAAATGTAACGCAAGTAAATCAGAGATCCTGCTGTATGGTTCTTTTCCAGACAACTTTAGTGACTCTCTTTGGCCTGCCGATCTGCCATGCCCTAAATCCATCGGCGGCCCTGCAAAAAACCTAGGAGTCTGGTTCAACAATGACCTCAAATTCGAGGATCATCTAAAAAAACTCACTGGGATCTGCTTCTCCACACTCAAAACATTACGCAGGTTTTTCCCTCTTCTTCCGAGAGAGGCCAAGGAGACTGTCATTCGCGCCCTTATACTATCCAGATTGGATTACGCGAATGGCCTCTTCTGCGGTCTACCGGCCTATCTGATTCATCATCTCCAGGTTATTCAAAATGCCGCCGTGCGGCTTTTGTTTAACATACCCAAAAGCTCCAGTGTCCGCCAACCTCTTCGCGCCCTTCATTGGCTCCCAGTCGCTCACAGGATTTTATTTAAAATCCTTGTCCTTGCATATCGTGCTGTCCATCAAACCGGTCCAGTCTATTTGAGAAAAAGATTTTCCCTGTATGTTCCCAACCGACCTCTCAGGTCAACTAATTTGTACCAAATGACTGTACCAAAATTTAAATACAGCAGGCTTGGTGGCCAATCCATCTCTGTCAGAGCTGCGAGAGCTTGGAACACCCTTCCTCTCCATTTGAAAACAGCCCCATCCATCACTGTGTTTAAGAAAGGACTGAAGACCCACCTCTTTAACATCACTGTATAGGGCTCTCACTCCTATCTTTGCGCTGGAATCACTCTACTCTGCCTCCTATCTCTCCCGCGCCAGGATACTATTTTCTTAGTAATTGAGCGCGCTATAAAAGCTTCTATAATAATAATAATAATAATAATATTGATATGAGCTGTTTCCCTTAGGCAACTATATATGGCCACTGGTGCTACATCCCCCTTTACATTGCTCAGCATGATTGCAGAGACTTTGGCAAAATTACCCATTAGTTTCATTTCCAAGTTCAGGGCAGATCCTGCTCGCACTTGTTCTGTATTGTAGTGTAGTTCCTAGTTTCCCACTAGGCCCTGCGCATTGGAATAACATAAACAGTAGTATCGACGTAGAAGTGCGGATCTTCCAGGCCTCTACTGACTATGCTAAACTTAATTGGGTTTGTTACCAACTAGCTCAGAGGTCACTGGAAACTTTCTTCTCTGCATAGGAAGTGATCAGCTTCCCTGGCACAGACAAGAAGGGATTCAGTTTTCCAACAACCGTGCAACATGACAACTTTGCTCCTCAGATCAAGAGTCGATCTCTAGGGTCGTGTGAAACAATAGACAGGTATTTCACTCAGTCAGGTTAGTGCAGATTACTTTCACAATATGTAGAGAATAGAGAGACGGGCGTTTGTCAATAAAGGGTTAACATTTATTGAACAGTCTTTCCTCTCGTACAAGAGAAATGTATTGCCACAATTGCAAGACTTGTTATTATAAAAAGTACGTACAGTAAGATAAGGATTGCGAGATAATACTGTAAAAGCATTGATATGGTTTCTTAGCCATACAATGGTTTAAAAGTAATAAAACATATATACAGCCATATATACATTAGGCTAAAATACTCAACTGGTGCTTCTAACTAAGCCTACCCCAGTGTGCCTGACCTAAGCCTAACACGTGGAAGGGGAGTAAGTAAGTAGCTTTAAGTTAAGTTGGTTTTGCCAAGGTTTGCTTCAAGAATTCTCTTCTAAGGGTTTAGTCAACACCATACCTCTGAATAGAATGATGGAGGTCTGGTATCTCCTTCAGGGGGTCTCGGTATTCCAGTCACCCGCAAGGGTACACCAGAAACGCTGGAGCTGGATTTCTATGCAGGAGGAAGGCAGCGTCTCTCTTCAGCGCGTCGAGGAGGAGGAGGGGGGACAGCGTCCGCTGGCAGTTGGCATCTGCTGGGCTTCTTCGCAGAGGGACGGCTGTTCAGCTCCTAAGCTCACCACACCATCGTGCTTTAGCAGCGATAATGGTATCAGTAGCTTCACCACCAGCGGGACAGCAGCATCATCAGCGTACTGCATACAGCATACAACAGCAATGGGACACCAGCAATTGCTTAAGGCAACGTTGGTAGTATTTATACCTGAAAGGTGCCTGGTTTGACGCAAGTTTGCTGGACATAAGACGTCAATTAAAGATGTCACTAGGAAGTGATAGCTATCAGTTGCTCATTAGAGTCCCTTTACTAATCAAACACAGCAAGCGGGGATTTCCAGGTTTGCTGAGTTTTTATCTTGTTGAAGAACTCGGAGTGTTAATCTAGGAATATCAGATAGTGACTTCTGCTCTGTCATTGCACTAATTGGTTGCAAAGAAAGTGGCAGAGAAAGCTATTCTGGAATGTGGCTCTGTTCGTGTGAGGCCAGAGATGACTTTCTGAATATCGTACTTGAACGGTTATGCCAATATAGGGAATAAATGGATTTATAGCCGAATAGGGGCATAAGGTCACAGTATCGATCAGGAACCTAGATAAACACGCAACACCCACTCCACGGGTTCATGTCCATCAAATTACTAAAACTAGAGCAATAAGATGCATGTGTAACATTGCCCACCCCAAAATACATAAATGCATTTGAAATAGGCGTATTTGTAATACGTGAAAATTATAGGTACTGTACGTTTTTGAAGCATAGAAATCATTAAAAAATTATTGCATATGAAATCAATGAACGATTATGCAAAAAGAATTACACATGAAATATCTCTGAAACAGAAGAAGGGCGAGATAAATCATCACATATAAATGCATTGCAATAACATGTGCTAGAGGCTGATGTAAGTTATTATGTCTCTAGATGTGTGTAGGAATAGAAGTTTGAACTTCTGTTCTCTAAGAATAGTTTTTACCCTAAGCAAAGAATTGTTCGTGCCAAAAAAAGGGTCAATATTAAAAAAAAAATTCAATTCAAAAGAATTATTGCTTGAACGGGGAAATAGAGTTCCAACGCTTTTAGCAGTTTTTGTTGTTCAAAACTGAAGGCCGAATTCAGAGTTCATGGGAACGCTGTGTGTCGGAATGCTTCTCAAAAGTTATTGTTTCTGTTCGGGTGAGAACATCATATCAGACAGGCTCTCAAAGAATTTGTCTACAAAATCAAGTGACAGTTCAACCAAATTTGATAGTGCTGTAACTTGGCAGGTGTGAGAATGATTGCTGTCATCATAGTCTGGGTCAGCAATGCTCTCAGATCGTTGTACCTGGATGATGTTGCTTTTGTCATTCGCTCCACTGTTACCACTTGGTTGTAGCACAGGAGTCTCCACGAATGCAGTCATCAGGATTGGTAGCCGCTGGGGACAACACAATGCGTGAGCCTTTATCGGACTGAGCAAAGTATCGACGTCCATTGGTACTGCTGATGGAAGTGAAAGACAGATGTCCAACACGCATTCATCTCCGCATAGCATACATCGTAGCACAGGTAAAATGCAATTTTGCCATATAGGTCTGAATGAAAGGAACCAGGTCATGTTTAGATCTCTCAGCCTGGCCAATCCGAGGACGTTAGTTATCCTGTCCCGGTAGCGCATTGCTAGGATTGTCTCTTCCATTCCCATGGGAGCTATGTCTGAGTTTCGGCTTGCCATAACAAAGCAGGAGGGTCAAAAATAAAATGCCTGCAACGAGTCCTAAAAATAGTGGTATGCCGCCAAAAACCGAGTGAACAAAATTAGGAACGATTCCCAAGATTGCTTAAAAAGATGTTAGCAGTCCCGTAAAAATCGTCTTAAATATGCCTGGGATGCCTGTGGCACTAGACATGTTAAGGTGTTGGCTAAGCATTTCTACGAAATGCACGGGGCAATTTGTTGATAAAAGTTCATGAACTTCAGTAGTTGTCCTTGCAACTAGAAGATCATACGTCTCTTTTGATGACGTTATAGGCACTGTTGTCTGCAAAAGCACAGACTTCATTTTGCTTAAAGTATCAATTCGTATAGAATAGTGATTCAGATGAGGCCAGATGGGAGTCACTGTGTCTGCAGGCCCACTCGGGAACAATGCCTGCATACAGCATTTGACCATGGATGTTACGCTTACTAGATAACTTTTCCCTGGCACAAGGCCACAACATCTGTGATCCGTTCTAAGAATGTAACTCCCGTTTGCAAGTTGCATAAAGAAGGGCTCTATCTGAGTTGCAGGTGTGACAAGCTGGTGGCATGAAAGGTTGTTAGAATTTCCATCACATGCTCCGTGTAAATTAATACCCTGACACGAAAGTGTACCACTTAGTGAGTGTTTACAGTTTTCACCACTAAGAAATACATTTTTGTCGCTGTCACTATAGCAAGAATGTGTGTATGGTAATTTCCATTCTGATTTTACATATCCTTCACCCAATTGTTCATACTGGCCAGTAGGTATGTATTCAAGGCACTTTTTAAATCGGAAAGTTGTTATCGGAATAGTGATAATTCCGTGTATTATCCATTCAATGACAGGACTCTCTGACATTGTCAATGGTAATCTCTCAAGTTTTTCGATGCTCAGGATTGTATAGTCTGCTCCTTTCTGTGCCAAACTGATTTGTTTATCAGTAAGGTTAAAAATGGAAAATAATGACGTTGTGTTGATTAAACGCCAAGGCACATAGCCTGAACGAAGATTTTGCAGCGTCCAGCCTAATTCTATAATAGAACGTAATTGCGACTGGCCATGTTGTAACATTAGCAAGTCTCTGTCTATCACATCAAAGGCAGAGGATACAATATTGTCCAATGAATATATTCTGGAGGACAGAGTCATTAACCCATTGTCCACTACAGAAAGTGATTTTTCCAAATTAATACGATCAATTTCTCGTATTTTTTCAGCTGTTTCAATTTGTGTGACTTTCCAAGCCTCGTTGTACGCAGCATAGATACTGGTCGCTATGAAACGCTTTTGACGCTGTTTGCGTGGTCCAAGAATGAAATCGCGCAAATCAGCACCATCTTTTAGTAAAGACAAGTGTTGCTTAATTTCAGCCAGTGTGGATGATGTTAGCCATTCAAGGCAGAGTTTCCCTACACTGTATGTTGTTATTATCCCTGGATGTTGTCTCTGGGAGTATCTAGGGTCTAGTCTGGTCATTTTTAACCCCTGTGTTTTATTCAGGAATCTATCTTGACAGTTGAATGTGTCAGTAGGCCAGATTAACCATTTTTTCCAATCAGGATGTGTTCTGTTAAAATGTAAAATTTGTGTTACGTCTAACTCAATATCTGCAGTTGCATTATCAGGTATTGGCTTTGGTATAGACGGTTTGTTAAGGTCTTTGATCTTAGCTAGGCCAAGACAGGATGTTTGATGAATTGTGTCATTTAAAAACATCATTTGTTCTGGTATCATGCAGGTTCTGAATAGTGCTTCTAGACCTTGTACCTGCCAATCTTTTGTACCCCAAATTGTTTTCGTTTCAATGTTATTTTTCCAATAATCAAAACCAAATGTCATCATTTTGTCATAAAATGCTTCTGAATATATCAATTTAGAATTTGTCAGCATTGTTTTCATTCCTGTTTTATCTAACAGTTTGTAATAAAACGTTTCTGCATCACTGGTGTTAAACCCTGAGAAATACTTGAATTTCTCAAAGAATGTCTTAGAACTGCTTTTAGGTGGTGTAGCACAATGTTCCCACTGATTATACATAAAACATTTCTAGGCTGTGCAGATTTATGCAAGTAATGATCACCATAATGTGTATAGCAGAATGTTTGCTCATAACTAGATGAACCTTGTAAATAATCATGATCTGTGAATCTAGCTGACATTACTAAATCAGACATCATGTCATTAATACTGTTAAAGTCCCAATCATCAGAGAATGTACTAGGTTTTACAAAGTCACTTAAGGAAACCTTCAGTTGATGAGGATACTTCAGGATCTCGACCGGACCATAGATCTCATAGTCAGTTTTCTCCCACACTACCCCACCAGGTATTGGAATTGCTGTGACATTTACTGTTGACAGTTCTCTTTTCTTCACGTGGGATGATCTGTGTGGTTTGAGGACTAGGTTGATGTTCTGACTTGCTGTGTCCATTCAATTGTAATAAACTTTCCTAAAATTAAAACTAAAATTAGGCATAGTAGGAGTATGAATACCCCTGAAATAAGCCAATGCTCAATCAACGGTGAATCCAGATATAATTCTTTGATTAGTTGAAAGAGTTCCGTTATAGTTTATTTAGAATACTTTTTTGTTTCTGGCATCACTTAGGGGTCGTTTTGATCTTCAGAGAAGTCGTCGAAGTTGATTAAATAACCAGAGGCAGTTCTGTCAATTGTTGGGATTGGATTTTCAATCTGTCTTTCGATAGCATTTTCTGATGCCACATTATTGTAGACTGGTGTTTCTTGACGAACTGTTTCAATCTGTGTCTCAAGAGGCACGAGTTCCATGGCATTATTGCATAGTCCTTCACTGTGCACTGCAGGCTGATCGAATGTGATGAGTCTTTCAGTTTGAACCTCTTGGATTGTTGCAAGTTTGGGTATTCTGTTGTTTCTTGGGAGTCCACTGGGCCTACTGTTGATTATAGGCCACATGCTTGTGGTTTTACCAGGTCGATGGACACAACTCTGTTCTCCTTTTTACCAGCAAGGGGCGGTAGTACTACTGATCTTGTTCCGGTGACTGCCAAGACAGGTACTGCTTTTCTGTAAGAAGGCCCAAATTCCTTCTTCACCGCGATCTTTTCTCTGACTAGATCCCCAATCTTTGGAATCCAGACAGGCCTTGCTGGGGCTGTTGCTTGTGGTGCCTCGTCAGTGGTAGATGGCTGTTGCTTTAACTTAATGTTGCTTAAGGATTTTCTTGTTTCATTCAGTTCCTGTAAAACGGCCAAACGTTCCTTTACATCAAAGTGCGTTGTTTTTTCTTGTACCACTGATATCTGACTATCGAGGTCCTGAATGTTCATTCTAATTCCGAACAATAGTTCGTATGGGCTGAAACCTTTTAGAGAATTTCTTGGCATGTTGTTAAGACTAGTCTGGACACTTATTAAATGTTTGACCCACCCAGCGCCTGAACCTAATACCTTCGCTGTTATAGATCGCTTTATGTCCCGGTTTTTTCTTTCAACCACACTATTCCCTTCGGGGTGCGATGGACAAGAATACCGCAACCCAATTCCCATGCTGGCCATGGCCTCCTTATAAGCTCGAGAGCTAAAAGCAGGACCCTGGTCAGAATGGAACGTGGTAATTGCGAATGTGCCGATAAAGACTCGCAGATCTTTTATAACCGTTCTAGCGTCAGCCGAGCGCTGGAAGCCTCATTTTTTAAGTGTGTTTAGCCTTAACTGTGTACAATGGGACGCGCTTCTCTTCTTTGATTGCGCAGATAGACTGCCTTATGCTGTCTATCAGGGTTCCTGAAACTACACTGGCCGGTTCATTACTGCGATCTCTGTTGCAGTTTTCACAATTTTGAGCAAAACATTGAATATCTATGCTCATTCCTGGCCCCCAGTACTCTGATTGTAATTCTTTCAGAGAGGCTTTGATTGTTTGGTGTCTCAGACCCAACCCCATGTGTGCTTCCAGTAAGAGGAAGCCCCTCCTGCTCCTGTTTGGAATTACTCTGTCCCCCACTCCAGGGATTCGCGCAAAAGGAAAGGAGTTTGCATCGATTACGTATGCATAATTGAGTGGATAGTTCACGGGTAGTGCTGCACAGTCGCCTTTTACGGTTGTTTTTACTGCCAGCATGGTTTCCCCGTCTATGTATTTTTCTGTATGCTTTTTTGTGGCTACGGAAGCCGTTTTAGTTGCTCCCGCTGTGGCTGTATTAGCAAATGAATTCCCTGCAACGTGAACGCCATCACGTTGAAGACTCTGTGCGTGTATCACGTGAGTCTTTTGTAGTTCTTTGTGTAAAAGAGCTACCTGTTTCCAGAGCAATTTATGCTTTATTGTGGCACCTGTGTCATCTTTGTAATCGTTTTCAATCCAGTTCTGCAATTTGTTATTATAAGAGTTGACGCAAAAATGAGAATCGCACACGATAAGTGTCGGGAATTCACGTTCTGCATTTTCAAGCGCCATCTTTAAACATCTGATTTCAGCTCTCGGAGCCGAACAGTACTTTACTGATTCAGTTTTTGTTACTTTCGGTCTGAATTTACCGCACAGCCAACGACCTTTAATAATCGCACATGCTGCATTGTAGGATTTGTTCTCTACGTTAAAATGCTGTACAAAACTATCTGTATAGATTATACAGGCGTATTGTGGGAGAGGCAGAAGTTCGATTGGCAGAGGATACTCTTCTTCATATTCTAAATCATTCAGTTCTTCGAATTGCGGGGCGAAATAGTATTTCACGTCTTCCGCTCCTAGAGAATCTACACACTGTATCCATTTCGGATCCAGTGACACTGTAGGCAGGTTTACTGGGCTGAATAGCGCCTCGAAGGCGGATTCCGCTGTAAGGATATTAATCCGTTTACCATGTGCTAGTTCTCGTTCATTTGCTAATGCAATTTGCACTGCTTTCACAGTTCTTTCTGTGGGACTGAATGTTTTTTCTACTTGTGTGTACAAGTGAGATTTGATTGAAATTGGTACCTTTTCTCCCTCATTAGAGGTCAGGTACGTGAATCCGCATCTTCCTGGGATGACTCGGATTACAAGATCGCGTGTGTTGTCACGTGTATCTAATTTTGTTTTAGCTAACATGTCTGTTTGCAGTGATCTCAAAATTTCTGTGTGTTTTTGAGTCCAGGTGATTTGTTTAAAATCAGGTTTAATTAATTCGTAGAGAGGTTTAACCCTTTCTGCGTAATTTAGAATGTAAGTTCTTCCAAAATTCAGAAAACCTAGTATGGATTGTAAATTCTTCAGCGTTTTTGGAGCTTGGAGTACAGCGCACTTCTCTAAGAAGTTGTCCGCTAGGCTTTTTCCTTCACTTGATAATTCGTACCCTAAGAACAGTACTGTCAGATGGGCAATTCGAGACTTTTTAAAGTTGAATTTGTAACCCTCTGCTGCGAACCCAAGTATAATGGTGTTCACTCTTTTCAAGTGAGTATCCAAGTAGTCGTCTGTGAGATAGATATCATC
The DNA here is from genome assembly GCF_964263255.1 of Lissotriton vulgaris. NCBI lineage: Eukaryota > Metazoa > Chordata > Amphibia > Caudata > Salamandridae > Lissotriton > Lissotriton vulgaris. The sequence continues at coordinate 1,076,591 of NW_028251556.1, read as the reverse complement.
TACATAAGAAAATGCCTCATCATCATATATTTGTAGTAACTCTGTTACTCTAGCTGAGAATAGTCCTGGGCTGTTCTTGAACCCCTGTGGGAGTCGACAGAATTTTTTCTGCGACCCAAATGCTGAGAAAGCGGTCAAATATCTGCTTTCTGGTGCAATGTTTTGACAAAAGAAACCATTAGAAATGTCTAATGTTGTTTTATATTTTTTCCTAACTATATTATTCATTAGGGCTGCACTATGCGAGTTTTGTACTGCAAATGTTTTGCAACATGAGTTTAGATGTCTGTAATCCAAAACTAAACGATATGAATTGTCTGGCTTGGAGACAGGAAACAAAGGATTGTTCATTTGAGAGGTGCATGTTTCAATCACCCCCTGGTATTCAAGTTGATCTAAAATCTCCCTGACTTGTTTTTTAGCTTCTTGCTTTATGGGATACTGCCGTTGGGCAGTTGGTTCACTTTTTAACTGGATTTTGTGAGGAGGTGAGTCCTCATCCCATCCTACATGATTTTTATATAATGCAGGTGCCTGGGCCACTGCCCATTTCCTTGCATATGTATATTTTTTGTGAATCGGAATGTGATTCGAGAAGGCAGGCATAATCACTTCTTCGCCATGAGGGCACTCCCTGACAAACTCTGGGGGCCAATCTTTTTCAGCTAACAGAATATCATAGCCTTTTGAGAGTTTATCCCAAAATAGACCCTTAATTTTCCTAGTCTTATCACCCTCTATACGCAATGTTATTTTGTATATTTTATGGGGCTCGCTAAGTCTGGTGTCGGCAGTTTCAACCTGAATGAATTCATTCGTGTCCACTGTCTCCAGATGACTCATCAAGATCTTGCGGGCTATACTGATTTCTGCTGCACTGTCCAACATTGTCAATGCCCACTCCCCGTTTTTCAACTGTGTCCTCAGTATTTTCGGCATGGTTGATTACTCTAATACTGGCTACCTTCTTTTTTGGAAATTGTGATTTCTTATTTTGAGCAGGTTCCTTGTCTTTGGACTTGGTGTGCTCTCCTGGGTCTGACCGTCCTCTTCTTTCCGATTTCTGCGAAAAAGATCGAGAGGGACGTGTATCAATACTTTGATATCTATCAGGTTTTTTCAGATTATCCCTATTTCTAAGGTTATATCTTTTCTCAGAGGGCTCCCTCTGGGGAGACTGGTGTTCTCGAGTCGGAGTTCTTTCCCTCCGTCGAGGAGACCTTCCTCTGGACTGGAAAACTTTTTCTTTGGGAGTGGATTGTTTATTTCCATCCCAGCTCTTTTTAGGAGTGTTTAAATTATTTTTAATAAATAATTTTACTAACTCTCTATAAGCATTTGTTAATTCTCTTATGTTAACTAAGAAGTCTTCCCTTGACATTTTTCCAATGTCAGGATGTGGTGTGTAGCTGGCTAGAACCGGCCACGTTGCTCCTGGTCTACCTAGTGGACCGAGCCTAGTTATGTGATCATTGTGTTTTAGGGCGCCATTAAACCAGAGCAGGTGCTCTTGGAATTTAAGTGGAATTTCAATCTCCTCGAAAGGAGCGTACTCTTCCGGAGGTTCCTCTATTTTGTAATAGTGAAACTCTTTTGTTCTAGCGTTTGCCGCTGGAAAGTTTATCCATGAATAGAATACCTCTGTCTGCCGATATTCGTGTGCCTCTATCACGAAAATTACTGTACCACCTTGAGGTGTCAGTCCGTTTTCTATAAGTTTTAACGTTATAGATTTTCTTAAATGTGCCGGGATGATTATCGCACCCGGTACCATATCGTCGGAATCCTGCTGAGTTGCATTTACTGCACCCCCAGTGGTTCCGTTCTCTAAATCTGACATATTATTGTCAGAAAGGTTTTGCAGAGTTGGTCTCCAAGGAGACAAAGATTAGGTGCACAATATTTTGGAACACTGTATCCTTCAACGTTGAATAAACCAGAGCTTTACATAGGAATCTCTTCCTACTAAGGTCGGGCGGATTTTAACCTTTCACCCACTCCAGACGTCTATTGGAGTATTTACGGGAGAAAGGGGTGTGAAATATGCACGACTGAGTTACTCTAACATCTTGCGTTAGTTTATCGCCTTACCAAACGTTTGGGCGCCATGTAGTGTAGTTCCTAGTTTCCCACTAGGCCCTGCGCATTGGAATAACATAAACAGTAGTATCGACGTAGAAGTGCGGATCTTCCAGGCCTCTACTGACTATGCTAAACTTAATTGGGTTTGTTACCAACTAGCTCTTTCTTCTCTGCATAGGAAGTGATCAGCTTCCCTGGTACAGACAAGAAGGGATTCAGTTTTCCAACAACCGTACAACATGACAACTTTGCTCCTCAGATCAAGAGTCGATCTCTAGGGTCGTGTGAAACAATAGACAGGTATTTCACTCAGTCAGGTTAGTGCAGATTACTTTCACAATATGTAGAGAATAGAGAGACGGGCGTTTGTCATTAAAGGGTTAACATTTATTGAACAGTCTTTCTTCTCGTACAAGAGAAATGTATTGCCACAATTGCTAGACTTGTTATTATAAAAAGTACGTACAGTAAGATAAGGATTGCGAGATAATACTGTAAAAGCATTGATATGGTTTCTTAGCCATACAATGGTTTAAAAGTAATAAAACATATATACAGTCATATATACATTAGGCTAAATACTCAACTGGTGCTTCTAACTAAGCCTACCCCAGTGTGCCTGACCTAAGCCTAACACGTGGAAGGGGAGTAAGTAAGTAGCTTTAAGTTAAGTTGGTTTTGCCAAGGTTTGCTTCAAGAATTCTCTTCTAAGGGTTTAGTCAACACCATACCTCTGAATAGAATGATGGAGGTCTGTTATCTCCTTCAGGGGGTCTCGGTATTCCAGTCACCCGCAAGGGTACACCAGAAACGCTGGAGCTGGATTTCTCTGCAGGAGAAAGGCAGCGTCTCTCTTCAGCGCGTCGAGGAGGAGGAGGGGGGACAGCGTCCGCGGGCAGTTGGCATCTGCTTGGCTTCTTCGCAGCGGTACGGCTGTTCAGCTCCTAAGCACACCACACCATCGTTCACGCTTTAGCAGCGATAATGGTATCAGTAGCTTCACCACCAGCGGGACAGCAGCATCATCAGCGTACTGCATACAGCATACAACAGCAATGGGACACCAGCAATTGCTTAAGGCAAAGTTGGTAGTATTTATACCTGAAAGGTGCCTGGTTTGACGCAAGTTTGCTGGACATAAGACGTCAATTAAAGATGTCACTAGGAAGTGATAGCTATCAGTTGCTCATCAGAGTTCCATTACTAATCAAAACACAGCAAGCGGGGATTTCCAGGTTTGCTGAGTTTTTATCTTGTTGAAGAACTCGGAGTGTTAATCTAGGAATATCAGATAGTGACTTCTGCTCTGTCATTGCACTAATTGGTTGCAAAGGAAGTGGCAGAGAAAGCTATTCTGGAATGTGGCTCTGTTCGTGTGAGGCCAGAGATGACTTTCTGAATATCGTACTTGAACGGTTATGCCAATATAGGGAATAAATGGATTTATAGCCGAATAGGGGCATAAGGTCACAGTATCGATCAGGAACCTAGATAAACACGCAACAGTATCTATATCAATACATCAGGAACTACAGCTAAGGAAGGGGGGTGTCGTGTAATCTGAAGTAAACAGGAGCAAAGATTGTTCCACAGTTGGTACAATCCTCAATCGAGGGAACTATCCCCATTGGCAAACAAATGTGGGCCCATATGGGGAAATACTGCTTTCCGCTGTGCAATTTTATGTGCTAACTATAACAGAATTTGCTCCTGTTGGGATGGGATTGTCCCTATTACTGATTTCAGTGTTTGTCGGTTAATTGTAGGTGTGGTCTGATGTGGACTGACTGGAGCATGTCTCGCAGATTTGACTGTAAACGTTCTCATGACAAACTGGACAATGTGTCTGTATAGCCTGACTATGTCTTTTTATATTGTCTGGACTTCATCCACTAGTAGTGTAGCTATCTCTGGATGAGGAGTATATGTTGCTAAGACCGGCCAGGCCACTCCTCTGTTGAGTAGAACGAGTCTCACGACAGGTGTTGTGTGTGGGAGGGCGCCTTTAAACCTGTTTCTGTGTTGCTGGTAAGTTAACGGGACTTCAGTGTCTTCATATGTGTGATACAATTTAGTCACTTGGTCCACACGTTGAAACTGAACCCAGGGACCGGATACCTCTGATCCAAATACTTACTTTGCCTTCATCACAAAGGTACCACAGCCGCCTGTTGTGGGTACGCCGTGCTTTAGTAATTTTATAGTTACTGCATATCTGCAGTTCCTTGTAATGTTGAAAGCATTTACAACTTCGTCTTCTCCCGAGCCTGAGCCACCACTTGTGGACTCAGTCATTCTCAGGCGAAAAAAGTTGTAGTAACAAAGTGTTTTGCGCAATGTAGGAACCTTTTATCCTTCCACGCTTGTTTAATCCTTCATCCAATACACAGGGTACATCTGCTGAGCTGAGGCGGTTTCCCTTCCCACTTCAGATGTCTCTGAAAAATGTGAGTAGGGCATTCTGAAAAAGTACGACTGAACTACTCCGATTTTAATTGTTAATATAAGACCCAAACCAACGCTGGTGGCGCCATGTTGTGTAGTTCCCAGGAATCCCCAGGACCTGTGCTTTTTGGATGAACTAAACTGAGCGATTGGTGTACAAAAAGACTCCAGACACCCCGATAGGATACATCAGCTGCTAGACCAGCTAGCTCTACAGTGCCACTACGACCCCCTTATATTCTACAGTGATGTAGGTAGTTTTCTGGCAACCACTGAACATGACAACCCTGATTCCTGAAGGATTGTGGAAAACCGTACAGTACTTTTCGCTCAGTCACTCAGTACACAGTACTTGCTTATTCTCAGAAAACCCATAGAATGACGATTGGAAAGTTCTCAATAATTACTTATTGGTCCAGTGACAATCTTGTGCAAAACATATGTGCTGCGGCAATCGGGAGACAGAAGCATATGAAAGAAATTACAAGTGCAAATATAGTAAACAGTAAATACATTTCTCCCACAATGCTAAAAGGATGAACATGGATAGTTCATAAAACGAAAGCACTTGCAAACTCCTAAAGTGCGCCCAACTTATTTTGCCTAAATGTACCTAGCCTAGATATGTAGGTTTAGCATGTATATATGCATTTGTGCATGTAGCCAAGAATCCCCTAGGGAAGCTCCAACCTCCTCATCTGATGGTTAAGAACGAAGGACCCAGTATCTGCTCGGAAGATGACACACCGCAAGGAATGTCAGACCCTAGCTCAGCTTGGAAGGAATGCTCCTCTATTTTGCAGGGGGGAATGAGGATCTTACATACCAGAGTGGTCACTCCAATGTTTCTTTGAGAATACATATGTTTTGAAAACAATCAAATGCTTTTCAAATAATCATAAATCTTTATCCAAACAATGCTCAGGCATAGCGAGCCTGTTGGCCGAGGATGAATAAAAGCAGTGTCCCTTATAGTGTGCTATGCCTGGGGACATGTTTATGTAAGTCAGGTACAGCATTATTACCATAATATACCAAGAGCCTGCTCACGAAGGGACAGAGCTAACTACTAGGTAAAAGGTCACCCTTCAGAACCGTTATTGTCGTATGAATGGGACAATGTATGTAAAAAGGGGTAACCATGACAGGAGTAGCCTAACCAAAATGACAATGTGTCCAGATGTCCGGCATAGGGAGTACGTGATACATGTGGTGTGCGGGCTGTGTTCTGATTTGCTGTGTGTTCCCAAGTACAAAAGAATTCCAGAGTTTTTAACTATGAGGGCATGTAAAACTTAAAAGCATGATTCTCACTTTTTAAATACAGTGCTCCCTGCCCTATGGGCTGTTAAGGCCTAACGTAGGGATGACTTATATGTATTAAAAATGTATTTTACCAGGTCGAATTGGCAGTTTAAAACTGCACACAGGCTGTAATGGCAGGCATGAGGCATGTTGTAAGGGCTACTTAAGTGGTTGGCACAATAGGTGTTGCAGGCCCACAAGCGGCATTTAATTTACAGGCTTGGCTATATCTAGTAGCTCTTTACTAGGAGCTTAGACGTAAATTAAATGTGCCGATTTTATGTGCTTTAAAGAAAGACCTGGCCTGGGGGTTCGGGCTGGACTGTTCCAATCGGAGCTGGGTCAAGACTCATTTGCATATGGCTGGGTCCAAGCTGAGGTTTCATTGTGTGAAAAATAACGATGTATTGGCCCGAATAACTACCAGTGAGTGAGATTAATTCAAGCATTCCATCCATCACTTTTTTTGTATTCTTTATAGGAGCCAGCAGTTGTTTGGCAGGCCCTTAGGAACGTTACCTTAGCGACAGTATCATTCTGTTGTTTTTACACTGGAGTATTGTGAGGTGTATAGCATTTTTTCACTTCCTTGTTGATTCCCACAATGGAGAAATGAAATAACAAGTAAGAACATTTCCCATTAGTGTTATCAATGGCACAGTAATATTATTGTCAGTAATATCCTTGATTTGGTGTTGAGTGGCTCAGTATCATTAGAGATTATTGACTTTGTGTTTACAACAACTCAGTATTCTAGTAAAGGACCTGGTATCTCTGGGACCATATGACCATATGACCATATGCCCATAGGCCCATTCGCCTGCCTCTCCTGCAAGTTCAACTGCTTCAGGACCCTCACCAAACCCACCTCCTCCAAACACAGCTCTGACTCTAACCACCTGAAGTGCATCCTGCTGAACACCCGCTCGGTCCACAGACACGCAACTGAACTCTGGGACCTACTCGACACTGCGTCACCGGACATCACCTTCCTTACAGAAACATGGATGAACACATCTTCTGCACCCGACATCGCCATAGCCATACCGGACGCTTACAAGATTATCCAAAAAGACCACACCAAACAAACAGGAGGAGGCATCGCCATCATCCACAGGAACACCATCAAAATCACGACCAGCTCCGACGATAATCTTGCAACCGCCGAACATCTCCACTTTCAGATCCACACCAACCCTATCTTCACCTCCAGCAAGCACATCTCCTTCGATCGCACCACAACTCTCCATTGGACGGACCATAGCTGCGTTCACTTCAGCTACATTACCACCCTGACCCACAATCGCCCACAACCTATCCCTCGGAGAAACTGGAACAAAATCACCTCCGACCAACTCCTCACATCACTCAACCAAAACCCTCCCACCCTGTCATTGGACCCAAACCAAGCGGCCACCAATCTCAAGCAATGGATCACCCACAGCTCTGACAAATTACCACCCCTGAAAAAACACCAGATCAAACCAGGCAGCAAAAAGGCTCCCTGGTTCAATGATGACCTTAAAAAATCCAAGAAGCTATGCCGCACCCTGGAGAAAACATGGAGAAAAAACCCAACCACCGACAACATGGCCACCCTCAAGGCAGCCACCCGCAAACACCACCAATTGATTCGATCCACTAAGAAATCAGCATTCAAGGATCGTCTCGACAACAACACCCACAACAGCAAGGAACTTTTCAACATCGTCAAAGAATTCACCAACCCCACCGCAGCATCTAACGACATCACTCCCTCCCAAGACCTCTGTGATGCGTTATCCTCCTTCTTCTACAACAAAATTGCCGACATTCACAACAGCTTCGAGAACACTACCAGCGATCAATCCTCCCCACCCCCCTCAGATCCTACACCGCCGACTAACCACCTTAGCTCCTGGAACCCAATCACCACTGAAGACACCATCCGCCTAATGAACTCAATCCACTCTGGCTCGCCAACCGACCCCTGCCCCCACCACATCTTCAACAAAGCTGACTCCATCATCGCTCCCCATCTCCGTGATGTCATCAACTGCTCGTTTAACTCGGCCACCTTCCCAGAAAGCTGGAAATACGCCAAACTCAGCGCCCTTTTGAAGAAACCCACAGCAGACCCCTCCGAACTTAAAAACTACTGTCCCATATCCCTCCTCCCTTTCCCCGCCAAAGTCATTGAGAAAGCCGACAACAGCCAACACGCCTTCCTTGAATCCAACAACTCCCTCGATCCCTCTCAATCAGGATTTCGAGCCAAACACAGCACCGAAACCGCCCTCATTGCAGCAACAGACGACATCCGAAAACACTACTGGATAACGGAGAAACAGCGGCCCTCATTCTACTAGACCTCTCCGCCGCTTTCGACACAGTCTGTCACAGCACCCTTACACAACGCCTCAGCAACATCGGCATACAAGGAAAAGCCTTGGACTGGATCATCTCATTCCTCGCCGGGAGAACTCAAAGAGTCCGACTTCCCCCATTCACCTCAGAGGCCACTGAAGTCATCTGTGGCGTACCACAAGGATCGTCACTCAGTCCCACACTCTTCAACGTTTACATGAGCCCACTCGCATTCATCGCGCGCCAACACAACCTCAACATCATCTCCTACGCCGACGACACCCAGTTAATCCTTTCCCTCACCAAAGACCCTAACACCGCCAAAACCCATCTTCACGAAGGCATGAAAGAAGTAGCCGAATGGATGAAACCGAGCCGCCTAAAACTCAACTCAGAAAAAACGGAGGTGCTCATCCTAGGATCTTCCCCCTCTGCCTGGGACGACACTTGGTGGCCTTCCGCTTTGGGCACAGCACCCACACCCACAGACCACGCACGTAACCTTGGCTTCATCCTAGACTCCTCCCTCTCAATGTCCAGACAAGTCAACACTGTCTCATCCTCCTGCTTCAACGTACTTCGCATTCTCAAAAAGATCTTCCGCTGGACCCCCCTGGAGACAAGAAAGACTGTCACCCATGCACTGGTCACGAGTCGACTGGATTATGGTAACACACTATACGCCGGAATCACAGCAAAATTACAAAAAAACTCCAACGCATCCAAAACGCATCAGCGAGACTCATATTGGACATCCCTCGCCAAGACCACATCACCGGACACCTAAAAGACCTCCTGGCTACCCGTCAACAAGAGAATTACGTTCCGTCTTCTCACCCACGCACACAAAGCCCTCTACAATCTAGGACCCGAATGCCTCAACACTCGACTGTCCTTCTACACACACACCCGCCAACTAAGATCGTCCAATCAAGCCCTCGCCGCAGTCCCGCGCATCCAAAAATCCACCATGGGTGGCAGATCCTTCTCCTTCCTGGCTGCCAAGACCTGAAACTCACTCCCCACTTTCCTCCGCCTTACTCAAAACCACACCTCCTTCAGAAAAGAACTTAAAACCTGGCTATTCGACAAATAATGTACCCCTTCCCCAAGCGTCTTGAGACCCTCTGGGTGAGTAGTGCGCTATACAAATTCCCGAACTTGAACTTGAACTATTCCGGGGAGAAAACTAGAAACCTTTGAATTAAGTGTGTGAATACTATCCAGCATTGGAAATTTCAACCCTCCAGGGGTGTAACGCACGCCCCCCCCCCCCCAAAAGCCCAGGGGGCCCCCTCAGCACAGCATTCTGGCTGCAAAGCTCCTGATTGAGCCTGGAGGGGGCCTCTCCACGTGCCTTGCAGGTTGGCCCCCGGGATAGTATCCCCCAAAACAAAACCAACAAATTCGTAATGAGGGAATTTTTTAGGATATTAACTTGAATACAGCTAAATAAAGCTACAACAACAAGTTCAGATCCTTATCCAAATGCCACCTCTCTGCCTGAATGGAACTCCCAACATTCTAATGGTCTAATAAATGTCAGAAAATTATGATAGAACCAAAAGGCCCTTTACTCTGTTTGGAAATTGAGAGAGTATATGCACCACATAGTGTAAATATAGGAAGATAACAAAATAAGATGAAATGCTCTTCCTTCAAATGCTTGAAAATTGAAACCTCAGTATTTTTTGTTTTTCATGTTTTGGGAACCTGGAAAATGATCCATCCGAAGAGAGTACATCTGCTAAAGAATGCAGTCATTTCTTAAACAAAAGGAAGATCTGAGATTTCAATAATTGATTGCGAAAATCAATACTGAGCAATGAGGTGCTCTTCAGAAGCTAAATCAGATGCTGGTTGCTTTAATAAATTAATGTGCACCCATATACTCTGTAGTTCTGGTTATGTCCTCTTTCTATTGAAAAGGCTATTTTGATTTGCTAATAACTTTCATGAATCTGTAGAAAATTAGTGACGGGCTTGGTTTTACTTTAACGAGTTTCAAGCGGACACAGGTGGGGAGGGGAAGTAATGATAAAGGATAGGTCAAAAGAAGAATTTTCTATTTCGAGTCCAGTAGTTCTGCTTCGCCAATAACATGTAAATTAAATTAATTAAAAATTTGCATAAAGAAATAAGTTTACTCAGATGTAGTGCAAAGCCTCTCAAGAGTTTGAGTGATAAACGTGTTAGAAAAATAAGTGAGTGTTTGGGAAAAGTTTAAGAGTGTCTGTTCAAGAATAGTGTCTTAATGGCAAATACAAATATGTTTATCTGATGCACTGAAAAGTCTGTTCTCTAATGTGCATAATGAAAAATTGTTTGGGACCAAGAGGTGACGTGGTGGGGGAGCACGTTTGATCCCCGTTAAAGACTAGGGCATTTCACAAAACAGTATAAATCTCCTTTTTTTGAGAGATCAGTCTTGGATTAATTGCATTCTGGTTCAAAGAGGACCTGGCTTGGCTGTTCAGGCTAGAATGTTCCTATTGGAGTAGAACCAGGGCTGATTTGAATACTGCTGGGCCTAATCTAAGGTGATATAGTGAGCAAAAAAATGATAAACTCGGATGTGGCCATTGGCTGACAACAATTCAAAGATTCCTTCTAACACTTTTTGTACACTTTATTTGAAAGAAACAAAACGAAATTGAGACCCCATCAGGATCAGCAAAACATGAGGGATTTACAAAGAGCCAGAATATGACTGTATTTAAAGTGTCTGTAGTTAATATTTGTGTTCAGAAAATGTAGCCAGTAGGGAAGGGGGCATCCGAGTGGAGTGGGTGACAGCCGGCTGTATGGCCATAGGTTATGCATAGTAGGCTTTGGGTTTGGAGGATGTGTGTGTGTCATGGCCAAAAGCCTAGGCTTGTGTCCAAGGCAGCTACTTATGGCAAAGGGTAGTGGGTGCATAGGGTTGGCTACTGGTCTCGCCCAGTGACCAGAGCTTGATGGTCATGCCCAAAAACCTGTATGCAGGCTATGGTAGTACATGGATTGTACACAGAGTATCAATAAGAAAACAAATGCAATCACCAAAAACCCGTTTATTATGGAAAAAACATTGCTATTCCCCCCAAAAAAGCTTTACTTCAGGCACTGTTTTCCTTCAGGGGTCTCCACTGATAATTATTAAAGCATATAATAACCCCGCTCATGACTTGGATCCTAGAGCACTTAACAAAAATGTACAATAGGTATTTTATTTTCCACTAGATTATGCTATGTATCAAGATCTTCTATCCTCAACAAGAAGGAGCACCACAAGGTCATCGAGGCACATTCCACCAGTCAAGGTTGCTTCCTCAGTGTTGTCTCAGGGTGTTCTTGTGTTGGATATTAACTGAGCTGCAACATGGGCTTTGGTCCCCCTTTTCACTCTGCATTACTGTCTCGACCCCAAAGTCTGCAGAGATGACCATTTTACCAGCTATCTGTTGCAGGACTTCTTTGTTTTGGTTTTACCATATTCCCAGACCCAACACCTGGAAGTTACTGCTTGGGCATTGATCCAAGAGGTGAGGAATCTGCAAGTGAACTATTTATCAGAAAAATCAAACGTTCAAAGGGTTCCCCAAGGCTATTGTCCAACTCGTTGGAACCTGGCCGACTTCCTCTCGCACACCTGTAGGTTCCATGGAGCTGAGAGGTCCTTCATCTGAAATACCAATGGCAGGTTCGCCCTTGGTGCCAATGAGATCAATGCATTCTCCTCATTGGCAGGACCAGGAGGTGAGATAATCCCCAACTTGAGGGACGTATCGTAGTTACTAGCTTCCTGTAGGTCATCATACCAATTCTCTTTGTGGTACGGCTGTTCAAGTTAACCACTTATATCATAGTAATTGTCTGAATCCATGCAGCAGAGGCAATGCAGGTATGTGCTCTCGCCCGATGAGCCCTAACTAGGATGAAATTGGTCCAGGCTTGCTTGTATTCAGAGAGGACTGGGCGTGGCCTGACAGTTTGAGCTGGACTGTTTCCACTGTAGCAGGGTCAAGTCTGATTTGCATATAGGAATGGTTTCTTTCTACTCTTTCTATGTTCTACATAGATCCTGCAAGACTCTTATTTCTGTCACTCCCATAGAGAAATATCAAAGAGTAACAAACACTTAAAAAAAGTATGAAAACAGCGACAGATAAAAGTGTGAGTTTCATAAATGATCACTTCCGGCTCGTCAAGAGTTGAGTGGATTCAAATTGACTTGAGTTTGATGAAGGAACAGCATTTGTTTGTGCTCATGAGACCAATCGTGTAACTGATGACCCATTTCCTGCCACTTCAGAATGGTTGGACATATAGAATTTTTCACCTAAGAAAATGAAGTGACATCAAACAGACAATGAGAGCAAAAGTCAGGGTTTGTGCAATCAGTCATGAAACTGAGCCCTAGAGCCCTCCATTTTACATTTCCCATATTGGAATATGAACTCCTGTCTTCAGTTGCAGTGGTACATCAGTTAAGCACATTTGAGTACTTTTTGATTTAAAAAAAACACAGACCTGGATATAATAGACAGAAATTGCAATTGTTCCAAACTTCTGGTAAACTCTGACAATTGCTTCGCATGATAGAACAGTTACCAATAGCATGCACTACTGTAGGGTCCTAGGTTAAATACTACAATTTCCTCTTCCTGCGACTAACAACTTCTCTTAAAATATGCCAGACTCTATTTTTTTTTTACCATTGTTTTCATCAGTTCTGCTGTACTAATGTGGAGAATGTGCAGTATGTCTGAGTGGGAGGAGACAGTATCATATGGCTGAGATACCCGCCACCCCCTCTCAACACAATCCCCAAGGATGGGAAACCGGAAACGGTTCTGAACTTTTGGAAGGCGGGAGGGAGTGACCCTCCCGGCCGTATTTATTAAAATATGAAACAAAATTAAAACATTAAAATAACAGTTTCATATTATGTACAATTTCATTTCCACATTACGATGTTTGGCTCACCTTAACAGATCTCTAATACAAAGGTTCTCCTAGCCGAACTAACATCCTACAAAATATTTGACTTGAAATTGTACATGCTAACGTTAAGGGCCAACGGCAAGGTCGTAACCGGTGTCAGATCCCTAAACCAGAAATCCCCCCTTCACTTGTGAGTGGAGCGACCGCACAGAGGCGTACCTCAAGTGCATCTACCAATTTCCCTTGGACTTGACGGGGGCCCCAATGAACTCGACGCCATTTAACGGTCGTCCGAGGACTCGTGTGAGGTGTCTAAAAGGTAGCGTAAACCCCCTCCCGAACCCCACACAACTTACCCCATCTGCCGTCGCAGATGTCCTGGCCCCGGGAAATTCCCCAGGAGGGCCCGTAGCCCCTCCTATCCAGGAAGGGGCCTTGACCACCTTTCCTTTCCTTCCGGCGGCCTATCCTTAGAAGGGACCGCCTCCCCGTTGAGGGGCCAATGGCCACCTCCCCCGAGCGCTCCCATCCGTAATGGGTGACGCCCCCCCATAGGGATCTTCCAATTACTGCTCACCGATCATGACCTTACCGCCACAGGCCGGATAGTTGACCGGCTATCCGGACCCCGCACAATAACTCCTGCCTAAAGGTCATGTTTTAAACTCTTTAGCCAAGCTATGAGGTCTCCTATGAGTAACTCATTCCCCACCCGGGACAAATGAACCCCATCCCCCAAATACATACTGTCCCCTTTGATACAACCATGCGAAACAGAATGCAGTGTATTTGAACGATACAATCTACTCAACATGTTATTTATTTTCTTTACTGAATGATTCAGAGCAGAAACCGAAATAGCCCCCCGCCACACTTTCCGTGGGATCATATGGGACCATGCAATTGTGCACCCTGGAACTCTTCTTGCCAACCAACTTACTGTGGAAAGCATTGCCTCAAGAAGAAGTCGTCTACCAGTGGCCACCAAATCGTTGCCCCCAAGATGGACTATGATTATAGACGGCGGTGACCTTGTCCGCCCTAACAAACCCTCGAAAAAGGATTGAAACTGGTCAATACAGAGCCCGCCCCTTCCGTAGAAGGACACCCTGTACCCGTATTCCCCAGCCACATGAATCATGTCACCTGCTTTGAATACGTCCGCGGCACGCCTCACGTATGAGTGGCCCACGACCCACACCTCCTTTCTCGCAGCCGGCGATGTCTGACCGCTGTTCCCCAGGTGTCGGGTCGACTGCACAGTCTGCCCTGCCTCGTAAGCTTGCGCAACTGAAAACCAAACAAAAACAAGAAGCGTGAGTACATTATTACAGCTTCACAACATGTGCAACCGCACATACCTTTTATAACAGTTCAAGGACCAACGCCCCAAACGTTTTACTTCTTCTACACTCAGACCCCTGGCTGTAGCCTCAGTAGCAGCCCCTATCCGAAAGGAATGGGTCCCGAACTCGCCGGGGTTCAAGCCCGCGGGCGAAATCGACATCGCAAGCACCCGCTGGAACTGAAACCTCGTCAGTGGGGTGGCGTCAGCGTGTCTCAACAATGTCCCCCCCCCACATGATGCCACCCTCTGCGCTAAATATTCCTCTACGCACACCACAGGGCACATGGAAGACCCGGGGATCCTCTGAATGATTATGCAGTCCCCAATTGCACCCTGATCGGTTTTGGACCTAACAAACGAGACCGTCATCGTCTCCTCCCTGACCTGAATGTGCTCCCGGCACAGTCCCCCCATCGTATCCTGCTTGTTCTTCGCCACTAATTCGCTTACCCGCATAGCCCCATGGAATGCTAGCGCAAATGCAGCTCGGAATAACACTGCTTCGTACTGGGATGAACACGTTGCAGGGAGTACGGACAATAACAGGGTCAACCTATCCAGACCTATCGGGTGCCTCTCATCTACTCTGCGACCCTCAAGGCGTTGCCACCCACGTAGCGCTTTCTGCACCACAAAAGACGCTGTCGGGTCCTGGATCCCATGAGCCCTTGCCATAAAGGAAATGGCGGCCCGATGCCTCTGGGCCGTAGCTACTTTCTGTGTTGCTGGTAAGTTAACGGGACTTCAGTGTCTTCATATGTGTGATACAATTTAGTCACTTGGTCCACACGTTGAAACTGAACCCAGGGACCGGATACCTCTGATCCAAATACTTACTTTGCCTTCATCACAAAGGTACCACAGCCGCCTGTTGTGGGTACGCCGTGCTTTAGTAATTTTATAGTTACTGCATATCTGCAGTTCCTTGTAATGTTGAAAGCATTTACAACTTCGTCTTCTCCCGAGCCTGAGCCACCACTTGTGGACTCGGTCATTCTCAGGCGAAAAAAGTTGTAGTAACAAAGTGTTTTGCGCAATGTAGGAACCTTTTATCCTTCGACGCTTGTTTAATCCTTCATCCAATACACAGGGTACATCTGCTGAGCTGAGGCGGTTTCCCTTCCCACTTCAGACGTCTCTGAAAAATGTGAGTAGGGCATTCTGAAAAAGTACGACTGAACTACTCCGATTTTAATTGTTAATATAAGACCCAAACCAACGCTGGTGGCGCCATGTTGTGTAGTTCCCAGGAATCCCCAGGACCTGTGCTTTTTGGATGAACTAAACTGAGCGATTGGTGTACAAAAAGACTCCAGACACCCCGATAGGATACATCAGCTGCTAGACCAGCTAGCTCTACAGTGCCACTACGACCCCCTTATATTCTACAGTGATGTAGGTAGTTTTCTGGCAACCACTGAACATGACAACCCTGATTCCTGAAGGATTGTGGAAAACCGTACAGTACTTTTCGCTCAGTCACTCAGTACACAGTACTTGCTTATTCTCAGAAAACCCATAGAATGACGATTGGAAAGTTCTCAATAATTATTTATTGGTCCAGTGACAATCTTGTGCAAAACATATGTGCTGCGGCAATCGGGAGACAGAAGCATATGAAAGAAATTACAAGTGCAAATATAGTAAACAGTAAATACATTTCTCCCACAATGCTAAAAGGATGAACATGGATAGTTCATAAAACGAAAGCACTTGCAAACTCCTAAAGTGCGCCCAACTTATTTTGCCTAAATGTACCTAGCCTAGATATGTAGGTTTAGCATGTATATATGCATTTGTGCATGTAGCCAAGAATCCCCTAGGGAAGCTCCAACCTCCTCATCTGATGGTTAAGAACGAAGGACCCAGTATCTGCTCGGAAGATGACACACCGCAAGGAATGTCAGACCCTAGCTCAGCTTGGAAGGAATGCTCCTCTATTTTGCAGGGGGGAATGAGGATCTTGCATACCAGAGTGGTCACTCCAATGTTTCTTTGAGAATACATATGTTTTGAAAACAATCAAATGCTTTTCAAATAATCATAAATCTTTATCCAAACAATGCTCAGGCATAGCGAGCCTGTTGGCCGAGGATGAATAAAAGCAGTGTCCCTTATAGTGTGCTATGCCTGGGGACATGTTTATGTAAGTCAGGTACAGCATTATTACCATAATATACCAAGAGCCTGCTCACGAAGGGACAGAGCTAACTACTAGGTAAAAGGTCACCCTTCAGAACCGTTATTGTCGTATGAATGGGACAATGTATGTAAAAAGGGGTAACCATGACAGGAGTAGCCTAACCAAAATGACAATGTGTCCAGATGTCCGGCATAGGGAGTACGTGATACATGTGGTGTGCGGGCTGTGTTCTGATTTGCTGTGTGTTCCCAAGTACAAAAGAATTCCAGAGTTTTTAACTATGAGGGCATGTAAAACTTAAAAGCATGATTCTCACTTTTTAAATACAGTGCTCCCTGCCCTATGGGCTGTTAAGGCCTAACGTAGGGATGACTTATATGTATTAAAAATGTATTTTACCAGGTCGAATTGGCAGTTTAAAACTGCACACAGGCTGTAATGGCAGGCATGAGGCATGTTGTAAGGGCTACTTAAGTGGTTGGCACAATAGGTGTTGCAGGCCCACAAGCGGCATTTAATTTACAGGCTTGGCTATATCTAGTAGCTCTTTACTAGGAGCTTAGACGTAAATTAAATGTGCCGATTTTATGTGCTTTAAAGAAAGACCTGGCCTGGGGGTTCGGGCTGGACTGTTCCAATCGGAGCTGGGTCAAGACTCATTTGCATATGGCTGGGTCCAAGCTGAGGTTTCATTGTGTGAAAAATAACGATGTATTGGCCCGAATAACTACCAGTGAGTGAGATTAATTCAAGCATTCCATCCATCACTTTTTTTGTATTCTTTATAGGAGCCAGCAGTTGTTTGGCAGGCCCTTAGGAACGTTACCTTAGCGACAGTATCATTCTGTTGTTTTTACACTGGAGTATTGTGAGGTGTATAGCATTTTTTCACTTCCTTGTTGATTCCCACAATGGAGAAATGAAATAACAAGTAAGAACATTTCCCATTAGTGTTATCAATGGCACAGTAATATTATTGTCAGTAATATCCTTGATTTGGTGTTGAGTGGCTCAGTATCATTAGAGATTATTGACTTTGTGTTTACAACAACTCAGTATTCTAGTAAAGGACCTGGTATCTCTGGGACCATATGACCATATGACCATATGCCCATAGGCCCATTCGCCTGCCTCTCCTGCAAGTTCAACTGCTTCAGGACCCTCACCAAACCCACCTCCTCCAAACACAGCTCTGACTCTAACCACCTGAAGTGCATCCTGCTGAACACCCGCTCGGTCCACAGACACGCAACTGAACTCTGGGACCTACTCGACACTGCGTCACCGGACATCACCTTCCTTACAGAAACATGGATGAACACATCTTCTGCACCCGACATCGCCATAGCCATACCGGACGCTTACAAGATTATCCAAAAAGACCACACCAAACAAACAGGAGGAGGCATCGCCATCATCCACAGGAACACCATCAAAATCACGACCAGCTCCGACGATAATCTTGCAACCGCCGAACATCTCCACTTTCAGATCCACACCAACCCTATCTTCACCTCCAGCAAGCACATCTCCTTCGATCGCACCACAACTCTCCATTGGACGGACCATAGCTGCGTTCACTTCAGCTACATTACCACCCTGACCCACAATCGCCCACAACCTATCCCTCGGAGAAACTGGAACAAAATCACCTCCGACCAACTCCTCACATCACTCAACCAAAACCCTCCCACCCTGTCATTGGACCCAAACCAAGCGGCCACCAATCACAAGCAATGGATCACCCACAGCTCTGACAAATTACCACCCCTGAAAAAACACCAGATCAAACCAGGCAGCAAAAAGGCTCCCTGGTTCAATGATGACCTTAAAAAATCCAAGAAGCTATGCCGCACCCTGGAGAAAACATGGAGAAAAAACCCAACCACCGACAACATGGCCACCCTCAAGGCAGCCACCCGCAAACACCACCAATTGATTCGATCCACTAAGAAATCAGCATTCAAGGATCGTCTCGACAACAACACCCACAACAGCAAGGAACTTTTCAACATCGTCAAAGAATTCACCAACCCCACCGCAGCATCTAACGACATCACTCCCTCCCAAGACCTCTGTGATGCGTTATCCTCCTTCTTCTACAACAAAATTGCCGACATTCACAACAGCTTCGAGAACACTACCAGCGATCAATCCTCCCCACCCCCCTCAGATCCTACACCGCCGACTAACCACCTTAGCTCCTGGAACCCAATCACCACTGAAGACACCATCCGCCTAATGAACTCAATCCACTCTGGCTCGCCAACCGACCCCTGCCCCCACCACATCTTCAACAAAGCTGACTCCATCATCGCTCCCCATCTCCGTGATGTCATCAACTGCTCGTTTAACTCGGCCACCTTCCCAGAAAGCTGGAAACACGCCAAACTCAGCGCCCTTTTGAAGAAACCCACAGCAGACCCCTCCGAACTTAAAAACTACTGTCCCATATCCCTCCTCCCTTTCCCCGCCAAAGTCATTGAGAAAGCCGACAACAGCCAACACGCCTTCCTTGAATCCAACAACTCCCTCGATCCCTCTCAATCAGGATTTCGAGCCAAACACAGCACCGAAACCACCCTCATTGCAGCAACAGACGACATCCGAAAACACTACTGGATAACGGAGAAACAGCGGCCCTCATTCTACTAGACCTCTCCGCCACTTTCGACACAGTCTGTCACAGCACCCTTACACAACGCCTCAGCAACATCGGCATACAAGGAAAAGCCTTGGACTGGATCATCTCATTCCTCGCCGGGAGAACTCAAAGAGTCCGACTTCCCCCATTCACCTCAGAGGCCACTGAAGTCATCTGTGGCGTACCACAAGGATCGTCACTCAGTCCCACACTCTTCAACGTTTACATGAGCCCACTCGCATTCATCGCGCGCCAACACAACCTCAACATCATCTCCTACGCCGACGACACCCAGTTAATCCTTTCCCTCACCAAAGACCCTAACACCGCCAAAACCCATCTTCACGAAGGCATGAAAGAAGTAGCCGAATGGATGAAACCGAGCCGCCTAAAACTCAACTCAGACAAAACGGAGGTGCTCATCCTAGGATCTTCCCCCTCTGCCTGGGACGACACTTGGTGGCCTTCCGCTTTGGGCACAGCACCCACACCCACAGACCACGCACGTAACCTTGGCTTCATCCTAGACTCCTCCCTCTCAATGTCCAGACAAGTCAACACTGTCTCATCCTCCTGCTTCAACGTACTTCGCATTCTCAAAAAGATCTTCCGCTGGACCCCCCTGGAGACAAGAAAGACTGTCACCCATGCACTGGTCACGAGTCGACTGGATTATGGTAACACACTATACGCCGGAATCACAGCAAAATTACAAAAAAACTCCAACGCATCCAAAACGCATCAGCGAGACTCATATTGGACATCCCTCGCCAAGACCACATCACCGGACACCTAAAAGACCTCCACTGGCTACCCGTCAACAAGAGAATTACGTTCCGTCTTCTCACCCACGCACACAAAGCCCTCTACAATCTAGGACCCGAATGCCTCAACACTCGACTGTCCTTCTACACACACACCCGCCAACTAAGATCGTCCAATCAAGCCCTCGCCGCAATCCCGCGCATCCAAAAATCCACCATGGGTGGCAGATCCTTCTCCTTCCTGGCTGCCAAGACCTGAAACTCACTCCCCACTTTCCTCCGCCTTACTCAAAACCACACCTAATTCAGAAAAGAACTTAAAACCTGGCTATTCGACAAATAATGTACCCCTTCCCCAAGCGTCTTGAGACCCTCTGGGTGAGTAGTGCGCTATACAAATTCCCGAACTTGAACTTGAACTATTCCGGGGAGAAAACTAGAAACCTTTGAATTAAGTGTGTGAATACTATCCAGCATTGGAAATTTCAACCCTCCAGGGGTGTAACGCACGCCCCTCCCCACCCCCCCCCAAAAGCCCAGGGGGCCCCCTCAGCACAGCACTCTGGCTGCAAAGCTCCTGATTGAGCCTGGAGGGGGCCTCTCCACGTGCCTTGCAGGTTGGCCCCCGGGATAGTATCCCCCAAAACAAAACCAACAAATTCGTAATGAGGGAATTTTTTAGGATAGTAACTTGAATATAGCTAAATAAAGCTACAACAACAAGTTCAGATCCTTATCCAAATGCCACCTCTCTGCCTGAATGGAACTCCCAACATTCTAATGGTCTAATAAATGTCAGAAAATTATGATAGAACCAAAAGGCCCTTTACTCTGTTTGGAAATTGAGAGAGTATATGCACCACATAGTGTAAATATAGGAAGATAACAAAATAAGATGAAATGCTCTTCCTTCAAATGCTTGAAAATTGAAACCTCAGTATTTTTTGTTTTTCATGTTTTGGGAACCTGGAAAATGATCCATCCGAAGAGAGTACATCTGCTAAAGAATGCAGTCATTTCTTAAACAAAAGGAAGATCTGAGATTTCAATAATTGATTGCGAAAATCAATACTGAGCAATGAGGTGCTCTTCAGAAGCTAAATCAGATGCTGGTTGCTTTAATAAATTAATGTGCACCCATATACTCTGTAGTTCTGGTTATGTCCTCTTTCTATTGAAAAGGCTATTTTGATTTGCTAATAACTTTCATGAATCTGTAGAAAATTAGTGACGGGCTTGGTTTTACTTTAACGAGTTTCAAGCGGACACAGGTGGGGAGGGGAAGTAATGGTAAAGGATAGGTCAAAAGAAGAATTTTCTATTTCGAGTCCAGTAGTTCTGCTTCGCCAATAACATGTAAATTAAATTAATTAAAAATTTGCATAAAGAAATAAGTTTACTCAGATGTAGTGCAAAGCCTCTCAAGAGTTTGAGTGATAAACGTGTTAGAAAAATAAGTGAGTGTTTGGGAAAAGTTTAAGAGTGTCTGTTCAAGAATAGTGTCTTAATGGCAAATACAAATATGTTTATCTGATGCACTGAAAAGTCTGTTCTCTAATGTGCATAATGAAAAATTGTTTGGGACCAAGAGGTGACGTGGTGGGGGAGCACGTTTGATCCCCGTTAAAGACTAGGGCATTTCACAAAACAGTATAAATCTCCTTTTTTTGAGAGATCAGTCTTGGATTAATTGCATTCTGGTTCAAAGAGGACCTGGCTTGGCTGTTCAGGCTAGAATGTTCCTATTGGAGTAGAACCAGGGCTGATTTGAATACGGCTGGGCCTAATCTAAGGTGATATAGTGAGCAAAAAAATGATAAACTCGGATGTGGCCATTGGCTGACAACAATTCAAAGATTCCTTCTAACACTTTTTGTACACTTTATTTGAAAGAAACAAAACGAAATTGAGACCCCATCAGGATCAGCAAAACATGAGGGATTTACAAAGAGCCAGAATATGACTGTATTTAAAGTGTCTGTAGTTAATATTTGTGTCCAGAAAATGTAGCCAGTAGGGAAGGGGGCATCCGAGTGGAGTGGGTGACAGCCGGCTGTATGGCCATAGGTTATGCATAGTAGGCTTTGGGTTTGGAGGATGTGTGTGTGTCATGGCCAAAAGCCTAGGCTTGTGTCCAAGGCAGCTACTTATGGCAAAGGGTAGTGGGTGCATAGGGTTGGCTACTGGTCTCGCCCAGTGACCAGAGCTTGATGGTCATGCCCAAAAACCTGTATGCA
Source organism: Lissotriton vulgaris (assembly GCF_964263255.1). Taxonomy (NCBI): domain Eukaryota; kingdom Metazoa; phylum Chordata; class Amphibia; order Caudata; family Salamandridae; genus Lissotriton; species Lissotriton vulgaris. The sequence continues at coordinate 1,054,351 of NW_028251556.1, read as the reverse complement.
GGCTATGGTAGTACATGGATTGTACACAGAGTATCAATAAGAAAACAAATGCAATCACCAAAAACCCGTTTATTATGGAAAAAACATTGCTATTCCCCCCAAAAAAGCTTTACTTCAGGCACTGTTTTCCTTCAGGGGTCTCCACTGATAATTATTAAAGCATATAATAACCCCGCTCATGACTTGGATCCTAGAGCACTTAACAAAAATGTACAATAGGTATTTTATTTTCCACTAGATTATGCTATGTATCAAGATCTTCTATCCTCAACAAGAAGGAGCACCACAAGGTCATCGAGGCACATTCCACCAGTCAAGGTTGCTTCCTCAGTGTTGTCTCAGGGTGTTCTTGTGTTGGATATTAACTGAGCTGCAACATGGGCTTTGGTCCCCCTTTTCACTCTGCATTACTGTCTCGACCCCAAAGTCTGCAGAGATGACCATTTTACCAGCTATCTGTTGCAGGACTTCTTTGTTTTGGTTTTACCATATTCCCAGACCCAACACCTGGAAGTTACTGCTTGGGCATTGATCCAAGAGGTGAGGAATCTGCAAGTGAACTATTTATCAGAAAAATCAAACGTTCAAAGGGTTCCCCAAGGCTATTGTCCAACTCGTTGGAACCTGGCCGACTTCCTCTCGCACACCTGTAGGTTCCATGGAGCTGAGAGGTCCTTCATCTGAAATACCAATGGCAGGTTCGCCCTTGGTGCCAATGAGATCAATGCATTCTCCTCATTGGCAGGACCAGGAGGTGAGATAATCCCCAACTTGAGGGACGTATCGTAGTTACTAGCTTCCTGTAGGTCATCATACCAATTCTCTTTGTGGTACGGCTGTTCAAGTTAACCACTTATATCATAGTAATTGTCTGAATCCATGCAGCAGAGGCAATGCAGGTATGTGCTCTCGCCCGATGAGCCCTAACTAGGATGAAATTGGTCCAGGCTTGCTTGTATTCAGAGAGGACTGGGCGTGGCCTGACAGTTTGAGCTGGACTGTTTCCACTGTAGCAGGGTCAAGTCTGATTTGCATATAGGAATGGTTTCTTTCTACTCTTTCTATGTTCTACATAGATCCTGCAAGACTCTTATTTCTGTCACTCCCATAGAGAAATATCAAAGAGTAACAAACACTTAAAAAAAGTATGAAAACAGCGACAGATAAAAGTGTGAGTTTCATAAATGATCACTTCCGGCTCGTCAAGAGTTGAGTGGATTCAAATTGACTTGAGTTTGATGAGGGAACAGCATTTGTTTGTGCTCATGAGACCAATCGTGTAACTGATGACCCATTTCCTGCCACTTCAGAATGGTTGGACATATAGAATTTTTCACCTAAGACAATGAAGTGACATCAAACAGACAATGAGAGCAAAAGTCAGGGTTTGTGCAATCAGTCATGAAACTGAGCCCTAGAGCCCTCCATTTTACATTTCCCATATTGGAATATGAACTCCTGTCTTCAGTTGCAGTGGTACATCAGTTAAGCACATTTGAGTACTTTTTGATTTAAAAAAAACACAGACCTGGATATAATAGACAGAAATTGCAATTGTTCCAAACTTCTGGTAAACTCTGACAATTGCTTCGCATGATAGAACAGTTACCAATAGCATGCACTACTGTAGGGTCCTAGGTTAAATACTACAATTTCCTCTTCCTGCGACTAACAACTTCTCTTAAAATATGCCAGACTCTATTTTTTTTTACCATTGTTTTCATCAGTTCTGCTGTACTAATGTGGAGAATGTGCAGTATGTCTGAGTGGGAGGAGACAGTATCATATGGCTGAGATACCCGCCACCCCCTCTCAACACAATCCCCAAGGATGGGAAACCGGAAACGGTTCTGAACTTTTGGAAGGCGGGAGGGAGTGACCCTCCCGGCCGTATTTATTAAAATATGAAACAAAATTAAAACATTAAAATAACAGTTTCATATTATGTACAATTTCATTTCCACATTACGATGTTTGGCTCACCTTAACAGATCTCTAATACAAAGGTTCTCCTAGCCGAACTAACATCCTACAAAACATTTGACTTGAAATTGTACATGCTAACGTTAAGGGCCAACGGCAAGGTCGTAACCGGTGTCAGATCCCTAAACCAGAAATCCCCCCTTCACTTGTGAGGGGAGCGACCGCACAGAGGCGTACCTCAAGTGCATCTACCAATTTCCCTTGGACTTGACGGGGGCCCCAATGAACTCGACGCCATTTAACGGTCGTCCGAGGACTCGTGTGAGGTGTCTAAAAGGTAGCGTAAACCCCCTCCCGAACCCCCACAACTTACCCCATCTGCCGTCGCAGATGTCCTGGCCCCGGGAAATTCCCCAGGAGGGCCCGTAGCCCCTCCTATCCAGGAAGGGGCCTTGACCACCTTTCCTTTCCTTCCGGCGGCCTATCCTTAGAAGGGACCGCCTCCCCGTTGAGGGGCCAATGGCCACCTCCCCCGAGCGCTCCCATCCGTAATGGGTGACGCCCCCCCATAGGGATCTTCCAATTACTGCTCACCGATCATGACCTTACCGCCACAGGCCGGATAGTTGACCGGCTATCCGGACCCCCCACAATAACTCCTGCCTAAAGGTCATGTTTTAAACTCTTTAGCCAAGCTATGAGGTCTCCTATGAGTAACTCATTCCCCACCCGGGACAAATGAACCCCATCCCCCAAATACATACTGTCCCCTTTGATACAACCATGCGAAACAGAATGCAGTGTATTTGAACGATACAATCTACTCAACGTGTTATTTATTTTCTTTACTGAATGATTCAGAGCAGAAACCGAAATAGCCCCCCGCCACACTTTCCGTGGGATCATATGGGACCATGCAATTGTGCACCCTGGAACTCTTCTTGCCAACCAACTTACTGTGGAAAGCATTGCCTCAAGAAGAAGTCGTCTACCAGTGGCCACCAAATCGTTGCCCCCAAGATGGACTATGATTATAGACGGCGGTGACCTTGTCCGCCCTAACAAACCCTCGAAAAAGGATTGAAACTGGTCAATACAGAGCCCGCCCCTTCCGTAGAAGGACACCCTGTACCCGTATTCCCCAGCCACATGAATCATGTCACCTGCTTTGAATACGTCCGCGGCACGCCTCACGTATGAGTGGCCCACGACCCACACCTCCTTTCTCGCAGCCGGTGATGTCTGACCGCTGTTCCCCAGGTGTCGGGTCGACTGCACAGTCTGCCCCGCCTCGTAAGCTTGCGCAACTGAAAACCAAACAAAAACATGAAGCGTGAGTACATTATTACAGCTTCACAACATGTGCAACCGCACATACCTTTTATAACAGTTCAAGGACCAACGCCCCAAACGTTTTACTTCTTCTACACTCAGACCCCTGGCTGTAGCCTCAGTAGCAGCCCCTATCCGAAAGGAATGGGTCCCGAACTCGCCGGGGTTCAAGCCCGCGGGCGAAATCGACATCGCAAGCACCCGCTGGAACTGAAACCTCGTCAGTGGGGTGGCGTCAGCGTGTCTCAACAATGTCCCCCCCCCACATGATGCCACCCTCTGCGCTAAATATTCCTCTACGCACACCACAGGGCACATGGAAGACCCGGGGATCCTCTGAATGATTATGCAGTCCCAAATTGCACCCTGATCGGTTTTGGACCTAACAAACGAGACCGTCATCGTCTCCTCCCTGACCTGAATGTGCTCCCGGCACAGTCCCCCCATCGTATCCTGCTTGTTCTTCGCCACTAATTCGCTTACCCGCATAGCCCCATGGAATGCTAGCGCAAATGCAGCTCGGAATAACACTGCTTCGTACTGGGATGAACACGTTGCAGGGAGTACGGACAATAACAGGGTCAACCTATCCAGACCTATCGGGTGCCTCTCATCTACTCTGTGACCCTCAAGGCGTTGCCACCCACGTATCGCTTTCTGCACCACAAAAGACGCTGTCGGGTCCTGGATCCCATGAGCCCTTGCCATAAAGGAAATGGCGGCCCGATGCCTCTGGGCCGTAGCTACTGATTTGCCTGCCTGATGTAAAGACAGCAGAAATTTTACGACAAGCTCTTCCTGTCCCCAAAGCTTCCCCCCAGCAGAACCCAAAAAGGACAAATAGGAACGGAACGCCCCTTCATATGCCTTCCTTGTCCTGGGTGCTAAACTCTCTCCCACGAGGTTTTGTAGTTCGGGGCACCGAGAGACCAGAGAGCTTCGGGAAAGGGTGCTGCCACCAGGTCCGCTGTGGGCAGAAAACCCCAGAAGGCCTGCATACGGAAACAAGAAAGCGCATCAGCCGCTTGGTTCAGTACCCCCGGGACATGTCTTGCCCTAAAGAGCACATTCAACTGCATACACAATAACACAATTTCTTTGAGCAGTCTCAGAATCCATTTGCAACGTGCTGCCTGACTATTGATACACTCAACCACAGTCATGTTATCAGACCAGAACACCACAGAATGATCCCGAAACCCCTCTGGCCATGACTTCAAGGCCACCAAAATAGGGAAGAGTTCAAGGAAAGCAATGTTACTCGTCAGGCCGCACTCGTGCCACCATGACGGCCATTTTTGAGCCGACCATTGTGTACCAAATATGGCACCAAAACCTATACTCCCCGCCGAATCTGTCCAAAGCCCCAGCTCCTCGGAGGACACCGCCGGTTTGTTCCAGACAATTCGACCATTGAAATCCGCCAAAAATGCCAACCAAATGCGCATGTCCTGGCGAACTTCTGCCGAGAGCCTCGTGCGGTGATGTCCTTCCTTCAGGCCGACCATGGCTTGTGCAATCGAGCGGGAAAAGGGGCGTGCCATTGGCATCACTCTCAGGGCAAAATTCAACTGACCCACCACCTGTTGCAATTGATGCAGGTTTACTTTCGTTGCACGAATACATGTTTCAAGGGATGTCCTGAATTTTAACACTTTCTCCCTGGGTAATCTAAAACAACCTTCTTCCGAGTCGAGCTCGATCCCCAGAAACTCGAGCAAAGTCGAGGGACCCACAGTCTTACCTGGCGCCAATGGCACACCGAATTGATTCATTAAGACACAAAATTCATGTAAAGCCTGTCCACACTCAGGATCCCCGGCTGCCCCCAAAAACAGAAAGTCATCGAGATAATGCATAACATGCTGAAAACCCGTCTTCCTTGTGAATACCCATTGCAGAAAACAACTGAACTTTTCAAAATAGGCACAGGATATCGAGCACCCCATTGGCATACATCTATCCATGTAATAGCGACCCTGAAACATAAAACCAAGGAGACGCTGATCGTCTGGGTGCACCGGGAGCAACCGGAACGCTGACTCGATGTCTGATTTTGCCATCAGCGCCCCGGGCCCCAGGCGATTCAACATGGCAACGGCCTCATCGAAAGATGCGTACCACACGGAACACACTTCCGGGTCTATCGCTTCATTCACAGAAAGACCACGTGGGGCTGACAAGTTATGTATCAGCCGAAACTCACCCGGGTCCTTCTTGGGGACCACCCCTAGAGGGGAACAAACAAAGTTAGCAACCGGTGGCAAATCAAATGGACCGGCGACACGACCTCGAGTCACCTCCTTCCCAATCTTTACCTGTACCACCGCCGTATGCTGCAAGACCGACAGTTGATTCTTACAGTTTGCTACACCCTGAAAATCCCCCACTGGGATGCGGAAACCATATGAAAACCCGTTTCGCAACACCCCAGCGGAAGCATGATCCGGGTATTCGTTGAGCCAAGGAATCATTGCCATGGTATCAATCGGAGTAGGTAAAGGCGCCCCTCGGACTATTTCAGACCTGTTTGGCGCTTCCCCTACCACCGTTATCACCCGTTTTGGCTCTGCACATGGACTCAGGATGGGATGGCTGCCCACACCCCCCACATTCATGTCTGAACTTGCATGACCCCTGGGGCCTCGTACATTTTCCCCTGTTAAAATTCCAACCAATCCCCCTTTTACCTGCGTTGCCACTCGACTTCGAGTGGTGCTCGTTACCTGCACCCATCCGAAAGGGTGTCCCAGAGGATTGGCGGGTAAATTCACCCCCGTTACTCCCTGACAATGGCACTTTTAACATTCCTGAACTCTCCATTTTTTGCCATGAAACGGAGTCGAAACAATCCCAAGTCAGATCTGGGTCGTGCTACTTAGCTTTTCTAAAAATATTGTCATAACAGAACCACTGATTGCCCCCGTACGATACGGAATACTCCATGATACGTGACTGATAAATAGGCAACTCGGTCAGCAACTCGGGCCTGCGCTCGCCCATGATGGAGGTGAAAATGCCCCACGCTCTGCCCCAAGTACCTATGTTTTCATCAACCTTAAAGGCGGCCATTTTTGCGCGCCAAACACTCGGATGCATGAGCTCCTTTTGGCTCTTAACATGCTCCATCTCGTAATGGTCGGTAAGCAAAGAAAAAATGTTCACATACTTATTCGCCCAAATCTTTTCCTTAATTTCCAGTGGAACATGCTGAGCCACCTTCTCCCTTCGCGAAGGTACAGACCCCTCCCCCGCGATCGGCAATGGCCGCTTACCTGAACCAGATGCTGCATTTGCCGCCGAACTTGGGCCTGTTGCATTTTCCGCCGCCGGAACAGAAGATGGTGCCTTCGCAGCCTCTCTAGATTCCCGCAGTTGTCTCATTACTGCCCGGGCGTCGTCAGCCGTGGTGCCCTCACTATCTTTTCCCAACCACGCTGCTAATTGCGCCGCTAACTCGGGAGGCATATCTTCCCCGGTCACGGGGGTGACCACCACGGGGATCGGATGCCCCTCCTTCGGAACCGGGGTTGGCTCCTCAAGTGGGGTATCGGGAACCGGGGTTTCCCCCCCAAGTGCCCCCCTTTTGGACCTCTTGCCTCTCCCACCAGGGACTACTCCTGGCAAAGCTGGTCCGATGACTCGCTTCGGTCCTCCCTCCCCGTTCTTAGCCGCCATCTGCTTCTTCAAATCGGCTACCTCCTTTATGAGCATGCGGAGCATCTGATCGGTACCGACCCGCTTTCCGACCTTCTTGCCTGGCATTCTCAACGAAGATATCTGCAAAACAAAAAGAAAGATTACAACGCTCAAAATTGGCTCTTCGTTCCGTCTCGGGCTCACGTGCAGCGGGGAGGTGCAGCTTCAGAGCACAGGAACAAGAGGATGCTTTCTTGGCTTGTTGCTCCTTTTATCCCTCTTCGGGCGGGCGTAAACCCGCCCCCGCCTGCCTCCGAGGGCGTGGCCGGCCGCGTCAGTGTCTAGGACAACCCACTCCAGGGCGGGAAAAAGGCGCGCCCCGGCTACGCCGCTTCGGGCATACCAGCCGAGACTCGCCTCCCGCCCAAGATGGCTTCCCGGGGGGATCGTGGTACTCCACCATACGTTCGGGGGGACCGAATGGTCGCCCCTTTCCAGGAGAGTACAGTGGTTGCTGTTGGGTAGACCTCTTGGTTTAGAGAAGCTTGATGGGTGTTTTTAGTAGAAGTGATATAAACCATCCACTCTAGCTTCGGTCAAAGGAACAAACAGAAAAAAAACAATGCATGCAAAACAGACCAATCAGAATACTGAGAATAATAGTTCTAACCTGCCACAGTGCACACGTTAACAGTAATGTTTAGACGCAGAGTTCTTCAATCTGTGGGGCGTGCCCCCTCTGGGGGGGGTGCAACACCATCTATGGGGGGGAACGCACTCCACTGTAATCTGACCCCGGTATGGCTAAAGGGAGTAGGGAGGGGAAATCGACAGGGCACAAAGTGCCCATGCTTTTGTTATGTTCACCCTCCCAGGAGGGGGTTAATTCATAAAGCTGAAATGCTTCAGATGCAGTGGGAGGCAGGATGACTCCTCTGCTAAAACCCGAAAGCAAACCAACAGAAAAGCTTTCGGTTTTAGCAGAGGAGACCCCTTGCCTCCCACTGCAGCTGAAGCATTTCTGCTCTTATAAATTAACCCCCTCCTGGGACAGTTAGCTCTTCCTAAATTTTCCAGGGATGGGCGAGGTGGGCTCTGGGCAAGGTGGGCTCTGGCCCAGGGCCACAGCTTTTCAAAGGGGGCGGGGTGGGTTTGGTGGAGGGGGGGGGGTGTTTCTGTACCCATGCCTGTATTTTTTCACATTTCTGTCAGTAGTACTGTTGCAGGGCATCCCTTCTTTATGCATTTACCTCTTGCCTTCCTCAGCTTTTTGAGCCGATGGCCCTCACATGGGTTCATGTCACCTCTTTCAACTTTCTAAGATCTTCAACCTGTGGATGATCACTCTCCCACAAGTATCTGCTTCAGTTTCCTTACTCAAGTAACACCATAATGGTGGATTTTTGGCTGAAAGAGCCAGCTCTGTTTTACAGAGTCTTGCCCTCATGACCTTGACATTTTTTTAAACACAATGTTGTAAATAGCTTTTTTCTATCATACATTTTTAATGAGTAAGCGTCTATTACGGACATTTTGCAGACAAAATGTGTTTATGCGTCATGCAACATCCATATTAAAAGTTTATTTTATATCAATGCAGTACCTCACATAAGAGAAATGAGAGGGTGTGACAGATTATTTGAAGTAATATTAGTGAACTGCTGTTGTGTTACCTACTAAAAACCCACATCACTATCCTTGAATATCAGATGTACACACATTTAGTATTTGACCAAAGAAGGCATGAAAGAGCAGAGACTGGATCATAAAATCAAAGCTGGTCCGAACTGGGGCCTCCAAAATACATTTGGCCCAGGGCCCCCCAAATCCTTAAAACGTCCCTGAAAGTTTCTTTTAAAATTACACAGACAGGCTAGCAAAATGCCAACGAGACATGTGTTGTTTAAACAGCCTGCAAATTGCCTGTCATGACACTAGATAGTATGTATTCATGGCCGGCTAAACGCTGGTGGCGTCTGGTGCGAGAATCGTTTTTGGTGCCCCCACACCCCATGACTGCCTCCTCGCATTTTCTCACTACCACCAGGCATATGTGCCATTCATAAGATATTGCTAAACACAGCGCCTCCCCATGAGCCGGGCGCCCCCTCCATAGGTCAGCGCCCAGTGCGACCTGTTGCACTGCCCTAAAGCCGGACCTGTACGTATTCATTTGTAATGTGACTTTTCTGGCTTTGTTCCCTTTTAGTATCAGTCATGGATCCTTCAGGCAGCTCTAGAAAACAATTAAAAGTTCTTTCTATTTACATTTGCTGTTCAAAGTATGCACAGACAAGTGCTGAAAATGTAGCTTTAGGTGACTGCTTATTTGTATACCATCTGTGACCCTAAAATAATAAGCTGGCAACCCTAATCATAAGATTGGAAGTTTGTTGAGGGATGAAAACATTATTTTCTTCCACCACCCTGATCCCTGGTTACTGCCATAATAGCAATAGTTTAACACATTTGAAACCCTACACTGCCGTCAATAACATGCTGAGTTATTTCAAGTGTCTGAGATTGCACCTTGCATTCACACAATTCGCTCCTCATTCTCACCCTTCACTTTTACCCTCACCCTGCACTCACACTGATCCTGATACACTCACACCATTCACCCACTTACTCTCCACTCACAGTGATCACTCTGCACTCACAGCGATCACAATGCGCTCACACTGATCACAATGCGCTCACACTGATCACAATACACTCACACCGATCACAATACACTCACACCATTCACCCGCTCACCCTGCCCTCACACTGATCACCATGCACTCACACCATTCACCCCCTTACCCTCCACTCACAGTGATCACTCTGCACTCACAATGCACTTGGGCTGTTCACCCTGTACCTCACCCTGCAGTCACATGAGCACTCTACTCAAACTGCACTCGTGACACTTCACTCACCTGTCCCCCTCACTGCTCAATCTGCAATCTCACTCAAATAAGCCCACCACTAACCATACATTTATTAGTCCCACACTGCACTAACATGCACACCCAAATTCATATAATCACCTCACTCTCCCCTGTACACAAGTATGGGAATGTCCTGCCCATCAAGGTTTTCGTACTAAATTACAAAAGGAGACATCTAAATGCACTTCAATCCAGCCTTCCAGGGGTCCCTTGATAGAGACAGTTCTGTTTTTGCCCCAATGGCCTGGAATAATTCCTAAACAACAAAATATATGGAAGGTTCCCCTGGTTGTTAGACACAGGTAGGGGGAGAGTACTGCAACAAAAAAGGAGAGACCTGTGTTTTGTAGTACATTCAATGGGGTCAGGAATACTGACTAGAACAAAACAATGCTAGGGCAAGACTCATAACTAAAGGGTCCATGAGTGATCACCACACAATATAATGGTAGTCTAAATGTTAAGCACTATCCCTTTACGTACCTCCAAACAATATTTGATAATCAAAAATATATACAACAGGTAAACACACCAGTGAAGTGAAAAGTATAAACGCAATTTATTAAAATACCTCCCTGTCAGGGTTACAATCTAAATAAAATCCAGTAAAATATTCACAAAAGGTGAAGCAAAGTTAAAAAAGGGTCAAAGTACAAAGGTCGACGCTGCGTTTCGGTGTGAGTTTATATTGTGTACACCTTCTTCAGGACACTTTGACAGTTCACAATAAATCTAAAAATTTAAAAAACAACATTTTAGATATTTGTTCTTTCAACATATGATCATTCAGCTATATACAGTTTTTAATATCCTAACTGGTGTACATTACGACATATAGTGTATTCTGCCTGTTATCCAAAGGACATGCTTATATGAGGACCTCTATTAGCGCTCAAACTTAACAATTAGCAATAAGCCCTTTACTTTCTAGCATGCACATGATAATGTGGAAATCCTTACATTGTAAAAAATGTATCTACATTGTAGTGAAAGTGAATACCTGATATTGTTGAAGTTTCTCTTTTAACCATTGAGAAAACTCCTAAACCAACCGGAGATCTGTAAATCATCTGTACCTTCACTTTGCACAGTAGCCTTGATGGGGGAAAATTATTAAAATATTTTTTATACGAAATGCCTTGTTTAGTGTTCTATTTGTACATTGTTATTTATTTCTTTGCAAAAGTTACCTGGTCTCAATTTAGGGTGCAAGGTAAAGAACAACGGAGGAGCCACCGGACTTCTCAAAATAAATTTGTGGGGACAGCCTTAGGTCCTTTTCTGAATTTAGGATCCCTGTAAATTAAGGCATATATATGTAATAGGGTTCCCTGATAAGCTTGCTTTATTAAAATACATTTAGGTGTCACCCACTTACCACAGCTATATGTCCAATTTCAAACGCTGTGTTCTATTCTGTTAATTGTGATTCATCACCTGTTTGGGTAAAGCGAACATATTTGAGTATAATGCTAGACAAATTTGAACAATTAATGTATAAGGGAGCATACTGTGCTGTTTTCTCATACATGTTAGCAGAAATTTAGCTAAATCTTAGGGGATCTTTTATTTTTATGATGTTGCAAGTAGGTCCAACTTGTCTCTCTGTTTTTTTTTAAATTTTTGTAAACCTTTATTGTGCATGAATAGAAGAACAAATACGGGCCCACAACCGTCAGGCCGGCCACAATACTTTTGGAGCACAAGTGCGGTCAATACAGTTTCTCAGTGGCACCAGAATACAACTAGACAATCAATTGATGTTACACTGAAAAGAACCGTGTCACCGAGAAGCAGGAGCATTGAAGGTTAATTTTTAAAAGTTTTTACCGATCTAAATATAAAGCCATGAAGAATAGTAGCCAAGGAGAACGGAGTCCGTACAGTAACTTAACAACATGAGCAGGCAACATCAGCACGTGAGACAACAGTGGGAGCTAACACCCCCCAAATAGTATGACGGTTCAAAATAGAAACAGGATCGTCTGCCAGCATTTGCGCATCATGTACATCGCCACCCACTCCCTACTAACCCCTATCGCGGACCCAGAGCAGAAATAGGGTAAGAAAAGCGCAGATAAAGAGAGAAAAATAAGGCCCATAGAAACGAAATAAAATAAACTAAGTTGCACCCCCCACCCTACACTCATGCAGAGGCCACGGCCTACCCCCCCAGCAGTGTGTCTGTCGCCCGATAAAGAACGCGAAATATAGAGACAAGGAAAGGAAGAAAAGAAAAAGAAATTTTTAATACACGAGGAGGGCCAAATCCTAGGTCTCCCGGACTTTCCCGACCATAGCATACTCTCCCCCCTAAACGTAACGACTAAGTCAAGGATCATCAAGCACAAAATGAATAGGGAAAGACATCTCATAGCACAACATCACGCGTCGAGGAGGCGTCCCATTCCGAGTCTCAACCCGCCCATCAGACACAGTTCGTATGAATAAGGGCCCTTCTAGCCCTGGCCAGATCTCAAGCGTCCTCCCAAACATGTCTCCGGAGAAGGACCCGCATCAGATAGAACAAAGGGGCAAGATGGCCGTACTCGGCAAGTAGAAGATCCCCCAAGACAAAATGGACACTTCCAGTCACACGCAGTCTTAGCAATCCAGAGGGGCGCCATTCCCAAGTCCATCTGATGTTGCAGTACACAGCGAAATGAGGTCATAGCGTGCATGGCATAGGCAATCAAGAAAAACAGTTGCAGCGTCAGCGGATCCATGTAGAAGGATAGCGATTCTGTAGCCGCGATGGAAAGCTTCGGCAGGATAGGAAACAATGTAACATCGCCGGGATAGGCAGACGGCAGTCCACTAGAGTTACCAGTGCCAGAAGTGTGTCCCAGTTCAAAGTCGCGCGGCAACAATGTAGCTCTCACAGCGCCGAGAGGGGGCCGATCGGCGGAAAGAGGAGAGCAGTCAGGCGATACATCCCCCAACCCAAGTGCGGCTTCATCCAGTTTCATGCCCAGCGCTCGAGAGCACTCATGCCATTCCGCCCTCAATTCGGCAATCGCGGCAATAACGGAGGCACAGGTGTAGTCAGGCGGGTAATCCGCCGTGTCCGCAGTCCGAAGCGCAGCACCGCGTCCCCCACACCGCTCGAGTCCATGCAGTGTGATACAATCAGGAGCCGAGGTGGAGCCCACCATTACCACAGAGGGGACGGCCGCCATGTTTGTTCCAGCAAGGGGTTTCGCCGATAGCGTAGGCGAACCCGACAATGAACAGACGGGATGCGATCTCCCGATATCTTGGCCCGTCACCATTGGGCAACAATTAACGAAAGTCCCCCTCGTGTAGATGCAGGCAGGAGCAAGTATCAAGGCGAATCACAGCAGCCGGTCCCACACCAGTAAAGAAAGGAGCAGCGCGGCTCTCCTCAGCGTCACACAGAAACGGAGCAGCAGAGTAGACCCACAATCGGTCGACGTACACTTTCCATTGAAGGGCTAGTGCAGGTGCCTTCACAGCAGACAGCCCGGCAGGGAACGCCCGCCACCCCACTGTTCAATCAGCCCTCGGAGCTACAGCCTTCTCCGGCGGTGCGCAGGGACACGGGCTCCGGTTCCAGGGCTCGGCAATGGTCGCCAGATCAGCATGCCATAACATCGGCTAGCAGGCGGGTAGAGACACCGGAGAAACACCCCCGGCAACAGCGCGTCGTCTTCTTCCTCCCGCAGTAACGCTGTACCAGGATAAAGGACAGGATAGTGCTGCAGGTAACAAAGGCTCGGGGAGCCGGGCGACTACACGTCCGTCTCCGCCGCCATCTTGGCTCCTCCCTGTCTCTCTGTTTTTAATGTTAGCGTTATATTTGCAAGAGCCCTCTTGGATGAAAAGTGGGGCTTGTATTGTTGTAGCTAATCTGCCTATTTCTAGCAAAATGCAGTTAAGGGCACAGTTACTAATAACTTGTTTCTATGTTGCCAATTCGGCCTCACACATAGCGTTTCACAATTTAACGTGACTTTTACCAGGCCAGTTCGAACCTAAAACACGCATTCTCTAGTTCGCCTACCTGATGGGTATAGGTCGGCCTCCCTGCTCCTCCGTGTTCCGCGTCATCCGAGTAAATAATTACCGGGACGCGAGGTCTGGTTAAGAACTGTCACTTCCCTAATTGACCCGGAAGTGGAGCGATTAGCCGATATGATTTTGAAGAGTTTGTTATATTTTCTTTTACCCATTTGTCTAGGTTTTTCCACAACATGTGGGGGACTGTTATCTATTTCGGGGGTCACCCGTTCTTTTTTTTAAAAACGCATGGATTTCCATATTTTCTCCGCTTCCGTGACCCGGATATAATGTCTTACGAGCGTGTTCGTATTTACAGCTCCTCGTTTTTCATGTGCCTTTCTTGTAAATGAAAGGATTAATAAAAACAACCCACAGATGTTATAGCTCGTCTGACGCTGTCCCTTTTTCTAATTTTTAGGACGCTTTAAAGTGTTTATATTTAACTCGTTTACATTATTAAAGATGGCGGCCATTTTGAAATGGGGAGGTTCGATTCTGCTATTTACATCTCAGTCTTTTATCACAGTAGTCTATGACATACACAGTTTACTAAGCCCCCCAGTTTTCAAACAGACTGCATCTGTACACGGTTTTCCTAGATCCCCAGTGGGACAAATTACAACGATAAGGTTAATCAAATCATCAATATGATGGGGCTTACTTTACTTATATGCACTTTGTTATTCTGCCTGCAATGTTATAAACCAATAAAAATTTCGCAGAGTATATTTCTTGCAATAAAAAGATTACAGCATTATACGATGTAGCAGACATTTTGTTGATACATAACACATATTATCTTCTGCTATAATCTTTGTCACTTAGTTGATATCTTGAGGCAATTTACTGCGGTGGCTTCATCGTGTTCAAACTTTACACAAGAAACTATAACATCTTCATAACATGAATTTCATAAACTGCAATATTTAATAATAGAGTATGCTATTAGGCACATAATCGGACTTTCAACTAGTCTAAGGGTTATTTAGGACTGCATTGGGTGCTCAAATGGTCTTACAGTTCTGTGATTACAAATGGACATAAACTCTTAGTTCCTTATAACCACTTCCTAGGGTGTTAGATCCCATTATTTGTAAAACCAGGGCTGCTTTGTATTTTGTTGGCTGCACTGGAACCTCTTTGTCTATGTTTATCATCCTTTATTACAAGTTAATACACCTGACTATGTTGCAGCAATGTGTATACCTATGTGATCCGTTTTTCCCATTCCTCTCTATTATTCAGCCCTGTCCTGAAGGTATTTAAGAGGGACATAGAAAATTGTTCCCTTTTTTTCCTTTTCATCTGTATATCACCACCTCTCAAGGTTTGCTGTATTACCTCTATGCCACACCATTTCAGGTCTTCAATTTGATGATTGTGGGACAACAAATGTTCCACAAGGGGCGCTGTTTTATTTTTTGTTCTTATTGCTGATTTATGCTCTGTCACTCTAGTTTTAATTTCTCTAGACGTTTCACCAATATAGGCTTTGTTGCATGGACAAAGTATCAGGTAAACTAGATTTTTGGTTCTGCAATTGATGAAATCTTTTATTTTGTGTCTAATGCCGTTGTGTTCAATCATATCCACTTTCATTAAGGTTGCACAGTTTGTACACATATTGCAACAAAAATTACCAACGGGTAGAGGTCTTTTATCAATAGTTCGTTGGCTTTCGATTTTATCATCCCTTAAAGTATGAACTAAGCAGTTCCTCACTGTTCTATTTCTGCGGAAACTGAACATTGGTTTAGGGAGTTTTTCCCCATTATTGTTCCTTAGGAGTGACCAGTTTCTGTTAAATATATTTTTCACTTTGTTACTAGCTGTACTAAAATTTGTAACAAATATCAGTCTATTATTTGAATTATCTTTCTGTTTTTGTTCTTTTGAAAATAAAGACTCTCTGTCATAATATTTGGCACGTTTATATGCTTTTCTAATTAGATGTTTAGGGTATCCTCTTTCTTTTAGTTTATGTGATAAAGTATCAGCATGTTTGTTGAAGTCTTGGATGTCTGTGCAGTTACGTCTTATTCTTAAGAACTGACCGAAAGGGATGTTATCCTTCTGGCTCCTAGGGTGGTTACTATTATAGTGCAATAGGGTGTTTCGGTCAGAAGGTTTTGTATAAAGTTCCACTGCTAAAGTACCATTATTTGCTTTGATACTGATATCTAAAAATTCGATACTCTCTTTATTGTATTGGGAGGTGAAGTGGAGATTCACATCTCCAAGATTTAGCCAGCTAATGAAGTCCATGAGGTCTTCAATACTTCCGGTCCAGATGAAAAAAATATCATCGATAAACCTCGACCAACATGTGATGTTTTCAAAGTACGGGGCTACATGATTAAAAATGTGCTTATTCTCGAAAGCTGCCACATACAAGGAGGCCAGACTGGGAGCACAGGTGGCACCCATGCTGGTGCCTTTGACCTGCTTGTAGAAATCATTTTTAAACAGAAAGATGTTATTTTTGAGGATAATGGTCACACATTCAATTATAAATGTTGCATGACTGCTCAGATCTCCAGTTTCATTGTTAAGAAGGCCCTCTAACATTTTGATGGTATCATCCTGTGGGATGTTGGTATAGAGAGGCCGCTGAGGCTCCGTGCTTTTAACTGGTTATCATTTTTAAACTTTTAATAGTTTAGTGTGCATCTTACATTTTATGTGCCGCGTCTTAGCGCTATGTAACCCTGGTGTTATTTGTTGATCTTAAAAACAAATTTAACTCTGCTTGATCGCCTCTCTTTGGCGCAACGTTTCCTCATCTGCACAATCATTGCATTTTGCACAACAACATTGTATTTGGCTCCTGGCACCGATCCGCCACGGCTTGTGCCGTTTGCAGCGGCGGTGGCCACACGAGCGCGACTTCATTTCCGCCCCTACATCCTCACTTCCGCCCTGCTGGCCAATTGGCAGGTTAGCGGACTAGTGAGTGGAATAGCTGATACTATTTAAATGCAGCGTAGTCGTCAGTCGGGGCTAACTGCTGGTAAGAGAGGCCGCTGAGGCTTCGTGCTTTTAACTGGTTATCATTTTAAAACTTTTAATAGTTTAGTGTGTATCTTATATTTTATGTGCCGCGTCTTAGCGCTATGTAACCCTGGTGTTATTTGTTGATCTTAAAAACAAATTTACCTCTACTTGATCGCCTCTCTTTGGCGCAACGTTTCCTCATCTGCACAATCATTGCATTTTGCACAACAACATTGTATTTGGCTCCTGGCACCGATCCGCCACGGCTTGTGCCGTTTGCAGCGGCGGTGGCCACACGAGCGCGACTTCATTTCCGCCCCTACATCCTCACTTCCGCCCTGCTGGCCAATTGGCAGGTTAGCGGACTAGTGAGTGGAATAGCTGATACTATTTAAATGCAGCGTAGTCGTCAGTCGGGGCTAACTGCTGGTAAGAGAGGCCGCTGAGGCTTCGTGCTTTTAACTGGTTATCATTTTAAAACTTTTAATAGTTTAGTGTGTATCTTACATTTTATGTGCCGCGTCTTAGCGCTATGTAATCCTGGTGTTATTTGTTGATCTTAAAAACAAATTTACCTCTGCTTGATCGCCTCTCTTTGTCGCAACGTTTCCTCATCTGCACAATCATTGCATTTTGCACAACAACATTGTATTTGGCTCCTGGCACCGATCCGCCACGGCTTGTGCCGTTTGCAGCGGCGGTGGCCACACGAGCGCGACTTCATTTCCGCCCCTACATCCTCACTTCCGCCCTGCTGGCCAATTGGCAGGTTAGCGGACTAGTGAGTGGAATAGCTGATACTATTTAAATGCAGCGTAGTCGTCAGTCGGGGCTAACTGCTGGTAAGAGAGGCCGCTGAGGCTTCGTGCTTTTAAATGGTTATCATTTTAAAACTTTTAATAGTTTAGTGTGTATCTTACATTTTATGTGCCGCGTCTTAGCGCTATGTAAACCTGGTGTTATTTGTTGATCTTAAAAACAAATTTACCTCTGCTTGATCGCCTCTCTTTGGCGCAACGTTTCCTCATCTGCACAATCATTGCATTTTGCACAACAACATTGTATTTGGCTCCTGGCACCGATCCGCCACGGCTTGTGCCGTTTGCAGCGGCGGTGGCCACACGAGCGCGACTTCCTTTCCGCCCCTACATCCTCACTTCCGCCCTGCTGGCCAATTGGCAGGTTAGCGGACTAGTGAGTGGAATAGCTGATACTATTTAAATGCAGGGTAGTCGTCAGTCGGGGCTAACTGCTGGTAAGAGAGGCCGCTGAGGCTTCGTGCTTTTAACTGGTTATCATTTTAAAACTTTTAATAGTTTAGTGTGTATCTTACATTTTATGTGCCGCGTCTTAGCGCTATGTAACCCTGGTGTTATTTGTTGATCTTAAAAACAAATTTACCTCTGCTTGATCGCCGCTCTTCAGCGCAACGTTTCCTCATCTGCACAATCATTGCATTTTGCACAACAACATTGTATTTGGCTCCTGGCACCGATCTGCCACGGCTTGTGCCGTTTGCAGCGGCGGTGGCCACACGAGCGCGACTTCATTTCCGCCCCTACATCCTCACTTCCGCCCTGCTGGCCAATTGGCAGGTTAGCGGACTAGTGAGTTTCTTCCCTCGAGTATTAAATGACACAATGGCGGAAGCGCAGCGGACGAGCGCAGCGGGAGCGCCGACTTCGCACTGAAGTCGCGCCAAAGTCCTGCCCGTCTGCGCCCGTCCGCGCCTGGACGGGACCAGGGACCACTACCCCTGTGCACGGCCATATTACATACTCTCGCACAGCCTTACTTAGGTTACGGCGACCTACCTGCACTTCCACCACTATCTTTAACTGTCAGGACGCACCCACTAATTGCTCGACTTGCACCCTTGCATTAGACTCCTCCACCTCGGTCACAGATTGCATGTCTTCTACTTTCTGGACTACTCCTCCTCCTACGCACCATACCTCTTCTACTTCGCACAAAACCGGTTCTTCCTTGAATTTTATTATCATTAACTGTCGATCTCTCTCGAAACATAAGAGAGATATATTTGACCTCCTACAGACAGCTAGCCCAGCAGCCATGTTTGTAACAGAAACGTGGCTAAATGAGAACTCTGGCCCTGACATCGCCATGGCTTTCCCCAATGATTACACCTATGTGGGGCGTAACCGAGTTCTCAAAGAGGGCCGAGGTATTGCCTTAATTTTCAGGAGAGAATTCTCTTGCAAATGGGAAGACCTTGATTTTCCTAATTGTGAAGCTGGTCTTTTTAAACTTCTTCTCTCTCCCCATTTTACCTTAACTGGAACGTTGATTTATCGTCCACCGGGCTCGGCTGGTGCATGGGCCTCCTCTTTTCCTGAACTTATTGCCCCCCTAATAGCACAATCTACTAATTTTCTTGTTGTAGGTGACCTAAATATTCATTTTAACTCAGTTTCGTGTTCTATCACCACTCGCCTATTACAGGATCTTGCAGTCTTAGACCTTCAGCTTCATAACTCCTGCCCTACGCACAAGGCCGGCAATCTATTAGACCCCATTATTTCCAACCTTACTTGCATCTCCTACCAATCTTCCTCTCCGGTCACTTGGTCTGATCATTTTATTATTAACTTTTCAGTTAAGATATCTGTCTTTAATTCCTCCACTACCGTACATCCTCATAAAGCTAGTAGGAACTGGAAACGTTTAGACAAAGATAAATTAAACACTCTTCTTGCTAATTCGAAACCTACGTTTTCCAGCGCAACTACTAAAGAGGTGCCTGTTGTCAGATCATGGCTGACAACAGCCTTAGATTCTTGCCTTCCAACTCAAAGAAATAAATCACAGATTCATCACCCTCCTGCACCCTGGTTCAATGACTCGCTGCGTCAAGAAAAATCCAGCTGCAAAAAACTGGAAACCATTTGGCGTTACAGTTACTGCACAGATCATAAAATAAAATACAAGGCTGCCCTTAAAGCTTACCACTCTGCCTGTGATATCGCTAGAGCTAATTATGCTAATAGCACCATACTCACTGCTCAAAACAGGCCGAAGGCCCTGTTCAAAATAATCAAAGATCTCTCTGGTGCGTCTTCTTCACCTAAGGATCCTTGCCTGGACACTGCACAGTGTAATGCCCTGGCAAAATTCTTTCTCGAGAAAATTGACAGGATCTATGATATTTTTAATGCTACTCCTGCTGTATCCACTCACGCTGATTATGTTTCACTCACTTCCCTTCCTGATGATATCACTAGTTCAACGCCCACTGTCCCCCTACTCCATTCCTGGGAATCAATCTCCCCTTTGCTTCTAAAAAAATATCTTCAAGATATAAAATCTGGCTCTCCCCTTGACCCGATGCCTCCTCAAATTTTGAGCACCCTGGATCCAGCCTTACTCCAGATTATTCTGGATGTTTTGAATGCATCATTGACCGAAGCCATTGTTCCTAATGAATGGAAACACGCGATGGTGGTCCCATTGTTAAAAAAGGCCAACGCTGATCCAAACAACCCTTCCAATTTTCGTCCTATTTCTTTGCTTTCATGTTTCTCTAAAATCCTTGAAGCATGTCAACTCTTTGCTTAGTTCTTATGTTGAAGCTTCTAATTTTCTTCACTGTTCACAGTCCGGGTTCAGGGCTGGCTTTTCCACTGAGACCACTCTTCTCGGTGTGTCGGAGACCATCAGAAGACAGGTGGACAATGGGGAGACAGTGGCACTCATCTTACTTGATTTGAGTGCCGCATTCGATACTGTCTCCCACACCATCTTATTGTCCACCTTGAAATCTGTGGGTGTTGATGGTTCCGCCCTGGCCTGGATTGCTAATTTTCTTTCTGATCGCACTTTTCAAGTCTTTTCCTCTACTTCTGTTTCTTCAATACTCCCTTCCCCTCACGGTGTTCCCCAAGGGTCTATTCTCAGCCCTCTTTTCTTCAATCTGTATGTGAGACCCCTTGCATTCTTGGCAGAACAAGCTGGTCTCACAATTTATTCTTATGCTGACGACACCCAAATCGTCTACTCACTCTCCACCAATAAACATTTTCCTACGTCCTCTCTTCAGTCCGGACTGAAACATATATCTGACTGGATGTACAAACATAAATTAAAATTAAACGGGGACAAAACCGAACTGCTCCTGTTTGGTCCAGATACCTCACTCTGGGGCCTGCAACATTGGCCTCCGGAGATGGGCCCTCTTCCTATTCCATCTGTGACAGCCCGCAATCTTAGGGTCCTCCTTGACAACCAGCTATCTTTCAAGCAACACGTTGTAAAAGTCTCCGCCACCTGTACTACCATCATCAGGTGGCTGAGGAAAATCATGTGGATGCTGCCAGCTGACACCCTGAGGACTGTAGTCCAAGCTCTCGTCACCTCACGCATGGACTATGGGAACATTCTACTCTTGGTGAGGTTCCGTGACAATTGTAAGTGGTGTTTTCGACTCGCACGAATATGGTCGAGTCTGGTATCTACGAACCGCAAATGACGAGTTTAGTAAGTGTGCGCAGTTTCGCTGTGCTAACTTAAACAGTTCGTTTGCTACGTGGGTTTTTCATCTGTACCCACGGGTTCCATCTTAGATACGGCATCCATTTTGTCTCTTGCCCTCAAGTAGCCAGCGAACGGACGCTGTCCGCTTCGCGACCCTGGGACTCCCAAGATATTTGCGGAAGACACATGTCCTTTGTAAGTGTCTTTATGATGAGGGGGATGATACTGTAAAGCAGATGGCCCCGCTCGAGGCTCATCTTGCCGTGCTGGTTTATTGTCTTAGCCGTGCATCTCATTAGGCACGTCCCTTTGATGCCGGTAGCTCGTGTTTCCCGATACCTCCTCTTTTACACCCTTTCCAATCTCCCTACTGTTTCCATCTTCCTCTACACCTGTCCCTGTTCCTATTTTCGATCTGTTTTACTGCTGATTGGAATGTACTAATGGTGGGAAGATGGGTTTTTACAGTTGGGAACCGCCAAATGTTTCCGCACTTATATTCCGGACCTTATGAGTATCAAAGTGACCAAAGCGACCCCTCTCGGGGATAATTGTGGGAACCGGGTTGTAAACCTTTGTCTGCTATGCAAACCTATGGGAAAATCGTGTATAAAAGGAGCGATCCACAGAACCAATTTGAAGCAGTCTCCCCAAGTTGCACGTGTTGTACTTGTCGTGACTTCTGTGTTCCCTGCAGTAAATAAACCTTGAATCTTTGACGCCGAAGGAAGTGTCCCGTGTCTCTGTCATTCGTACGCCGGAGCAGGTTACCCACGAAGGTTTCAGGTGTTGTCCCCTGGCACCGCTGGGTCTTAAAGAACCCAGTCCTTCAGTTGGCGCCCAACGTAGGGCTGCATCAGTGGTACCGGTCCAAGCCCGACGATCGTGAGGAACTTCGTGTGAAATCTCCGAGGGAAGGTGCACTCCGCTTCATCGATCCTGTTGTCGAAACAAGTGGCCCGAAGACTTTTCCCGCGAAGATTCCCGCCTCCTGACGGCTGCGACGGACTGCTGCCCTGACTGTAGACCTGTTTTGGCGCCTGGCGTAGACCTTAGTAGAGCGAGACGATTGACGGGCCTTCCTGGTGACGCCATCGATCTTTGAGTTAAGTATTTGTGGGTCGCTCCCAGAGTTCTTGGTTGTGGTTGCTTAGTTGTTGCATGGTTCCATTGCATTTGTAGTTCTTGGTACTTTGTTGTGTTGTTTGACGACTGCAGCCGCCAAAAAACGAGGGTTTTTGCTTTTTGCTGGGACTTGGTAAATCCCGTAACCCTTGAAGTTTGTGAAACTCGGCTAGTGTGCAAGATGCCTGGTCGCAGTACTTTGTTTAGTTGTTTCAGACGTTGTGGTGCGGATTCCCAACTGGAGGACTCGTGTCCGATACCTCCGGTTGGAACTCCGACTTATGAACTGTACAGTAAACATGGGCTAGGCCCGATTACTTTTAATGATTATTGGATTCGCTATACTAAGAAGGACGGTGTCCTTAGTTGGCCACCTCACGGTAGCTTTGAGACCCCGATTTTAGACAACCTAGAGGCTAAATTGTTCGAGAAAAAGTCAAGGCCGGCCATGTTTGATGCCTTTCGGTTGTGGCGTAAAGAAGCCCGACAGAAAGAAATCAGACAGACTAAACGAAATCAGAGAGATGGTGTTGCTACTATTGTAAAGAAAGCAGAGCAGTTTCATCATGATAAGGAGGTTAAGGAAAAGGAAGTGTTTGATAGGCTACAGCGTATGACTATAGATAAATGCTATCCTACTTTGCCTACGGAGTCGGAAAAGAAGGAAGAGGCAGTTGAGGATCCCTTAATGTCCTATCTTATGAAGTCGCCACCTCCGTATGTACAGGGTACCACAGCTCCTGTGGTTCCTCCTGTACCTATTCTTCCACCTATTCTTCCTTTGCCTGTTCCTCAACCTGCATCCGTTCTTCCGACTGTTCCTGCTCCTTTGCCCGTTGCTATCCCTACTGCTCCTCCGCTTCCACATACTCCTGCTCCCGCTACTGCTCCTGCTCTGTTAACTCCTGTTGTTGCTTCTGTCTCTACTCCTTCGCTTGTTAGTCCTGTGTCCTATACTTCTCCCTCTACTCGTAGTCGTAATTCTCCTCTTGCGGCTAGTTTCTTTCATTCGCTCGGACCTGTTCTTGGGTCCGCTGGTTCCGATGGTCCTCAGAGACGTAGTCAGCTTCCTGGTAACAGGGAACGCGCTTCGCTATATAATATGGCGATGGGTTGGATGACGCATCCCCTTAGAAATCCACCACGTATTGTACTCGACACGTTTTGTCAATTCAATATACCAACCCAGAGATTCGTGTTTGAAGAAATGTGTAAGGTCCTTCGTGATCAGATATCGGCCGACGCACCTGACGAGGTGCTGACCGCTTTGTCTGATCTACAGTTTCAGTTCTCGACTGGACTGATAGTGGATTCCAATGTTCGACGTGCTGTTGAACGGTTGTTATCTTTTCGTCCCACTCCTATACCTCAAGCTTTGTTTGTTGAGGATGTTGAAAGACAGCCAGATGAGTCTGGTCAGTTCCCCATGCGAGAAGTTCCACCAGTGTGGATGCCAGGCGATGCTAATGCTCAACCTCCGATCTTGCCACATTTCCAGAGAGTATGGATACATCTCCCATGGAAACGCTCAGAAGTGTTACAGGTAAAACAATCTTTGCCTGACCCTCGCAAAAATCCTGCAGGGTACTATAAGGAATTATCGCAGCTCGTAGACGCTACGGTAATGAATCTTGCTGATATTGACATGCTGTTTGGCAATGTTGTGCCGCAACCGGTATGGGCTAAGATTCGTCAGGAGAATCATCCCAATGAATTAGGTGGCGATTGGGCTGCTCTTATTGCGGCCGATACGCAACAAGTTGGTGGGGCTAAGCCTGAACAACTCATTACTGCTCTCCCTCAAAGAATAATCACGTTAATGAAAACTCTTATGCCAGCTATGAGAGTGAATTGGGATAAATTGTCAGCTTGTAAACAGAAGAAGGACGAGAGTGTCTCCGACTTCTTTACGAGGTTCGAGGAAGCATTCATCGATCATAGTGGTCAGGATATGAGCACTGAGGGCGGTCAACGGTTGTTTGTGGACAAATTTGTTTCGAATTTATTGCCCGATTTGAGCAATAAATTAAAGAATTCAGAAAGTGCGTGGGCCGTTTCTACTTCAGCTCAAATATTGGCTACGGCACAATATTATGAGAATAGAGAGAAAGAAGAGAACGACCGCGCTGATAAAAAGACGAAAGAACTTAAAACTAAAGTGTTGTTACAGCAGGCCTATCCTCCACGTTCGAATCAGAATGTTTTGCAACAAAATAGATCGCAGCCGCAATCGAACCGATCACAATCTCGTAATGACTCCTCTTCCCAAAGATCCTCGTTAGGGTACAATCAATGTGCCTATTGTAGACAGGAGGGTCATATCAAATTCAATTGTCCTGTTCTAAACGAACGTAATAGTGGTAATTCATCTAGAGGAGGTCGTGGTGGTTCACAGCAGGCACCACGTGGTAGAGGTCGTGGTGCTCAGAATGATCGCTCAGATAACTCATCAAATTCTGATAATTGTTTTGATCAACGTGGATCGTCGCAAGGCTGATCTGCGCAGTACAATGTAGACGATTATTACGTCGATCAGGGAACTGACGACAGCAATTACTAGGACAGCCGAAGACAAGGAGAGGGAGTAGTATCAGTTCCGGTTGATCAGAGAGGGCCTTACGTCGCAGTTGCTACATCGGGCGTCGTTGAGCCTTTTCTGTTGGACACTGGTGCAGCGAAAAGTTCCATAAAGCATTCGAAACTCCCTGGCGCACCTTTGTCCGGCTTAACAAATGTTTCCGTTGGATTCTCTGGCGCCCCCGTTAGCAATCCAGTTTCACGCCCTTTGCCCCTTACAATTGGGCCTCGTGAGCTAGAAGCTCCGTTGATTTTGACCACGGGTTGTGGTGAAAATCTTTTAGGCCTGGATTTGCTTAAACGTTTGTATGCAACTCTGTATTGTTCCCCTGCGGGTGTAAAACTTACGTTGGGAGAGAGGGTTGTCTCTCCCATGTACTTGTCTCTCGATAAGCTTCCACCGGAATTGAGTTCTCTTCCTGCATCTTTGTGGGCAACAGGTCCCAATGATGTGGGCCTGCTTGACATCTCCCCTTATGTTGTTCAGTTGAAATCTAATGTGCGGTTGCCACGTATTCCCCAGTATCGTATCTCTCTTGATGGTGAACGAGCATTGTTAGCGATCATCTATGATTTGATCGAGAAAGACGTTATTGAGGAAACACGGGGAAACGTGTGCAACAGCCCTGTACTGCCCATTTTGAAATGTACTGATCCTTCGAAACCACCTGTTTATCGTTTTGTTATCGATTTACGGGAGGTGAATAAAATTGTGATTCCTCAGTTCCCCGTTGTGCCTGACATCACGGCATTACTGACTCTGATTCCAGCTTCTGCATCATGGTCGAGTCTGGTATCTACGAACCGCAAATGACGAGTTTAGTAAGTGTGCGCAGTTTCGCTGTGCTAACTTAAACAGTTCGTTTGCTACGTGGGTTTTTCATCTGTACCCACGGGTTCCATCTTAGATACGGCATCCATTTTGTCTCTTGCCCTCAAGTAGCCAGCGAACGGACGCTGTCCGCTTCGCGACCCTGGGACTCCCAAGATATTTGCGGAAGACACATGTCCTTTGTAAGTGTCTTTATGATGAGGGGGATGATACTGTAAGGCAGATGGCCCCGCTCGAGGCTCATCTTGCCGTGCTGGTTTATTGTCTTAGCCGTGCATCTCATTAGGCACGTCCCTTTGATGCCGGTAGCTCGTGTTTCCCGATACCTCCTCTTTTACACTCTTTCCAATCTCCCTACTGTTTCCATCTTCCTCTACACCTGTCCCTGTTCCTATTTTCGATCTGTTTTACTGCTGATTGGAATGTACTAATGGTGGGAAGATGGGTTTTTACAGTTGGGAACCGCCAAATGTTTCCGCACTTATGTTCCGGACCTTATGAGTATCAAAGTGACCAAAGCGACCCCTCTCGGGGATAATTGTGGGAACCGGGTTGTAAACCTTTGTCTGCTATGCAAACCTATGGGAAAATCGTGTATAAAAGGAGCGATCCACTGAACCAATTTGAAGCAGTCTCCCCAAGTTGCACGTGTTGTACTTGTCGTGACTTCTGTGTTCCCTGCAGTAAATAAACCTTGAATCTTTGACGCCGAAGGAAGTGTCCCGTGTCTCTGTCATTCGTACGCCGGAGCAGGTTACCCACGAAGGTTTCAGGTGTTGTCCCCTGGCACCGCTGGGTCTTAAAGAACCCAGTCCTTCAGTGGGTGCCTGCAAGGAGGTAATAAGGAAGTATCAGGTGGTACAGAACATGGCAGTTCGCCTTATATGCAACCTGCCTGCCAGATCCTCGGCCACTATCCATCTGCGCAAACTGCACTGGTTACAGATTGAGAGCCGAGTGAAATTCAAAGCACTCTGCTTAATGCACCATATTAAGACCAACAAAGCCCCGAAATACTTATCCTCTCTGGTGCAGCAATATGTTCCCCCCCGCACGCTGAGGTCCTCTACTCAAAATAAGTTTAGGATACCTCGTGTGAACAGAGCTAAAATGGGTGGACGTTCATTCTCCTTGTTAGCACCTTCCTTATGGAATTCTTTACCTCAAATCTTGCGTTCTGAGATGTTTTACCTGACATTCCGCAAAGGAATTAAGACCTGGCTTTAAAACATTTAATCTGCTGTTTCTTTGGTCCTCACACCTTGCTTGCCTTTTTGTTTGCTTTAGCGCCGGGAAACCTCTGGGTAGCTGCGGGCTTAATAAATGCAATTATAATAATAATAATAATAATAGAGGGCTTCGATGTCTAACGTTACTAACCATTGATTTCGGATGTCATAAGGATGGCCTTCTACTTTGTCTATTATACTCGTTGTATCTTTGATATAAGCTTGTTGGACAGTTACCAAGGGCTGTAAAAATGTATCCACATATTTACTAAGTGGTTCTGTTACAGAATTGATGCTGGACACGATGGGCCGCATAGGTGGGTCCACTAGGTCTTTGTGGACCTTTGGGAGTCCATATAGTGCTGGTATGATGGGGGCTTTGTTTTTAAGAAATCTAAATTCATCCTCGCATATTATTTCGTCTTCCTTGGCAAAATCTAATAAGGAGCTTATTTTTAGGATTAATGCGTTCCATTCATTTCTGTTGGATTTGCAATAATGTTCGGTATTATTTAGGAGGAGCATCATTCTCCTGTTGTAATCTTCGGTGTTCATCAGAACTATGCTCCCACCCTTATCTCCAGGTTTTACTGTGAGATTTTTGTTATTTTCAAGGTCCCTGAGTGCTAGATTTTCAGCTTTGCTAAGATTGTGATTACTGACTATTGATTGTCCTAGTAGGTCGGATATATTACTCTCCACTACTTGTTCAAACAGGTCGACTTGTTTATGGACCATGCCGATTGTGGGGGTCCAGTCTGATTTTGGTTTAAGTCCTGATTTATTTTCTATCCAAACTGTTTGTTCTTTATTTTTAAAGAAATCATGTAGCCTGACTTTCCTGAAGAAGCCTTGAAGATCTCTTTCAAGATTAAATTTATCTAGTCTTGTAGTTACAGCGTATCCTAGACCTTTCTCTAAAACTGATTTTTCGTCTTGAGTCAAAGTAATATTTGATAAATTAATGATTGCAGCTTTTTTGTTGTTGTTTAATCCCATTTGGATTGACTCCGGGTCTTCATGTATGGCATCTTTTGAACCAAAAATCTAGTTTACCTGATACTTTGTCTATGCAACAAAGCCTATATTGGTGAAACGTCTAGAGTGACAGAGCATAAATCAGCAATAAGAACAAAAAAGAAAACAGTGCCCCTTGTGGAACATTGGTTGTCCCACAATCATCAAATTGAAGACTTGAAATGGTGTGGCATAGAGGTAATACAGCAAACCTTGAGAGGTGGTGATATACCGATGAAAAGGAAAAGAAGGGAACAATTTTTTATGTCCCTCTTTAATACATTCAGGACAGGGCTGAATAATAGAGAGGAATGGGAAAAACGGATCACATAGGTATACACATTGCTGCAACATAGTCAGGTGTATTAACTTGTAATAAAGGATTATAAACATAGACAAAGAGGTTCCAGTGCATCCAACAAAATACAAAGCAGCCCTGGTTTTACAAATAATGGGATCTAACACCCTAGGAAGTGATTATAAGGAACTAAGAGTTTATGTCCATCTGTAATCACAGAACTGTAAGACCATTTGAGCACCCAATGCAGTCCTAAATAACCCTTAGAGTAGTTGAAAGTCTGATTATGTGCCTAATAGAATACTCTATGATTAAATATTGCAGTTTATGAAATTCATGTTATGAAGATGTTATAGTTTCTTGTGTAAAGTTTGAACACGATGAAACCACCGCAGTAAATTGCCTCAAGATATCAACTAAGTGACAAAGATAATAGCAGAAGATAATATGTGTTATGTATCAACAAAATATCTGCTACATCGTATAATGCTGTAATCTTTTTATTGCAAGAAATATTCTCTGCGAAATTTTTATTGGTTTATAACATTGCAGGCAGAATAACAAAGTGCATATAAGTAAAGTAAGCCCCATCATATCGATGATTTGATTAACCTTATCGTTGTAATTTGTCCCACTGGGGATCTAGGAAAACCGTGCATAGATGCAGTCTGTTTGAAAACTGGGGGGCTTAGTAAACTGTGTATGTCATAGACTACTGTGATAAAAGACTGAGATGTAAATAGCAGAATTGAACCTCCCCATTTCAAAATGGCCGCCATCTTTAATAATGTTAACGAGTTAAATATAAACACTTTAAAGCGTCCTACAAATTAGAAAAAGGGACAGCGTCAGACGAGCTATAACATCTGTGGGTTGTTTTTATTAATCCTTTCATTTACAAGAAAGGCACATGAAAAACGAGGAGCTGTAAATACGAACACGCTCGTAAGACATTATATCCGGGTCACGGAAGCGGAGAAAATATGGAAATCCATGCGTTTTTTTAAAAAAAGAACGGGTGACCCCTGAAATAGATAACAGTCCCCCCACATGTTGTGGAAAAACCTAGACAATGGGTAAAAGAAAATATAACAAACTCTTCAAAATCATATCGGCTAATCGCTCCACTTCCGGGTCAATTAGGGAAGTGACAGTACTTAACCAGACCTCGCGTCCTGGTAATTATTTACTCGGATGACGCGGAACACGGAGGAGCAGGGAGGCCGACCTATACCCATCAGGTAGGCGAACTAGAGAATGCGTGTTTTAGGTTCGAACTGGCCTGGTAAAAGTCACGTTAAATTGTGAAACGCTATGTGTGAGGCCGAATTGGCAACATAGAAACAAGTTATAAGTAACTGTGCCCTTAACTGCATTTTGCTAGAAATAGGCAGATTAGCTACAACAATACAAGCCCCACCTTTCATCCAAGAGGGCTCTTGCAAATATAACGCTAACATTAAAAACAGAGAGACAAGTTGGACCTACTTTCAACATCATAAAAATAATAGATCCCCTAAGATTTAGCTAAATTTCTGCTAACATGTATGAGAAAACAGCACAGTATGCTCCCTTATACATTAATTGTTCAAATTTGTCTAGCATTATACTCAAATACGTTCGCTTTACCCAAACAGGTGATGAATCACAATTAACAGATTAGAACACAGCGTTTGAAATTGGACATATAGCTGTGGTAAGTGGGTGACACCTATATGTATTTTAATAAAGCAAGCTTATCAGGGAACCCTATTACATATATATGCCTTAATTTACAGGGATCCTAAATTCAGAAAAGGACCTAAGGCTGTCCTCACAAATTTATTTTGAGAAGTCCGGTGGCTCCTCCGTTGTTCTTTACCTTGCACCCTAAATTGAGACCAGGTAACTTTTGCAAAGAAATAAATAACAATGTACAAATAGAACACTAAACAAGGCATTTCGTATAAAAAATATTTTAATAATTTTCCCCCATCAAGGCTACTGTGCAAAGTGAAGGTACAGATGATTTACAGATATCCGGTTGGTTTAGGAGTTTTCTCAATGGTTAAAAGAGAAACTTCAACAATATCAGGTATTCACTTTCACTACAATGTAGATACATTTTTTACAATGTAAGGATTTCCACATTATCATGTGCATGCTAGAAAGTAAAGGGCTTATTGCTAATTGTTAAGTTTGAGCGCTAATAGAGGTCCTCATATAAGCACGTCCTTTGGATAACAGGCAGAATACACTATATGTCGTAATGTACACCAGTTAGGATATTAAAAACTGCATATAGCTGAATGATCATATGTTGAAAGAACAAATATCTAAAATGATGTTTTTTAAATTTTTAGATTTATTGTGAACTGTCAAAGTGTCCTGAAGAAGGTGTAAACAATATAAACTCACACCGAAACGCAGCGTCGACCTTTGTACTTTGACCCTTTTTTAACTTTGCTTCACCTTTTGTGAATATTTTACTGGATTTTATTTAGATTGTAACCCTGACAGGGAGGTATTTTAATAAATTGTGTTTATACTTTTCACTTCACTGGTGTGTTTACCTGTTGTATATATTTTTGATTATCAAATATTGTTTGGAGGTACGTAAAGGGATAGTGCTTAACATTTAGACTACCATTATATTGTGTGGTGATCACTCAAGGACCCTTTAGTTATGAGTCTTGCCCTAGCATTGTTTTGTTCTAGTCAGTATTCCTGACCCCATTGAGTCTACTACAAAACACAGGTCTCTCCTTTTTTGTTGCTGGAATAATTCCTAAACAGATTCTTGCAAATACAGTTTTGTTTAATTTATTTTTAATGCGATTGATGTGAGGGAGTTTATTACTTTTTGCAGAGAAATGTTTGTTTCATGCAACAACCAAAAAAAAGTTAGATCCAAGCAGGTCCTCACATTTGGGGAATTGAAGGATATAAAAGATATTATTCACTGTAAAATTAGTGCGCTGCTGCTTTGTTACAACAGTGAAAGCACATCACTATCTTTGAATAATAGATGTAAGCGCTTTTGGAATTTCGACTACAGCGCCTGTACACCGTTAGTAGCCTGGCTAAATAGGGT
This sequence comes from Lissotriton vulgaris, assembly GCF_964263255.1. Lineage (NCBI taxonomy): Eukaryota > Metazoa > Chordata > Amphibia > Caudata > Salamandridae > Lissotriton > Lissotriton vulgaris. Next base: position 1,022,865 of record NW_028251556.1, on the reverse strand, counting down.
ATGGTAGAGCTGAAAGTAAATCATTTAAACTCAAATATGTACTGAACAGGGGCTCCCAAAATAGTTTTTGCCCAGGGCACCCAAAATCCCTAACATATCCATGCCATCACAAAGTCTGTCAGACAACATTACTCTGAAGTAAAATAGACAACATCATTGTTTTATTTTTTTTAAACCTAAGCCTGACTTGTCCTAAACCCCCATTGCTTCAGGCAAGCAACTTATCGTACCACTAAGGAATTCTCAATTAGGTGTTCGTTAAGCGCCCTCTCTGCGGGCTTTAAACTGTCTTCGGATCCATAACTGGTTGGTGGGCAATTATCCCATTATAATACTGCCTAAGACGTTTGTTAATGATTTCTAGAGAATATTTGTTTCTCATGTATCAGCTCTGAGCTAGGGAGTGCTTGAAAAATCTGACAACACTGTCTCCCTTACAGTCCCTGTCTTGGCTGAAAATGTCTGCAGAATATTGAGCTTTGGGAGAAACTGCTATCAAAACTCTCTTGCCTTTCAACTCGTCCTATTTATGTGAGATTGGGTTCTCAGCACTTGCAATATTAAAGCCTAAGTACGGTTCAAGACTGGATGTGGAGCACATCCTGAGGATGGCAGCAGCAAAAATCCATCCACAGATTGCCCATCTCTGAAAAACAGGGACACCTGTCACATTTATGTTGGTGGTGTTATTATCAATCTATGTCCTGTGCAAAACAAAGCATTCTAGTAAAAAAAAACAATTTGCGCACATTTTATCTTGGAAAGTGGTGTTTTGAGCTGTGTAATAAGCCTCTGTCATTTCACAACACCCACAAACTTGCAGTTTACTAAACACTCTTCTTGTATTGAACATTATTTGCTGGATATGCCCGGAATATGTGCGTGGGATTCGATTCCAGACATTTCCGTCAGGTGGTGGAGGGGCCCAACATCTAAAAGATTTCAGCTTGGGGGGCTCAGCCTACAAAAGTTTGAAGATGATGGGGTGAACACTTCTGCGTAAAATGTTTAGTATCTTCTATTCAGGCAGTTGCTGGTTGCCAGGCCTGAAGATATGACGTTCTTGCTGTGCCCCTAATACACTCTTTTACGGACACTGTGTGATTTCTGTGATTTCCTCACTTTATTGAAATTCTTCCATTTTGTAACGTCATCCACCTCCTGATCGTCAAGCGCAAGAGGTGCTGTTCTCTGCTCCCAGGATATTCCCAACCTTGCATGAAAGAGCAATAAACTTCTGTTTGGTTCATCACCGACTCTCACCTGATGTGCTGAGCTCCTTCCAATAAATCCATAATGCATTCAAAGTAATGGAATCTGAGGGCAGTAGTTACATGAACCAGGGGAAAACTGCTGGGGCTGCTTCACTGATGAGGGACACCAGACTGGCCTTCATCTTTCTAAATAGAACTACCATTATGTGCTTGAGGTACCGTGCTCTTGCAGACAACCTCCTACACCCAGTACACGGATCCACTCCTATGATACACAGCACATGATTCAGTGTATTAGCACAGTGAGGAGGGAGAATGAAGCTTCTTCCAAAATAGTGACAGTAGATACCTCTCCCAGGAAAAAAGATCTTGACCCCTCCATATTATTTACTTCATCCTCCCAATGACATCTCTGTGAGTGAAGGTATTCTGGGTGCAAACTCGCTCCAGCAAAGTCTAAGAATGTGTTCAGGAGAGCATTAAAAACAACATAGAACACACATAATGGTCTTAAAGATGTTAAGGCTACTGGAGAACCGTTTAGGGGTGAAAACAACTCAGGAATGCACTACTTGGGAATTTGTTCTTAAGTCATTTAGAGAAATTACCTTTGGGGCACTTGGGCAGGAACCTCATTGGACACCCTTTCAACCTGAGCATGATTCTAGGGATACAAGGTGTAAATTGCCTCCTGGTAGGTGTGAGCAGCCCAAGAAGATGCTTACCTTCTTGCTCACTTAGTTAGAGGGCTTCAAAATTACATTACAAGCTTCACTTGAATGAGTGTCTCTGCAGATTTCTCCAGTGGTACTGAGACTAAGTTGTGATCTCACAGAATCCTGATGAGATCCCAGCTCTGACTCAAGCACTATGCTCCTCTCATATGTGACCCCCCCTTAAGTACGAATAAACTACAATAAAGCAGTATTGCATCCCTAGCAGACATATGGTGAAAGAAGCTGATGATCAAGGGAAGATGCTTCAATGTACTGTACTTCAAAGTCACCGTTGGTTTTTTGCAAGGTTGCCAGAGGAGGGTGTATAGGCTGCAGCCCATGGATTGACTGAGGGTGCAGTAACCATCTTTTGAGCTTCATACGTGAATACTCACTTGACTGCTGACATTGTGGTAAAGCTGAGCATTATCACAGGTCACGGTAGATTGCTGCTCAGATTGAAGGATATTGGCTTAGAGGACAAGGCACTGAGCTGGTTGCACTCCTACCTTACGAACCGCTCTCAGAAAGTAGCTCTGGGCGCTTTTTCCTCTGAACCCAAACGGCTGTGGTGTGGTGTCCCGCAAGGGTCCGCCCTCAGCCCGCTACTTTTCAATGTTTATCTGGCCCTACTTTTTACCTTAATCGCCAAATGGGGGGTCAAGGCGATTTCGTATGTGGATGATACGCAACTAGTCTTCCCATACATTGAGGTGTCAGAAGCAGCGTTCAGCAAAATAAAAGGCTGTCTTAGTGACGTAGCCAGATGGATGAACACTAACAAGCTAAAATTGAATGCTAGCAAAACCGAGGTACTATTCTTTGGGAAAAGTACTCCACCCTCCCCTGACCTCTGGTGGCCCACCGAAATGGGTCCTGCTCCCACCCCTGGCACCAAGGCAAAAAATCTGGGTGTATGGTGGGACGAGGCGCTTTCCTTCTCCTCTCACATACAACAAGTCACCTCTAGCTGCCACTTTAAACTCCGCAACCTCCGAAAATTTCTCTCTCTTCTACCAACTGACTGTCGTAAATCGGTGGTCCATGCGACAGTCACATCCAGACTGGATTATTCGAACGGCCTCTATCTTGGCCTCCCAAAATATCTGACACAACGCCTGCAGAGCGTGCAGAATGCGGCTGCGAGATTGATAAAACACGTGCCTTTTAAACATCATATCTCTCCGCATCTTCACGAGCTGCACTGGCTTCCAGTGACAAGCAGAGTAAAATTCAAGGCGCTCACCCTAGCTTACAGAGCACAAAAAGGGACTTGTCCCAATTATCTGAAACTCCGACTCCCCCGCTACCATCAAGAGAGACACCTGAGATCAAACTCGCAGACCCTACTGGCTGTACCTCGAGCGAGAAGAGCGAGACTCGGAGGTAGATCTTTCTCAGTAGGCACTGCGAAGCTTTGGAACTCCCTCCCCCCTGCCATCCAATCTGCCACGTCAGAAGCCATCTTTAGGAAACTCCTAAAGACTTGGCTCTTTGGACAGAAAGCCTAGTACCTCTCCCTGCATCCCTCTCTGCTGCTGCGGTTTCTTTTCAGCGCCGGGACACCTCCTCGCGAGGTAGCTGTTCGCGCTTTACAAGAATCAGTATTATTATTATTATTAAGGACAGATGCAGCAGCACTTGAAGCAAACACCTGTATTTCGCTAGGGAGAAAAATCTCTGAAGCTGCCAGATGGGGACAAGAGGCAATCCAGGCCTAAGGAAGAAAAGAGGCCATTCGATATGACAAATGTAAGCTTGTGAAGAAGTATTCTAATAACCCTGAAAATGCCTCTAATAGTAGCAACCAGCATAGTTTTGAAGTAACTAACCACCTCTCCTCTCTTAGGTTATACTCCCACCAATTATTGATCTGTAGCAGATGTAATGTATGTGTTCTTGTAAAGCGCACTGCTGCCCTGAGGCATCGTGGCGCTGTAGACCGCTGGGGAACCCGTCCTGGCTATCCCTGTGAGATGGTCCCTACTGGGTATCTCCAAGGTGAAACCAGGCATCTCCGGCGTATGTGGGGGGCCGTTGTGGAGATGAGGCAAGCTAATGCCCAGAGTTGCCGAGTGTGATCCCTGGTTAGAGTAGGCACCGAGGTGAGAATTATCGAGTCCGCTGACCCTGGTCAATGACCCTGCCGTGTCGGGAATTGAACCCTGGTCCCGGGCCGTTCTCTGCTTCCGGGTCTGCCGCCTCTAACCAGTGAGCCACACCACTCCACAGATTATGGTCATTGAGTGGTATGCCCTGGTGGCCAAAGGTTTGGCCTCCCGTAGCTGCAGCTCATCACTCGGACAATCGATTCTTTTCTTTGTCAAACACCTCTGCCCTACACTTAAATGAGGAAGCAGTACTGATGGTTGAGATTCAGCATTCAACTTATTCTTCTTAGTCCAATATTTTTTGAAATTCTGGTCGATCAATTACACTTTAATGGGTCTTCTCAACCCACTAACTCAAGGATAAAGATGTCCTTCTAGTCCGACAACTGTGCACAAAACAGACCAGGGGCCAACTCTGGCAGCCGTATTTATTTGCGGAGAAAATCCATTTGAATAAAACTGACACGGAATTCCTCTCTATCAGAAGTTCTCAGGGCAACAAATAAATGGCATGGAGATGAATCTATAAAGGCTTTAGTGTATCAGAAGGAACACCGAGTTCAGAGTGGGTTACGGAAAACTAAGAGGTGACCATGGCTGCTAAACAGTCGGTGGAAAATCATATAATGCAATTGGTGGGGCCGCACCCGATGCTGGAGGATTGAAAATCAACAATTGAATACTGCTGACACCGAACTTGACGCTGAGAAGGGGACGCTATGGAAAATGTGCTTCAGGCAATACAACAAAGTTTGCAAGACATAAATTGGAAACTGGACTCCCTTACCCAGCGGGTTGATAACATGTCGGCGAAATTGGATAAACAAGGAGAAAGTCTTGATGAGGAAGAGGATTGTATTACTGCAGTAGAGGACGAATCACATGTCACGACTCGTAAGTGCGCAGATATGGAGAAATTGTTAGAGTTTATAAAAAACAAAGTGGAGGACTTAGAAGCATTATCCTATCGCAATAACATCAGAATTGCGGGAATTCCAGAGGCCACAAACACGGGCGGTTGGAGACTTATGTGGAGGATATGCATCGCTCAGTGTTTGGTGCTGATAATTTCTCAGCGGTCCTTATTGTAGAGCGTGCACACAGGTCCCTGGCACCAACACCACAACCAGGAGCCACTCCGAGGCCCGTTTTCACCCGTATCCTTAATTATAGGGATCGAGATGCTATTATGCGGATGGCACGGGGAAAGCAGCAAATAAATTACCAGGGCAACACACTGACACTTTACCCGGACTTTATGATGACAGTACAACTCGCACAAAAGGATTTCAACCAGGCAAAAAAGAAATTACGTGAATTGGGTATGGAGTATGCTATGCTCTACCCAGCTCGGCTGAGGGTGACGTGTGATGGTCGCTCTACGATTCTCCAAACACCAAAAGCAGCACACGACTTCCTTAAGAAAGTAGCCAGCAAGCGCAAAGAGCAAAAACGTGCGCGACAGAACCAAGATTCGGAATAAGCAAAGACTGAAAGGGAGTGTATTCTTGGATCCTTCCTGCTATATAATGTAGGGACTGTGGTGTTCCTTGTGGTAATGGCCACAGATGGTGAAACAATCATGCTGTCCATTATGTTCATGACACTGGCAAAGCATCGAGTTTGTTGCATGGGGTTACTGCCGGAAAAGATAAGCTACCTGGCCTGCATAGAGTCAAAAAAGATATGATCGGACGTCCTACGGCTGGCCAACTCATCTTTGGTAGCGACTGGCAATGCCGAAGCAACAGGTGGTAATGTGTGCACTGTATATATATATATATATATATATATATATATATATATATATATATATATATATATATATATATCTATACTACTATTATAAAGAGAGAACACAAACCTTTGAGCCAGGTAAACTACAAAAGTAATGCACCAATCACTACACCCAATACACCATTTGAAAGGGGAGATATAGCAGAAGGACATAGGCTATAAATGTGTACACCATATATATTCAAAAAGAACAAAACCCAAAAGTGTAAAAGTAGTCCCTTGGGGGCGTGGTCGCGTGTAAGAACGTGGCTGTGGGCGTCAAAAAACAAAATATGTGGTCACAGGCAAAGAGGGCAAGTTAAAATTGCACACATAGAGCGCTCCATATATTGCACACATAGAGCGCCCCTTACATTGCACCCTTACAGCGCAAATGCACTTTCACAGAATTTAAAAGCATACACTCGAACAAGATCGAAAATGTACATTCACCACATTTTACACGATTTTACAAAAACAGCTGCTATCACCAAAACGCAATTAAGGATTGAATTATGCGTTTAAAAATAGCGCCGAAATTACCGAAAGTAGCTGACCCATATTTCAAATTGCCGGCTTCATGTACTGCGACACCATATTTAAATTACAATGCATTACACTCGAAGGCTAAAGCAGGAGTGCCTTCCATAATGACATCACACAGGGGGCTGGGCTAATAACATTCTTCACCAATCACAACTCTGCTAATAAAACACACACACAACTTAGAATAAAACAAATACGAACTCTGGAACCATTGGGCAGACGCGTCATAAAGGGGGCAGGAAGTAAACAAGGCTCCATTTGTTCAACGCGAGGAGGATTGATTTATGCTTCCTTACACAGCGTGGACATTCCAAAAGCATTTTTGAGATAGCGCACACACGTATTGAAAGAGCACTTCATTTCACATACCGCATTTAACCAGCATATGCGTGTTTCACAGAGCGCGCCAAAAGCCAAGTTTATGTAGCTCACAATTACAGCAAAAGGCGTCTTTATATAGCGCCGAGCTTACCCAAGGCCTTCACACCGGTTTATATAGCGCAGACACATACTTCAGCAGCTTACAATTAAAGACAAAGGCGTCTTTATATAGCGCACTACACAGCCATGCCTGCAACTACTTCTGTGGTGCTGGGCGAGGAAGCAGCCTCATAGTGCCTCAAAGCACGCGCCTGGCGGGATTTATTAACCTCCGCCTGCTCATCCTGTCACATTCAATAAATACTGCAGCCGGCTGACTAACAGACCCTCGGTGCATTGAAGTGCCAAAATTAAAGAGGCAGGCGGCTGCAATTCGCTTTCAACCTGCTGTTTGCGAGGCAGGGTTTGGCATAAGAGAGACTTGGGTTTTCAGCTTTACAGACCCTTGGTGAGACGCAGTAGCAGCCTGTCTGCGCTCCCTCGGTCCATTAAAGTGCCCAAATTAAAGAGGCAGGCGGCTGCAATTCGATTTCAACCTGCTGTTTGCGAGGCAGGGTTTGCCATGAGAGAGAGTTGGGTTTTCAGCTTTTAGTTCGTCAAACACGTAGGTGCAGGAGCTTCTAAACAGACAGAAGCACAGATGTGATGCTGTGATTCACAAAAGGCACACACAGGCACAACAAAACACAATATTCAGGCAATGGTGGGACTTGTGCAAGTATAAAAAAAAAACGAAATGTGAGAGGTAGCATACTGTGTATTAAAAGAGAAAAGTGGTGTGTCCAACTTACTAACAGGTACTAAACACAAGTACAAGGATAATTCAAAAGGCACACTCAGGCACAATAATCTATACTACTATTATAAAGAGAGAACTTGCACCTTTGGGCAAGGTAATCTCGGGAACCACAGCGCCAATCTACACACCCAAGACATCTCTCAGGGCAAGCAGAAGGACATAGGCTACATAAAAATAAAAAATAAACGTTGTTTAAAATATTAATACATTTAAAAAAGTAGTCCCTTGCAACTAGCGTCGCCCGCGACGTCTGCGTGAGGGGAGGAGCGGCGTTCACCAGAATCAGGAAGAGCAGATGACATGAGCGACGTCTGCGTGAGGGGAGGAGCGGCGCTCACCAGAACCAGGAAGAGCGGAGGACAACAGCGCCCGTAGGAGCTGCGGAGCGGCGAGAACCAGAGGAGCAGTGGCAGGGCTGGGAGGAGCGGCGGGAAGCGGAGGAGCAGTGAGAGGTATGTGGCTGGAGATGTTGCTGGGGCGGGAGGGAGTCGGCGGGTGCACCGCGCGGGCTGCATCGGATGTTGCTGGAGTCCGGGCGGGAGGCGGGACGCGGGGCGGGGCGGGGGGGAGTCGGCGGGTGCACCGCTCGACAACATGCTGCCCCAGCCACCTTCTGCCCCGGGGTAAAAATGCAGCCCCCAGCCCCCTTCTGCCCCAGGCAACGCTGGGGCGGGCTGCTAGTATATATATATATATAATGTTCTGAACTGGGCAGCAATAAGAGTCAATGCAGTCCTGTCCACACAGAACAGTTTTCGATGCCCAATCTACTCTGGTACACTGGACATTTGACTGCTGTGTTAAAACGCACAAAAAACTGGGCTGCTCCAAGCGAATAGTAATATGTTTGTATCGGGGGACTGGGAGAGTGCTGTGCAGAATATTGGGGCTACGACTGCAGCATAATTTTAGGGGAGTGTGATATGGCCTTTCCTGTCTGAACCTCCAAGCCGACTGGACCTGTGAGTCGTTCTGAATATAAGAGTGGGGAGAAAAGTGCCTCTTGACATTGTATATTACTTAGTTATGTATAGGCGTTATGTGGTTATTGTGGTAACTCATATGCTGTAAGAAGCGTTAAATCTTCATCAATAATGTATATCTGACCACATCCGATATGTTGGATGGAGTTGTGTGCTCTCCGAGGACCCCCCCAGGGGGGTGTTCCCCACAAAGTATTTTGTTATGTTGTTCTTTTATCTAGGGGGCTGTCTTTGGCATGGTTGGGATGCTGAAGTGGGTGGGTGGGTGGGAGGGGTGGAGTTGGAAAATGTTATGCAGACTGTGGTACTTGAGAAACATTGCGGATATCCAGGCTATCGGCATTATGTGTGTTGTTGCCGGCTTTTTCTTAAAAAACAAAAAACGGGCGAGACGCAAGCTACAAAGGTTACGCTATCTTGCACTGTGTTTTAATAATTAGAAAATTACCACTAATAGAGTGCAACCAGCACACCTAAACTTGATCAATTGGAACGTCAGGGGGCTTAATAACCCGTAAAAAATCAGACAAATCTTTGCGTACTTCCACAGGCTCCATATCAATATCTCCCTCCTTCAGGAAACACACCTTGCACCTAACTCTAACAGTCACATAGGGCGGAAATGGGCGGAAACAATACACAGTTCGTCATACTCCTCCTACTCTAGAGGGGTCGTTATCCTGATTAAGAAAGGGACACAATTCAATGTAGATGCCACTATCACTGATGACCCGGGGAGATATGTCATTATCACAGGAAGACTCAGAGGACAGAGGTTGGCCTTAATAAATACATACGGCCCCAATATCGACGACCCAGATTTTGATCACACGATCTGGAGTAAAATTAATGATCTATCAGACACAACCTTGCTTTGGGGGGGGTGATTTTAACCTTGCACTGGACGAGCATCTTGACAGATCAGGCACGTCAACAGAGCCACACCGAAGGGCAGTGGGTAAGCTAAAAGACATTATGACTGAGATGCACATGAATGACATTTGGAGAACAAGACATCCGGTGCGTATAGAGGCCTTCCATACATCAGCGGAGCATAACAGTTGGTCTTATATAGACTATTGGGTGGGCACTGATGACACAGTGTTGTGGACACGAACTATACGTCACTTACCTAGAACATTATCTGATCATAATCCAATATTACTTTCTGTGAACATACAACATTATATGCCGCTCCCATGTAGCTGGAGAGTTAATGTGAAAGCATTTCTAGACTCGGTATATACTGACACTATTAGTCAGGCCATCACAGAGTACTTTTAGTTAAACAAACCTACCACTGAAGACCCTAGCTTGCTTTGGGAACCTTTTAAAGCTACAATAAGGGGAGTCTACATAAGCACCAACGCGGGCATTCTGAAGGACATACGTAGGCAACTTTGTTTGCGGGAAGCCAAGCTAAACGCCCTAGAATGTGAGTATGAGAGCACACAAAATGCTAAGATATTAGGTGAGATAAGGGTTGCCCTATCGGAATACCAGTCATATGCAGAAGATGAACTCAAATATATAGATAAACGACAGGCTGCCAGATCCTACGGTGAAGGGGGTAGACCCGGTAAAGTATTGGCATCCAAGATGTGTGAGGGTCGCTCGTCGCAGACAGTCCTGGCTGTCAGGGATGCAAGTGGGGAACTACATAATGATCCACAGGGAATATTGTGGGAATTTATGAAAACGTATGGTGAATTATATACATCACAACCCACCGCCTCACCCTCTGAAATCATGAAATACTTAGAAGATGTGGAAATAGCATGGCTATCAGACACACAAAGAGAATATCTGTCTCTACCAAAAACAGTGACGGAGGTAACAGAAATCATTAAATCGCTTCCAAACGGTAAAGCGCCGGGCCCAGATGGGTTCACCTGTGAATTCTATAAATCTTTTATTGAGCAGCTAGTGCCCCATTTGGTTGAGATGTACGTTGATGCCCATGACAAGCAGTTGTTACCATCCACTTTGAGAGAAGCCATGTGGATTGCCCTATTAAAACCAAACAAGGATCCAGAATATTGAGACTCATACAGACCCTTATCACTAATTAACGTAGATACAAAGATATTAGCCAAAATTCTTGCCACCCACTTGCAGCCACTGATAACAAACCTAATATTGCCGGATCAGTCAGGGTTTATACCCACCAGGTCAACAGCCCACAACAACAGAACACTTTTCGCGCTCTCGCATTACTTAATCCCAAGCACTAAAGCATCTGCGGTTATGTTAGATGCTGCGAAAGCATTTGATTCTATCGAGTGGACGTATTTGCATACTGTTCTATGGAGAATGGGATTCCCACCCATCTTCTTGCAGTGGGTGCAAATACTGTATACTTCGCCAACAGCACGTATCAGAGTTACCAAATACATCTCTGATGCCATACCAATTGCGAGGGGGACAAGGCAAGGCTGTCCACTGTCCCCTTTTCTATTTACAATAGCGCTCGAGCCGCTGGCTTGTAAGATTCGGCAGGGACATCACTATTCAGCACTCCAATTTCCACAGAGACTGTTGCATATCTCTCTATATGCAGATGATATGATGTTATATGTGCGAGACCCAGAGAAACATCTGACCCCTCTGTTAAGGGAATTTAATACATTTGGACGTCAATCTGGGCTTCAAATTAACTGGTCTATATCTCTAATAATACCGTTAACTGACACCACGCACCCACACCCGACGAAGTTTCCGCTAGAATGGCAATCGGATTCAGTAAAATACCTCAGCATCTGGTATCGACGGGACCCAGAGGTTGTGATCCGTACAAATTATGGCTCAGCGATCAGTGTAATGGAAGATAAAATAGGGCGATGGATTCAATTACTGTTGTCATTGGCTGACCGCCTGGCCATTGTCAAGATGGTCATTTTGCCAACATTTTTATATCTTTTTAACAATATCGCTATTTCCCCCCCAACAGCGTTTTTTAGCAGAATATCAGCAATGGTGACTCGCCTGATATGGGCAGGTAAACAGGCCCGTATTGAGTTGCGTGCCCTTACACTACCCTATTCATGAGGTGGGTTTAAAGTCCAGGATTTCCTGCTATTTTTTTTATGTGCACAGGCGCTATATGCGCATTATTGGTATCATCAAGTCCCTTTCCTCACTCATGTGGCAATTGAAGAAGGAGATGCGTCCCCAATACCACTAAATGCTATCATAACACATCGCCGACCCCCTCTTCATGGTAGAGATATAAACACTATAGAAACGACAAACAATTCCTGGCGCAAGATGGGTAAATTATGGCGTAAATTACTATTATATGCCCCTGCACTGCTGCTACATCATCACCCAGAACTAACAGTTACACAGGAGGAGGTAGGCATGGGTCTACTGAAACAGGTGGGCATTGATACCATGGGAGAATTGTACCATAATGGCACATTTAAAACCCCTAATGATCTTATGTACATTAGTAATCAAACTTTACTGTTTAGATTCACATATCATAGATGTCAGGGGTCGGTCAAGAATTTATATCCCTCTTATCCCTAGGAACCAACACAACTGTCAGCATTACAATTGATACTTACTACCCCTCTTAACACGCATATGGTGTCTAAACTTTACATCGGGCTACAGGAGGATATAGCAGACACCACGTACAATGCATTCAGAAAGTGGAATGCTGTACTAGAAGACCCACTAACAAAGGAGGAATGGGCTAAATCGTGTTCCCTAACTGGTATGTTCACGCCTAATGGAAATTTACGTATATTGCACTATAAGTATCTTCATCAAACCTACAATATCCGGCCAGGCTTTGTAAATATGGTCTACATACAGATTCTAAGTGTCAACGCTGCAAGGCTGAAATAGCAGATTTTATACACATTGCATGGGCCTGCAAAACAGTGCATGAATTTTGGGTAAAAGTAAAGCAGATGAAAGGAAGCATGGTGGGCATTAACGTTTTATTCACTATTCGTACCTGCTTGTTAGGACTTATTCATTATGTACGCGCCACTAAGCGCAAATTATGCATAATTGCTTTGCTCCTAGCTAAGCGTAGAATTTTGATATGCTGGGGCACTGAAGAGAGCCGAAAAGTGAGACAGTGGATTCATGATATGACGTATTGTAAAGATGCTCTGAAAACTTACGAGGAGAAGCTGCCGATTGGTTCCAAGACTAGAGACTACTGGAAGTACTCGATTGAATATTTGCAAACGTACCAAGTTGATTAACCGTGTATAGTAACTGTACCGTAGCAAGTGTATTTACAGGTAACATTGTCAAATCGCCACAAACTGGATGATGGATGTTGTTGTACAGCAGTCTGTATTTTGTTCAAATGTTTGGACATTGTATGTCTTTGAAAATGATGGCTAAAAATAAAAATAAAAATATTGGATTATTTTGAGTAAGAATAATGGGTGCTGTGTTGTGAAAGGCTAAAGCTCCTAGCGTACCAACTTTCCTCAAGAAGGTTCAACTGTGTACGAAATACTGACGAGTGTTGGGCTTTATACGATTACCTGGATTCATGACTCATATGAATATACCTCTGGTGATAAAGATTAGCACTTACCTTTAGAGGTTACCCTTAACAATCAAAGGCTAGATTAATTGAGGCAGACAATGCATGAGAGGAAGCCACCTAGACCAACACAGTTTGAGGCATTGAACAAATAGGATCCTGTGGCATGGGGAAGGAGAGAAAGAGAATGTTAAGGGTTCATTTAGCCAATGGCTAGAAACAAAGTGGGATAATTAGGAAAGATACTGGAGAAAGGATATGGTAGAGAGAGTGAGAGGTTTTCCTGCAATTGTTAATAAGACTACAAGCAAAAAGAAAACTGGTGAGGTTGACAGAGAGAAACTAAGCAAAGAACAGGATTCAGATTAGGAGGATAACTTTTAAAATGATATTTTGTATTCTAGACCATCTCCATACACAGAGGTAGAAGTGGCCTCTACGTTTGCACTTGGGTGCATCAGGAGCAGGGCCGGACTGGGAACCAGAACCGGCCCTGGCAAAGTGCTCGGCCGGCCCCCTCCCCCCCCCGACCCCCCCCCCCCCCCAGGGGGAGGTGTGACCGCGCTCTGTGCCAGGGCCGGTTTTCAGCCGTTTTTGTTACAGGGCCGTTTTTGCAGCATAACGGCCCTGTAACAAAAACAGCCCCCAGGGGGCCAAAACAGGCCCCCAACCATGCGGCCCACCGGGGGATTGCCCGGTGCCCGCAATGGCCAGTCCGGGCCTGATCAGGAGAGCAAGGCTGAGTAAGGCTGCACAGGGATTGATGCCGCTTGCAGTAACGAGTGAAAATGTGACATTGGGGGCAAGTGCCCGCCTTGTAATATTGCTACTGCTTCTGCTACTGTTCCCATTACTGTGCCTATTGCTACTCCTGCTTCTCCTGAACCTGTTGTACTTCTTAAACAGAGGAAGGTTAATATTGGACTTTTAAAGGTTGAATCTGGAGACATTTTACAGGGAACAATTTACTTAAATAGACTATATATAAGTAGATGAAATGAGATAAGTGATTAGAGTAGCAGCAATGGGTGCGAATGAAGCACATAAACTTGAGGAATTAGATGATGAATATGAGATCAATATCAGCAGAATGAAGAATTTGTAGGGAAGTTGTTACATGGATGTAGGTGAATCAGATAAAGGAATGGGACTCAGTTCACATTAAGAATTTAGTTAAGAAGGCTAAAAACTAAACTCTGGAGAGACCCAAAGAAGTAGGAAAAAAATGGATAAAGAAAGTTGTACCAATCAGAAAAGTGTATGTTGGAGAAGAAGGCAAAGGTGGCTGTGAGTGATTCAGAACAAGAAACAGTGCCAGAATCTCTTCAAAAGGAAGGACATGGAGAGAGTTATGTGCATCTGCCCTGCACTAGGGATGATCATTATGCCTTTAGAACAAACGTATCAACATTGAGAGAGGAACCTGACAAGTGGTACAAAGGGGGTTGATAGATTGGTGACAATTTCAAACATTTTATTGATTGATTTGGATACATTATTTGAGAATGTTGTGTAAGGCTGCTTTTGCTTCACCAAATGAGGAAGCATCTAGAATTGTACCCAACAATGGTCAAGCTGAGGTAGTTGCTGACAAAAATAGAGCAGTGATAGAACATTTGATAAATGAAGAGCCAGAGAAAAAGTGATACGGGCAAAAATCCTGAGCGCTACAAAAGCGCAAAAAGAGTAAATACATGCATATAAGAGGTGTATGAAGGTTTATAGCAAGTACAGCAGAGCTGAAGAACCAGAGAAAGATGGTGTCAGTGAATTTGTATCGGCTTTCATTATGGTTTTGCGTCAGCAGCTTAGTTGTCATATTTTGCAGAGTGTGATGTGCTGGCAGGAGTAGATTAATGATGAGATATTAAAAGATGCCACGTTTGCAGTGATTCTTTTGATGTAAAGCAGAAAAAGATCAAAGAGAAGTTGATCAATGCCCTAACAAAGCAGATTCAGAGAACAAAGTAACACAGAGGATGCCTTCTGATTCAGATTTTGTGCCACTGAGAGTTCTAGACCGAATGGAATGCAAGCAATGCAAGTGTCAGAATGAGGAATGTGATGGTGCAGACACAGAGTTGTGGTAAAGTGAACGTGAATAATTCTGGAGTGAATACAAATATTTATTTGCTAAAGACTAGCACGGCATATTTATGTAACCAAAATCGGGCGCTGAAAACGCTAATGTAGGAATAATCCAGATCAAATCTACAATGATTTTGTTCTCCAGATGCAACAAAACACGCCTCAGAGGTGAAGTGACGCTTCATCTCAACCAGCCCCTGTGTAGAAAGTCAAGGGAGCTTCCATGCGAATATCCCCTTAGCTCCTGTGATGAAGCAAAACATGAGACACAAAATGCCACTTAATCTAAAGTATCAAGAGACGCCATTGAATCCGAGCAATTAATTTCTTCTTGTTGTGCAACTCGGCCCCTCGGACATGCAGCTTTTGGTGTTTAGAACATCCAGACACAGTATTCTGCTACACGGTTGGGCCTGAAATTATGGCCAAAGGTTCCCAGCAGCCAGTAAACTGTAGTGTTCAGAAACCAATGGCAAGCTTTATGTTACATTTTCACTGCAATGACCAGGGCAGGGACTTCAATCAGGCACTGAGCTCACAATCACACTTAGGGCCCAATTTCAAGTCAGACATAGAGATGTCCCTGCATGCACAGTTACCATTGCTCGGGCAGCATTCCAGTCCATCGTTTTTCACAAACCATGCCACTCTAGAGGAAAGTAAATCACTTCTGACCCTGCTTCTCCTGGAAACAGTCTGGCACGAACTGTGAGCCAAGGCCCTCTCCAGAAGAGACTGTGAGCAACCGCAAACTGGTTTGACCTGCTTAGGTCTCATCCCTGAGTTATAGCTTGAGACCTATAGTGTAGGGAGTACGGGACCCATGTCTGAGTATGCCCGACACACTTTGGGTGTCAACTGCAACAATAGGGTGATGGATGGAAAGCTTGAATTAATCTCAGCCACCGGCACTTGCGCAGTCCATCCTTTTTCACCCACCATGCCACTCTAGACAAAGATCCACTTTGCACAAGTCAGTACTGATCCGGCTCCGCGACCAGTCTTGTGTTCATCGCCCTTAGTGACAAAAAATTAGGTTTGTTTAATTTCAATTCAATGTGATTTCATTTTGGTAATTTCCATTCATATAATCAATACAAGTCATACATTAAAGCAGCATAATTTACACATCCTTTTCACTTATTGCGACTTGGTCACAGTTTTAAGGGAAAATATTTGAGAATTGTAAACAAAAGAAAGCTAAACATCAGCCAAATACTGGAAAATAAATCGCAAACAAAGTGCATTAGTAGCTATTTGTAAAGCTAAAATACCTGGCCCGAGTCTACAATTCCCCAACTCACTAAATCCTCACAAGACCCAAAGACTAGACCTAGTGCTGAAGAAATGCCTAAAAAGCTAACTACTCCTTCAACTGCTCATGTCACAATAATGAGTTGTTAATATTGTTCTCCACAAAAATCCTGTCCAGAATATCATTTCGCTCAAAATCATGAAGGTAAGTGTATATAGACGCGCTTAGCTTTACTATTCCAAACTCCTCATCACATCTACGTACCTTGAACATAGATCTATGTATTGCCATGGTACACAACTGTGGAGTTTAGAATACTAAATCTATGCTTACCCAAGCATACTTAGCTTCAATATGGTAGTTAATATTCTAGATACAATCTTACAGAAGGTCAAAATTAAAATTTAAAACACCGCCCCCACCTAATTAATTCACTTATTGTATTTGGAGTTTTTGCAAAGTGATTCGGAACCCTATATAGACATGTGGGAAATGATTGAAGACTTGAGAGTCCAACAGCAATCTACGAGTATACTAATTCACTCATGCATGCTGATGAAAAGGTGATCATTCCTTGCAGAAGAGTCAGAAGTAACCCAGGTATGTGGTGTCAATAGTGGTTTGTATTTTCAAGCTTCTAGGTAGGAAGGTCAAAGCAAAACATTCATGGATGCCCATGGGAGTGCATGTCACCCGATTGATTTAAGGGGTGAACTTGAGAAACTCAATTTTCAACCTTAGATTTAGTGGTAGAGTTCAGCAGCGATGAACCTTGCACTTGGATGTCTTGCAACAGACTTGCCCTGGAAACACCAAGCAATGATTGGCCGACCTTAATCTGCTCTTGGAAGATAAAGTGCAAATAACATGGCCAGACACATCACTCATGTAGCACTTTGTGGTGAGATGGAGGGATTTGAAGATTGCTCTTTTCGTTATCAGAAGACCGTGAAAACAATTCAGAAGGCGTGATGTGGTTGAGCCGTTTACATCCATACAGAAAGTGAGTGGCAAGCATCTACACTATGGAGTTCATTGTTGGATTTCATGGGGAGGCATTTATGTGTATAGAGGCTCTTACAATAATGTAGGTGTGAAATGCCCGCAGCAAAGATGAAGTACTTTTTCTGACGGAGGTGTAGGAACGGTAGGGCACACATGTACAATTTTAATGGTGGAAAGCTGATTTAGAGACGGTGTTTGAAGGAGACCTCACTGTAGAACAGCAAATCAAGATGTACAACATTCTGGGGGAATCACAGATACCCAGACAATACAAAGACGAGGAGCTTGGTTAACAGTCACCTAGAGTAGGATTTCAGTTTCCTCACAGTTCAAGCATTACCATAGCCTATGGCTTAAGAAACATACCTGTGTGGAAGCTATCCACAATGTTGTAGAAAGAAAACCTATCAGTTGCAGGTGCAATGTTTACATTGCGTTAGGACACTACACAGTAAACATCATGACATTCTAAAATTTCATATTGACTGTTCGGTTGTACTCCGCCCTGAAATCTGGAGTCAGAATAGACGGTCAACTCGGAATCTGTCAAGGTGCTGATTTCAAATTTCCTGAATTCATTGTTACGTACACAAAATGATGAAGTTCTATAGGCAAAGAATTCTCATTGCAATATGAAAAAAGAAAGACCTTATCTAAGTAAGGTATAGTACATCCAGGTAAGGCTCAAATCCAAGGGTACATTTTTTTTTCCTAAAAACCACCAGGGAGGACTGCAAATCTCAAACCGCTCGATCAATCCGCCCTACGGTCTACTGCATTCACCCAAGGTCCACAGAGGGAACCAGACCATTACCTCTTATGGCCCCTTGGTGTAATCATTGGAATGCTTAACCTATCCCTTGATTCCTACACCACCCTGAGAAAAGTCAGCCCATAGATCTGAGGCACGGCCCATTTTTGAGCCCAGATCCGAGCGTCACACCCAAACTGCAGCCCTAACCCAGTAACTATTCAGTCCACCTCTCACAAATTTCCCTCCATGCGATTGGTATCAGGGAGAATAGTAACCCTTACTGCTAACGCCGCAGAGATTCATATGATAATTCACCGACTCCCAAAGAGGCTAGCATGGGATTCATATCAACATAACACAACAAAGATGTCTTGCAAGATAAATTCAATCCCTCCCCAGTAATGCTTAAGCCCAGGGCACTGGAGAAAAACATGAACATCATTAACCCCTCACAACCACATCGGTTACACTTAGGGGGAGGGATGGGCAAACTTAGCGATCTTAGTTGCTGTCAAATAGAGCCGATTAATAGTAAAGAAATGGTTCCTTTTTAGATTGGCCGGTTTATGAGCTGAATACAAGAGCCTAAAAGAGTTCCTCCAAGCCAACGAGAGAGCCACCTCTTGAGAGGCTCCTCCCTGAAAGGCTCCTTCCCAGACTGAGGGAGGAGGCGCCAAATTCTTCTCATTCATGGCCAAGAGTTTCCAGTACCAAACTGCAACCGCCTCACTCTTAGGACTTATGTCTTGAAGAGGTGACTCCGAATCCCAATCACCCCGATCTCCTTCTTTGAGACCACAAACCAGGAAGAGAGCTGTACGAATTTAAACCTGGACAGGCTATCCCCAACTTTCGCTTTTAAAACTTCCCATGGATATAACAACTCAGACATCATCAAATATGCCCACAAAGTAATGCCAGCCCTCCTTAATGCAAGGCTTAGGGTGTCTTCAAGACCTAGCGGGGTTATAGGAGAGTCCCATACAGGGGCGAGGTCTGACTAGTACCCCGATTCGGACATTCACCTGATGTCGTACTATAAATTCAGTGCAGACCTCAAAATTTCCAAGAGTAATTTTACAGAATCTCTATCAACACTTGCACTAGGGCAGTCACAAATCGTCACGCAAACCCACTTACAGTGTTGATAAAGTATTTGCTTCCAGTGCAAAAGTTGCCTTTAATGTAACGCAAATACTGCTTTGAACTTCTTTGCATTTCTTTTTGTCAAGAGAATATCCCATGGGTGGTACATGTGCGTTCCCACACTGACAACCATAGTTTTGATGCGAGTCTTAAAAATGGTAGTCATGGCTTTGCTCAAAATGATACCACCTCCTTGAGGTGCTAAAAAGGGGAAATATTTATATTTCGCCAACCATTTCCCACATTCAGTGTCTGCTGCACTGTGCAGCACATGTCCAATATGATAAAAGGTTTGAACTATGTTAATGCATAGTATTTTGTACTAGAAGGCTACCCTTCCATCCACCTTCATCCTCAGATACTCCTGACTATGTGTCCACAGACCATTCCATTCGAACTTGGCTGGTTCATTGCGGCAAAGAGATCTGTGTTTGGTATTTGTGTGTCTGAAGGACTGGTACATTCAGCTCCCACATGTGTCTTCTCATGATTTCTGCTTAATATGTCTGCCAAATCCGTGTCCAAACTCACTAAACGCTCTGGTAAAAGGTGTGTGCGCTTTGTCAGTGACAACCGCCTTGTCTCCTGCGCGAAACTGAACAACCGGCAGGAGTGTGTCACCTTGCTTTTGAAGGTGGTACATCATAATCATGTTGTCGGTCCAGTTCAAGGGGACTTTATGTCCAGGTAAATCTGGAATGCTAACTCCAGAGAAATGGAAGGAAGTTGTTTTTGGAGAGCGTTGGACGAAGTCTACCAACCATTAATGGAGATATCTCCGCACCCCAATATGTGCTCCTCACTGTGCCTGAGAAGCTTCAGTTGTAATGGTCATCTCCGACTGTACGTCTATTAAAGATATACCCTACATTCCACCACTGCAAAGATGTTTCTGTCACCAACAACAAATCTCACCAGCTGCACTCTGAAATTGATAACAAGGGACAATCCTGTTACCATTAACCTCAAAAGGGGCATTGTTTTCGCACTGTCAGCCACTGAGATGGTGTCTTTCAGCAGCACTGCTGGTTCTTCCAAGAAGTGCAGACACTGGTGTGTTCTTGTGTTGGTCTTTCTTGGATGGGGGTAATGGAGAAAATTTTCAAATTCTATTAAATGCTTGTAAGTCAACGAGTCCCGCACCTACTTGTTAGAGTTGATTTCCTTCAATTGCTGTGGAAAAATCTCTGCTGGTCCCTGACAAGCGAATTGTGTTCGGGTGAGTGAAAGATGTGAAATTGTGTATAGGTCAATAGCACGATCTCATTCATGTGAGTGTGAAAACAGTTTCTGAATCACTTGTTTTCAATGCTGCTTTACTTCAATCACATCCTTTGGAACTGCATTTGAATTGAATTGTATTTCCATATCATACCAGGACTTGCAGGCCTTGTCTGAAAGTATGATAGCATCATTTTTTGCTCTGGTGTTTGTAAGAGAAAGTTAGACTCAATTAACTCAGCTGAAAAGTTTTTGCCATATATTTTAAATTCAATGTCTCGTTGGTGGTTTCTTCGGAGAACAAAAAGCGTCTTAAGAGCATCTTCAGCTTCTATTGTCTGAGGATTCTATCCAATCACATGACATCTTTCATTGCCTATGTGAAGAAAACGCATTAAGGAAATGCAATTTGGGCATGGGGGTAACATTACCTGCTTCATATGTTTGTGGATGAAAGTTACATGACCCTGTCTCGCAATTGCTAATTTCTATGCTTTGTGATAAATAGGTTTAGAGGCTTTGAGTTGGTGAGTGATATGTTTTGACCATTCTGGTGCATTGGCCAGGAAATGCATTCTCTCTGCCTAAAGTGTGAAGAAAGCTGAACCAAACCCCACATGAAGGATCGAGGTGCCAAACGTAAGGGGGATATTCTCTAAGGCTACCTGGGTCTGAGCATGTCCCAGCACTTAACCCACAGAATCAGGTCAGGGAGCGTTAGGGCAGCCAAGAGAACCAACATATGACATCTGCCCCTTAGTCCCAGTCTGAATTAATGAGCATTACAAAGCAATTCCCAAACATGGAGAAAACTTTCTCAGTTTCAGTGAAGAATTGCAACCAGTATTCAGAGTATAGAGGCTGAATTGGGCGGATGTGAATCAGCTGTTGTGATTGGTGGTTCCAAGTGAAGTGAGAGATTAACTAATAGAAGACGTGGTGACTGCGGTAATGGAAGTCTGCCGGGTCAAGATAGATTGGACGCAGAATTCAAGCTGCAAATAGAACAAGAGTGACTCACCAGCTGATTATGTAGACCAGTTAAAGGATGTGTTTGAGGGATATTCTTGTATTGCTCGTCCTACTGACCTAGCTCATGAAGCTGTAAGTGCTGTCTTCATACAGGGATCATTACCAAGGGTGCATAGTCAGGTGTGGATGATTATCAATGGATGGAAAATGAAGACCTAGGCTGACCTGGTCACTGTTGCAAATCATTAATGTTTGTGCATGAACATAAGAAAGAACCTAAGGAGTCTAATTTGATGTATTTAAGAATGCAGCACATGCAACAAACTGGAACTTAGAAAAGTGAACCTTTGTCCAGGCAGCGTTGTCTGTCCACATTACCCAAAGCCCGTACCCCGAATATTAAGACTGTTCGAGAGGGGATGACTGCACCGTAACGTGTGTGTATTTTTAAAGCGCACGTTCACCCGTGATCATCTTGGTGCTGAATAAAGATGTTTATTGTTACTCAACTCAATGGTACTCATTTTATCGACCTCAGAAGATGAAAGGCTGAGTGGACCCACCGTGATTTAAACTTATGACCATGATAATAATATTATTAATAATAACAAGCATTGGAAATGCAATAGGTCTCGCAGCATTAGAGTTAGTGCTTTTAGAATTGTTTATGGGTTTTTTTTGTAAATCTTTAGCATTTTTGTTTCCTGTAGCCAATGCTAAAGAATTACAAATAAAAAAGCCATAAACAAATCTAAAAGCTCTAACTCAAATGCTCCGAGACCTATTGCACTGTGTGAGGGTGAGGGGTTGAGTGAGGGTGAGGGTGAGGGTGAGTGAGGGTGGGTGAGTGAGGGTGAGTGAGGGTGAGGGTGAGGGTGAGTGAGGGTGGGTGAGTGAGGGTGAGTGAGGGTGAGTGAGGGTGAGTGAGAGTGAGGGTGAGTGAGAGTGAGGGTGAGTGAGGGTGAGTGAGGGTGAGGGTGAGTGAGGGTGAGTGAGGGTGAGGGTGAGTGAGGGTGAGTGTGAGTTAGGGTGAGGGGTTGTGGGTGAGGGTTTGAGGGTGAGTGAGGGTGAGTGAGGGTGAGTGAGGTTGAGGGTGAGTGAGAGTGAGGGTGGGTGAGGGTGAGTGAGGGTGAGTGAGGGTGAGTGAGGGTGAGGGGTTGAGGGTGAGTGAGGGTGAGGGCGAGTGAGGTGTTGAGGGTGAGTGAGGGTGAGGGCGAGTGAGGTGTTGAGGGTGAGTGAGGGTGAGGGGTTGAGGGTGAGGGTAGGTGAGGGGTTGAGGGTGAGTGAGGGTGAGTGAGGGTGATGCTGAGGGGTTGAGGGTGAGTGAGGGTGAGGGGTTGAGGGTGAGTGAGGGTGAGGGATTGAGGGTGAGTGAGGGTGAGGGGTTGAGGGTGAGTGAGGGTGAGGAGTTGAGGATGAGTGAGGGTGAGGGGTTGAGGGTGAGTGAGGGTGAGGGGTTGAGGGTGAGTGAGGGTGAGGGGTTGAGGGTGAGTGAGTGTGAGTGAGGGGTTGAGGGTGAGTGAGGGTGAGGGGTTGAGGGTGAGTGAGTGAGGGTGAGTGAGGGTGAGGGGTTGAGGGTGAGTGAGGGTGAGTGAGTGAGGGTGAGTGAGGGTGAGTGAGTGAGGGTGAGGGGTTGAGGGTGAGTGAGGGAGGGTGAGGGTGAGTGAGGGTGAGGGTGAGTGAGGGTGAGGATGAGTGAGGGTGAGTGATGGTGAGGGTGAGGGTGAGGGTGAGGGGTTGAGGGTGAGTGAGGGTGAGGGGTTGAGGGTGAGTGAGGGTGAGGGTGAGTGAGGGTGAGGGTGAGTGAGGGTGAGGGTGAGTGAGGTGAGGGGGAGTTCCAGCTTCGTTCGTATTGTAAATGTAGTTCAACCTTGCACGGTAGTAGCATTCCAATAAGGCTCGCTATCATATGCTTTCAGAAATATTAAATTCGAAATTTACTTTGATTTTGCATACTTTTGCTGTAAAAAATGTTATTGCCATGTAAATACCTCTTCAATTGCATTCTTGAAAATAAATATTAACCTCTATGAAGTTAAATGTGTATAAATTACCTGTAATTTAAAAAAAAAAAAGAAAACAGTATTGCTCGGGTTTCCGTGCTTTTGGCATTAAACAGACAATGTGTAACCCAGAGATATTTTTAACAGCTCACTTCCCACTCAAATCGTATGAATACAATTGCTTGCAAGGCACTGAACACATGCAAGGGTTAGTTTTAGCAAGATGCTGAGAGCAGATCTTTTTATTTCATGCACTGAGTTCAGATGCTTGAACTAATAAATCTAACGTACGGTTATGCACATATGATGTAATTAATTTGCTCTAATTTCTGATAAATATAAACCAAGAGCTCAAAGAAGGTCCTATAAACTAAAATAATGCTACGTATACAGACTACTTGGTAATCATTGCTGTGCTGTTGCCAAACCAAACCATCTAAACGGAATGTAGCTATAGATTATGGTTGATTTCTGGCCAGTGAAGAAACAAGAAATCATAACATTTGATTAAAGTGGCAGTTCGGCACTTATCATATGGCCGTCAAGTTGAACTGTCAGGGGCAACTTTAGCTGTCACATCAGACTAAAACAACATACCTATACAGAAAAAAAGCTTCCAACTGTGTTATACGCTTGATGTAGCTACTCTTAGCAGTGTAAATACATTACACCATTACCACTGTGAGGTACTCAAAAGTACACTGGCATGCAAGGAAATTATGAGGTCCTCCAGCACACCACTGGTTCGCGATCACAAAGTAGGTATGGCAAAATCAGTCACGTGCCTGGCAGACCCTGATGTGTGACTGCCACAGATCTAAAGGGGCAATGTCCATGCTGCCCGATAAGCCAGACTCATCTGAGAGAATTTAAAATCAAGGTCGCAGCGATTTCAGGACCGTGTACATCCATGCCATTGTAAAGGACGAAACTGCAACTGTTAACCAATGACTACGAGGCAATGAATGATCCATCTGTATTCAAAACGTATCCCAGCCTGTGGCAAACGTATATTTCACTGTTCCCTCGCATGTTATCAATTGCTTTCATAAATTACACAATATTGGGAGGTAAGGACATTTCAGTGACGAGAAGCCAACCAGTTATGTCACAGGAGACGAAAAATAAATAACAGCTGTTCTCTCACGGCACTTCTGCTCTCATGGCAGAGCTGGGCTGCAGGAACTGCTTGTTCCCAGTACACTGTGTTGTTAACCACCATACTGTACATACTGTACAGGCTGCTGTTACCTTCTCCTGCAATGGGCAGGTGTCTGTACATTCATGGAAGGTGAACAGCATGCATAGAAGCCCTCAGGAGTTCAAGCACAGCAATGGGAATGGGTGAAAGCAGAATGTTTCCAAGAAGTACTTCGTCACAAGTGGCGTCTAAAGAATTACTGAACAGAAGTGGCCATAATTCGGGCAATGCTGGTACACAAGGGGAATGTGAACCTTAAAAATGGAAGCAGAAGCTGTTTGGATTAGCGAGAGTGCTTTTAAGTAATAATTTGACTAATCCATTCTAAGTAATGAGGTAAAAAAGTCGCTACTCGGAGGTTAAGAAAAAAGAAGCCGGAGGGGGGAGGAGAAATGCGACACGGCGGGAAGGGGAGGGGGCGGAGCGGGTCAAATAAACAAAAAACAAGCTGGAGGGAAGAGAGGGGAGGGGGGAGGAGAAATGCGACACGGCGGGAAGGGGAGGGGGCGGAGCGGGTAAACAAAGACGGACGTGCACGCGCTTTTAAGGTCAATGCGCATGCGCATAAGCTCAATGCGCATGCGCATTGACCTTAAAAGTCACGGGCACTGCAAGGAATCGCCACGATTCCTTGCAGTGTGGATAAAGAGTGGATAACTCGCAATACTCTCGCCTTGCTCGATGCGCATGCGCATCGACAGGCGAGACCTAAAAAATAAGTACTTTATTCGGCAGTATTCACAGTCATAAAAGATACACAGACAAAGAGTAAAAACTATTACAAATCCATTAAAACAATATAAAATCACGATGCAAGGTCGCCAAGGTTCATCTAAACATCAATCCTGTGTCGAGTTTCTTGATTTTAATACTGCTCTTAAATAATTTGTGACAATAAAAAGCGTGCGAACATTAAGCATGAGTTGCAAGTGCAAAAGGGCTACACGAGCCTGCTTAAAACCCACTTCTTTTAAGTAGGGTTTAAGATACAATCGTATGGGATGGGTAAAGTATTTACATAAAAATACAAATTGTAAGGTGTCTTGTGGAGACCGATTGTCGCAGCCACAGGGACCTCTATCTTCTGTACACAAAACAAATCCTACTCGAGATGCCACTAAATGATGAAACTTATTTAGTCTAAAATGGGTGATTAAATCTATTGTTGGTACTGGTTAAAATAGAGAGATCAGTCTTGCTGCCCTATACTGATTTAACTAGGGCAAGTTACTGAGTTCCATCACTTCTCGATCTGCTATGGCTTTTTTCAAAAACAGATCTTTGGACCATATTTTTATCCTGTTGTCTTACTTTGTCATACTTTGTAAAAATGTCAACTCTTTCCAGGGCTGAGTGTTTCCTTGACATACCTTAGCTACCAGATTTTGAAAGCTTTGTCAAGTGAGAGGCAAACCAAAATTACTGCACGGTTGAAAGTTGCCTCCTCATTAGACCAAACATTCACCCAGCACAACAGGGGCTTAGCAGTGACTAGGTCAGATATATACTTAATGCTTAGTTCTTCATGCACAGTATAAGCCGGGGTGCACTGCAGGACTTTTAGCATCCGTCTTAACACTTTATTTTGTGCCGTCTGAAATTTGTCAGGCACCATATACCCCAAATCTCTGCCATACAAGACCATGGAGGTACAAAAAGACTGATATCATTTTAAAATCACCCCGGGGGACCATGTGACCTAAGGTCCATACATTCATGAAGGAGACAAACCCATCTATTAGGATTTGAGGCGCCAGCGGTGTACGCGCTAGAAGAATAGCGTCATCTGCGTACAGCAGAACAGGCACTGGACCCCTGCCTATTCTCGGTGTATCGGTCTGTAAAGATATCAGAGCAGATTCTAAAAAGAAAAGGGTCTAGCATACACCCTTGGCGCACCCCTTTAGAGCAATTAAAATTCTCAGTAAGTCCTCCTTCTTTGGTGAACCTGACTGCAACTGTGGTATCAGTGTAGAGAGTCATTAAACATTTATGATTGCAGGCTCAACTCCTAACTCAGCAAGTATGAACCATAATTTGTTACAATTCACTTGATCGAAGGCTGCAGTGAGGTCCATAAAGGGCAGAAAAAGGGATCCCTCCTTGGCGATATTATATTTAGAAATTAAAAGATAAAGATTCAGGCATTGATCTACTGTAGATTTGCTTATACGAAAAGCCATATTGCACCTCCGATATAATTTGTTTGTTATCTGCCTGTTTATTAACACCCTCCCCAGTACCTTAACTGTGGAATCAATAAGAGAAATGGGGCGATAGCAGTGAGGATTTTCCCTATTTCCCTTTTTGACAATCGGGACAATAGAGGTGGCGGACCATGAAGGTGGCATAACTACAGAAGCTGTGGCATTTAATACCCATGTCGGAACCAGAGCCCACACCTCAAAATTGTTCAGGAACAAATCTAGGGTGATCCCATCAGGTCCTGGGGCCTTGTTGCGGGACAGTCCCTCTATGCCTATCCTAACCTCATCAAGGAGGAAGTTAATAGGCACCTCGCACAGCAAGGGCAGTCGAACATTAATGAATCCCTCTTCCTGACCATAGTTGTAAAGAGTCCGGAAATGAGTCTTGCATTTGGACAGGGGTAGTATGATGACATAAATTTGGCTTGTCCGGTTCAGAAAAACAGGGACTATTAATAACCTTCCAGAAAAGAGTGCTGTCTTTTAAGCCGCTTACTTGTGGCAACCCCTCCGAAGCTTCTTTTTGTAGCAGTCTCTTCTGGACCTTGATGGTCCTTTCATCATTATTCTGACAACTAGACACCCAAGATCTATTACGCGGGGTCTGTTTCAGGGCCAATTTGAGGTTCTGTGCACCTTGGAACACTCTCTGTCAAACCATCTTGATTTCACTGAGCAGGTCGTTGCTACTGGGGCAGTAAGCAAACTTGTGACCGACTAGCAAACTTGTGACCGACTGAGTGATAACATTGAATGAAATATCTAAACAGTTTAATATCCAGTCCCTGTCCATGCATGACCAGGTAGTCTAAATATCTGAGGCTTGTTATCATAGATTAAGACTACTACGGAAGATCTTGCTGTTCATCCCCACGGAACATCGCAGAACCATAACGCAGGCCCTAGTAATGAGTCACATGGACTATGGAAATGCCCTGCTTGCTGAGGTGGGAGCCACGGCTTTGAAAAAATTACAGGTGATTCAGAATACAGCAGCCAGGCTGGTTCAGAATATGCCTGCCGGCACCCCCTCTCAAGCTTTGTTGAGACAGCTGCACTGCCTTCCGATCAAGCAGAGAGCCTTTTTTTAAATCTGCTGCCTCACCTTCCGTGCACTTCAGGGACAGGGACCAGTTTATCTTCAGAACAAACTGGTAAGATATGTTCCTTCTCGTCTACTAAGATCTTGCACTAAGCAGCTGCTTCTAGTGCCACGCATCAGACGCCAGCGATCCGGGGGGGGGGTTAGCTTTCTCCTATATTGGCCCCAAATACTGGAACAGTCTCCCACTCTCCCTACGAGAAACTCCCTCCTACATTGTTTTTAGAAAACACTTAAAAGCACTTTTGTATTAACCTGGTTGATATCCACTTCCCTGCTGCCTTCCTTCGGAGGTGAGTTAGAGTAACGCGCCAAGATGCCCCCAGGTGATTCGCGCGTGCTATAAAAACAAATAACATAACATAACATCTCCTGTTGCCGCAAATTAAAAAGAGAATAATTGAAAACGTTAATGCCCACCCGTGATCACAGTAATGGCTTCCCCTGCTCTGTAGCTGATAGTGTGCCTGCACCACAAGAACCAGATTCAGGGGGTTGTGGTCACTAAAGGTACTATGTAGAGTTTTAAAAAGAGATATGAGATGACCCAGGGATGGTGAGACAAAATAAAGTCAATAGTTGTTGCACAACCTCTCTGTGAGAAGTTGGCCTGATATGTGATGCCCACTATTCTAGTGGGCACCCTGTATCAGTCCAAACAACCCTTATGGTGATGGTTGTAAAGTCAACCTTATAGACCAGCTATCCTAGTGGTAGCCTGGAGAAAGCAGTCTTAGGCTAATACTTCAGAGAGCATGTGAAGCCAATTGTTTTACCAATAATAACCCCTGGAATACCCCATGAAAGGACACCACACAAGGTATATATCAAATATATATGTATTTATTACTAACACAACCCCTCTGCACTCTTTATGAGTTCAGATTTCGAGATACAGCACAAGTTACTCAATAATTCTGCCCTAGGGGCCTCACGAACCATATACTAAGTAAGTGGTATAAGAACCACTTCAGGAAAGGTGAGTAGGCCTAGGAAATCGCTGGGGCTATACTGAACAACCAAAGGTTAGGAAGTAGGAGTCCCACAGGATGCGTGTGCAGTGTCTAAACACATACACGGGTCCTCATAGACTTTCAATAGGAACGTAAAGTTTACAAAGTAGTTGATTTCGGGCACTTCCGGATGGACTACGGGAAAACCCAGTTAAACTAGGACACTTGGATAGTTATTACCCACGGAAGCACCGGAGTACTCGAGTTACCTCACCCTTGGAATCCAGGTGCATAGGTGTTCTTTTGTGTCGGGTTTCGTCGTCTAATCCTATGGAGAGCTGCAAGAAAATGCTGCATGCGACCAGGAGGAAGATGTCTGGATGGATCCAAGGGTGGATCAGAATAGTGAAGAACCTGAAAGCAGAGGGCACAGAGTCTGGGTCACTAGCCAGTGAAGAGGAAGGAACCAGGAGATGTCGAGATGCAAACAGGTGAAGAAGTGAAGCTTGTCTCTGCAGCCACGTGGACCAGGAGGTGTCGACGATGACCAGGAGCTGGATACGGACTGTCCCACGAAGGATGTCGCTGTTGGCGGTTTTGGCTTCCAGGTTGGAGTCAACCAGCCTTGGCAAAGGCAACCCACACAGGAAGGGAAGATCGGCTTCTGTTCAGACCAGCAAGGTCTGGGGAGCTTCCCCTTAACAAGAAAGCAGGAGCAAGCCCAGAGCAACCAGGCAAGCGGTGTTGATTCAAAAGGATGTCTTCAGGAGGGCCACTAGCCTACGGGCTAGTAACCGCGAAGACGCGTCGAGAAGAAATGCAGGCACAGGCCTGCAGGCACTCGTGAAGTGTGGAGGGCTGAGCTTCGGTGCACTTACTGCTCGGGGTTGGGGCTTCTCAAGTCCCAATGCACAACTTCGAGGACGCCTCAGAAGCTGCACAGTTAGCAAAAAGCAGGTACTGCAGGTTGTCCGGTCCCACGTCTCTCGTGTCCGCCATGGGTCTCAGCTTTGCTGTGGATGTGGGTCGGAGTCAGAGAAGTCCTAGCCTTATACTAATCTAAGAGGCTGGATTACCTGCTAGGTCCCTTCTATGGGTGGAACCTGGGAAGGGGGTGGTTACACTCCTTTCCCTTTGTCCAGTTTCGCACCAGAGCTGGGGCTGAAGTGCCCCAGCAACTGGTTTGAACCGGGCTATACATGGAGCACCTTGTTGCCCCAGGCAGGGTCTCATTTCTTTCAACCGACCATGCCCCAATACACTATAGCCTGTCTGGGGAGGTGCTAGCACCTCCCAAGGCAGGAAACCTATTGTCCAGGCCTCCCCTGCCGGAGTTTCATCCAGCAGCAGGAGGTCAGACTCGTGTCTGTGGCAGTAGCATCCATTTTGTGATGCTGAGGCTCTGTTTAACTTTAACCGGGTAAAGCTACAACTACATGTCTTCTCCCTCTAGAAGGGTGGAATGCTACCCCCGCCGCCAGGACTGGCGGAGGTGAGGGGGGGGGGGGGGTAGTATTCCAAAGCGTATGACACCTTACACAACATGTTTTGATAAAGCCAAACCAAAGTTAGCATTATCCGCGAGGATTACAATCCACTTAAGAGTATATGGTATGTCTATATCATAGAACAGCTTTAAGGACATGGTTCCGAAAGCTGCAGACAGGCTCAGCTCATGCTAGAGCACCATCTCACATAAAACCAAGCACTCTGCCTTCAGGATTGTCAAGGCCTGCCATAGGAGTGACTTATAGGTATATACGTGTCTATATATAAGGGTAGATATAGTAATACTGGATTGGTGTCAGTACAACGCGGTTTTTTACAACACATTCCGTTACATCGGAATTTTTACAACGCAGGATCCATTACATCGGATGCCATTACAACGCATGGCATTACATAGCAGATGCTATTACAACGCATGGCATTACATCGTAAGTATAGGTAAGTATACCTTTTTAAAAAAAATGTAATTAAGTTAATTTTATTAATTTAATTTAATTAATTTAATTGAAATACATTTTAAAATAGTAATTAATTTAATTTAATAAAATAAAATCGATTTATTTAATTTAATTTTAATAAAAATTGAAATTAATTTTATTTAATTAATATAATGAAATTAATTTAATTTAAATATTTTTTAAAATGTAATTTAATTAAATTAATTAAAATAATTTATTTAATTTAATTAATTTAATTAAAATGTAATTAATGTAATATAATTAATTTAATTTAATAAATATATTTTAATTAATTTAAAAATGGTAAATATTATTTAATTAGCCCTAAAAACAAACCTACCCCTACCCCTGAACCCTAAAATACCCCTGTACCCCAAAACCCAAACCCTGCCCTAAAACCTAAAAACACCCCTGTACCCCAAAACCCAAACCCTGCCCTAAAACCTAAAAACACCCCTGTACCCCAAAACCCAAACCCAGCCCTAAAACCTAAAAACACCCCTGTACCCCAAACCCAGCCCTAAAACCTAAAAACACCCCTGTACCCCAAAACCCAAACCCTGCCCTAAAACCTAAAAACACCCCTGTACCCCAAAACCCAAACCCTGCCCTAAAACCTAAAAACACCCCTGTACCCCAAAACCCAAACCCTGCCCTAAAACCTAAAAACACCCCTGTACCCCCAAACCCAAACCCAGCCCTAAAACCTAAAAATACCCCTGTACCCCAAAACCCCAACCCTGACCTAAAACCTAAAAATACCCAAACACCCCAAAACATATACCTCAGTACCCCAAAACATATACTCCTATACTCATACTTATTTAAAAAATTACTTAAATTAATATATTTAATTTATAATATTAAAAAACATAAATACATTAATTTATTTAAAATTAATAATGATTAAAATAAATAAATAATATTAAAAAAATAAAAAAATTATATACTTACCAATACTTACGATGTAATGGTATGCGTTGTAATAGCATCTGCTATGTAATATCCTGCGTTGTAATGGCATCCGATGTAATGGAACCAGCGTTGTAAAAGCTGCGTTGTAACAGCATTCCGACGTAAAAGTTGCGTTGTAACAGTGACATACCAGTAATACTATATCTAAGCAAGGGGTGATTACATGACCTTGCCCAAGCTGAGTGATCAGCCTGTGGTGTCAGTTTGGATGGAAAGCCAGGGGTGACATAATACATGCTGCAGCCCCTGGTAGGCCTTGGATGCACCTATGCCCTGGGTACCTATGGTACACTATACAGGGGCTCACAAGGGGACCCAATATCCAATTGGAGATGTACCTAAAGTACATGGAGTCCATTTTACAGTGAGAGCAGATAGCCTGGGGCCCTGATTAGCAGGATCCCAGGCCAACTAAGTCGAAAACCAGCTAAACACTAGGCAAAAAGTTGGGGTAACCATATAGTCAGATATCCACCTTCCTACACCCACCCTTTATAAGAAGGCAGCTGGTTACATTTTATGAGTTTAGGTATCTTGTCTAGAGTAAATATTAGCCCAAAGGTATCTAAAATTGCATTTAATTCACATCCATCTGGAGAATGCTCCATATGCAGATCTTCTGTGACCCTGCATAAGGGGACGCCACACAAAGACAGACACATAATTGGGCATAAGTAACAGTTAAAGTCTACTAGCAACATGATATTCTACTGAGGAAGATCATCTCCCTGTAGCGTTTCCATGTGGTCTCTTAATTCCGACAGTCTACAACGGCCGTGCTTTTTTCTTTTGGCATTGTAAAAATTAATTAGTGCTAGCCTCAATGCTCTCCCTACCACTCGTTTAAGGCCTTGTGCCACTTTAGAGTCCCAATTTACCTGCTTCACAGACCTACTAAGCCCAAGGGCTATAGAAATAACTAAACCTCCACTAGCTCTGCCCGAAGTGGAACTCTCTGCTGGAAGGAAGAATGTCTTGTATCCTTCAATGAAGAATTGATTTACCATTTCCCATGTCTCCTGAATGCAGATGATATTAAACAATCTTATAAATTGAATCCACCTGGCGTCTTCAAATTTGGAGTCTAAGCCTGCCACATTCCAGGAAGTGAGATTTAAATCAGCCCCGTAGTCCTGCTTGAAGGTTCTAAACCATGCTGTGGCTTCCGCATAGGGGACTATTGGGCTAGTGGGATTCAGACAGCTAGAACAATGACCATCCTTTATGCCGGACCCAGGCTCACTAGACTTGCTTTCCTGTGTTGATAATTTAGCGGGCGTAACCTGCGCTATACTATTACAATCGCCCTCCATTTGTCAATCTAAGCCATTAAGATCTGACAGGGGGTAAAGGTTAGGTGTAGCCATTATACCCCCCAGAACACGGATACTTCCTCCCAGACCTGAAACAAGGCTATCTATTACAGGATTGGAAGTAGGCCTATAGAAGAATTCCAATGGGAGTCGCATAATGTCAGAAGCTTAAAAAGGCGACTGGAAAGAATGCCTCAGTATGAATCGTGCGAGCTCTGGGAATCTGAATGAGACGATCACAAGGATTGTATTCCTGGATCGGCCGATCCAAGAAACCCTGCTTGCCGTCAAGATGTGATTGTGATCTGCCACATTGAATCTACTATGTTTGGCTAACCAGTGCGTCATTTTATTAATTCATTTATCCATAAGATTCCTCTCTGAATATATGCCAAGCCCTGGGACCCCCGTCACAACCACAGTGTAGGGACAGCAGGCCAGAGGAAGATCGATAACTGGTAAGCCAGGGCTATTTTTAGGTACTTTCCTTAGGTGTCTCACGTGCACCTGGCAAAGGGCGCTGGTCACCGTAGCCCCTACCACCAGAGTCACTGTTCCTGTCGCTAACCTGGGGCTCCTGTGTGTGAACATGAGTCAAATATTGTCTCCTACTGTGGATGCATTAGTCCACAAAGCCACCAGACACTGGTACCATGAGTACCCAAATCCCTGTATAGAATGGCCCTTCTGTGAAGTGTGCTATTAACAAAAAAAACCACTTCGCTCATTATTGGCATTTGCGCTAGACATTCTGCCCTCAAATGCCCTGAATTTCCTACCTTTCCTCCCTCGCGCTTGTCTATTGAAACTGTTGGCATCTCCAACCAGAAAGTTTCCCATCATATCTCAGACCCCATTCTGTCACTCTAGGTCCCATCACCAATAAACATGCCTTCTCACTAAGCCCTACATGCCCTGTAGACTGGTTCGGTAGGGAATAGCTAAACTAATCTGCCGTTTTTTGTCGTAGACGTGGCGTTTTCTTGAATGTTGCGCAACATCATGAAGAGGAGGTGTTGCCACTTCTGTTTGAGTCATATGCATATCTGACCAACTGACAGAACTGCTTGAGCAAGTCTCCAAAACTCCACGGTCTACAGGTGCAAATGATGTAGGGTATAGCCCTCTGTGTGAGCCTGCTAAGATCAAGATGTGCCCTTCAAATAAATTGCAACGCATGCCCCAGTACCCTTTTTGTTACGAAGTGAAAATGAGAATTTGCCCTGTCCTTGCTGAACTCATTAAACGGGAAATTCTTTTATCTTCTGTTACCCGCTGTAATACTTCTATACCCCCAATAAAAACAATATTCCAGATACAAGAGATCACAGACCACAAAGATGTGATGCTGAGTAGAGATGAAGTGGTAACTACAAACCAGATCCAAGAATTGGAGATTACTTTAGGTACTAAAAATGGAAGTCAACAAAAACGCATTTAACTAAAAAGTGAAAAAGTGTATGAAAACTAACACATATATGTGAATGCAATTTGCATGAAGTCATTATACTTAGAGAATATAAGTATATATCTATAAGAAATAGTAATCTGATGATTTAAATTAGCTTAGCTGTCAATGTCATATCTATACTACTATTATAAAGAGAGAACACAAACCTTTGAGCCAGGTAAACTACAAAAGTAATGCACCAATCACTACACCCAATACACCATTTGAAAGGGGAGATATAGCAGAAGGACATAGGCTATAAATGTGTACACCATATATATTCAAAAAGAACAAAACCCAAAAGTGTAAAAGTAGTCCCTTGGGGGCGTGGTCGCGTGTAAGAACGTGGCTGTGGGCGTCAAAAAACAAAATATGTGGTCACAGGCAAAGAGGGCAAGTTAAAATTGCACACATAGAGCGCTCCATATATTGCACACATAGAGCGCCCCTTACATTGCACCCTTACAGCGCAAATGCACTTTCACAGAATTTAAAAGCATACACTCGAACAAGATCGAAAATGTACATTCACCACATTTTACACGATTTTACAAAAACAGCTGCTATCACCAAAACGCAATTAAGGATTGAATTATGCGTTTAAAAATAGCGCCGAAATTACCGAAAGTAGCTGACCCATATTTCAAATTGCCGGCTTCATGTACTGCGACACCATATTTAAATTACAATGCATTACACTCGAAGGCTAAAGCAGGAGTGCCTTCCATAATGACATCACACAGGGGGCTGGGCTAATAACATTCTTCACCAATCACAACTCTGCTAATAAAACACACACACAACTTAGAATAAAACAAATACGAACTCTGGAACCATTGGGCAGACGCGTCATAAAGGGGGCAGGAAGTAAACAAGGCTCCATTTGTTCAACGCGAGGAGGATTGATTTATGCTTCCTTACACAGCGTGGACATTCCAAAAGCATTTTTGAGATAGCGCACACACGTATTGAAAGAGCACTTCATTTCACATACCGCATTTAACCAGCATATGCGTGTTTCACAGAGCGCGCCAAAAGCCAAGTTTATGTAGCTCACAATTACAGCAAAAGGCGTCTTTATATAGCGCCGAGCTTACCCAAGGCCTTCACACCGGTTTATATAGCGCAGACACATACTTCAGCAGCTTACAATTAAAGACAAAGGCGTCTTTATATAGCGCACTACACAGCCATGCCTGCAACTACTTCTGTGGTGCTGGGCGAGGAAGCAGCCTCATAGTGCCTCAAAGCACGCGCCTGGCGGGATTTATTAACCTCCGCCTGCTCATCCTGTCACATTCAATAAATACTGCAGCCGGCTGACTAACAGACCCTCGGTGCATTGAAGTGCCAAAATTAAAGAGGCAGGCGGCTGCAATTCGCTTTCAACCTGCTGTTTGCGAGGCAGGGTTTGGCATAAGAGAGACTTGGGTTTTCAGCTTTACAGACCCTTGGTGAGACGCAGTAGCAGCCTGTCTGCGCTCCCTCGGTCCATTAAAGTGCCCAAATTAAAGAGGCAGGCGGCTGCAATTCGATTTCAACCTGCTGTTTGCGAGGCAGGGTTTGCCATGAGAGAGAGTTGGGTTTTCAGCTTTTAGTTCGTCAAACACGTAGGTGCAGGAGCTTCTAAACAGACAGAAGCACAGATGTGATGCTGTGATTCACAAAAGGCACACACAGGCACAACAAAACACAATATTCAGGCAATGGTGGGACTTGTGCAAGTATAAAAAAAAAACGAAATGTGAGAGGTAGCATACTGTGTATTAAAAGAGAAAAGTGGTGTGTCCAACTTACTAACAGGTACTAAACACAAGTACAAGGATAATTCAAAAGGCACACTCAGGCACAATAATCTATACTACTATTATAAAGAGAGAACTTGCACCTTTGGGCAAGGTAATCTCGGGAACCACAGCGCCAATCTACACACCCAAGACATCTCTCAGGGCAAGCAGAAGGACATAGGCTACATAAAAATAAAAAATAAACGTTGTTTAAAATATTAATACATTTAAAAAAGTAGTCCCTTGCAACTAGCGTCGCCCGCGACGTCTGCGTGAGGGGAGGAGCGGCGTTCACCAGAATCAGGAAGAGCAGATGACATGAGCGACGTCTGCGTGAGGGGAGGAGCGGCGCTCACCAGAACCAGGAAGAGCGGAGGACAACAGCGCCCGTAGGAGCTGCGGAGCGGCGAGAACCAGAGGAGCAGTGGCAGGGCTGGGAGGAGCGGCGGGAAGCGGAGGAGCAGTGAGAGGTATGTGGCTGGAGATGTTGCTGGGGCGGGAGGGAGTCGGCGGGTGCACCGCGCGGGCTGCATCGGATGTTGCTGGAGTCCGGGCGGGAGGCGGGACGCGGGGCGGGGCGGGGGGGAGTCGGCGGGTGCACCGCTCGACAACATGCTGCCCCAGCCACCTTCTGCCCCGGGGTAAAAATGCAGCCCCCAGCCCCCTTCTGCCCCAGGCAACGCTGGGGCGGGCTGCTAGTTGAATACAAAATAATACACTAACATTGAAAGGCCTGTTTTTCAAGTTGAGCTGCTGTTTTGCATGAAATGCTTAGTTTTTTTGCTGCAGATGCTGTAACTTTCCAAAAGCCTTCTGTTAGTAAATAGGCATCTGTTATGTATTAGTCAACTGATAGTGAGGTTCTCACCGGGAGGAGAGGACAACAGGAAGGATGATTCATGAGAAACACTATCTGAACCGCAAAATATGGAAGAAGAATCTTTTCAAGATTGTGTCTGTAGCCCATTGTGCAGTAGCGGGAGACTGGGGAGTTTATCTATTCCTATGGGTTTACTGAAATCCTATTGGATGTCATCATTTAGAATATTGCGTGTTAATATTAGTGCGTGTTCCTAGAGTAAAGGGGGTCTTCTCTCACTCGCTGGTGATTCTTCTCTGAGCTTCTTTAGACCATGTCTCTCTTTGTGTTGTGAGAGATTGAGTAGCCTATTTCTGTTTATTAGACGTCCGCTGATTTATAGCCGAGAATACTTTCCAGCTTGACCATTTTTTTTTATTGATGTGCAAAGGCTTTATGCTTATGCATTTATTCTCTTTTCAGAACACTGTATTGTGTTTCTGAACCTTTATGAAACACGCTTGCTTACCCAGAATCACCTAGCGTTCAGAAAGCAGCTTAAAACGTGGATATTTGACAAATAATCCACCTCCCCTTCCTAAGCGCCTTGAAACCCTCTGGGTATGTAGTGCGCTATATAAATGTTATGACTTGACTTGACTTGACTTGACTTGACTTGACTTGCTGTATTATTACAATATTTACTGTCATATTTGCAAATATATTCTCTCTTATATTGTAATATACAATTACTAGATTATATTCTTTAGGTTTCACCTAGGCAGCGCATGTGCTGTCTTGTTAGGTTTCGCCTAGGCAGCGCATGCGCTGTCTTGGGGAAAGATGCTGTATACACTATAGTGGGGGAAGCTCCGCCCACTCCCCGTCTACTTTTTTATTGCAAAAAACACAGTTGATGGACAGAATGCAGAACAATGTCTTACATTCAACCCAGTACAAAGATCTGGGCCTAAATCCATCGTTTTTTTGCACTCCACACCACCGTCACTTTGCCACTGGATTCAAGCAAGCCGGGCTGAAGACGGCTGGAATGCCAGAAACCGGTCTTCGGAAGCTTGTTTCAGGTCCAGGGAAGACATGGCTTGGCAGTTCGGGCTGGACTGTTCCCATGAGGCACAGGGTCAGACTGATTTGCATATAGCCATGTCTGAACTGGGGTGGCAGAGTGGGCTAAAGAACGGTGATGGATTAAACCCAGATCTTTTGACTGGGTGTGAGTGTTTGATTGATTCAGATGCTCCATCCATCACCACCCCCTTTTGTACCACTTTTGGCCGCCATAAGTGTGGCAGGGTATGCTCAGACGTGAGTCCCTTGCTCACTTTGCCACTGGATTCAAGCAAGCCGGGCTGAAGACGGCTGGAATGTCAGAAACTGGTCCTCGGAAGCTTGTTTCTGGTCCAGGGAAGACATGGCTTGGCCGTTCGGGCTGGACTGTTCCCATGAGGCACAGGGTCAGACTGATTTGCATATAGCCATGTCTGAACTGGGGTGGCAGAATGGGCTAAAAAACGGTGATGGATTAAACCCAGATCTTTTGACTGGGTGTGTTTGATTGATTCAGATGCTCCGTCCATCACCACCCTCTTTTGTACCGCTTTTGGCCGCCATAAGTGTGGCAGGGTATGCTCAGACGTGAGTCTCTTGCTCACCTTGCCACTGGATTCAAGCAAGCCGGGCTGAAGACGGCTGAAATGCCAGAAACCGGTCCTCGGAAGCTTGTTTCCGGTCCAGGGAAGACATGGCTTGGCAGTTCGGGCTGGACTCCATGAGGCACAGGGTCAGACTGATTTGCATATAGCCATGTCTGAACTGGGGTGGCAGAGTGGGCTAAAGAACGGTGATGGATTAATCTCAGATCTTTTGACTGGGTGTGAGTGTTTGATTGATTCAGATGCTCAGTCCATCACCACCCCCTTTTGTACCGCTTTTGGCCGCCATAAGTGTGGCAGGGTATGCTCCGACGTGAGTCGCTTGCTCACCTTGCCACTGGATTCAAGCAAGCCGGGCTGAAGACGGCTGGAATGCCAGAAACCGGTCCTCGGAAGCTTGTTTCCGGTCCAGGGAAGACATGGCTTGGCAGTTCGGGCTGGACTGTTCCCATGAGGCACACGGTCAGACTGATTTGCATATAGCCATGTCTGAACTGGGGTGGCAGAGTGGGCTAAAGAACGGTGATGGATTAAACCCAGATCTTTTGACTGGGTGTGTTTGATTGATTCAGATGCTCCGTCCATCACCACCCTCTTTTGTACCGCTTTTGGCCGCCATAAGTGTGGCAGGGTATGCTCAGACGTGAGTCTCTTGCTCACCTTGCCACTGGATTCAAGCAAGCCGGGCTGAAGACGGCTGAAATGCCAGAAACCGGTCCTCGGAAGCTTGTTTCCGGTCCAGGGAAGACATGGCTTGGCAGTTCGGGCTGGACTCCATGAGGCACAGGGTCAGACTGATTTGCATATAGCCATGTCTGAACTGGGGTGGCAGAGTGGGCTAAAGAACGGTGATGGATTAAACTCAGATCTTTTGTTTGGGTGTGAGTGTTTGATTGATTCAGATGCTCAGTCCATCACCACCCCCTTTTGTACCGCTTTTGGCCGCCATAAGTGTGGCAGGGTATGCTCCGACGTGAGTCGCTTGCTCACCTTGCCACTGGATTCAAGCAAGCCGGGCTGAAGACGGCTGGAATGCCAGAAACCGGTCCTCGGAAGCTTGTTTCCGGTCCAGGGAAGACATGGCTTGGCAGTTCGGGCTGGACTGTTCCCATGAGGCACACGGTCAGACTGATTTGCATATAGCCATGTCTGAACTGGGGTGGCAGAGTGGGCTAAAGAACGGTGATGGATTAAACCCAGATCTTTTGACTGGGTGTGAGTGTTGATTGATTCAGGTGCTCCGTCCATCACCACCCCCTTTTGTACTACTTTTTTATTGGCCTGTGGCTTTGGACTTTCTAAATGCTGCCTTCTGATTGGTTTAGAGGCTGCCTGTCCAACATTTTGACGGCCATCTCTCCTTCCATGGCTATTGACCCCTTTACCGCATATTTCTGGAGCACTACTTTGTTTCCATGCCACCCCTCTCGCTGTCTGTGCCTTCTCTCCCGCCCCCCCCCACTCCCATTGTTCGCGCCGTAATTAAGAGCTCTCCGTTTGCAATTCAATCACTGGCGCCAGCTCGGGAGCCTTGGAACCCTGTATTGTCGGAAATCAAGAACCAGGCGCCCAAGGGTCCACAGGAGTGAAGAGAAATCCCCTTATCCTCTAAAAAACAACCACAGGAATGATGTGTAGCATACACTCCTATAGGCTGTTCTCTAAAAGTATGGGGGAAAATTCCAAGGAGTGTCCACCACTCTCCCCATACGTGGGGTGGAATCACAGGAGGGAAACAGGTCTGTCTGGTCGCAAGAAGCTGCAAGGAAACAATATGAGGATACCAATACACTATGCTATACAATTCACCCAGAAATACATTGACATGTGATTAGCATTGC
This sequence comes from Lissotriton vulgaris, assembly GCF_964263255.1. NCBI lineage: Eukaryota > Metazoa > Chordata > Amphibia > Caudata > Salamandridae > Lissotriton > Lissotriton vulgaris. The sequence continues at coordinate 982,111 of NW_028251556.1, read as the reverse complement.
ATTACACTTACCCCAGGTATGTCCCGGAATGTCCTTGAAGTGAGAAGTGGGTAATATACTGGACTCGGTAAGGCAGGAGTCCTGATGCACTGGGATGGGCTACTCGATATCGCATTCACACGACATACAAACATTCAGACCAAAAGGAAAATGCCAAAGAAATAATAAGGGGTTTAACACAGGGATTTGAGGAGCAATGGCCGGCTCTTCTGGGGCAACGAAGAGCGGAGCATCTACTCTCTCAAGAGAGGCGAAGCCCGGCCCGGGACCAAGCGCCAGGCGGAGCAACACTCTCTCAACAGGGACGATGAAATATATGGAGAATCGACTCCTCGAGTCGGACACAAGATGAGCGGTAATGCTCAGCACACCAAATGCGGGGGAAACAAACTTCGGCTTCCAAGCCGAGACGTTTACTGCTCAGCACACCAAATGCGGGGGAAACAAACTTCGGCTTCCAAGCCGAGACGTGCACCGAGCAGCGCTGAAAGAAAAGGAACCGGCTTTCCTCGTGAGCCGGGGGCGTGCACTAAGGTACGCGGGGAAGTCCGCGCTGGGAAAAGATCTCCGCACCAACTCCCAAAAGCAATCTTCGGAAAGCGGAGGATATTCGGGCTAGAACAAGGAAACGAGCGAAACGCTAGGGGTAATGGCGTTCGCATCAAGCAGGAACAAGAAAGGGGGCGTGGTCACGAAAGTAAGCCAAGTGTCGGCTTACAGGTAGAGCGTCCCTTTACGTGAGTCAGGGACCGTCTCTAAAGTACATACTCTGTGTCAGCTGTTGGGGAATGTGGTAAAAGAGACATGGGGTTTGCTTCTAACCACATGTCAATGTCGAACCCTCACTGCTATTCTCAAATCCCTAACAGTACCCCTTCCCAAAGGCCTATTCAGAGGTCGAGGTTTAGTGGGATGCAGATTGTGAAATTCCCTTATCTAGCAGCTTGGACGTGCTCTGCTGGTTCCCATGATCTGTCTTCAGGGGGATAGCCTTCCCAATCCACCAGATATTGTAGTCTACCCCTAACTCTACGGGAGTTCAAGATTTTCTGGGCTTCATATTCTTCTTCTCCCTGAATTGTTAGTGGAGGGGGAGGTGTGTCAGGGTTTACAGGGGGTATGTATTTTTTGAGCAGTGAGCAATGAAAAACGGGGTGTATCTTTGTTTGTGGGGGTAACTGTAGTTTCAAGGTGACTGGGGTAATAACTTTCAATATAGGAAAGAGTCCGATGAATCTGGGATGACATTTTCTTGACCCTTCCATTCTAAGGTTCTTAGTGGAAAGCCAGACTTTCTCTCCTACGGTGTAAGTGGGTTCTGTTCTTCTATTCTTTTGTTCCTGTTTTTTCATGTCTTCTTTGGCTTTATGCAATTCTCCTTTCGCTTCTTCCCACACCTCTTTGATTTGCTTATGTTGCTCTTCTAGTGCTGGGACCTTTACTGGCGTATGATCCAGGACTAAGGGTAGCATTCTAGGGTGTTGTGCATAATTAAAATAAAAAGGAGACATTCCTGTCGCAGAATGTTGTGAATTATTATAGGCGAACTCCGCTAAAGGAAGAGCTTGAACCCAAGTGGAAGAGAGGGTGGTGAGTAAACAGCGTAGGTACTGTTCGAGGGTTTGGTTGGTTCTCTCGGTCGGTCCATCTGTTTGTGGGTGGTATGCTGTTGATAACCTATGATCAATGGCTAAAGTAGAACATACTCCTTGCCAAAACTTGGATACAAATTGAGGGCCTCTGTCCGAGATAATCACCGAAGGCAAACCATGGAGACGTACGACTTGCTCAAGAAACACCTGCGTTAATTCCTTGGCTGAAGGAATCTTTTTCAGGGGGATGAAGTGGGCCATTTTAGATAACATATCAACCACTACATATATGGTGTTGTAACCCTGACATCTGGGTAACTTAGTAATGAAGTCCATGCTGATCGAATGCCATGGTGAAGAAGGGACTGCTATGGTTTTTAATAACCCTGTGGGTGCACGTATTCAAAATGCTTTATTCGGTTTGTACAAGTACAACCATATAGCAACATTCATAGATACAATTGAAGTCACTTTTGAAAGGATTAAAGAATGATGAAACATGCTAAGACAAATTACATTAATACATTAATACAGCCAATCAAGATAAAACCTAAAAAAGAAAGTAATCACTAAGTATAGCATCAATATAAACATTTGGTGCAGGGCATGTCAAGTGGGACAGTACTAGACAAGAAGCCTATACAGGACATAAAGTGCGGTAATGTGTGCAAAAATAAGCAAAGATTGGACATAGCATTTAGCAGCAATTTAGCAATTAATGCAGAGACATACCAAAAAATAATCACTTATATATAGCAGTCGTTTTAGCTTTTGATACAGCATATAAATAGATGGTACAAACTATGAGACCTATGCTAGGCCTAAAGTGACATAGTATGTGCAAAGTATACAAAAAATGAACGTTGTATTAGCAGCAATTTTTAAGACTAGTGCAAAATTTGCCGAATGAGGTAGTATAAGTCGGAGAGAGACCTAGACTGGGCATAAAGTGCAATAGTGTGTGCAAAATATGCAAGGATAACTAAAGTGCAATGTCTATAACGTTTCTTACTTATTTTAGCAGCGACAGAAGAAAGGCCTGAACTGGGCATAAAGTGCAATAGTATGTGCAAAAATATGCAAGGATAACTAAAGTGCAATGTCTATAGAATCTCTTACGTATTTGGCAACAATTATATAAAAATTTAAAAGGTATAGGTCCAGAGGGGTACAAAGCCAAGGGAACAATCGATATGGAATCTAAAAACATAATAATGCCAAAGTTCGTGTATAAGAGAAATGCAAAGGTTTGGCGATAGCTCACAGTTGGTCAATAGGTATCTTTACCAACGGAGATCATACAATAATTGATTTCCTGTGTCCAATACATTTAAGGACATAGGTGGCTACACGGTAACATATATTAGGGGACGACAGGTCAAACAACAGTTGCATTGCAGCTCTTATATCACACGCACTGTATTCTAAAAATAGTTGCTTTAGATAAAACTTTCTAAAACCAGTATAAAAATTGCAAAGTAGTAGAAAATGGCAGATACTCTGTTTCGATTTCCCATCGCATGGGCACGGACAAGACCCCGGCTTTTTTACAGTGGGGAAGGCCACCAAGTGGTGGACTATGCCCAGCCTCAGGCGTGCAAGAACAAAACGATGGGAATTAATACTGACGAAAGTAAGGTATGATGGGGATCCTGTATTTAGGTTATATTCCAGGTACAATTTAAAAGTACTTTGTGTAGCATACCTCTGCATTCTAATCCCTTCTGCATGATCCATATAAGTGGATTTAAGGTCACGCTTCGTTAAAACTGATTCTGTTGGGGTGTCTTTAAAAATATCTTGACCAAAAAGGGAATTATACCAGTGAAAAATGTGTTTTAGCCAGGGGATTTTTAAGTGCTGATCCAGTTTGATACAGTCCAAAATTAGTTCCTGGGTAAACTTGGTCTCATCTTTGGCCCAGATGGATCGCCAGAGGGAGAGGGGGCGTAGTGCAATCAAGTCTGTGGCATGGTGTATGCCCAGCTCCCTATGAATGATTTCGTTGGAGGCTGAGGCAGGAAGACATAGTAAGCGTTTAAGGTACTTGTTTTCTTCCTGCTGAATGGAGAGGGCGATCTGTGAATTATATCCCCATATCCCTGCACCGTAAAGGGCAGAGGACATGCACCTGGAATTATAAATAGAAATCATCTCCCTTATTCTACGCCCCCCTAGTTTGGAAGAGAATCTGAAGATGCAGTTTGTATTTCTAATCATCTTCATGCCTATACAGGATTGCTCATTTGCCCATCTCCCATCCCCTGAGAAAGTAATGCCTAAGTAACAAAAATGTTGCACAGACTCAAGTTTATCCCCGTCAAGGAAGAATGACTTAATTTTCTTTAATTTCTTCCCGCAGGTCATAGTCATAGTCTTGCCTTTATTAATTTTAAGCATTCTGCCTTTAATAAAAACATTAAATTTGTCGATTAGCTTTTGGAGCCCATTCGCGGTCCTGGAGATCAGGACCGCGTCGTCTGCGTATAATAGGACGGGTATTTGTTTACCATTTATCCTGGGGGCATCAGCAAAAGACTCTTGTAAAAACTGATCGACCTGGTTTATAAAAAGGGAGAACAGCAAGGGTGCGAGAACGCACCCTTGCCTAATCCCTCTACCTATTTTAAAAAAGGGGGTACACTCTCCATTTGGTCCAAATCTAACCTTACTTGATAAGCTGCTGTACATTCTGGCCAACAAATGAATAATTTCGGGGGGTGCGCCCATAGCCAGTAATGTTGGCCAGAGCAATGTGTGTTCCACTAGATCAAACGCCGAGCTTAGATCGGCAAAACACATGAACAAATGCCCTTCTTTTGCTCTTGTGTACTTGCCGATGATAAGCTCAAGGTTCACACATTGCTCCATGGTTCCTATGCCCCTACGGAACCCGTACTGGATTGGTGACAAGATGTTATTGTCCTCAACCCAGGACTCTAATCTTCCCAGGAGCACACGACTCAGTATTTTTAGTGACGAGTCCAAGAGGGAGATTGGGCGATAATTACGTGCTTCAGCCCTTGAACCTTTTTTGAAAAGTGGCACCAGAATGGATTGACCCCATGAGGTAGGTAGTTCATCCTCAATAGCAGCGTTGAAATAGCGTGTTAAAACAGGCGCCCATAAATCGATGTTGGATTTTAAAAAATCCACGGGGACCCCATCTGGGCCCGCGGCTTTCCCCCCCTTGCTTTTCACTATAGCATCCTGCACCTCATTTAAAGATACTGAAAACAATAATTTCTCCCATTTAAAATTGATTGGCGTTACAGTTAAAACATTAGGGTCTGTGCCCAAAATACATTTAGAGGAACAATCAGAGTTAAAAATCCCAGTGAAGTGTATAATCCAATCTTGACAGCTAACATGCGAAGTAAGTTCGGGGATGTTGTCATTCTTTAAGAACGGGCTGTTTACAGTGTCCCAAAACAGTTTGTGGTCTTTTGTTTCCGCTGCCTGGTCTAATTTGGCCCATGCCTCGTCCTGTAGTTCTCGCTTCCGGGCGGCTAGTGCACTTTTGTAGTTGTAACGCTCTGCCCTTATCATACAGGGGTCTCTCGGTTGTGTATCTAGCGAGGTTTTTAGCCTTTTTAGTGCCAGGGCACAATTATCATCGAACCATGCTGTCTTGACTTTTCTTGGCCCCCGTGATTTGCGTGTCAGTAATTTCTCAACAGTTTGCGTAATGATTAGAAATTTAGACAGCAAAATTTCTGGGCATGGTGTTGGGGATAAACAGTACTCCACTTCTCCGTAGCAATTAATCATTACATTGGTGATAATTTTAGTGGGGTCAACTTTTGTCCATTTCACCCTCATCCCATTTGGCCTTCCTACGGAGATGTCCTGAATAGGTTGACCGTAAGAGTTCCTTTTAGACCCCCAGCCCAGTAGTTCGACAGATACACTGTTGTGGTCACTGACCGTTTGTTCAATTACCCAGACGTTAATATATGTTGCAGAACTGGATACGATGATATGGTCTATAAAGGATTGGCTGTTCCTTCCATGAAATGTTGGACATCTAACATTGTTTGCATTCATATTACATTCGAGGAGTTCCAGATCATATTTAGCCAGTAGGTTATTCAAGGCACTGCCTAGGTTGTTGTGCGGAAAATGATTGAAAACACTGGTAGTTTCCCTTCCAGAATATTCCTCCCTGTGGCCACAAGCCCCCTTAAGTGCGTAAGTGCACGTTTTGGTGTTGAAATCTCCGACCCACAAGATTACAGCTGGTTTAGAGGAGCTTAGTAACATTGCATCAATTGCCTGCTCGATGTTAGAGATGAACAACCCCTGGCTGTGGCTGGCGATGTTGTTGTAGAAGTTCACAATTATTAAGTCCTTATCTCCATTATGGGCCACACGCAAAACGGATGCATAATCTCCCAGGACTACATGGTTACTGACCCAGAACTCGGTCAATGTTGTGGATAGTAGGGTCACTAACCCTCCCTTGGCGCGGCCAGACTGCGAAGCCACAGCCAGAACGCTAAAGGAGATATATCCCTCGACAAATACTTCAGCTCTGTCCCAGGTTTCTTGTAGGCATATGATGTCATAGCCTTGTTTAAGAAAGTCATCCCATGCGGGTGTATTTACCTTGGAGGCTAGGCCCGCTACAGTCCACGTGATGACCCTCAATGAACTCTCCCTGGATACGTGGGGTGAAGTAATTTCTGTTGTGGCTGTCGGTGGTATTTGGACGCCTAGGTGGTTTGCAACAGTACAGGCGCTGTTAACTATCGTTGTCAGGTTGTTATGGCTGATTATAAGGTTCTCTATTGGGGGTTCATTTACAGGAGGGATTTCGACCGGGCAGGTGCGGGTGGTGTTGACTATCGTAGGTGGATTATTTGCACTTGGAACAGAAGTGTCTATGTGGGTTTCACTTTCTCCAGCCGGTGTATCCGAGAGTCAATCATTTTCATCAAGGGGATTGAACACCTGGAATCTGTTTGATGTTGGAACAGCGAATTGGCCAAAGATGTTGCTTCCAGACCCGGTTGTATTGTGGTAATTAAAGTAGTTGGGATTAGGCATTCTGTACAATTCCATAGGTGGTTGTGGAACATGCTGATTATTAAATACGTGAGTGGTCGTGGGGTACAAAGGATGGGAAGGATGCCCGGCTAATTGTACAGGTGCCTGCTGTGCAGATGGATAAGGTGTATTAGTTGCTCTAGGATGTTTGAAATTCTGCATAGGAGTCTTATACCCTACCAGGTTCCTATAAAAGTAATCCAAAGGAAACAAGGTTGTGTTGTATTCGTTGTCAGAAGGGATAGGTGCATTCAAGATGGAGTCTCGTGCCCATTCAGTTGTTTTGTAATTTATAATTACACAATCCCCGTTTATTTCTTTTTTGCTTGGGCCCACCCACCCTACCCTTTGAGTTGAGATAATCTGGCCCGCGCCACTTAAGGGGAAACCACAGTTATGGACCAACCAGTGTAAAATTTTATTTTTAAGAGTTTCACTGTTTTCGAATTGGGAGGGTTTGAGTTTTGGTACATTTGCAAGGATTGCTACCAGAGGCCTGCTTTCTGGTGGGAGATTAATCACAGCGGGGATGATATTATTATAGTAGCTACGCGCCGGTGGGTTCCTGCTTGCTAGGGTACAATCCTTGGGCACCTCCCCAGTTGCTCTGTGAGATGTGGAGGAAGATGGGCCGTTAGGGACGCCACTTTGCAAATTTGCAGTTTTACTGGTAGGTGCTGGGGGATTTGTATTACTCACTGGTGGAGCTTGTGGTTTAGATACGGTGTGGGCAGTTGTTTTAGCCTTGTTCCTGGTTGATACATTTGGGATGGGTAGGGTAGTTTGTGTGTTTCGTGGGCCAAGTTGTTCAAGGATGTCTAATTTTGCTAGGCCCAATTTTTCCAGGTTTTCCACCTTTTTGCCTAATTGCTCAAGTTTGTCGTTTAAGGGGGCAATGAGATCCGTGATGTGGGCCAGTATGGACTCCATATTAACTATAGGTCCTAAATTAGGCACCGATTGTACAAGTCCATTAGATTGTTCTATGGGGGGTGTTGGTAAAATGGTCTTCTTTCTTTTGCCCTTTTGTTTCATACATCCCCTGAAAGGGGCCTGTAGTTTCCTAATATGGGTGCGTCTGGTTCTACGATGGGCGGTACCCTGGTTGTTTGTACTATTGTCGCTGCTATTATTAGCTAGATCTATTGTATGCATATTATCTGTATTGTCGCAGGTAATCAATGATGCGCTAGGCGCAGTGCTAGGGCCCGGTTCCTCAAGTGGTGAGGCATCGATCTGTAGATTAGGAGTTAGGGACAGACGACTGTCCCCATCTTGTAATATTATGGGGGGTATCGGAGGGTCTTCTGTGGGTGGGGGCACAGTTCCAGGAAGGCCTGTGTAGGATTGCATCAGAATGGAGTCGTTTGATAATGCTGTCATGTTGATGTTATATACAGTGTTATCAACAGGTTGTGGTGTGCGATGAATTAAACAAGCACTAGGTGGTAGGGACAATCGTCTCTCGGTGTTTTCAATGGCATTTGCTACCACTACGATTGTCTGTTGAAGCATGCGATCAATAGCAGTTAGTGTTGGTAACGGTGTTTTGGTTTGGGCAGTGGCCCTTGCAACAGAGCGTGTGTTAATGGGCGTTTTTTTAACCATACTCTTGGTGGTGGATTTGGATGCAGTTGGAGCCATTAACAGTGTGTATTACTCACAAAGCGTAGTACCTTGATGGTCGCTGCGAAAATGGCCAGGGGGTAGTGCCCAGCCCAGTCTCCTCAGGCCTCTGAGGGCCACAGAGGGCCCACCCTTTGCCCGGGCTTAGCCCGGCGCCTGCCCGCGCGCGTCCCGCGACGCGGGAAGGGATGCCCCTTTTTGTGCGCCTCCTGGCGCGCTCAGCCTCGACGCGACTTCCGTCCAGGTCGCGGAGGCTTCTGGGGCTTGTGGTCTTCAACTCCCCCGCTCGGCGGCAGCACTGGTGGTCAGAGGCTGCAGCGGGGGGAGGAGACCGGCGATGTCAGGGGAGCGCGCTGGGCGCCACAAGCAGGTCCCGCGGTGGTGAGGGAGAGCCCAGCGGACAACAGCAGCGGAGAGCCAGGGGGCTCCGAAACAGCAGCAACAGCAGGTGACCGGAAAGATACACACCCACTCCCCAGCAAGGGATGCCCCTTTTTGTGCGCCTCCTGGCGCGCTCAGCCTCGACGCGACTTCCGTCCAGGTCGCGGAGGCTTCTGGGGCTTGTGGTCTTCAACTCCCCCGCTCGGCGGCAGCACTGGTGGTCAGAGGCTGCAGCGGGGGGAGGAGACCGGCGATGTCAGGGGAGCGCGCTGGGCGCCACAAGCAGGTCCCGCGGTGGTGAGGGAGAGCCCAGCGGACAACAGCAGCGGAGAGCCAGGGGGCTCCGAAACAGCAGCAACAGCAGGTGACCGGAAAGATACACACCCACTCCCCAGCAAGGGATGCCCCTTTTTGTGCGCCTCCTGGCGCGCTCAGCCTCGACGCGACTTCCGTCCAGGTCGCGGAGGCTTCTGGGGCTTGTGGTCTTCAACTCCCCCGCTCGGCGGCAGCACTGGTGGTCAGAGGCTGCAGCGGGGGGAGGAGACCGGCGATGTCAGGGGAGCGCGCTGGGCGCCACAAGCAGGTCCCGCGGTGGTGAGGGAGAGCCCAGCGGACAACAGCAGCGGAGAGCCAGGGGGCTCCGAAACAGCAGCAACAGCAGGTGACCGGAAAGATACACACCCACTCCCCAGCAAGGGATGCCCCTTTTTGTGCGCCTCCTGGCGCGCTCAGCCTCGACGCGACTTCCGTCCAGGTCGCGGAGGCTTCTGGGGCTTGTGGTCTTCAACTCCCCCGCTCGGCGGCAGCACTGGTGGTCAGAGGCTGCAGCGGGGGGAGGAGACCGGCGATGTCAGGGGAGCGCGCTGGGCGCCACAAGCAGGTCCCGCGGTGGTGAGGGAGAGCCCAGCGGACAACAGCAGCGGAGAGCCAGGGTGCTCCGAAACAGCAGCAACAGCAGGTGACCGGAAAGATACACACCCACTCCCCAGCAAGGGATGCCCCTTTTTGTGCGCCTCCTGGCGCGCTCAGCCTCGACGCGACTTCCGTCCAGGTCGCGGAGGCTTCTGGGGCTTGTGGTCTTCAACTCCCCCGCTCGGCGGCAGCACTGGTGGTCAGAGGCTGCAGCGGGGGGAGGAGACCGGCGATGTCAGGGGAGCGCGCTGGGCGCCACAAGCAGGTCCCGCGGTGGTGAGGGAGAGCCCAGCGGACAACAGCAGCGGAGAGCCAGGGGGCTCCGAAACAGCAGCAACAGCAGGTGACCGGAAAGATACACACCCACTCCCCAGCAAGGGATGCCCCTTTTTGTGCGCCTCCTGGCGCGCTCAGCCTCGACGCGACTTCCGTCCAGGTCGCGGAGGCTTCTGGGGCTTGTGGTCTTCAACTCCCCCGCTCAGCGGCAGCACTGGTGGTCAGAGGCTGCAGCGGGTGGAGGAGACCGGCGATGTCAGGGGAGCGCGCTGGGCGCCACAAGCAGGTCCCGCGGTGGTGAGGGAGAGCCCAGCGGACAACAGCAGCGGAGAGCCAGGGGGCTCCGAAACAGCAGCAACAGCAGGTGACCGGAAAGATACACACCCACTCCCCAGCAAGGGATGCCCCTTTTTGTGCGCCTCCTGGCGCGCTCAGCCTCGACGCGACTTCCGTCCAGGTCGCGGAGGCTTCTGGGGCTTGTGGTCTTCAACTCCCCCGCTCGGCGGCAGCACTGGTGGTCAGAGGCTGCAGCGGGGGGAGGAGACCGGCGATGTCAGGGGAGCGCGCTGGGCGCCACAAGCAGGTCCCGCGGTGGTGAGGGAGAGCCCAGCGGACAACAGCAGCGGAGAGCCAGGGGGCTCCGAAACAGCAGCAACAGCAGGTGACCGGAAAGATACACACTAAGGTTCTTAGTGGAAAGCCAGACTTTCTCTCCTACGGTGTAAGTGGGTTCTGTTCTTCTATTCTTGTCTGCCTGTTTTTTCATGTCTTCTTTGGCTTTATGCAATTCTCCTTTCGCTTCTTCCCACACCTCTTTGATTTGCTTATGTTGCTCTTCTAGTGCTGGGACCTTTACTGGCGTATGATCCAGGACTAAGGGTAGCATTCTAGGGTGTTGTGCATAATTAAAATAAAAAGGAGACATTCCTGTCGCAGAATGTTGTGAATTATTATAGGCGAACTCCGCTAAAGGAAGAGCTTGAACCCAAGTGGAAGAGAGGGTGGTGAGTAAACAGCGTAGGTACTGTTCGAGGGTTTGGTTGGTTCTCTCGGTCGGTCCATCTGTTTGTGGGTGGTATGCTGTTGATAACCTATGATCAATGGCTAAAGTAGAACATACTCCTTGCCAAAACTTGGATACAAATTGAGGGCCTCTGTCCGAGATAATCACCGAAGGCAAACCATGGAGACGTACGACTTGCTCAAGAAACACCTGCGTTAATTCCTTGGCTGAAGGAATCTTTTTCAGGGGGATGAAGTGGGCCATTTTAGATAACATATCAACCACTACATATATGGTGTTGTAACCCTGACATCTGGGTAACTTAGTAATGAAGTCCATGCTGATCGAATGCCATGGTGAAGAAGGGACTGCTATGGTTTTTAATAACCCTGTGGGTGCACAATGAGAAGAAGCCTTTTGTCTAGCACAAGTAGAACATGACTTAACAAAGGACTGGATATCTTGAGACAGGTTCTCCCACCAAAACCATCTGTGACATAGATTCTAAGTCTTCACACTTCCTGGGTGTCCGGCTAGAACGCTGTCATGACACCATTCTATTATTTGTTTCTGTAATGCATGAGTGGGTATAAACAGCTTCTTTTCATGGTAATACAACTCATCCACAATAGTGTTGGATTCGTCTTCTTCCCATTGTACAGGGGGAATGGTGCTATACTGGGCTTTTAGCTCTTCAAAGAAGGATTTATTTGTGTCTCCCACACCAATGATTTTATGTACAGGTATGATAGGGAGAGAGCAATCCCCAGTTTTTTCTATTGTGTGGCCCAAACAGGATAGTGCATCCGCCTTGCCTTGCTGTGGTCCAGGACGATAAGTGATGATAAAATCGTACTCACTGAGAAGGACACCCATCTCATTTGTCGGGGAGTAAGGGCTCTAGCCGTTCGGAAAAACTGGAGGTTCTTATGATCTGAGTAGATGGTAACAATATGAGGAGAGCCCAATAAATGATGTCTACATTCTTGGAAGGCTAATTTAATAGCCAATAGTTCTCGTTCTCCAATGGTGTAGTTTTGCTCAGCTGGTAACAAGGTTTTGGAGTAGTAAGCAATGGGGTGTAATTGTCCAGTGTTTATGTCTCTTTGCGACAACACTCCCCCTACTGCATACTGAGAAGCATCAGCTTCTACAAAAAATGGTTGGGTGTTGTCTGCGTGTTTAAGAACAGGAGCAGTGATGAACTTATTTTTTAGGTTCTGGAATGCTTGTTCCACTTCTTCGGACCAAAGAAAGGGTACCCCTTTCCGTAACAACCTTGTTATGGGTACCACAGAGTCAGAAAAATGATCAATGAAACGCCGATAAAAATTGGCGAAACCCAAGAAGGATTGGACTTCCTTAACTGACGAAGGACTTGGCCATTTCAGTAAGGCTTGAATTTTTTGGGGATCCATTACTATACCTTCCGGGTTGATGATAAAACCCAAAAAGTCTATTTCTTTAGTATGGAAGGTGCTTTGTCCAATTTAGCATACAATTGGTTCTCCTGTAATTTTCTCAGAATCTTTTTTACATGGTCAACATGATCCTGTTCGTTCTGGGAGAAAATGAGTATGTCATCAATGTATACTATAACAAAGATGTCAAGGTATTGTCTAAGTATATCATTGATGAAATATTGAAAAGCCGCAGGGGCATTACAGTCGTAACTGCGATGAGGGGGTTATTTGGTGGCTTCTGTTTCATTGAACACCGCTTGAAACTCAGTATATACATCTGGAACACTAGAGGTAACAGCTACTTTTTGTATGGCACATTGTAAAGGGGGAATCTCTTCTGTTGCCTTTGGTAACAATGAAGAAGACAATATTGAGATTGCAAGACAACTTCTCGAGTGGACCAATTTATCCAAGGATTGTGTACTTGTAACCAGGGGATACCCAGAATAGCGCCAAAATTGGGAGCATCAATTAGATCAAATACTATGTGCTCTGCATGCCCATTGCTCAATACCATAACTAAAGGTGGTGTTTGATAGACAATTAAACCAGATAATAATTCAGTACCATCTACCGCTCGTATGGGTTCAGGGTGCTCTTTGGGGATAAATGGGAAACCTAACCGTTGTGCCAGTTTTATGTCAAAAAAATTACCTGTGGCTCCTGAATCAAGAAGTATGGACATGTCTCCTCTACATTGTGCAGTATAAATAAAGGTGACCTTTAGCGTGAAATGTTTTACTACTAGTTGTTTCTAAGGAGAGATCTGATGTTCTTTACCACTTCAAGTGCATTGGTTTTCCTGTTTCTGAGAGCCATTGGTAATCTTTCTTATAGGGGTTTTGGGTCTAACAGGACATTCTTTGGCATAATGTCCCCCTTTGCCACAATACAAACAGAGGTTGTTTTTACGTCTCTTTTCTCTTTACAGTTAAGGGTCCTCTCACACTACCTATCTGCATGGGCTCTACTGTGTCTTTAGCTTCCTTTTTCTCAGAACGGATCATGACATATTTGGGTCCTAATCCCCTTCCTTTTTCACCACGTCTTTCATGCAACCGATGGTCCAGCTTGACTGTCAGTTCTATGAAAGAGGGACAGTCCTCAGGGGGATTTCCGATCTGTGACAAGAAGTCTTTAAGTTCATCCCCTAATCCTCGATAAAATAAGGAAGTTCTTTTATCTTCTGGCCAGTGGGTTTCTGCGACTAGTCTATTAAAACTGGTTATATAGGACAAGAGATCTTTATTCCCCTGTTTAAGATTCAAGAGTTCATTGTCACTAGCCTGCATGTAGGTGTGTTTGGCAAACAGACTTTTCATCTTTTCTTGAAATAACTGGTAATCATTCAAGAGAGGATCGTTAGATTCTATCAAAGGAACCGCCCATTCTGCTGCGTTGCCTGCCAAATAAGAGATAACAAAGGCAACTTTGGCAGAGTCATTGGGAAAGGACGCAGTTTTACACAGAAACTGGAGCTGACATTGGTTCATAAATACGTTGAATTTAGCACTGTCACCCGAAAACCTTTCAGGCATAGCTAGAGGAACAGGACTCGGAGTAAGAACTGTTACCTGTACCGGGGGTATGTCTCCTTCTGCTCTAGCTTCGGCTCCAGTGGGAGATGAGGGTAAAGTGAATCTAGCGGGTTGGATGTAGCTTTTTCGACTTTTAGGGATAGTGCCTGTATCTCGGTAATCAGGTGTTTTATGCTGTAAGGCTTCTGCCTGTAATCTCTGATTCTCCTGACGCAGTCTCCCTACTTCAGCCTGGAGGTCCACTACAGCGGCCGCTAAATCTTCCATTGTAGGGGTGTGTATCCTGGTGTCCATGGCTATCTCAGTACCGTCAGGATTCATCTTCACTCGGGTGGACAAAAATACGTGGGCTTGGCTTTCTGTCGGGAACCAAGAACCAGGCGCCCAAGGGTCCACAGGAGTGAAGAGAAATCCCCTTAACCTCTAAAAAACAACCACAGGAATGATGTGTAGCATACACTCCAATAGGCTGTTCTCTAAAAGTATGAGGGAAAATTCCAAGGAGTGCCCACCACTCTCCCCATACGTGGGGTGGAATCACAGGAGGGAAACAGGTCTGTCTGGTCGCAAGAAGCTGCAAGGAAACAATATGAGGATACCAATACACTATGCTATACAATTCACCCAGAAATACATTGACATGTGATTAGCATTGCATTACACTTACCCCAGGTATGTCCCGGAGTGTCCTTGAAGTGAGAAGTGGGTAATATACTGGACTCGGTAAGGCAGGAGTCCTGATGCATTGGGATGGGCTACTCGATATCGCATTCACACGACATACAAACATTCAGACCAAAAGGAAAATGCCAAAGGAATAATAAGGGGTTTAACACAGGGATTTGAGGAGCAATGGCCGGCTCTTCTGGGGCAACGAAGAGCGAAGCATCTACTCTCTCAAGAGAGGCGAAGCCCGGCCCGGGACCAAGCGCCAGGCGGAGCAACACTCTCTCAACAGGGACGATGAAATATATGGGAGAATCGACTCCTCGAGTCGGACACAAGATGATCGGTAACGCTCAGTACACCAAATGCGGGGGAAACAAACTTCGGCTTCCAAGCCGAGACGTTTACTGCTCAGCACACCAAATGCGGGGGAAACAAACTTTGGCTTCCAAGCCGAGACGTGCACCGAGCGGCGCTGAAAGAAAAGGAACCGGCTTTCCTCGTGAGCCGGGGGCGTGCACTAAGGTATGCGGGGAAGTCCGCGCTGGGAAAAGATCTCCGCACCAAATCCCAAAAGCAATCTTCGGAAAGCGGAGGATATTCGGGCTAGAACAAGGAAACGAGCGAAACGCTAGGGGTAATGGCGTTCGCATCAAGCAGGAACAAGAAAGGGGGCGTGGTCACGAAAGTAAGCCAAGCGTCGGCTAACAGGTAGAGCGTCCCTTTACGTGAGTCAGGGACCGTCTCTAAAGTACATACTCTGTGTCAGCTGTTGGGGAATGTGGTAAAAGAGACATGGGGTTTGCTTCTAACCACATGTCAATGTCGAACCCTCGCTGCTATTCTCAAATCCCTAACAGTTATGCTGCACAACTGACGTCAAGGAATTTGCCGCGTTGGGATTGGTGCTCTTATGCAGGTTGCTCGGCAACAAGGGGCTCGTCTCGGAGAGGAGCTCCAGTGAGTTCCAGGAAGAGCAAGGTGTCACCAAGCAACCTGCTGCCTGCCAGAAGGGACGGAGGAGAGCACAACGCCCGGATCAGTAACTTGAAGGCTCCGTACCCAGCTCAATATTTACACATCTCAATATTTAAAAGTGATCTGAGATGCACTTTGGCAATTTAGTGACTGACGAGGCGAACTGTAATAAATAACACTTGTAGTCCAAATTAGACCATCTTTGTGGCCACCTCAACACGTTGTTCACTTCTTTGCACAGGTCTACAAAAAAATCATTGGTGCTCAAATGGAACACTATACGTACTGATACTCACAATCGCCTTTGTCGATTTGAAATCGGCCTTCGACTTAGTACTGCGTACAAGGATGTGGAGAGTTTATCAGGAGCAAGGAATGCCACTGGAACTCCTCGCTCTTTTAATCAAATTCCACAATAATAATTTTGCGCAGGTCCGGTGGGGTGAGCAAGGCCAGGCCACTGATAAATTTCCAACTCTGAGAGGAGTAAGACAAGGGTGTGTCTTGGCTCCGATATTGTTCATGTTGTACATTAACAGGGTTATTGATTATTATAAGGACTTATCTACAGATGCTCCTAAGTTAAATGGTGTCCCGATACCCCTGTTAATGTTTGACGACGACACCCTTTTAATTTCCAAAACACAACAAGGGCTCCAGAGAAAAATTGGGTGTTTTGAGGCTTTCTGTACAGACAACGGCTTAACCATCAACGTATCTAAAACAAAATTTATGGTCATGCACAGGCACAAGATTGTGAAAGGAAGGGCACTAATGAATGGAGAGCTCCTCGAGCAGACCCAATCTTTTACCTATCTTGGAAATACTTTGGGGTCAAGATTGGAATGGAAACCCCATATGAACTACTTATCCACTAAACATGCACAGCTGGCAGGAGTGCTCTTAAGAGAACTACGATCCTCGGCCACACAACCAATAGCTCCAGCCCTAAAAATATATGATACTAAAATACGGGGTTCTGTATTATACGGGGCAGAATTGTGGAGGCCATTTAATATCTCAGCCCTGACAAGTGCCCAAAATAAGTTCACGATGGGCCTGGTGAGGCTCCCCCCCATCTACACCGCTGATACCCCTCAACTTAGATTTGGGTTGTCAAAGAATTGAGGACGTTGCACGATTTAGACCGATTGCATACTGGCGGAGGATCTGGGTTACCCCAGAACTTTCTCACTATGCTCAGGCTCTATTAGAAACCAGAGATATGGACAAAGGAAGTAGAATATCTTGGTTCAGAGAAGTTAGGTTGATCTATAAAGCTATGGGTCTGGGGGATTTATGAGCCAACCCAGTACAAAATACTTTCCCGTCACGCAAGACCCTAAAGGAGCTCTATTGGGCCATGGTAACTCAAAGAGATTTTCAGAAGTGTATTGTTCCTTCAACCATTAGGGATTTCTTGGAGCACAAACATATACCGGCCTACAAATCATACTGGGATGTCATTACTATTTCTGAGGATAGGAAACGGTTCCACCAGTACAGGGTGGGAACTCTCCCAATTAATACATTTACTATCAAATGGTCAACCAGTAATGGTGTTTCGTGCCCTTTCTGTACCACCCAACCAGAAAGCTTAGCTCACGTCCTCTTTATATGCCCTGAGTATAAATCCCCACGTTATAAGTGACTCAGGCCAATATGCATTCAGAAAGGCATTAAAAGAGGAACAAATGCGCTAAGGATTTTTAGAACAGACTGTTCCGAGAGTTTAGTAATTGCCGTGGCCAAATTTTTTAATTGGATGTGGGCAATCCGTAGGAACAAACTAAAATCAGTGAATGCCCCACCAGACTAATCCGGTTTTAAATTTTGATTGTTTAAACATTATAAATGTATTGTAAACTTTGTTTTATTTTTAGTGTGTTTAACCGCAATTTATAATATTTATGATTTTAACTGACGTGTATGGAACAATCAGTAGATGGGATCAACTCAGTAGAACACACAAGAACATCCTTTTGATCTTGCAGTATATTAGTTGAAATAATTATTCATACATTATATTAATGTATTATGGAATTGTTGCTGGTTTTTTTTTTGCTTTTTTTAATATGTTGTATATTATGACATGTAGTCGAAATAAAGACTTAGACTTTGAATTGAATTGAATTGATGCTCACAATCATTCAGTACCTGTTGCTTGTTGATAAATGCCAGCAATCACTTCTTATAAATATTGCATTCCTGCCGATATTTGCTGGTGCGCTCCCTTTTAATTTAAAGCGCTAAGGATTTTTAGACGATTTCATTGGTTTGCTACATTTGGGAACACAGGAGCAACCAAAGGATTTAACCTGCGCTGCATGATTTTCTTCAACTTTTCTGAACTTTCATGTGAGATATATATATTTTTTTTCCATTTCCTTGAGCTTTCAAAACGCTTGGATATACTAACTTAATTTTTCGCTTTATTTTATTGCTACTACAAATGATTTTTCGTGTCTTTTATTGATTTTTTTTTTATTGATATCTTTCAACCCTCGAAGGAAACTTTGGAAAGGCTTCTCTACATCATACAAATACTCCCGCTTTTTCGCTGTTTTTATCCGCTATTTTGGTGACTTTCTACTATTTTTTTTCATCATTTGTCCTTGGATTTGTCATTTGCTTACTTTTAAAACTCTGCCTCGCTCTCTCAGCAACTGTTCCTGTCCGCGTTCTTCAGCTGGCTGCACGTCATTGTATTTCTATCACGCGTCTTGACTAACGCGTTCTTCTTCTACTCTACTCCTTTTCACCAAACTCGATGGTTGTACGTGTGCGCTTAACGTCATCGCGCACACGTCGACGTCATCTTTGTTTACCGGTTGCTTAGCAACGAAGCTCCGTGGAAATTTCATCGCGTTTCTAACACGCAAGAGGCATTTACAGTTTACAAAATATCGTTTTAAACACGAACAAATCTATTTTTCATCAAAGTTTCCTAAGACATCGATCTAAGACGTTTCTTCAACAGGTTTGACTCTTATTTATTATCTTATTATATTCACGATTTTTTTTTCCATATTATTTTATTTCATATTTCATGTACATTTTATTCATTATTTAATTTTCAATATTCATTGACATTTGTATCAAACATGCAGTTTGATCCTCCTCCTAAGTTCCTACAAAACAAAGGAGAACCTCCCATTCCATGGATTCGCTGGAAAGAAGAATTCTTAACCTTTTTAAAAGCTATAGATGGGGAGAGATTTTCTCAAGAGAGGAAAAAAAATATTCTATTACATTCTTTGGGTTCTGAAGGTCAAGTTGTGTTCAGAACACTTCCTTAACATGATGGAGGAGGAGACAGAAATGTTTTTGATGATGCAATGACTCGTCTTGAAGCTAGATTTAAACCTACTTTTAGTGTGGCTTTGAATCGCTATAAGTTTTATACTAGAGCTCAAGAGGAATCTGAAACTTTTGATGATTTTTTAACAGCCTTATGTTATTTATCCACTAACTGTAACTTTGGTCCAATATCTGACGAGATGATCAGAGATCAGATTATAGTTCATACCAAAAGCAAGAAAATCCAAGAAAAACTATGGATTATGGGAGACCCGGATTTAAAAGATGTTATTATTGCAGCAAAAGCTATTGAACAATCAGATAAGTGGATAAAATGTCTGGATAAGAAAGACAAAGACAATTCCTCCGAAGTATGTGCTGTAAAATCTGACTTATCTTCTGCTTCGTCTTCCAACAACGCACAACGTACTAATAATTCTTTTCAACGCTCTTACAAAAAGATTGACACATTTTTCCATTGTTTTAGATGTGGTAGTAATAGCCATGCTGCTTCTTCTCCCAAATGTCCTGCTATCGGGAAAGAATGTAACAAGTGTGGTAGACCAGGACATTTCAGCAGTGTATGCAAGACTACTACAGGGAACAATACTGCTTCTGGAAATATTAATAGGAATAGAGTTTCTTTTGTTACTGACTCTGTGCAAGAATCTGATGTTACTGACAAAGACATTGGTAACAATTGTGAGCGAGGTATAGTTGTTTCCATTGTTGATGCCAATGAACAAGAGTTGATTCACCTTAAACAACCTGAATGCATAGTACATGTCTTAGAAGTTGATCTTAAGTTAATGGCTGATTCAGGATCACCTTGGACCATTATCACTAAACAGTATTTCACTGAAATGTTTGAAGGTATTGTCACTCTTAAAGATCTTAAAGAGTCTGACATAATTGCCAAGACTTTTGATGAGTCTGTCATCCCAATGGAAGGATATTTGGGAGTAGACATGCATTTTAGAGGTCGAATAAGGTTTGTTAAATTGTATATTGCTACAAAAGGAGTGAATGTGCTTGGATGGAGAGATCAATGGAGTTTCGGTATTACTCTCAATCCCAGGAGACTTGATCCCATTGTCATGATTGATGATTGCTCCAATGAAACTCATCTTGTCAAAACTATTATTGGTACTGATGAATGGATTAATTAGATCATTAATTTATTTCCTAAGGTTTTTTCAAAGAATTTAGGAAAACTGCATAATTTTCAACACTTGATTAGACTCAAAAAAGGAACTATCCCAGTTACACAAAAGTTAAGAAATGTTCCTATAAATGTCAGAGATGATCTTAAAGCACTATTGAAAAACTTGATTGATGATGATATAATTGAAGAAGTTGAGTCTTCTGAATGGGTTTCGCCCATTGTTTTAGCCCGAAAATCCGATAAAAGTCTCCGGTTATGTGTAGATTTGAGAGCTCTCAACTCCAATATCGTAGTAGACTGCCATCCCCTACCTAATATAAATGAGGTGGTATGTATGTTAGAGGGAGCGAAAGTTTTTTCCACATTTGATTTGCGTTCAGCATATTACCAAATTGTATTAGCAGATGAATCTAAACAGTTGACAGCTTTTCTCACTCCTGAGGGTCTGTTTCAGTATAAAAGAATGCCCTTTGGTTTAGCCTCTGCGGCATCAGTTTTCCAACGTACCATGCATCACATCTTCAAGGATCTGTACAAGTTTGTGAGATGCTTTCAGGATGATATCCTGGTGTTTTCTCCTGATAATGCATCTCACAAGGAAAATGTCATAGAAGTTTGCAAAAGACTTGGGATGCATGGTCTCACTTTAAAGGACAACAAATGCAAAATGTTTTGTGAATCTGTGGAATATCTTGGACACACCCTTTCTGGTAATGGTGTTGTTCCCAAGAAATGCTTAGTTGAAGCTATAGTTAAAGCACCATGTCCTGACAATAAGGAAAAACTGCTCTCTTTTAATGGCTTGTGTGAATATTATAGCAAGTTTATTAAAGGGTTTGCAACTAAAATGGAACCTTTGAGAGAATTGACGAGACAGAAAGTAGAGTTTTACTGGGGTGAGAAACAGGAGTCTGCCTTTCAAACTATTAAGCATGAGATTGCCAATGCTCCTACTTTGAAACCTTTCTGCATAAATAAGCTTTGTGTGGTTACTGTGGATGCCAGTGAATATGGCCTAGGAGGAGTTTTATCACAAAAGTGTTGGAATGATGAGTGGTGTGTAGTGTTTGCTTCCCGGACATTGAGTGAAACAGAAAGGAAATATTCTGTCATAGAGAAAGAGTTGTTGGGATGTGTCTGGGGAATAGAACATTTCCGGAATTTTTTATGGGGTAGTCGTTTTCTGTTGAAAACGTACCACAAGCCGCTTGTCTCCATACTTTCTCCTGGTGGTGGTCGGAATGCCACAGCACGGATTGCCAGATTGATGTCTCGTTTGCAAGAGTATAATTTTGATGTTGAGTATTTTCCTGGAAGGAGCAATGTTGCAGCTGACTGTCTTTCAAGGCTCCCTTGCGACTTTAAACTTATTGGAGATAGTAAGGAGGAAGAGGATGTTGATTTTGTTGCCTCATTAAAAGATTTTGTGGGAGATGAATTTTCTGCCATTTCAGAATCTTTTTGGGAAAATGCTGTTACACGTGACAAGAGTTGGAATATTCTTAAGGATTATATCCTGAAAGGTTGGCTTAATGGGAATATAGTACCTCCAGAGTTGAAATCTTTCCATCAGGTTCTTAGTGAGTTGGAAATTGACAATAATCTGATTTTTAAAAGTGGAAAATGTGTACCTCCTGAGGATATGCAAGAAGAAATTATCAGGCTTGCTCATGAGTGTCACTTGGGAATGTCTTCTATGAAGAGATTAGTGAGAACTAGTTTTTGGTGGCCAGGAATGGATAAAATGATTGACAGAGTGGTTCGTGATTGTTCTATATGTGTTAATAGTGATAAAATGTTGAAAACCTATCCTGCTCCTCTCATTCCTATTTCTTGGCCAGAGAATCCTTGGAGGAAGTTAGCATTGGATATTTCTGGTCCTTTCAATTGCTTACCTCAAGATGCCCGTTTTGCTTTGGTGTTGATAGACTACCATTCAAAATGGCCTGAAGTTAGGTTTGTCTCTTCTGCTTCTTCGCAGGTCATTGTTGAATTTCTTAGAGAGGTGGTTGCAAGAGAAGGTAGTCCAGAGGTACTGATTACTGATAATGGGGTACAATTAATATCTAGTGAAGTGGAGGATTATCTTAGCTCTTGTGGGATCAAACACATTACAACACCTCTTTACGAACCACAAGGTAATGGACAGGTAGAAAGGTTTAATCGCGTCTTGAAGGACTCAGTTGAATGGGCAAGAAAGACTCCCAATGTGTGGAAAAAAGTCATTAGAGAAAGGTTGTGGTTGTACAGAATAACCCCTCACTCAGTTACTGAGCTTAGTCCTTTTCGTTTATTGAGAGGGAGGGAACCAGTGTCAAAATTGTGTCCGTGGTGGATGAAAGAGAAGTTTAGTACCTCCATTGTTTCTACTCCCATTGACATTCGAAGTACTTCTCTGAGGTTCAAACATCACCAGGAGAAAATGAAAGAATACCATGATTCTAAGCACAAAGTGAGAATTCCTAATTTTACAGTCGGAGTTTCTGTCAGGATACGTAAACCTGGGTTTTTGATTAAGGGTGCTTCAAAATTTGGTCCTGTTCGTAAAGTGGTAAAAGTTAACATCAACAGTATTGTAACTAATGATGGCAAAGTCTGGAATGTTAGACGAGTTGTTAAGTGTCCTAATTTTTCCACTTTTATTCCTGACAATGTTAAGTTGCCTATAAAGAATGATTCTGTTTCTTCAAGAGTTAAAACTAGTAAGAGAATTGTCAATGTGCCTCTTCGATTTAAAGATTGATCTTTTCTACTATTTGCCTTTTGCATTTTAAATTTATTCTCTTCTTTTTCTCTCTGTTTTCTTCTTTCTATTTCTTCCATTTTTTTCCTTTCTCTTTCTTTATGTTCCTTTCTTCTTTCCTTCTTTTCTTTTCTTTTTAGGAATAAGATGTGTTGTATTTCATATGTACATATTGTTGTGTATCACTTTAAGTAGACTCTGTCATTAGTTGTTTTACAAATCTTGTACTGCAATCTGTTGCTATGGATTACATGTTCTACATTCTATAGTGTATTTTCTACTGGACCTGTCATGCTGAGCAGATGCTGTACTGTGTTCCTCTGCTACAATAAATCTACTTTCTACATAAATACTAGACTGGATTACTACAGGGTGTTTTGAAGCACTGCTGTACACTGAAGCACACTGTGCCATTCTCACGCAGAGACACATGAGTTAGGGGGCGCAGTGTCTCATCATTAGGTGACCTGCAGGTACCAGGGATCAACATGTGAAGCGCTACAACGCCTCACCATGGGTCGTAAGCACTACTTAAATTACTTTTCATAATACACTAATATGGCTGAACCAATTGGCATGGCCAAATCTTGTTTTTTTATGCTGATGCTTTAAAGATTAATTGTTATTCTTATTACGCCTTGTCTTCTGGGGTGACTTCCAAACCAATACTAGACTGCGCCAGAAGGGTGCCAATATGAGGCCAGGAGAGGAGGGGAAGCAGAGCCAGACCCCCCTCGGGGCCATATAGCACCCCCTCTAATTGCGCCTTGTCTGCTGGGGGGACTTTAAGACCCATACTACACTGCGCCTGAGTGGCGTCAACGAGAGGCCACGAGAGGAGGAGCTAGACCCTGCGCTATATAGCACTACCTCGACTCCTGCTGCCATGGGCACTTTTTCTGCTGGGGTACTTCCAGCCCCATACTGCCCTGCGCCTAGTAGCACCAACAAGAGGCCACAAAAGGACAGGAGGAGGTGCCAGACCCCCTCTGCGCTATATAGTGCTACCTCAATGCCCGCTGAGCGGGACAAGGCTAGGGCAAGGGCGTGCCCTTCTATGGCCATCAAAGCAAACATGGATGATGGACGGAGCTCTGAAACTTTTCAGACACTCACCCCCAGTCACAGATCTGGGTTGAATCCATCGTCATTCTTTAGCTCACTTCGCCACCTCAGTTCAGACCCAGCTATATGAAAATCAGTCTTGACCCTGTGCCTCATGGGAACAGTCCAGCCCGAACTGCCAAGCGAGGTCTTCCCTGAACCGGAAACAAGCATCCTGGGACCAGTTTCTAGGTAACCCCCTTCATCAGCCAGGCTAGCTTGAATCCAGTGGCAAAATGAGCAAGGGACCCACGTCTGGGCATACCCTGCCAACTTATGGCAAACAAAGCAAACACAAGGAGATGATGGACGGAGAGCTGGCACTTTTCAGACACTCACCCCAAGCCACATATCTGGGTTGAATCCAACATCAGTTGGCAGTTCAGGCTGGACTGTTCCCATGAGGCACAGGGTCAAGACTGATTTGCATATAGCTGGGCAAGTCTAGGAAGCCTAAAACTGTAGCATTATCAGCCCTTTCCACAATGGGAAAATGCTTCTATAATAGCAATGGCTCCTTTGGGACACCCCAACTGGATCCCTATTATCAACAGCCACAGATTCCATGGCTGCATCGACTCCAGGCCCTAGAGAAGCACCTTCGTAGCTCTTTTGGTTTTAATGAGGCATAAATGTCCCTCCTGCCCTTGCCTCCGGAGCAGCTTCCTCGGGAGGTACCATCATCTCTCCCTTCATGACTGTCTTATTTCCCGCCGTCACTTCCACCCCCTCTTAGATATCTGAGTCAAGAGGTTGACAGGTTTGTCGGTCCGGTCTGTGCGTCTTCTTCGGTTTGCGCTGTTTAGACGCGATGCGCGGTTCTAGGCTGGTGGCTGTGACATTGATACTGGTGGCCACAAGGTGGCGCCCGAGAGTTGATGGTCTTGTGGGAGGTCCAGCGGGACTCAACGCTGCTGGGGAAGGATTCTGAGGAACCACAGCAGCAGGTGCTGCTCTTATGTTTCTTCGGATTTTATCCTCTGGAGTGGGAACAGTAAATTTCTCTCTGTGGTGCGAGTTGTGTGCTATGTTGTTTGGGGCACATGTGAACCCCTCCCCGTCGCCGAGACTAGAGTAGGCACACGCTGTGAAGCACAGGGGTCAAGGATGCCACCAGTGGCCCCTAAATCCCCACCTAGCTCTGATAACTGTTTCAAAATTTCACACTACTGACAGCGCTCACACCACTCCCTAATAAGCAGGCAGACATTGCTGATACCACTCTCACACTACTCTAATCCATGACACCTCAGCCTGACCTGACTTTTTAGCTAACAGTGAATTGTATTCTTGGACTTGTAGTGTTGCTGTTCCCATTCAATCCCAGTGTGCAAAGTACGGTTTAAAAAAGCTAAGACTGTAAAATGTCAGGCTAATGATGGTCAGTGTACCAGATCAAGCTGACTGACGCAGCCTTTTCTGCATCTACACGCGGAGCGCTGTCCCGTTTTTCTAATCTTCTACCGAGAGAAACTCCCAGTGCATTGTCACTTTCAATCCACAAAGGAATTCTACAACGCTACGGCTGTGGCGTAAAATTAATTGAGCCCCTCTGGCCTACCTACATACCCCATTGGATTGACAGCCTGTCCTCACATTGAGTACCCGGAGGGGTCCTCATGGGAGTAAACCCTTTTCCTCTATTCTTCAAGTGTCGCATATCATTTTCACAAGGCTGCGCAATCATAAATTCAGATGTCCCTTCATCAATAGTACTGAAGAGACCCCACATTGTTTTGAGGGTCGATACGCCGATGACAAACAGAAGAAGCAAACCATTTTCCCAGCACATATCATTGTATATAGCTGCTGTTCACATGGAATTATTTTGATAATGGTCGACTTGTACAAACTGTGGAAAACTTGTATATAATATTCACATTGTCACTTAGGTTTAGGTTCCCTTTGTCACTTGGGACACTATGCACAAATGTTGTTTTGATGTATAATGTTTACTCCTAACTTTATTGTTTAACCACAACCATGCTTATGACGAGCCCAGCTCGTCATGGGGCACAGTGGAGCTGTGCTCATGACGAGCTGGGCTCTTCATAACGGCCACGGCACTCCCACGTGCAATTGATTCCCCGCCTGTGAGGGAGAATCAATCAGTGGGCTGAGTCGTGACGAGCCCAGCTCGTCATGAGCACAGCTCCACTGTGCCTCATGGCGAGCTGGGCTCGTCACGAGTACCGCAGCTCTCCCCTCCCCGTGGGGAATTATCTCCGCGGTGAAGGGGTTAAAAAATCCATAAAATATACTACAATGGAATCGGTGTGTTAGTAGTTCCTTCGCGCTATGCCATTATCTAACCCTCTATATTACGGTTGTGCTTATGTATCATAACTAAGGCTCCCGTTTTTCTGTTTAAACAGATTTTTACATATAAATACAGACGGAAAACCTTTTTGTTTTTGTCTGTATTTATATATAGAAACGGTAAAATACTTACAAAACAGATGCTCCTGCCGCCTCTATGCTCCTCTATAAAATCTGAGTCAGAGGTGCACAGGGGCTGCCAGAGGAAATTGTAAACTGCTGCCCTCAAACTGCAGCTCCAAAGAGTGAGGCACCCCTGGCAGGGACCAAATAAACCCAAGATTGCGCCTCCCAAGACGGATTGAGTGAGCTCAGATATGGCTTGCAACGCCGGCGATTTTCAAGCGAGGTAAGCCCAACACTCATACCTCATATCCATACCACACAGGGTGAACAAGAGTGGGGCGACGAAATCCAGCGGGTATAATAGAAAGGTGGTTCCATTCCGGGATTTCCGGGCCATGATTATTGCATATTGCTCTCGTCTCCATAGGCCCTATGCTATAGAGAAGTTTCCCTTCTCTGAGTAGTGATGGGGAGGGCCTCCCCTCGCCCATCAACCACCAGACAGGTGAGCATGCTTTCCCTCAGTAGGACCATAGGGGTGGAACGATCTGGGGTGGGTGGGTGGAATGCCTCATCAGGGCAGGAAGAAACTTGCCTGCACTCTCCAATGAAGGCAGGGAAGCTGCCAATGTGAGTAATGTGAGTAATGCATTTAGCATAGGATCCAATTTTTAAAAAACCGCTATAACAACCCAGTGCAAATTTGCATGTCAATTTAAATAAATGTGGTAAAATACTAGTTTCAGCCTCTTTTTTTTTCTTGCGACAAAAATAAATGTGGAGAAATACAGATAAAATGACAAAAAAATAAATATGGATAAATACAGACAAAAATGTTGGAAAAATAAATACCTTAAAACCGGGAGCCCTAATCATAACCTCATAATATATAATTCCACAGGAACCACTGTTTTTCCTATATAAGCTAATGATTGTGGCACTCACAGCAAACATTCAGACACTCCCAGTGTACAGGCAGACACTCCTTGCTCTGCTGCTCTCGCTCCCCCATGTTGCCCGTCTTCTGTTACGTTAGTTTTCTTCCTAGCGCCAAGATGCCCTCTTGGGTAAAGGTTGTGCAGGGCCAGCTTTACTGCTGGTGGCGCCCAGTGTGCGACGATGTTGTTTGGCGCCCCCCAATGACCGCCACCGCCATATATTCCCTCACTACCACCATTTAACAGTGGCCCCTCAACTGTCTATAACCGCTCTGTCTCAAGTGTAGGAGTGACATGTCATCCATGCTGGTAGGCAGGACAGTTTAAGAGTGCCTGGTCTGGAGAAGCACAAACTAAAAGTGTAAAATGTAACACCATCATTGGGGGTTCTCTTTAATAATCAGAATTGATTTGTATCCAAATGAACCCTTTTCCCAACTTTAGGAGAACCAAAGACTGGGGAAAAAACATAACGCCCTAATCTATACCCTGCAGTTTGCATTAAGCTCTTTGATGACACTTGACTGCTCACTGTTCTATGTTAGGATTGTAACTTAAAAACTGCACATAACAAAAAAATCTCAGGCAAAAGCAATAACCCACTTACCTATTTACATTATATGCACTTTGTGATCTGCATTGTACACTTTCTTTCCAGCAGGCACATAAACCCTCTGTGCTACCTTATGGTGAGTCAAAACGTCCACGACACAAACCTCCCAGATCTCTCTAGGAAAATCATTAATCACCAGAGTTTGATATTTTTATTGTTGCCGGAAAAGTTCTGGGGGGCAGGAATGTGGTAGCAGGTGCATTTAAAACCGTAATATACTTCAACAAGACGCCCCCAACCGTAGTCGGCGCCAGGTGGGGTCGCACCATGCAAGAACCGGCCCTGCACGTGCGGTCATCTCCTGGTGGGGGCTGGTTACCATTGCCGAGACTAGAGTAGGCACACCCTGCGAGGCACAGGAGTTAAGGATCCCAGCGGGAGCCCCTAGTTCCCTACCTGTCAAAATATCACACTACTGACAGCTCCCTGACACCTCACAAATAAGCAGGCAGACATTACTGATAGCACTCTCACACTACTCTAATCCTGAACTGACAAGTAACCCCATGACCCCTCATCCAGCCCTGACTTTTTAGCTACCAGTAGATTGCATTCTGGGACTCGTAGTGTTGTTATTACCATTGAATCCCAGAGCGCAATATACAGTTTATTAAAAGCCAAAACGGTAAAATCTCATGTCATAAATAACATAGGGTCAGTAATCAGGGCGGATGCAGGCCTCATGGTGGTGGCGCTCACAGCAAACATTCAGACACTCCCGGCGCACAGGCAGACGCTCCTTGCTCTGCTGCACTCGCTCCCACCTCATGTTGCTCTCTCAAGTTAGTTTTGTTCCTAGCGCCAAGATGTCCTCTTGGGGGAACATTGCATTTTCATAAATATGTTGTACTCTCTTATATCCACAGACCCCGATACTCTCAGAGGTGGAAACCCCCAGTACAGGCTCAGACATTCTAGGGCCACCAGTGGCGCAGCGCAGCGCAAACGGATGCCACTCGTGGAGGCGCAAAATGCGAAGAGGCCACCGAGCCTCTCATATGACAGATATTCATCGGCCTTGGGCTGAGTAGGGCCCCTGGAAGTATGTGAGGCTCCTAAAGTGTTGCCCCCTGAACCGCAGGAGCTGTAGGGGCCTGGCTTGCAGACCTGCAGGCACTCCCCTAGTGGCCCCTCTTTTTCTGTCCACCACACCACGTCTTCACCTCCTCTCCTTATCATGGCTTCCAGTCGAATTAAGTCTGGCATCAACTGCTTCAATGTAATCTATCCCCCTCATATGTCCACAGCAGTAGCTAAACGGTTCAAACATAACATCCTTGAACAATTTCCAGATTCCCTCTTGGTTGACCAATTCCATAATGGGCGCCTAGGGAAGATTTAAAATGACTTCCTTTTCTTCACTAATGACATCCCTTCCTGGTCCTCCAGCTTCTCCAATTCCCTCAACGTATCCTCCTCCTCTTCTTTCCCGCATGGGAAGCGGTTAAAAATATCCCCCCCCCCCCTCTCGCTTTAATGGCTTTCTCACCATTACACTTTATAACAATGCCACTGTCATGATCCAAGCTTCTGACTCCTGTCTCTCTCTCTTTGACCACATCTTCCACTCCCTTCGTCCCACCCCTGCGACTACTATCTCTCTAGATTGTTCCTCTTCTTCTTCCTCTAGCTTGTCTTCTTTCTCCCTTTCTCTCCCCTTAACCCCCACACATTCCTTCAGACCACTCTCCCAGGAGTCACAAGTCGAACCTTTATCCCCCCCCTTTTCTTGTTCCCTCCCCTCCCATTCTGCCACCTTCCCAACTGGACCTCCCCCTTACCTCATCTGCTTAACACCCCACTTCACCTCTACATCCTGCATCTCTCCACTATTCCACTGCCTTCTCCCACCCCCTAACTTCCCTATTCCTTCCCATTTCCCCCATTTTTAATCCACCTTTCTTACAATCTGAACTACCCATCAACTCGCCTTACCCTCCCCCCTCCCTCCCTTCTGCTCATCACCCCTCTCCGCTCTTCCCCTTTCCTCGTACCCTCAATTCTGTTCTTACATCCCCCATCTCTCTACAACCGTCTCTCCCCCCTCCCATGCCCCACATCCCTGCCTCCCCTATTGGTAATCCCATCATCTTCCCTCCCACTGATCTCACACCCCCATCTCTCCTCATCTTACATTCCCCCCTATGCTTCACAACCCTGTTTCCCATCTTGGTAATTCCTCCCTCTTCCCTCCCTTTGACTGCTCAGTCCTTCACTCCTCCCACAACTTTCATTTTGCTCGACCCCCCACTCTGCCTTTTGCCTTTACCTCTACATTCACCTTTCATTACCCATGGTACCTGGCCTGCACCCTCTCTCTTTTCCTCACTCGTGTGGCCTCCCTTTGACCTCCCTCCATCCTCTCCCTGTTCAACCCCTTCTCCTCTCATCTCACCGTATCCATGGCCTCCCTATTACCCCACTCCTTCCCCCCTCCTCCTCCTGCCATCCATTTCTACTTCTCAACATTCTCCTCCTAGGTATGATCTCTATTCTTTACCTCTGCTCAACACCAGTAAAAATATCTCAGTAACTCCATTCCCTCCTTTCTACCACCTTCTTTCCCCCCTCAGACCCTTACATCACATCTCTCTCCCCAGTCCCCCACAGCCCACTGCCCTCCTTCGCCTACTTCACTTCCTCCCCCACCTTCGACCCTCGCACCCCAACACTCTCCCCGGTCCCCCACTCCTCCTGTCCTCCTTCGCCTAGTCCACTCTCTCCCTTAACCATTGAGCCACCCTTCACTCCGTGCTCAGCACACCTCTCTCTGGAAACTAAACTTGATTCTCTCATCTCGTCCATTGAAGCGTCCATTTCACTCCTATGTGCTAAGATTTCCCCCTCCCCAAATAACCTCCCGAGGAGTTCCTTGCTCCCGCGCCCCAATAGAGCCAACTACAATCTGTCCTCCACAGACATTACCAACTTATTGGCTACCTACAAGACCATCAATGTCAATTACCCTACACTCGCCTCTCCTAACAACTCTATTCAATTTGCCATTCAGACCATCTCTTCCGTCAGAACTTACCAGCCTCCCCCTCAAGGGGCACCCTCATTCAAGAATCTAATCCCTATCCCCCTCATCAGTCCAGACACTCACATCACCATCTCCGTAACTGCAGATCTGCAACCAAATACAAACTGGAAATCTCCGACACCATCACTCACCACAATCTCAACATGCTCTTTCTCACTGAGACCTGGTTTAATGACTCCTCTCACACTTCATTTAATCTTTTGTTACCTACTGACTACTCTATCCTCAGAAACGACGGACCAGGCAAGATCGGGGGAGGTGTTGCGATTATCTTCAGAAACACCCTCCAAATCAAAGCCTTTCCCACCATCCTTTTTCGCACCTTTGAATGCCTTTCCCTAAAACTCCAAGTTCATCATGGCTCACCCTTCAGGTTCCATACCATCTACCACCCGCCTGGTAATTGCTCTTCCTTCATGAAGGAATTCATCAACTTCATTAGTGACAAATATTCACATAGCGACACACCAGTCAGTCAGTCAGTCAAATAATCTTTATTTCGGTCAAAGACCTTAAAAAGATGCAAAAATACATGAAACACTCAATAAAAAGCATTGTGGCAAGTATAAATAACTCCATTAATTAGAAAAAAGACACCGATTACATTTCATAGAGACTAAAAAGGAAGTTAAAAAGATAAAAGGATTTATACAAGTTAAAATTATTACATGATCAGGACGGAGATATTGCACAGCGGACAGGACTATGCAAAACATTGGACACAGGACTAGCTCTTGATAAATAACCAGCGCCTTCTCCACATGACATGTAAGTAACAAGAAACAGAAAATAAAACTGGTTGGGAAGTGTCACATTTTAAAATCCTGAGTGCCTGATGGTATTGCTTAAGCCCCAAATTTCTACATAATAGGATAAGCCATCAATGTCTGATATTCTTATAAGATGGACAAAAAAGAAAACATGGGGCACAGACTCCTCCTTTGCTCTACAAGCTGGACATTCTAGTGATTTGTTATCCAACCATTTATGCAAGACAGCCCTGAGGGGTAGTGTGCCATGCCGGAATTGGACGTAGAGTTTCCTTGCTTGGCTGGGGACAATCTCATCCAAAAAAGGCTCAAGTTTATACTCATCTTTGTGAGTCAAAAAGTCTAATGTTATGGATCCCAGCACAGAGTTGGTGATAACATCCTCCAGTTGTTGGTTACGATGGAGTTTCACCAAGTCTGTTCGGGACACCTTCTTACACGCTACCTCAGGCTCACTCCAAAGATCCGCGAACCCCAGCCTCTTGCTCTCCTTTCTTATGTGAGCAAACCATTGGATTTTGTCTGTTCCAGGGAGTCTCATAAGTTCCTTGACTTCCTTAATTCAGGGGTTACCCATAGTCTACGCCAGAACGCTAAAGGGCGAAGACCAATTACCTTGTCTATGGGTCTGATATCTAGGTCCATTCTTAGAGGGATAAGGGGAGTGCTAGCTGGAAGGGACAGCAGAGATCACAAAAAACAGTTTTCCGTCTTAAGGATATCTTCAGTTCGGCAGTGACCCCACAGTTCTGCCCCGTACAAGATGGCTCCTCGGGCTTGAGCTTTATAAATTTCCAGGACAGAAGCAACCGGTTTAACTGTCGATTCCCGGTGCGATTTTAGAACACCCCATGTCAACTGCACCAGCCTAAGTTTGGCCTTGGCTATCTGAGGGCCCCACTCCATGGTATCACTGAGGGTAATGCCCAAATACTCGAATACAGTGACCCTATCCAGAGCAGTGACATTTAAAGAGGGATTGGAGCGAGTGATCTTTAGTGGATTACAGATCATGTACTTTGTTTTTGAGATGTTAATCTCCAACCCCCTTTTCTGACAGAAACTGGCGAAACTATCTAGGGCACGCTGTATTCCCATCGGGGATTTGGACAGAAGGAGAGTGTCATTGGCAAACATGAGTGCCACCACCTGCTCACCACGTATCTTAGGTGCATCAATATCTTTGACCCCATTAAGATGGGCAATTAAGGCATTAACAAAGACACAAAAAAGGGTGGGCGCCAGGACGCATCCCTGCCTCACTCCTCTGTTGACCACAAACCTAGGAGTCAAAGCACCCCTCTTGCCACTTCTAACCTGCGCAAAATTGTTAAAATTGAGTCTCCTCACGCAGCAGAAGCAACTGGAGATCTCGCTCAACGAAACGCTCCTCGGCCAAAAAGGGGACCGCAGAGGAAACTAAACCCCCAGACTCTCCGACAGTGGATCCGTGAGGAGTAAAGAGACGGGGGTACCTGTCTGATTTGTCTATCACAGTACAGGCTGCGTGGCGGTTATTGCAGGCCTGATTGGAGATGATCTACGCTTATGGTAACACTAACACTGGCAGATATTTGTGGATTTACAGTCACGGGATGCGGTGTAATGGCTGGATTTTCTGAGTAGGTGGGATCAGCCCCTAGGGGCCCCTCCAACCCAGCCAGAACGTAATCACATCCCTCCTCAGGACCAACTATCCAGGCACCTGGTACCTACCTGAGGATGGGGAACTCGCAATATACAAGCTCATATTATTAAAAACACCACTAAATCTATAGGGATACTAAGAATACTCACTGATTACTAGGGATATCCATACCCTACACCACACTTATTCACATCAGTTGGTCTCGCGGCCACCCTGACCCAGACCGTTCTACCCTAGGGCAGATATGACACACAATCCGGTGCGTCTACACATGGGCCTGCAGAACCCAATGCTCCCTTTTCCAAACTGTTTGCAATCCTGCAAAACTACACGCTAGTTCAACCTCCTAGCGCTCTCACTTATTCAAGCCACAATCCTGTGGGTATCGGCACTGGTAATCCTCCCCAGTGTTCTCACTAACGCCGTATATCAACGACGACCACATTCCTATGAACACCTATATATATATATAGTGGGAAGTCTCTTCACTAAGGGTCTGCTACTACAATATTAGGAGTTAGCCAATTAATATGATATGTCTCCTATTCTTGGCATCATAGGTCCACTCACTCCCTATTTATGTGATCACCACTTACCTGATTGGGATTACTCATCCATTCATGCAAACCCTAAACACCTAGGAGCGTTGTTTACCTGGATTGAACAAGAATACAAGAGATACACGCCAGTTTGTTACAAACTGGGGGGTTATTTTATTACAACAATATAACCATTTACACAGATCTGTGACTGACAAAGACTATAGGTAGAACACACCGCTGAAAGAGAAAAGATTAAACATAACAGGAACACTCCGCTGAAAGGGAAAGGATTAGTTAGACATCCTAGGGAATAAGAACAAGATTAAGGTGTAAGTGTAACTAATTCAGACTACCTCACCTATTAGAAGGAAGATTTCTCTCTCTGCCTCTGGTGGGATTAGGGCTCTCTCTCTGCCTCTGGTGGGATTCGGGCTCTCTCTGTCTCTCCCTCCTTCACCACATCACCACGCCTCTGGTTCAGTTGCTCCAGCTGACAGCCTTCTTTGATGCTCTCTGCACTGCTTTCTCTCTCCTCATCTTCAGCAATCGTCTGCCTTCTTTCTCCATTTAAGAACTGCACTCTATTCTGCAGCTCCAGCAGACATTCTCTCTCTCTCTGCAAGCTGTTCTGAGCTCCAAGCTGAACTGAGCTCCCAGCTGTTCTGTGCTCCAAGCTGTTCTGAGCACCACGCTGAACTGCACACCACGCTGGACTGAACTCCAAACTGAACTGACCACTCCGCCTCTCCTGTAGCTCGCTAATATGGAAGCTTGTCCTTTCATGGAAAGTTACGGCCAGTAACCTGCCGCCCACCAAATTCTTGTACCTCCCCGTACCAAGGACACGTTCCCAGCTGGCCAGCCTGAAGTTGTGTCTTCGGAGTGGAGAAAAATACATTCCTTCGATAAGGGCCAGCCCGAGCCGGTTCTCTCCAAGCGAACAACAGCCTTAACTATAAACTTTGCCTTTGCCCTGAAAAGCCTCTCAGCTTCATCAAGATGGAGTCCCTCTAGCTCTAGGCCTGTAGGCCTGAAAGGGGTGAAATGCTCCTCAGCTCTGTCAGAATACCTACATAAACCATACCAATGTGTCTAATATGTCAAAGCCAATAGGCAATAGACAGGTTAAAGTCAAGAATAAAGGCATATTAAGCAGCTATCCTCTTCTAGGTCTGGAAAAAGGGCTTAAAAGGGCCAACACAGGCTAAGAATACCTATACTAGATGTGAGCAGGATTAATGATCTATATCACTGCTAAATAAAGCCAAAAACTCTGCCATAACATTCCACCCTTAGATCCTTATCTTGCGAACATCAATAAACAACAACAACCATATAAACAAACATCAACACAATCTATCAACAAATCAAAAACTAAAAAACTCCCTAAAAAGAATGACAACTTAAGGAAATTCCACCTGAAACTCAATGGTAGGAAATACAAACCTAACAACCAACTGAAAACAAATCAAAGCACCCTTGACTTGAATGCCGAAACATATCTGAGATTGGATCTGATAACAACAGAAACTAACCAAAGCATCCTCAAACTAAATGTGCCTCAATTTCTAATGATAACTGGTGAAATCTAGTGATGTAGGGACTTATGTGTTGAATGAAAACAGCAAGGGGCCTAAATGGGGCCTACTTCGGGCAACTTAAGCCTAAATGAGGCCTACCTACTATTGTCAACTTAAGAACTAATGATGACTCATGAAACTATTGGTGTAGGGGCTTGTTTGAGGGATGAAAATAACAATGGGCCTAAATGAGGCCTACCTACTGACATTTGTCAATTTAAAGTGAAATCTGAGAAGTAGACATGACAAACTGTGTCAAGGTTTGGGCAAACATTAATACATAATCATACTAAAAGACACACCACCCAGAACAATCCAAAGTCTAAGGTAACCACCCTTTGATCAATCAAGGTGAAAATGTAAGAACAATAAAAAACAACCCCATTTCTACAAGATAGCTGGTGTAACGCCAATCCTAAAACAACCCATTTACATCATACTGTGGAACACATGTGTGCAGCACCATTCAAAAAAAAAAAAAGTCCTTCATTGGCAAAAACTGTTTTGAAGAAAACAGGAAAACTATAATAGGTGACATGTGTTTGCTTTAAAAGTGGGGCCTGCTTGTCCAAGGGACTATGCAACCAAATCCTTGTATGATTCTGTCACAAATAAAACATGTTTGTGTTTTTTTTTTTAAAAGCGGGGCCTGCTCGTAGTGATTGCAAAAAAAAAATAATGCAGACCAAGGAATTATTTAACCGAGTCCATTGGAAAAAAAAAGTCAATCATTGTTTCTTCAGTGTAGGCCACCACCCTGCATCTTCGGTATCCGGACACTTCCTCCGATGCGGCCATCCATCACCCTTCCGGTCTGGTCTGGTCTGGTTCCATCATCCAAAAATAATAAACTAAAATAAAAACATGAAAGTAAAAAACTAAAACAACAAAGGAAGTGGAAGGGGGAGGGGCCACGCACAACCACAACCCAGCAATCCTAGAGACAAGAAAACAAGTATCATTAATCTTGCAAAATAAAATTTTCCATTTAAAAAGCACCCCGGGTGCCTTTCATTATTGAAAAGAAAATATCCTAATTAATTAAAAACATTCAAAATTTAATTTTTAAGTTTATTCAGTGGGGCCTAACATACCCTAATCCTCTCTAAGCCAGCCTTCTCCCTTCAGAGTAGGAGCCAGGCTACAGTATGAAGTAATTTGAATGACTGCCAAATGATGATCTCACAGCAGGAGCAGGGCACTGCAAGCCTCCCATTTCCCTGGTCAAAGAAGCCCGCCCAGGCCCACTGTAACTAACTAACTCCAAGGGCAAGAGTCTGCAAGAGTCCCTTATCAGCAGGCAATGAAGCCGCCTGCGTCAACAGCCAGGAAGAGCGAGTTAGCCCCACCCTTAGATAAACAAGCCGTCCGCGGAAGAAAATTGGATTATAGCCAATCATAACGAACAGGGACGTGATCGGAACCTGCAGAGGGAAGGAAAAAAAAACTCGTCTGCACAAACCAGCTGGTCTGCCAAGGTCGACAAACAAATTCCTTGCTTGTTCCCAGGCCTGATTGTACTAACGAAAGCCAGCATTTAAAAAAAAAAAAAACAATTCAGTTACAGTGTACTGCTAATTAAAAGCTCCAGTTTCTAAAAAGACTTTTGTCTAACTAATTCAGCTAAAGGCAAGACATTTAAAATATGGGCACTTATTTAGAAAGGGGCAACTAAGTTTTGCACACAAGATTATACATTTTGCATTTGGAAAAAAAACGAATTAACATGGACCATTGTCAGCTGCTGAAAGAGAAATAATTTTAAAACAACATAATTGTACATTACAATGTAATTTAACATGTAAGCCATTTAAGCCAACCTAATAAAAGGGCCACATTCATACACTAAGAAACAGCCTATTATTTTCTAACTGAGTTGGTGAACTTATTAAGGCTGGTTTTGCTGACACATTTATAAAAAAGGTTGTGTATTACATATGGGAAAATAATAATGTTACATTTAATATTTTTTCAAAGGCACACGGTTGCCTTTCACTAATTAAAAGCACATGTTACCATGCACTGTCGGGCAAGATTGATTATTCTCAACCTGTGATCATTGCAACCAGCACATTCCTATCTAGATGGAAAACCCTCAAAGAAATAATTAATGAAAACAGCCCGTAGCATGCATTCTAACGGGCCACCTCCTTAACATTTCACTCATTTTCTCTCTCCGTGCAAACCCTTTATCAATCCGACTGGGTGATTTATAACTTACAGTTCCAAGGCAAACCCACACAAATTCGTAGACGCATTTCAAAAAGAATGTGAAATGAACAAAACCCTTTGCAAAGCACAAGATGTTACCTTTCCGTCAAGAAGTTGACAAAGCACATAGGCAGACCAAGGAACCAAAAAAAAAGTCAAAATCAAACCATCAAATAATCCTTAAAATAATCCACTGACTTTTATAGTCAGGTCAAATAACCATGCATGTTGACAGCATGTTAAAAATAAAGACTGCCATCTCAACTCAAGATATTAACCCTTTGGCAGCTCAAGCAGAATCATTCCCCAACGTCTGCAGATACATGGGAAAATCATGAGCACATTTCTTCACGTTTACAGCTAACACGTACACATATTTTCAAAAACGTTATCCCCAAGCACCCGAGAGAGATCCAGCTCTCTCCTGCCTAACGTAATGATAACATGCCCTGTCCAAGCCATGACCACATGGCGCTATTCACAAGCCATATTTACAAGACAAACTTTTCACAAACAATATTTCCAAGGCGCAATGCACAAGGAACACAGCAGATCAACATAAGAACATGCACCTCACAAGCCACATTAATATGGCGCTATTCACAAGCCATATTTACAAGGAGCTATATTCAAAGAACTCCACAGATCATAGAACAATGAACACATTTCACATTGCACAGCATAAGCAGATGCAGCAAGCAATTTAATGGGCAATTTAAAAGCACTTTTTACACACATTTATACAATTGGACCATCACAAAGATGTAACTGGCTTCCTCATGTAATGCCATCCTTCAACTCTGACAGTTTAAACACCAAGATGAAAACCATTCCTTCCACCCTGAATAAACCAAATGCCATGATGTAATGCAATCTCCTCACGCTGCAACTGTCCAAGCCCATAGGTCTAACAGGCTACATAAACTGCAACATTACGCCAGATGGAACCAGCGTTCAGGGCACTCCCTCAGAACACATGGGAAACTCTCTAAGCACATGGCCAGATCACACAGGATTCGTAAGATGACGACTACGCCAAAATGTAATGGCTGGATTTTCTGAGTAGGTGGGATCAGCCCCTAGGGGCCCCTCCAACCCAGCCAGAACGTAATCACATCCCTCCTCAGGACCAACTATCCAGGCACCTGGTACCTACCTGAGGATGGGGAACTCGCAATATACAAGCTCATATTATTAAAAACACCACTAAATCTATAGGGATACTAAGAATACTCACTGATTACTAGGGATATCCATACCCTACACCACACTTATTCACATCAGTTGGTCTCGCGGCCACCCTGACCCAGACCGTTCTACCCTAGGGCAGATATGACACACAATCCGGTGCGTCTACACATGGGCCTGCAGAACCCAATGCTCCCTTTTCCAAACTGTTTGCAATCCTGCAAAACTACACGCTAGTACAACCTCCTAGCGCTCTCACTTATTCAAGCCACAATCCTGTGGGTATCGGCACTGGTAATCCTCCCCAGTGTTCTCACTAACGCCGTATATCAACGACGACCACATTCCTATGAACACCTATATATATATATAGTGGGAAGTCTCTTCACTAAGGGTCTGCTACTACAATATTAGGAGTTAGCCAATTAATATGATATGTCTCCTATTCTTGGCATCATAGGTCCACTCACTCCCTATTTATGTGATCACCACTTACCTGATTGGGATTACTCATCCATTCATGCAAACACTAAACACCTAGGAGCGTTGTTTACCTGGATTGAACAAGAATACAAGAGATACACGCCAGTTTGTTACAAACTGGGGGGTTATTTTATTACAACAATATAAACATTTACATAGATCTGTGACTGACAAAGACTATAGGTAGAACACACCGCTGAAAGAGAAAAGATTAAACATAACAGGAACACTCCGCTGAAAGGGAAAGGATTAGTTAGACATCCTAGGGAATAAGAACAAGATTAAGGTGTAAGTGTAACTAATTCAGACTACCTCACCTATTAGAAGGAAGATTTCTCTCTCTGCCTCTGGTGGGATTAGGGCTCTCTCTCTGCCTCTGGTGGGATTCGGGCTCTCTCTGTCTCTCCCTCCTTCACCACATCACCACGCCTCTGGTTCAGTTGCTCCAGCTGACAGCCTTCTTTGATGCTCTCTGCACTGCTTTCTCTCTCCTCATCTTCAGCAATCGTCTGCCTTCTTTCTCCATTTAAGAACTGCACTCTATTCTGCAGCTCCAGCAGACATTCTCTCTCTCTCTGCAAGCTGTTCTGAGCTCCAAGCTGAACTGAGCTCCCAGCTGTTCTGTGCTCCAAGCTGTTCTGAGCACCACGCTGAACTGCACACCACGCTGGACTGAACTCCAAACTGAACTGACCACTCCTCCTCTCCTGTAGCTCGCTAATATGGAAGCTTGTCCTTTCATGGAAAGTTACGGCCAGTAACCTGCCGCCCACCAAATTCTTGTACCTCCCCGTACCAAGGACATGTTCCCAGCTGGCCAGCCTGAAGTTGTGTCTTCGGAGTGGAGAAAAATACATTCCTTCGATAAGGGCCAGCCCGAGCCGGTTCTCTCCAAGCGAACAACAGCCTTAACTATAAACTTTGCCTTTGCCCTGAAAAGCCTCTCAGCTTCATCAAGATGGAGTCCCTCTAGCTCTAGGCCTGTAGGCCTGAAAGGGGTGAAATGCTCCTCAGCTCTGTCAGAATACCTACATAAACCATACCAATGTGTCTAATATGTCAAAGCCAATAGGCAATAGACAGGTTAAAGTCAAGAATAAAGGCATATTAAGCAGCTATCCTCTTCTAGGTCTGGAAAAAGGGCTTAAAAGGGCCAACACAGGCTAAGAATACCTATACTAGATGTGAGCAAGATTAATGATCTATATCACTGCTAAATAAAGCCAAAAACTCTGCCATAACATGCGGGTAGGGTGGGGGGCGGGGGTGGACTACAAGGCGGCAACCCCTCATTTTAGAGGAGTTTTGTTGGGGGGGTGAGTTGGAACGGAGTGGGAAGGTCATGGGGATCCATTGGGATAGTGGATCTCTGGCCTCCCGTTG
Organism: Lissotriton vulgaris; assembly: GCF_964263255.1. NCBI lineage: Eukaryota > Metazoa > Chordata > Amphibia > Caudata > Salamandridae > Lissotriton > Lissotriton vulgaris. The sequence goes on along the minus strand of NW_028251556.1, from coordinate 941,531 downwards.
GGGGCCGGAGTTGACCTATACCGCGACAGATACTTCAATGTTTTTGAGGTATGGGGTGGGGGGGAGTGGGGCTGTTGCTGGTGGGACTTGGGAGGGGGTGGGGGTTGGGGGGGCTTGTTGGGGGTTTGCTGAAGGGGGGGTACGAGGAGACGGGAGGCGTTGAATTGCACAGTGTTCTTTCACATACTATTGAGGCGAAGAGTGTGTGTGTGGTCTCGGATGCTCTGACTATTCATCTTTATGCCATTAGATGGCGGTTAATACCCCTGAATCGGGCCTACAGAGGGCGTTGATGCGTGTTGTGAGCTGGAATGTGCGGGGGTGCTGGACAGGATTAAGAGAGGAGCGGTCCTAAGACAGGGGAAGAGAGATAGGGCGGATGTATTAATGCTACAGGAGACTCACCTCATGGGTACTAAGACCCTTAGCCTACAGCGCTACGGCTTTCAGCAGGTATACCATGCCGGGTTTGCGAGGGGATCTCGTGGAGTGGCAGTATTGGTACACCGTAGACTGTCCTATGATCATGAAACTCAATGGCTTGAAACACAAGGCACATATGTGTTCATTCAGGGTAAGATAGGCACTGAATCAATAGTCTTTGGGAGTGTGTATGCCCCGCCTCCACTGCAAGGAGCTCTTATTGAAAAACTGTTCGGTGTGTGGGCCGAGATACCTGATGTTATGGCAGTGGTTGGCGGTGACTGGAATGATGTAATGAATGTACGGATGGATAGACACAGGCTGGGAGGTGAGTTGCCCCCGGATACACCCACTAAACTGAACGGCATGGTGAGAGGGATGGGATGGGTAGACGTATGGCGACACCAGCACGCCCAAAGTCGTGAGTATACCTATGTCTTAGCGGTGCATAAGTCCTTCTCTAGGATTGACTACCTTTTTGTCCCTCAAGCCTGGGTCGGGAGGGTGGATTCCACATCTATACTGCCACGAGGTCTGTCGGATCACTCCCCAGTAGCGATAGACCTACTCTTAGACAAACGACGACAGCCGTTCAGATGGCGTCTCTCAATGTGGCATCTGCAGCAAGTAACTTATCAAACACACATGAGGGAGGCTATTGCGCACTACTGGAACGAAAATGATAAACCTGACACAGATGCCATGACTCTCTGGGAAGCCCTGAAGCCTACACTCCGAGGGGTAGACATCGCTTGGTATGCGGCTGCCCGTAAGGAACGTAGGGAAGATATTGTAAGTGCTGCAGACCGGGTTCGGGACCAGGAAGAACGTTGAGTGGGGGTGAAGAGGACGTGGGTCAACTGATGCTATTTCAGCAGTCGTACGCTTCCCTGCTGATAGATGAGGCTAGGCAGTTGTGGCTAGCGACTCAAAGTAGGATCTACCAATGGGGCGATAAATCCAGCTCAATGTTATACAGGCTCTGCCAGAGCACTTTCCACGCACAGTCCTTGCCGTGTCTTCGCGATGATGAAGGTGTACCTATGACGGCCCCAGCGGCCCTGGCGGCCAGCTTTGCACGGTATTATGCGGCCCAATATGCCCCCCGGGAACTCCTTCAGGCGGAAGAAGTGGACAAATTCCTCGCTGACCTCCCGCCACGAGCAATTTCAGATGAAGGGCGTGCTCGACTCGACCTCCGTTGTCAGCGGAGGAGAGTTAAATGCAGGCAAGGCCCCTGGACCCAATGGGTTCCCCTGTGAATTTTTCAAACGATTCCATCTGGGTACATACTATGGTAAAGCTCTGGAGGCGGCCAGGGAGTGGCCGGCTCCCGAGAGACTGGCGGCATGCTGAGATTGTGGTTTTTTGCAAACCCGGTAGGCCCCCTGATCTGCCTGAGTCCTACAGACCAATATCGCTATTAAATACCGAATTGAAAATACTGGCGAAGGCGCTAGCCAATCGTCTCCTCCCGTACATTACTGATCTTGTTCACCCCGATCAGGCCGGGTTCATGCCCCATAGAGCAACACAACACAATATTAGACGCGCCCAGGTGGTGGTGGAGGCGGCCCGAGCAGTGGGGATTCCTGCGGCGCTCTTACTGGCCGACATAGATACGGCTTTCGACTCAGTGAGCTGGGTCTACCTCCGCACACTTCTGTCCCGCCTGAATCTCGGGCCCCGCTTTCTGCCATACCTACATCTACTGTATACAGACCTAACTGCGTCGGTGAGAGTGGCTGGGGCGGTGTCCGACCCCTTCCCTATAGCCCGGGGCACCAGGCAGGGATGCCCTCTGTCGCCCTAATTATTCGCCCTAGCCATGGAGCCGTTGGCGGCATGGGTGAGAATTGACGCTCAGATGCGGGGGTCGAGTGGCAGGCGGGACCCTCCGATAGAATCGCACTTTATGCGGATGATGTCCTATTCTTCCTCACAGACTTGAACAAATCGGGGCCGCGAGTCCTAGACATAATGCGGATATTTGGGGAAGTGTCGGGCCTCCACCTGAACCAACGTAAATCTGTGCTGTGGGTGCTGGGGGAGCGCAGTGGCCTAGGGCCCTGGGAGGCGACGTTGCAGGAAGCGACGGGAGGCCTTCAATACGTGGAGAAGTGTGGCTCAGGGGTTAGAGGCGGCAGACCCGGAAGCTGAGATCGGCCCTGGACCAGGGTTCAATTCCCCACCCCGACGGGGGTTGGGCTCAATAATTCCACGGACTCGATAATTCTCGCTCCGGTGCCTACTCGACTCACGGGTTCACACTCTGAGACTCTGGGCAATAGCTTGCTTAATCTCCACAACGGCCCCTCGCGGCGGGATGCCTGGCTTTCACCTTGTGGATACCCTGCCGGGGTATCTCACAGGGGAATACCAGGACGGGTTCCCTAAGCAAGCGCATAGATGCCTGCGATGTGGGCGATTTGCGCTATATAACGCGTCCGCTCGGACATGGCCACCTGGTCTCGCATGCCTCTGAATGTGTACAGCCGCTCAGCCATATTTAAGATGGTAGCCCTCCCACGCCTTTTGTACCAACTACAAAACCACCCGTATCCCATTTCACCGCAGTGGTTCAGACAAGTCAACTCGGCACTCAGTCAGGTTCTTTGGGCCGGGGGAGTGGCGAGAGTGGCGCTACGCACATGCTTCCTTTCCACATACTGTGGCGGTCTAGCGACATCGGATATTCTTTCCTACCACCAGGCTTCCCATCTACTAATATTGAACGAGTGGTGGTATGGGGACCGAGGTGATCCGGCCTATGCCCTAGAGAGACACCTGATGGACCCGGACACGTTACATACCATACTTTACTCGGCAAGTAAGAGAAAGACACTCCCAGTAGTCACTCAAATAGTGTATCGTATATGGCGCGTCGCCCTCCGCCGCATGGGGTGGTGGAACAAGCTTACGAGAGAAACTCCTATATGGCACAATGGGCTACTACCGTCATTGGCGTCACTGCCGGGGTTTCGGGGCTGGGACGGGATTGGGATATCAGCCTTAGGACACGTGGTCAGGGGCACGATCCTCAAGTCGTTCCAGGAGCTACACGAGGAATATGATATGCCCCAGACCTAGTTCTTTAGATATTTGCAGTTTAGGCACGTGTAACGGGGTCGGGGCGGGAGGCCTGGAAGACTGGTGGACACCTGACCCTAACTCCCCTCCTTCCCCACAGTCTGGCACTTCGAGGGCTGAATGGGGAACACAGCCGGAACAGGACGAGGAATATGATACCGGCGCCTTTAATTGGGCGTATGATGACTCCGGCGAGACCACGCCTCCGGCTAACGTAGGAGGACCTGGATGGATGAAAGAGACGGAAGCCCTGTATGTGGTGTGTGACGTCACCGTGGAGGAGAGGGACGGAGAAGGCGAAGAGAGACCGAAGGCGAAGCAAGGAGAAGGCGGAGAGGACGGGAGAACCGAGAGCGGAGGAGAGCCAGGAGGCCAACGACCCCGTGATCCGCCGTGCCACACTCCCGAGGGAGGAGTGTGGCTTTCTCAGGTATGGCGGCGTTGGGCAACCTGGGTGGGGAGAAAGAGCGCCCTTGTGTAAATAGTGTAGAGACCCCTGTGCGTGCCTTTCCGGTGTCCTTTCCGATTCCCTATACCCCACCCTTTCCCTACCTGCGTTCCTCACATCACTCCTCCCGCCTGAGCACGAACACGTGTGGAGTTGTACAAATCACAGGTGCTTCCTTTACAAACACTGGGTCCCGTTGTGGGTAAGACAGTATCAGCCTAAAAACTAACAGCTTCCCTCTGTCGGTCTCCTTTCTCCTTGGGCTCCGGAGACGTTGCACCCGGGAAGACGGCTTCTGAAGACACCCCAGACGCAAGACACCACCATCACGGACAAGCTGGAGTTTGCCAGAGAGAGACTGACGTTCAGAACCAGGCGTACCTTAAAAATAAAACCGAGTCTAAAGAAATATACTGGTCAGCCTGTTACTGTTACAGCACCTGTTCCCAGCATAGAGAGCCTTCCCAGCCCCCCTCCCACGTCTACACTGGTGTCAGAAGTGGTATCTGGCCCTTCCTTGCAGGAGTCAGCAATGGAACAAGTGATACAGCAATTGATAGAGGGGCAGCAGAAGCTGGAATGGGCCGTCAGTCAACAGATCTCGACCGCAGATGCCGACCGCGACATGTTTAAAAACACCATCGCCGCCCAGATTGAGGTTCTACAAAAAGTAGTACAGAGCCCCGGCATTCCTATACCAATGGAAAAACGGACATATGGACCCCATCCCTCCGGCATGCAGCTGCAGAAATACGTGCCCGGAGAAGATCCTGATGCGTTTCTTACCAATTTCAAGCGGGCAGCCAGAGCCTGTGGGTGGCCAGAGGAGAAATGGCCCTTCTTCCTGACCCCCCTGTTGTCCGGCGAAGCCCAAGCGGCCTCCCAAGTGGCCAACCATGCAGGGCTAACTCCGTATGCAACGATCAAGGCTGTGATCTTAGACCACCTAGGGCTTGATGCAGAAGCCTACAGACTTAGATTCAGAAAGGAAAAAGGGAAAAGGGATTGCTGGGGAACACCCTAAAACATTGTACCTGAGACTGAAGATGGCTGCCGACAAATGGTTGAGGCCAGAGAGCAGGAGCAAAGAGGAAGTGATGTCCAGCATCTATCTGGAGCAGTTCATGGAGGCCCTACCCTACGGCATCCAGCGGTGGCTAAGGCAGCATGCAGGCATTACCGCTGAACAAGCCATTGAGATGGCCTCTAATTACAACCGAGCAATGCCCCGTTCATTTCCTTGGGAAACAGACAAAGGACCCAAAGCAACCGCAGGGATAGTGAGACAGGAAAAGAAGACTAAACAGGCCTCTGAGCCGCTGAAGACACGACCGATGTGATACGAGATACCCACCCCAAGGGGACCACAGTGTTTCGAATGTGGGGAGTGGGGGCACATCGCCCGGCTGTGTCCCCGGAAAAGAACAGCAGAAGAACCAATGGAGGTCGGCTATATACCAAAAGCCATAATGTATACAGCGGAGATGGGACCATCCTTTTATGTAAGGGTACAAGTGAACAGTAAATGTGTGAAAGCCCTTTTAGACTCTGGTTGTAAACAATTGGTGATAAAGAAACAACTGGTCAGACCCTCCCAGTTAGGTCCCAACTTAGTGGTACACATCAGATGTGTACACGGAGACGTGAAACCATACCCCGTAGCCCACCTCACCCTTCGGCCCTTGGGAGGAGAACCATGTGTAGTAAAAGTGGGAGTAGTGGAAGCCCTACCTGAGGACCTTATAATAGGGGTAGACAACCCTGATTTCCTTCAGCTCTTCAGGAGAAAGATAGAAGGACAGCCTCTGGAAGCATACTTAACCACCGAACCCTGGGAGTTGGATCAGGGTTTCAAGTTTGCACAGGTCAATGATCCAACCCTTCTGAACGCCTGGGAGGCAGCCCATATCGCTGAGACGACACCGACCCAAGGGTATCCCAAGTTCAGGATCATAAACGATCTGTTGTACAGGGAAGGGAAGGCAGGCGATCCCCCACATTTAGTCGTACCAAAAGACTTCAGGGACCAGATATTGTTTTATGCCCACACCCACTTGACGGCAGGACATAGTGGGGCCGAGAAGACCCTTCAGAACATTACAAGACTCTTTTTCTGGCCTGGTATATACAAAATGCCTGAGGTTTACTGCCGACAATGCGAGGTCTGCCAGAAAAAGAACATGAGCAGGCCACCCGCGGTACCCCTCCAGTCGTTACCCATCATAGGCAACCCCTTTGAGAGGGTAGGAATGGACCTTATTGGTCCTCTTCCCCGCACAACCAGGGGACATACCTACACATTAGTCGTTGTCAACTATAATACCCGATTCCCAGAGGCCTCTGCCCTTAGTACCCCTACGACCAGGAATGTAGCAGACAAGCTGATCGAATTGTTCTCAAGGGTGGGGTTCCCCAGGGAGATCCTCACAGATCAGGGGACTCCCTTTGTTTCTAAGATGATGGCAGAAGTATGCAAAACATTAGATCTGCGACATATACGTACCTCGACCTACCACCCCCAGACGGATGGTTTGGTGGAGCGTTACAACCGCACGCTCAAGACCACGCTGAAGAAGATGCTAACCGCCGAAAACAGAGACTGGGACAAGATGTTGCCCTTGGCCCTTTATGTATTGCGGGCGCAAGTACAGAGCAGCCTAGGGTTCTCTCCTTTCGAACTGCTGTATGGGCGTCAGCCCAGATCGCTCTTGGAAATCACCAAGGACGCTTGGGAAAAAGAGGAGGCGGCAGAACATAGATCTCTGCTAGAGTACACCAAACATTTAAAATCCAGGTTGGGCAAACTGAGGGATCTAGCCTACTCCAACTTTGAGAGAACCCAGGAGAAACAGAGATACCACTAAGACAAGGGCAAGAAATGGAGGACAATGAACAAGGGAGACTGGGCCTTGGTGCTTCTCCCGTCTTCCAGTCATTCAACCGTCGCGAAGCAACTGGGCTTCGCCCATAGTGATGGTCCCAAAACCGGATGGGTCCACCCGGTTCTGTATGGACTTTCGCGCCTTGAACGCTATCTCCTCTTTCGACGCTTTCCCAATACCCAGAGCGAATGAGCTGATCGAAAGAATAGGAGAAGCCAGATTCATCACGACACTCGACCTGACCAAGGGCTACTGGCAGGTGCCGCTGTGAGAAAAAGACAGGCACAAAACAGCCTTTGCCACTGATGATGGATTGTTCGAGTTCACGGTGCTACCCTTTCGGCTCCACGGAGCCCCGGCCACATTTCAGAGACTGATGAACACGGTATTGGCCCCTCACACCGAGTACAGTTCGGTGTACCTCGATGACATTGTCATCTTCAGTAGGACCTGGGAGGGCCACCTAGAACACATAGACCGAATCCTCACGGCCTTACAAAATGCTGGCCTACACATAAACTCAAAGAAATCAAGGGTCGCATATCCCTGAGTAAAATACCTAGGGTTCATGCTGGGGGAGGGGGTCATTGCCCCTCAGGAGGAGAAGATACGGGCCATAACCAATACCCCTTTTCCCTCTTCCAAAAAAGAACTCAGGGCTTTCTTAGGTCTGATCGGTTATTATAGGCAGTTCATCATGAATTTTGCTGAAGTAGCCTCTCCCTTGACGGACCTCCTCAAAAATAGTGCCAAAAACAGCCTAGGGAAAACCCCCCCCAAAGAAGCCAACAGGGCTTTTGACGACCTAAAGAGGGCCATCACATCCAGCCCAGTGCTGATACCACCAGACTTCGAGAAACCATTCTCCCTGGCAACGGACGCCTCTGACACCGGGGTTGGGGCCGTCTTGTCGCAGGAGGGTGAAGACGGGATGGAACACCCCATCCTCTACATAAGCCGGAAACTCCACCCTAGAGAGTGTAAATACCCCATGGTCGAAAAAGAATGCCTGGCGATACGCTGGGCAGTGGACAAATTGAGATATTACCTTGAGGGGAGGTCTTTCACTCTGCACTCGGACCACGCTCCCCTGCAGTGGATGCAGAGAAACATGACACAGAACTCCAGAGTACTTAGATGGTTTCTTTTTCTCCAGCCCTTTTCGTTCCAGATAGTGCACAAAAAGGGGGTGGACAATGGCAATGCTGATTACTTGTCGAGGGTGCCCGTTCTCCCCGATCGGGAGAATCCAAGGGGGGAGGAGTGTAACGGGGTCGGGACGGGAGGCCTGGAAGACTGGTGGACACTTGACCCTAACTCCCCTCCTTCCCCACAGACTGGCACTTCGAGGGCTGAATGGGGAACACAGCTGGAACAGGACGAGGAATATGATACCGGCGCATTTAATTGGGCGTATGATGACTACGGCGAGACCACGCCTCCGGCTGACGTAGGAGGTCCTGGATGGATGAAAGAGACGGAAGCCCTGTATGCTGTGTGTGACGTCACCGCGGAGGAGAGGGACGGAGAAGGTGAAGAGAGACCGAAGGCGAAGCAAGGAGAAGGCGGAGAGGACGGGAGAACCGAGAGCGGAGGAGAGCCAGGAGGCCAACGACCTCGTGATCCGCCATGCCACACTCCCGAGGGAGGAGTGTGGCTTTCTCAGGTACGGCGGCGTTGGGCAACCTGGGTGGGGAGAAAGAGCGCCCCAGTGTAAATAGTGTAGAGACCCCTGTGCGTGCCTTTCCTGTGTCCTTTCCGATTCCCTATACCCCACCCTTTCCCTACCTGCGTTCCTCACATCACTCCTCTTGCCTGAGCACGAACACATGTGGAGTTGTACAAATCACAGGTGCTCCCTCACAAACACTGGGGCCCGTTGTGGGTAAGACAGTATCAGCCTAAAAACTAACGGCTTCCCTCTGTCGGTCTCCTTTCTCCTTGGGTTCCGGAGACGCTGCACCCGGGAAGACGGCTTTTGAAGACACCCCAGACGCAAGACACCACCATCACGGATAAGCTGGAGTTTGCCAGAGAGAGACTGACGTTCAGAACCAGGCGTACCTTAAAAATAAAACTGAGTCTAAAGAAATATACTGGTCAGCCTGTTACTGGTACAGCACCTGTTCCCAGCATAGAGAGCGTTCCCAGCCCCCCTCCCACGCCTACAGCACGCCATTACACCCATCCTGAGGGGACTGGACTCCTTACCGGAATTCAGCCCACTGGAGGCTAAGGTATTCATGGGGGAATTGGAAAGTAAAAAGATATCCACTATCTACCAAACACTAGTAACACATTGCTCAACTTCCCTAGATGGCCTAAGGAATAAATGGGAGAGGGATATTGGTACTTTTGAGGAGGAGGACTGTAGGGAAGCGCTTGAGGCCCCGAGAGGAGCGGCCATTGCGGTACGTCTGCGATTTATTCAATTCAAGTATCTCCACAGGGCCTACTACACAAGGGAACGGTTGTGGAAAGCAGGCCTGATTGTGTCCCCAGATTGTTTGAGATGCGGTAGAGCGGTGGGCACGTTTCTCCATACAGTGTGGTCGTGTGCCGGGCTGCAGAGGTTTTGGTCTGGAGTGTGGGACTGCCTGTCTGAGGTGCTGGGCTGGGAGCTCCCCCGTTCGCCACAGTTGGGTCTTCTCCATGTCATGGAACAGGTGGGGGGAAATATCTACAAACGTCATCTGCTGCTGTTGGGCCTTACTGTGGCCAAGAGAGATGTGGCCCGAGCCTGGAAAGACCCCAGGGCCCCTCTGGTGGGAGTGTGGAAAAGGGGATTAGACTTTTACATGGGACTGGAACGCCCGATCTTTGCAGCCAGGAGCTGCCCTCGGAAACATTATAAAATTTGGAAGAGGTGGGCGGACTATCGAGGACTATGGCTTGAACCGCCAGCACCTGATCGGCCTGAGGAGGGGCACTTGGACGCTGATTCCGGGCCATGAGACATACGCACTGTACGCTTCTTACTGTATTTGTATTTGGGATTTGTTTAGACGCTGTGCAAGGGACGGGAGGGGGGTTCCGGGTTGGGGGAGTGGGAGGGTGGAGGGAGGGGGGCCTTGGTTGCATTTCTTTCTCTTGAACTGTTGATTGAATTGTTTGACTGTGATTACTACTCTAATGCTCACAGCTCCTCCGAATCTCGGGGTGCTGTGCTTGTTATGCAATTTATCAACGCCAAAATAAAATTTTGTTCTGAAAAAAAAAGGTGCAATGGGTCTCGCCTTTCATTGGGTTGGGGCCATTTGCTTTGCTATACAATACCATTAGCGGAGCCGATTGCATTGACTTGGTCGAGGGCGCGACCTATTGCATTTTCAATGCTTGTTTTCTTTGCAGGCTTCTTCATTTTGCAATCCCTTCAGACTGATCTTAAGTTCTCAACCATGCTTTTAAACTTGTGGAAAAGCTGAATTTCTGCCTTTTTGGCTAGGCAGTAGTTAGATGAGCAGCAAGTGGTTCCATTGCTGTGATGTGCACTGTATCATTGCTATCATTGTGTACGTCCTCTTCAGACAATGGGAATATGGGAATGTGATTTTGCTGAAAGTACCTGTGCATACAAGAACCTTTACTCTTCAATACGTTTTCATTAACAGCCTGCACAAGACATTTAGCTTTGGGGTTTTTCTCGGTACCTCATCTTGTATCCTTTACCTCCAAACTTGCCTCCCGATCGTCAGCTTGTGCTCTAAGTTTTCATTTGTGATTGCAGTTGTATTGCCAATGGCATATCTGATCTAATAATATGTGCATCAGTTGGCACCACATTTCGTTCAGGTGCATGCACAAGCTTGACAATTATCCTTTTTGACTTGCTTTAAAAAGATAAACACAGTATCCCAACATTTAAAAAAAAAAAACACACAGTATCCAAATCACTAACTGTGGTTGACATCTATTCTAAAGTAGGTGGTGGGTTCTTTGCACATCCTTTACCAAGTATCTAAGCAAAGTGCACTTCCAGTGAAGGCGACTTCCTTCTGACCACTTAATAAATGTTTTACAGTTTCTGGAAAAAAAAAATTGAGTCTCCTAAGAATATTGAGGAGGTAGGTTGGAATCCCATGTCCGCCAAGACCTCCCATAAAATATCCCGGGGTGCCAGATCAAATGCCGTCTTGAGGTCAACAAAAATTAAGTAGAGGCTGCCACCCTCTACTTTAACCATTTTCCAATATAATAGTTGCAATCTTAAAAGTTGGTCAACAGTAGATGTTTTTTCCCTGAATCCGGCTTGGTAGGGGCTCAGTATCTCCGATTTCTCCATCCAAGTCTGGAGGCGATCGGGAATAATCTGTGCAAATATTTTTGACTCACGTCGATCAAGCTGATCGGGCAGTAGTTTGCAGGGATTAGCGGACAGCCTCTTAAATAATGGGACAATTTCCACCCCCAGCCACGTTTCAGGTATGGGGGAGCCCTGCAGTATGGCATTAAAGACCAGACAAAAGTAAGCAGTCCAGATCTCGGGTTGGTCTTTATAAAGGTCCCCGGGGATTTTATCAATGCCAGGGGCTTTTCCTGAGGGGAGTCTTCTTATCGCACCCTCCACCTCGAGCAGTGTGATCTTTGTGTCTAGGGCTGGTTTAAAGGTAATCAATGCGGGTCATCTTCTAAACTACATTGAAGGTCCTTGTGAGTATTCTGTGGGGTCCCCTGGCTCAAACAAGAGCCAACTTTCATCGAATAAAGCGCCCCAAGTGCTCAATCCATTTCTCGGGTGCGATACTAGGCTCATCTGCAACATATCCATAACTGCTGCCCGTTCTCACAATTACCCAAAACTCCTGCATATTCCTTCTAAAAAGGGCACTTTTTATACTATCCCACCTATTATTTTCCCATTGCTGCTTAGCCTCTGCAATTGCCTTCTTGTATTCCTGCCTCCTCAGTTTGACTAGACTCCTGGATGGTGCTTTAATTGACTTAATCAAAAGAGACTTCGCCATTACACAGTTATCGTTAAACCATGACTGAGTCTTCTGGTTTATTCTATGCCTAGTCACTAAATCCGCCAGTGCTGCCACCAACCCCGGGTGTGATTTAGCAATTTTATTTACCACCTCTTCTTGTCTAAGCGGGATACAGCCACTAATCTCCATAAAGGTCTTACATACAAGTGAATATAAGGCACTCATTTTATCTAAAGATTTTTTCACCACCGGCCATTTAAGCCTTCTACTATTATTTGAGAGATTCAATTCACTATTCTGGCTTGGTTTACTCCCGTCGGAGATACCAGTGTCAAGTAGTCTCAAATATAAAACCAAAGCTTTATGGTCACTGTCATATCGAGATAAAATCCCGAAATCGGTGACCATAGGCCATGATCTTGTCTCGACCAGGATGTAATCTATCCGAGATATTTGGCCAATACTACTAAACGTGGCCTTTCCTTCACGGTCGGACTGGGTACAGCCATTGCAGGCTCTCATTGAATGGGCCATAGTTATCGAATTCAATTGGACAACCAGTGGTGACCAGGCCTTAATTGGAGTGATTTGGAGCTCAGGTATAGACCATTGCTCGTCTTCTTCTATATTAATAGAGTTACCAATAGCAGGTAAGGGCTCGTATTGACAATTAAAATCACCAGCAATAATCAATTGACTATTTCCAGAAACAGTGGGAATAAAAGTATCAAGCAGGGCCAGTGTTACAGGATCTGAACTCTGGGGCCAAGAAAACACATCAAAGCTGCTGAGGGTGGAAAACAAATTCATTCGTAACCTTGTTGGGCTACCACCGAGCACCCCCCTTGTCCCCCTCAGGATGGACCTAGGCCTATGCCCGCTTGATGAGGAACTGGCTCTACGCCCACTGGCCTTCTGGCGTAGAATATGGACAACTCCAGAATTGGCCAGTTACAGGGAAGGTCTCCGGGATATTCTTGCCACTCCAGGTGCCGGAAAAATTAAATGGCTCAATTCTGTTAAATTAGAACTGGAGGCCTTAGGTCTCTCAACCATGTGGTCTGACCCCCAGAACATGTGCCATATCCTCTCTAAAAAGGATCTAGCCAGGTCATACCGAGAAAGTAAACTTTCCCTGATACTCAATCACCAACACCTCGGGCCCTTGACAGCTTCCTTTTTGTCCCACAAGGTGATTTACAATATGGAACCTACTCTAGATAAAATGTATCCCTCCCTACTGAGAAAATTATATCTCCAGTGGAGACCTGGATCTCTCCCCATCAGAACTCTCACAACCAAATGGAGTCATGATCCAAGTAGCACCTGTCCAGCATGCAGAAATTCGGAAGAAAGTGAGCTCCACATCCTTTTTTTCTGTCCAGTTTATCATGGGATCCGTAGGTACTGGATTCTCCCCCTATGCAAGAATCTGGGATTCAAGAAATGTCTCTCCGCATTTAGAGTCTTAAAAACTGATTTGTCAGACCATATTGTGTTCGCTATGGCCAAGTACTTGGGCGCCCTCTGGTCCATCAGAAGGAAATGCCTCAAAACACAGACTTGAGTACGGATCTGTTTTAGTATATAAGGACGTTTTTCTAGCAATGTTTTTATGAATTTTACAATTTATTGTATAAATCATTTAAATGAATTGTTTTATATAATTGTCTTTTATGGTAAACTTTTACCGAAATAAAGATTTTCTGAACTGAACTGAACTGATTCTTTCCCTAACAGGACGGGAGTACACATTAATTAAGGTTACCCTGAGATTAGTCGGGAACTTGAGTGTGACACATTGCAGATCTATAGTTGGTGTGGGTACTTGTATCACCGTGCAGCCCAGGTGTGATGCTACCAATATAAATACCCCCCCATAAGGTCTACCTCTTTCCCCCATCGATGCCAGATGGTTAAATGAAGCAAAATCCAGTCTTACTGTCTCCTCCGTAGCCCACGTCTCCTGCAGTAGACAAATGTCGTATTGATCTATGAAAGACCCCCAATCAGAGCAAGCAATTTTGTTAGTTAGGCCTGCCACGTTCCATGACAGTATTTTAATCTTATCCATCTGCGAAATTTCTCCCCCCGGAAAATCCAAGGGAATAGAGGCTGAGGGGGCATAGATAGACATGTGGGAACCACCAGGTTCATGTGGCCTCTTGCAAAGGGAGGAATCCTGTTTTTGTAGCTTCAAATCCTCCCCCATATAAGCTATAGTCAGTCTCTGGGCCTGGGTTGGATCAAACAAAGACACAGACGCCCTCATTCCAGATTTATAATTATTAAAAGCTTCGGTCAGTCAGTCTACGTCCTCTAAAGGGGCAAACTTATTTGCTACCAGAATATTGAATAGGGACTTTAGTGGACATCATATAAGCTACAATTTTGAAAAAGGTCTATAGCAAAGTAGAACAGCAGCAACATTTACAATGGAAATGATAGTAATAAGAATAATAAAGCTAGGTAACTAACCAAAATTCAATAGAGAGAGCCCATGTAGAAAGGACTAATTACCACATGGGTAGAAAATATTTATACATTTTATTAATCAAATATTGAATTTGTACGAAAATATCTTTGGTGAAATCCATACACATTATTCTTTGACTGTAGAGGAGCGATAGACTATTTACAAAACAACATCATAAAAGCTCCTAAAAAACATAACAGACATAGACAGAGCATTAGACAAGAAAACGATGGAGGCAAAGTGGTAGATAAGAACTACGCTCGTTTCGGCTTCTGGGCCTTCATCAGGTAACCGTCTATTGCAACACATAGACCAAGATAAAACACACAAATCTGATAACCAAGTTTGAAAAACCGACCATCAACCATAGATGCTCCAAAAACTGATGAAATGTGAAGGAAATGACAAATAATAAAATGGAACAGGTCCTGAGGAAATGGCAGGGTATCCTTATCACAAGTGTCTGATTCACTTGAAGGTTGAAACTCGACAGTATAAACGACCAGAAGGATGTATGATGAAAAAATAGCGATAATCTGAGTTAACGCATTAAGGATGACCAGGACTGGATTAAAAACACTTGCGGAGGGGGGAGGAGCCAAGCGGGCTTCCGAAATGGCCGCATAGTCGCTCGGCTCCGTGAACCCTTTCGCTCCTTCCGTATATCCTGACGATTATCCTGAGCTACGGAGGCATACCTTAGTAGGAGAAGACTACCGAGCACTTACCGTCTGCTCCTGAAGCTCCTGCGTGCAGTGGGACCTGTGAACCGTCCCTGACTTCCATGCGGCCCACGTGGTGAAGAGACCGGGGCGTTGACCTGGACGTGCATCCGGCCGTGACTGCAACCACAACGGCCGCGGGTGGCGGTGAGGAGCCGGCCGGAGGGTTCCGTTGACTTGAAGGGCCGCTGACAGCGGCGAGAGCCGGGTCCACTTGACGGTGGCCCTTGAGGGGCGAGGTGGCGAAGCAGGGTTGGAGGGGGCGCATGACTCCTGCCCCCTGCCCAAACTCTTTGCCCGGGCATGACCAAGGATTGCCCCCGATATAGGCGGGCGACTCCCGGGGTGCGGCAGGGATTTTAGCCTTTTGGTGACTCTCCTTGGACGCCCTTGGGCAGCAATCTCGCTTTACAAGTCCATATACAATACAATACAATACAATACTGTTTTAAGCCCCGGTGGTCTGTCCCGTGGCGTCCCGCGTCTGTGCCTGGTCCCAGAGTGAGGTGAATAGGGACGGGGCCAGGTTGGCTAAAATGGCGGCTGGTGCCCCCCTCTGCGGTCCATGTCCATGTCGGCCAGTTGTCTCACGGAGGGGGCCGGGATGCTTGCAACATACGCAGGAGCCCACTTCCAAGGACGTATTGGCGGCCCTAACAGTTTTGCACGAGTCCCTGATTTGGCATGCCCAGGACCTGGGTAGAAGAATGGCCGCCATCGCTGTCTCGCCATCTCTAATGGATACAGTCCGATCCCATGGGACTGCAGACGAACCAGCAGCTATGTCCATGGAGGGAGTCCCGGTTCTGCCCGGGTACCGGGAGCCGCTGGAGGACCCGGTTCCCGTGAATGCTCGAGTAGACATGGATCTACAAGTGGGTGTTGCCTCGGGACATATGTCCAACTGGAGGCTGGAGACGCAATGCTATCTTCCTTGTTGGACTTTTCCAGCTAAGGCGTGGCGATTGCCGGACTGCGGGACTCTCCTTGCCTGGATGGTTCTACTCTTTGTGAACTTTCTGGGGCTCTTGGGGTCGGCGTCGATACTACCGGATCCTTGCTACCGATATCTGTCTGGGTTTGGGAGGCTGAACTTTGCTATGGCTATGCTCCGACGTGACCCGCACGGTTCGTTTGGACCTTCCGGGCTGTTCTGTGAACTGATGGACGAGTGGACCTTGGGCGGTATCATTGCCAGGCAGGGTCAGGGATGATGTGGTCCACACTCTACTGACTTTATTGTTGACAGACGATGTAGTGGGTATGTTTGACCGGGATTTCATTACTGTTGTGGCCGGGACCTGCTGTTCCTTATTACTGTATTACTTAGTTCTTGGGATTTTCCTGGGCGTAGGGGGGAAGGGCGGAGTTGGGCGGTAAGATCGAGGGCCCTCCTCCGCTCATCTACTCTTTTTCTTTTCTTTCTCTCTCTTTCTATATTTCGGGTCTCTATTAGGGCGACAGGCACGCTGTGGGGGGGGGGGTAGGCCATGGCCTTCTGCGGGTGTGCAGGGTGGGGGGTTTGGGGGTGGATGTTTGTTCGGTATTGTTTCTATGGCCCTTTAGTCTCTTCTCTCTTTTTAGTGTCGTCGTCGTTCATGGTCTCTGCAATCTGTTTAGTTTTGAGGGGTGGGGTTTGGACTTGCTATGTGCCGGGATTGTGTTTGCATTTCTCCTGTTCTGAGTATCCTGCCCCGATATTTTCTTTGTAACTGTACAGTTTGTAGATATCCTGATTCGTGTGCAGTATTGTAGGACTGTGTGCGACTGTGAGACACCCTTTTGTAGTTTCTTATTTGAAAATGAACCTTTCGAATCCTGATTCAAGTTGGTGCACCCGATTACAAGATCTGCCCTGGTATTATTGTGACCCCGGATTTCGAGCTGGTAAAACTTACGTATTGCTTACTGTACTCTTGCTCAGACTAGCGGCCGGCCGGGTTGGTTGTAGGCCCATACTTGTAAATGCTTGTACTACTAATAAAGGTTCACAAAAAAAAACACCTGCGGAAAAAGGGGGCAGAATCAGCACCTTAATGAGGTATCTGAGACGATGAATGAAAATAGTCAAATGCGCAAAGCAATCCCGACAGCCCGGGCATCCGATGGTGGCGAATAGAGCGGCCGGTATGGAATATTGAATAGGGACGTTAGTGGGCATCATACAAGGATACACACAGCAGCTACCACAGTCCCGGGGAGAGTAGACTTCACCAACACTTCGTGGGGAGGTATAAAAAAAGTCCTGAGAGAGGGCTCTGATGGCAGTTTGTTGGCCCAAAGGGTAGGAGGGATAGGTTATCAATCTACGAACGGCTTCAGGGTGCTTAAAATTGATAATCACACAGTTCCCAGTGATTTTTTTCTTTGTAGGACCTACTAAGTCACCCTACACGCCATCGGGATCTCACCCACGCTATTACATGGGAAATGTTTGTGCCTGGCCAGCCAAAACAATATCTTATTTCTAAGGTCTAGTTGAGACTCATTTTGGCCATCTTTAAGTTCGGGAATGCCAGCCAGAATAACTGCATAAGGTGCTCCCGCTGGGGGTAGATTGATAATTGGGAGGGACAATTTTAGTGTTTCCCTGTGTAGGGGGGCTCCATCTCTATTACCTTCCATGGTTATATTAACCAGTTCCCCATTGTAAGTTAAATTTTCCCCTATTCGCTAGATTTGTTTTGGGTCTTCCCTCCTTGCTTTGGGATGGGTCTCTATTGGGGTTTGCCTAGCCAATTGGGGGATAATCTTATCTACATTTTCAGTGATAGAGGGTGCATCTTTAGAGTTTGCTGGAGCCAGGGCCGGGGTAATTTCTGGGCAGGGTTGGATTTGTTGAATCTCAATAGGATCTGGTGGATCTCAGACCTTACTTGATGTCTAGAAAGTGAGTTTGTATTAGGACTCTGTTGCTTGGTAGCCTGAATTTTACACATGCTAGCCACTAAGTTTTGGACATGGGCATAAGTGGGGCAATCTCTTCCTTCACAATGGTCCTGTAAGAAGATCCAATAATAATGCTTGGGCCCAAGGTGGATATAGTTGGGACGCCAAAGGCACGTCATTACTAAAAAAGAAATTCTCTGAACTAGGACCATTTGAAGTACCTTCTGCATTGCCCTCTCCTGCCTTTTTCCCCTTAGGCCCCCTGGCTTTGCCCTGTTTTCTCTTCCTATCTCTCTTAGATGTTTTAAATGCTTTGACAGTAACAGGTTCTGCCTTAGATGAGGACGTAAGCACAGAGTCACACAAGGGGAAACATTCAAATACAGATGGTTCACAGGGGTTTACAGAATTGGTTGAAGTAAACGTTACCAGGGGTAGAAAGTCAGGGCTAATAGATAAACGTCTTTCCGTGAGTTCAATTTCCGGAGTAACTACCCCGATTGCCTTTTGTAACATTAGGTCGATTGCTGTAGGCAAGGTTACTGGGGAAGTATCTGGGTTCGTGCGAGGCCCTTTAACAGTACATGCACGCTTTCTTTGGGTACGGGCAGGAGCATTAATTGTAAGCATCGAGAAAATGATTTTTTTTACCTTTGTCCCAATAGCAAGAGCCAATAGGGGTGGCCCAGCCCAGCCACCTCCGGCCAGGGACGGGCAAGGACGGGCCCGCCCTTGGCCCGGGATTCGCCCGCGCGCGTCCCGCGAGCCCGTCCGTTTTTTTGGGCGCATCCTGGTGCTCTCCGAGTGCATCAGCGGCGAGTGCACCTCAAAGGACATGGGAGACGTAGTTCTCCTTTGCCTCCGGCGTCCCCGTCCAACAGTAATGGCCCCCGGTGACTCTCTGTGGTGGCGGCTCCCTCTCACACGATGCCCCCACAATGCGGCAAAGACTCTCGGCAATGGCGGCTCATGGCAAAGTCCCAGGTAAGTGTGGTGGGATCCAACGAGGTTTCAGCGAGCTCCCGTGCCGTAGGAGCCCGACCGTCCTTTTGGGTGCCTCCTTGCGCTCTCCGAGTGCGTCAGCGGCGAGCGCACCGCAAGGGACGCTGGGAGACGTAGTTCTCCTTTGCCTCCGGCGTCCCCATCCAACAGCAATGGCCCACAGTGACTCTCGGCGGTCGCGGCTCCCTCTCACACGATGCCCCCACAACGCGGCAAAGACTCTCGGCAATGGCGGCTCAGGGCAAAGTCCCAGGTAAGTGTGGTGGGATCCAACGAGGTTTCAGCGAGCTCCCGCACCACGGGAGCCCGACCGTCCTTTTGGGCGCCTCCTGGCGCTCTCCGAGTGCGTCAGCGGGGAGCGCGCTGCAAGGGACGCTGGGAGACGTAGTTCTCCTTTGCCTCCGGCGTCCCCGTCCAACAGCAAAGGCCCCCGGTGACTCTCGGCAGTGGCGGCTCCCTCTCACACGATGCCCCCACAATGCGGCAATGTTCTTGGCAATGGCAGCTCAGGGCAAAGTCCCAGGTAAGTGTGGTGGGATCCAACGAGGTTTCAGCGACAAGCAGATCTTCCTAGGTGAGTTCAATCTCCACTGGGGCTCCGTGGAAGACTCAGCTGCCAACAAGCTTGCAACCTTTCCCTCAGCTAACGATCTTGCCCACCACTACTCGGAAATTACACATGCCAAGGGCTCAATTCTGGACCTTGTGATATCCAAATCAGACCAGATTACCACTGCTTCACCCATCCGTGTTGACTGGTCTGACCATTTCCTCATTCCCTTCTGTTTTCACCTCTCTCACATTTTAACTCTCGGCCAACCTAAAAGAGCCTGTACGTGGTTCTACAACACAAAAAACATTGATCTTGAGACTCTATGTGATTCTGCTATCCAGTCACTTCCTAGTCTAGACCTCAATACGGATGTCAATGATCTCACTCCCCTTTGCCTCTCAATCCTTGCAGTCAAAATCGACAAGGTTGCTCCACTCCAAAGCAAAAGGAAAAGACCCACCCCATCAGCTCCTTGGTTCAACAAAGCTCTCTATGACGAAAGGAAAAACCTTAGAATCTTTGAGAAGCACTGGAGACAATCTCCATCCACCCCAACCGCTCTATTTTACGTTCAGCAAGATCCATATACCACAAGCACATCTTCCAGGAAAAAACATCACATTTCAGATCCCTCCTCAAATCAGCTAAAAACAGACCCAAAAAACGTTTCTACCTCATCAAAAACCCAAATTGTTCTCCCCAAACCATCAAGCCTGAGGATGCTTTAAAGAAAGCAACTTAGTTCGCTATATTCTTCGATCAAAAGGTTAAATCTCTGGTGGAACAGGTCACCCACCCCACCCCCATCGAGGAGCGAAAATCCTTAGTCACTTGGCAGAACTTTGCCGCCATCTCAGAGGTTGATATCCTCAAATGCATCCGCGAAACCAAACCCTCCAACCATTCCTCTGACCCCATTCCCAGTGGCATCGCCATTGATTTCTATACTAACACTCTCTCCTACTGGACCAGGCTAGTCAATCTCTTCCTCAGTCAAGGATTCCTCCCAATTGTCCTCAAAACAGGACAGGTTACCCCCTTCTAAAAAAACCTCTGCAGATGCAAATGACCTCAATAACTTCCACCCCATCACCAATCTCCCTTTTCTTTCAAAGATCACAGAAAAATGTGTTGCAAAACAACTTTCCCAACACATTATGGACAATAATCTCCTCAACATGTTCCAGTCGAGCTTTATTCAAAACTGCAGCACTGAAACAACCCTGCTGCAAGTGATCAATGATGCGCTGCATATTCTCGATTCAGAGGAATCGTGCCTTCTGATTCTTCTTGACCTCTCTGCAGCTTTTGACACTGTTAATCACAATACCCTCCTTAACATTCTTCAACAGAGAATGGGCGTGGAAGGCACAGTACTCAAATGGTTTGCCTCTTTCCTTTCGGACAGATCCCAAATGATCAAGATTGCGAACAGTCTCTGGTTTCCACTGGTGGTTGGTCAAGGCGTCTGTTCTGACCGACTTTTTCGGCCCTCCTTTGAGGGAGAATGATTGAAGGTGACTCCAGCCTATTACCCTCCTAGTGCAGGGATTAGAACTATAAACAGGGCCTATTCATAAGGCACAGTAGTGCATTTTCGTACCCTTTTCCTTAGATCAGGGCTTATAAACTTAAGCTAGGGGATAGATTCATTAGTATTAGTGATAATCCGTCCTTTTGCAAGAGTGTTAGTATACCTTCTATGGAGTTATGCTTATTTCGGGCCTTGTAGGCCTCAAACGGGAGAGACTCCATCTTGCTTTCTGCCCTGGCAGCTTGAGATGCTTCTAGGCCAAGTGTAATGTTTTAGTTTCGAAGTGTTGTTCACTTGGAGAGAACCGGCTCAGGCTGGCCCTTATCGAAAGACTGTATTTTTCTCCACTCCGAAGACACAACATCAGGCCGGCCGGCTGGGAACGTGTCCTTGGTACGGGGAGGTACAAGAATTTGGTGGGCGGCAGGTTACTGGGCGTAACTTTCCATGAAAGGACAAGCTTCCATATTAGCGAAAGTGTTAGGCAGTGAGTCAGTCAGTCTGTAGGCGGCAGCTAGCCGTTAGCATCAATGCCATTAATTATTTCCAGGCAGACAGTCGCCATCTTGAAGTCCGAGAAAGATCATGAAACTGATACTCTCTGAGAAAGATTGAAGGAGAAGGAGAAGTAGAAGTAGCGCAGAGCGATCAGAGACAGAGAGAGACAGCAGATAATAAAGAGGAAGGTTCCAGTGACTTGGAGGGAAGCAGAGGAGACAGAGCATAGCGGTGCAGACGTGTACTCGTGACTGCTGAGGTGTGATTCCGAGACGAGCCAAGGCACAGACGAGAAGGGAACCTAGATGACTGTTGAACCCCGACTTCGTGTCCACAAGGTGACGTCTGACCATTACTTATAGTGTGCACATTCTAACCTTTCACTTTTCTTTGCAGGATATATGTTATAGTATGGTGCTGTGTTTATAATCATTGTAATAAAATACCCCAGTTCTTAGTGAACCAACATGTGCCTTGTATTCTTGTTCAAACAGGGTAACCTGGTCTTCTAGTCAGACATCGTTTTCATGAACGGATGTAAATCCCGGTCAGGTAAGAGGTGACTGAATAATGAGGGAGAGAGGGACCATTTGATGCTGAGAGCAGAAGGTACATGATTCAATTTGGAAAGCTGTGCTAATTCATGTTATTGTAGTATCATCCCGAGTAGCCAATGAGAGATTCCTTCCAAAGGTATTCATAGGAGAGTGATCGTAGTTGGTAAGCGGCGTTAATGAGAACACCAGGTTGGAGACTGGTGTGTAGATCCGCCGGATTGCGGATCGGGTTGTAAGTAAGCGAGCACTGGGAGGGAAACCAGTGTGTAGGTCCGCCGGATTGTGGACCGGATAAAAAGAGAGCACTGGGGCTGCAGCTCAGTGTGTATGGCACGTCGGATTGCGTGTCGAGTGAGCACTGAGGGTGATCAGTGTGTAATGGTGCATAATCAGAACTGCCCCAGGGTAGATTAGTCTGGGCCTAAGTGGCCGTGAGACTAGTTGGTATGAATGGGATATTGTAGAAAACCTATGCATGTGTATTGCTATTTTCCCCATCCTTAGGTACGAGATGTACATACATATACATATACCTATTGTAAATACGTTCTAAGAAGGGAGGTGATTACGTTCCGACTGGGTTGGAGGGGCTCTCAGGAGCTGATCCCATCTGGTTCGAGAATCCGGTCGTTACATCTGGCGTCACAAACTGTTTACGAAGCCTGTGTGCGCTGTATTGTTTTCATCTTGTTGGTTTGCGCTCGGCTCGTACGTATTTTCTTTGTTCATAATTGTGTATATATTTTTTGTGTGTCAAAATGTTTTCGCGTAAATCGAAATCTACTTTCAAATTGCCTGTTGAGATTCCCGGCTGGGAATCAACGCCTTACGAGGCCTTGGCCCGTGAGTGGGCCGATTCTACTGGTTTGAGTGAGAATTGGACTTCTTGCTTGGAGCAGGCGGAGCCTGCTGATGTGGTTTCTTGCTTGCAAAAGGCTCCAGTAGTGAAGGGTGATGAGCTTCCTATTTTGGGACGCAGAGGCTGGATTGTGCTGACTGCATACAGAATGCTTCATGAGAAATTTGTAAAATTACAGAAGCGATTTGTGGATATGGAAGAAAAGTTTGTTGAGGTGCAGAATGCGCATACTCTTTTACGATGTCAAAATAAATTGCTTGCCGACAAACTTGAGACGTATCAGACTATAGCCGAAAGGGCTGCTGTTCGGATTGCGAAATACAAATATAGGAACCGTCGTGGTCGTGTTTGTAAACGGAAAGTGCGTCTGGTCGTGGCGAAAGCCGGACTGGATTGGAACCCCGACGAGTGGGATGGTAATATCTGGGATTCAAATGATTCTGGCTCCTCGGCTGAGGAGAGTGACAAGCGCGAGTCTTCTCGCTCTGGACGTGATTGTAAATCTACTTCTTGTGACAAAGACAATGGTTCTGGCGACCGTGGTCGCTCTTCCCGTTCTGGTGACGTACCTAATCTTGATTGTTCCTCTAAATCTATGGACCGGGCTTCTTCGGATGCTCGTCCGGAGGTTTCTGCGCATCCGGTTTTTCGACGTAAATTACAACAGGCTCCTGGTAATCCGAATGGTGTTCATTTGGATAGTATTGAAGATTTTACTCAACAGGAAGTTAGTGACATTTTGCAACGATTTCGACAACGGCCTGGTGAGGCTTTGCTTACGTGGATGGTGCGCCTTTTTGAATTAGGTGCTGCAGGTATCATGCTAGATGCAGGTGATTGTTTACGTTTTTGCTCTTTGAGTTCCGAGTCTACTGTACAAGACCATTTTCGAAATTATAATGGTGCTGGCCAAATTAGTCTACTCCAGCTAGCGACTGATGGCTGTAACCATAAATACCCTACTGAGTCTGATTGGCCTGTCAATGACAAGCTGTGGTATACTTTGCGCGATGCGTCACAGCGTTTGAAAGAGGAGGTGATGAAAACTGCGATTTTTCTCAGTACTGCTGACAGGTTGTTGGATGGCTTATTGACATCTTGTGTGCGGAATCGCATTATCCGTTCTTCACCTGTTGCTTATAAGCAGGTTATGATGACTTTGTTAATTAATCAAACTGGCAATCCTTTGTCTATGGTGCTTGAATCTGTCCGTCAGCTTGGTGAGTTGGGTGACTGGTTTAAACCTGAGAGGCAGTCCAGACCGGAGGGTCGTACTGCTGGATATTATAAATTCTCTAGATGTGATATGTTTCTTGCACTGCTGGCTGATGGTGTGAAAAGAGAAGACATTGACGGTGAACCTAATAATCGCTTATGGGACATGTTTCGTAAGCGTGGTTTGGATCAAAAGGAGGGTGCCCGTCGTGTGCGGAAGAATGATTGTGATCGTGGTTGTTCTGATGATAGTGGTGACGACAGACGTCGTGTGGATTCTGATCGCCATGAAGGACGGCGCTATGAGCGTGATGATTCCCCTCGTCGTGGAAAAGAAAGGGGGAGTGAGGGGGAAAAAGAAAGGGGGAGATATAGAGATGAAAGGGATCAGTCCCCTGAGTTGAGGAGAAGGGAGGATCGTCACAGGCTTTCTGATCGTAATTCACAGTACTATGAAAATGACAAAAATCCATTTCGTAATGGAGATGGATATGAACAGGATATTTTGATACCCAAGAAACATGAGAGCATTTACCCTGATTTGTCTTGGTTGACAGAACGCAGTAAAAATGACTAGGAAATAGGTCAAGCTCCAGTACGCAGGTCGGCTCACAAAGACAATAGACCCTATGTAGATATTGACATTTTTTGGAAACATCGTAATATCCAAAGGGCCCGAGCATTGGTAGATACAGGAGCGGATGCCACTTTAATTCATGGTAAATCAAAGAAATTCAAAGGCCAATTTTTCACAATTACTGGTTTAGGTGGAAAGGAGACTCCCGCAGTGCAAACTACACTTGAAATGAGAATAGGTAGAATTCCCCGAAGAGAATATTCTGTGTTAGTTGTACCACTCTTGGAGTATATAATTGGAATTGATATTTTAAAAGGAATGACTTTGCATTTGGATGACGGTTGTTATCAATTTGGAACTAAACACTACATATCGTCCAGACCCGTACGGGTTGGCCGTTTACGAATGCCCCCCATAAAAATTCCCCAAGCTACAAAAGTGGTTTCTCAGAAACAATATCGTATTCCAGGTGGCCATGAAGAGATCAGTGCCACAATGCAGGATTTGGTTGACGCAGGAGTTATAACTCCGGTTACTTCTGCTTGGAATAATCCCGTTTGGCTCGTGCGCAAGAGCGATAATTCTTGGCGCATGACCGTTGATTATTGAGAACTGAATAAACACACACCCCCTTTGACTGTTGCAGTACCAGACATTGTTACTTTAATTGAAAGAATCCAAAAGCATCCAGGAACATGGTATGCGTCCATTGATATTGCTAATGCTTTCTTTTCAATTCCGATTGCCCCCGAGTGTCAGGAACAATTCAGTTTTACATGGAATGGGCGTCAAATGACGTTTAGGAGTCTTCCTCAAGGTTATGTACATAGTCCTATGATCTGTCACCGGCTGGTGGCGGAGCATTTGTCCGAAGTAACTGTACACCCGCAAATTCAAGTGTTCCATTATATTGATGACATTTTAATTCAAGGTGAAACACAAGATCAAGTTCAGACTCAATTAGATCAAACCCTTGACTGCTTACGTGAAAAAGGTTGGGAAATTAATCCTGATAAGTTACAAGGTCCATCCCAAAATGTTAAGTTTTTAGGCATCAATTGGCATGAAGGTCACAGAGAGGTGATCCCGCAGGTTAAACGAAAAATTTTAGATTTTGCAGTCCCGAGGAATAGAAAAGAAGCTCAGAGCTTCATTGGCTTGTTTGGTTTTTGGCGTCAACATATTCCCCATTTGAGTCAGATATTGGCTCCTTTATATCGAGTCACTCGCAAAAAGCATGCGTTTGAATGGGGTGAACCACAACAGAATGCATTTAATTTGGCAAAAGAAGCGATTCAGTACGCCTTGGATCTGTGGCCTGTGGGCGAGGGTGATGTGGATTTGAATGTGTCCGTACAAGGTCTCTATGCAAATTGGAGTCTGTGGCAAAAGCAAGGCAGACAAAAAGTGCTGTTAGGTTTTTGGACTAAAAAATTACCTGAGGCTCGTGAGAGTTATACACCTTTTGAGAAACTTGCATGTTATTGGGCTCTGGTGGATACCGAGCAATTGACTTTAGGTCATGATGTGATTTTGAGACCTGAAATTCCTATCATGCAGTGGGTTTTGAGTTCGCCGAAAACTCATCGAATTGGACATGCTCTAGAGGCGAGTGTGATTAAATGGAAATGGTACATTCAGGACAGGGCACGTGTGGGTCCGAAGGGTGTGGCAGCATTACATGAGCAAGTGGCGCAGGCACCATCGAATGAGACTGGGAGATACTGCTCCGTACCTGTAGTACAGGAATCTCCTGTTAAGTGGGGTAAGCCATTTGATGATTTGTCCGCAGAGGACAGAAAACATGTGTGGTTTACGGATGGTTCAGCGAGGTTCATTGGAGATAAACGGCATTGGAAGGCAGTGTCCTATAATCCTATCACACAGAAATTGCTGAGTACAACTGGTGAAGGAAAGAGTAGTCAATATGCTGAATTATACGCAGTTTACCAAGTTTTGAAACAGGAACTACCTGGCACATGTCATATTTTCACTGATTCCTGGTCCACAGCTAATGGACTGGCGGTATGGTTACCAACTTGGCATTCTCATAATTGGGAGTTGCATTCAAAAGAATTGTGGGGAAAAGAATTATGGCAAGAAATTTGGGAAATGCTCCCACAGAGTACTGTGACAATCTTTCATGTGGATGCTCATACCCCGATAGACTCCCTTGACAAATTCTTTCATAATATTGCAGATGATAAATCTAAAATTGCTGAGGCAGTGGTGGACATGCAAGATTCTGATTTGGCGGGATTGGCGAAATGGGCCCACCAGAAAGCAGGACATTTTGGAGAGAGAGCCACTAGCAGGTGGGCCGCCGATCGAGGAATTTATATTCCTTTAAATTACATTAAAGATGCCATTCTGCATTGTCCCATCTGTCAACATTCCAGACAACGAAAAGTACCACAAATTTTTAAAAGTCATTTACATCGAGGAAAATTGCCCGCTCAAATTTGGCAGATTGATTATATTGGCCCGCTCCCTATGAGCAAAAATTGTCAATATGTTTGTACGATTGTCAACACTTACAGTGGCTTTTTGGTGGCCTTTCCCTGCAAACAAGCTACCCAAGTAAATACCATTAAAACATTGGAATTAATCATATTATATTATGGTGTTCCATTTCAAATTCAATCTGATAATGCATCCCACTTTCGTGGAAGATTGGTACAGGAATTTTGTGCGGAAAACAATATAGAATGGGTGTTTCATATTCCTTATTATCCACAGGCATCGGGTCTTATTGAAAGGATGAATGGTTTGCTTAAAGAACAGTTGCAAAAGTTAACTGACGACAGATATAAAAACTGGCGGGATTATTTATTTCAAGCATTGTTAATTCTGAATAATCGTCCCTTGTTACATGCTGAATCTCCTTTGATGCGTTTGTTTCCCCCAAATGTTGATGCAAAACCCAACACCATTGGCAATACTGTAATGTACTGGGAAATTTCCCCCGGAGCTTTGGCTCCATGCAGAGCAACCCCAGGTTCCGCAGGCTTGGACCTGCATGCCATGAATGACACTGTACTTAAGAGTAAAGACCGAATCATTGTCGAGACCGGCGTTGGTGTCTGTATACCAGCTGGAAGTTTTGGTCTGATCGCCCCTAGATCAGGCCTTGCCTTAAAAGGTGTTCAAGTACTCCGAGGAGTGATTGACAGTGATTATCAGGGAGAGATTAAGGTCCTCCTGCTGAATAGCAGTGGGGTTGATTTATCGATTCAAAAGACTGACCGAGTTGCTCAATTGCTAATCATGCCTGTTTTCAGTGGTGAGATTCAGAAAGGCACTGCCCCAACTTTACTAACTGTGCGAGGCCAAAAAGGATTTGGTTCCTCTGACAATCCTGGAGCAAGAATATGGGTGCAATCGCCTAAACATCCCCCTGAACAAGCTGAAATTATTGCAACCGGTCATGACAACACCATTTTGGTGATGAGACCAGGGAAAGATAGCTGGGAAGCTGTCCCGGCTGACAAATGTTATTTACGAGAATGAATAATGCCTGTATTTGATTTTCTTTCAGATCATTCTCTGGACTGCTGCTGCAGGATGTGCCGGCGTTGGACTCCTTTTGGTCTGCTACGTCGGGAGAGGAGAGAACCCACAGACTTTGGTTGATTTGAGAACCCGAGTACCGCGTTCCTTCGCTGCGTGGAATTCATCATCAAACTTTTGGATAACCCTAGCCAAACGAGTTACTAACTCTCCGCATTTTTGCCTGACACCCATGCGTTCAGTAACAGACATTTTAGCGACTTGTTTGGTTGCTGTCCCTGCCTCACTGGAGACTTTAAAACATATTTTCAAGATATCAAATGCCCGACCCAATGTTATTCTGGGCGATTTCGCGGCCCATGAATTTTGTCCCTTATGTACTATTCTCTCAGAGTCCATTCCCCCAATTTATTCTCAGATCACTACGTATAATATCACGCAGGGTGATTTGTGCTTTTTCTTGACTTGTGATCCTAAGGCAATTACTGAATGTGTAAAGTTAAAATTGAGAGCCGCCACTTCTTTTTCGGCTCATGAACGCTTGCTATGCTTACGAAGACTCCCAAAATCATGTGTTTCTGTTAAAAATAACATGACCTGTAAAAGTATAGTAGTTGCTCCTAGCCATTACCGTACAATGTTGTTACCTTCTGGTTGGCTCTTCTCCTGCGGCAACTCCTCTTGGCCCTACATTCCTGCAAATATTTCCGGAGGCCCATGTGCCATCACTAGACTGAGTTTATTAATGTTTTCCTCACATCCCAATACCTATTCCCGTGTAGTCCGTGATTCTATGATGTTACATGAGGACTGTGATTCTTCCTTACATCTCTATTCCAAATCTGAATACCTTAGTTTAGCTATCTCAATCATTGGTGTCCCAGCGTTGGCTGTTTACAACGCGAAATCCATTGGAAAAATGGCCTGTTGGATGGTAAAATCGATTAACCAAACCTCTACCATTTTATCTGACATGTTATTAGATGCCCAGGGTGAACGCAGAGCAATTCTGCAGAACCGCGCAGCTATCGACTATCTCCTGTTAAAGCATGGACATGACTGTTCTGACTTTGAGGGTCTTTGCTGCTTTAATTTGTCTGACCACACCAAATCGATCCAGGCCCATATTGACAAACTCCATGACTTGACTGCAGAGGTTAGAAAACACATTGATCAGGGCTGGTTTGACTGGCTCTTCAATTGGTTACCTGACTTACATTCCCTACGACAGATATTAGGGGGTATTATGATTTCTATTTGTATTTTAGTAGCTATTTGCTGCTTTATTCAGTGCATTCCTTCTCTACTCCAATATTGTAGATTTGGCAAGAGGAATAGATCAGTTAGTTTTGTTTCCTATTATTCTTCCACAGATGTTAGTTCCATATAGAGAATGGTTAATAGACTGGAGTCAAGGGTGAAGTGTTCTGACCGACTTTTTCGGCCCTCCTTTGAGGGAGAATGATTGAAGGTGACTCCAGCCTATTACCCTCCTAGTGCAGGGATTAGAACTATAAACAGGGCCTATTCATAAGGCACAGTAGTGCATTTTCGTACCCTTTTCCTCAGATCAGGGCTTATAAACTTAAGCTAGGGGATAGATTCATTAGTATTAGTGATAATCCGTCCTTTTGAAAGAATGTTAGTATACCTTCAATGGAGTTATGCTTATTTCGGGCCTTGTAGGCCTCAAACGGGAGAGACTCCATCTTGCTTTCTGCCCTGGCAGCTTGAGATGCTTCTAGGCCAAGTGTAATGTTTTAGTTTCGAAGTGTTGTTCGCTTGGAGAGAACCGGCTCAGGCTGGCCCTTATCGAAAGACTGTATTTTTCTCCACTCCGAAGACACAACATCAGGCCGGCCGGCTGGGAACGTGTCCTTGGTACGGGGAGGTACAAGAATTTGGTGGGCGGCAGGTTACTGGCCGTAACTTTCCATGAAAGGACAAGCTTCCATATTAGCGAAAGTGTTTGGCAGTGAGTCAGTCAGTCTGTAGGCGGCAGCTAGCCGTTAGCATCAATGCCATTAATTATTTCCAGGCAGACAGTCGCCATCTTGAAGTCCGAGAAAGATCATGAAGCTGATACTCTCTGAGAAAGATTGAAGGAGAAGGAGAAGTAGCGCAGAGCGATCAGAGACAGAGAGAGACAGCAGATAATAAAGAGGAAGGTTCCAGTGACTTGGAGGGAAGCAGAGGAGACAGAGCATAGCGGTGCAGACGTGTACTCGTGACTGCTGAGGTGTGATTCCGAGACGAGCCAAGGCACAGACGAGAAGGGAACCTAGATGACTGTTGAACCCCGACTTCGTGTCCACAAGGTGACGTCTGACCATTACTTATAGTGTGCACATTCTAACCTTTCTCTTTTCTTTGCAGGATATATGTTATAGTATAGTGCTGTGTTTATAATCATTGTAATAAAATACCCCAGTTCTTAGTGAACCAACATGTGCCTTGTATTCTTGTACAATCAGGGTAACCTGGTCTTCTAGTCAGACATCGTTTTCATGAACGGATGTAAATCCCGGTCAGGTAAGAGGTGACTGAATAATGAGGGAGAGAGGGACCATTTGATGCTGAGAGCAGAAGGTACATGATTCAATTTGGAAAGCTGTGCTAATTCATGTTATTGTAGTATCATCCCGAGTAGCCAATGAGAGATTCCTTCCAAAGGTATTCATAGGAGAGTGATCGTCGTTGGTAAGCGGCGTTAATGAGAACACCAGGTGGGAGACTGGTGTGTAGATCCGCCGGATTGCGGATCGGGTTGTAAGTTATGTTATGTTATGTTATGGAAAGCCAGTGCAGTTCTTTTAACAAGTCAGAGGCACTAGCTCGTCTAGGGAGTCCATAGATAGCCCTGGCAGCTGAATTTTGGACTACTTGAAGTCTCCTCACAAGATATTTAGGGAGTCCTAGGTAGAGGGCATTAGCGTAGTCTAAACGCGACCCGACAAGTGCTTGGACAATGACCCTTCGATGGTTAAACGAGATCAAGGGGAGAAATTTCCTAAGCATCCGGAGGATCCCGAAGCATTTCCCCGAAAGACAGGCTATTTGAGGCCCGAAGGTTAACTCATTGTCAACTATGATGCCTAGATTTTTAGCCTTGGTACTTACGTTTGCCGGTGGCAACAGGTCTTGTGGCCACCAACTTTTCCAGTTTGGCTCAGAGACACAGCCAAAAAAAAGCAACTCCGATTTATCGGAGTTGCATTTTAAGCCGTGTTGTTTGAACCAATCAAAGACTGCTTCAAGGCAGCCTCTGATGCGGATCCCATCGAACACCTCGTTCTTGTCATATGTGAACAAGAGCTGGGTGTCGTCAGCGTAAGACACGATCTGAGCGCCAAACGACTCCGCAACCTCTGCAAGGGGGGCCAAAAAGATGTTAAAGAGCAGGGGGCTAAGAATAGACCCCTGAGGGACCCCCACTTCTAGAGGTGCCATAGCTGCGGAGTGAGGTGGCGCCCAGATCGTTTGTCGACGGCTGGCTAGAAATGATTTAAGCCAGTTCCACACCGTCCCCCGAAGACCACAATCCCAGAGTCGAATTAAGAGGGTATCATGGGGAACGGTGTTGAACGCCGCCGACAAGTCCAACATAACCAACATGGCCTTTCCTCCGATGTCCAAGACCTCTCTGATGGCGGTGGTGACTTCAAGTAACGCGGTCTCTGTGCTGTGATTCGCACGAAACCCAGATTGAGTATTGTGCAACAGATTATTATTCTCGATGAAATCAGAGATTGACCTGTGCACATGACTTTCAGCCACCTTCGCTCGAGCAGGGAGGAGAGAGATAGGCCTGTAGTTTGCATGTACGATGGGATCCAGAGCTGGTTTTTTTATGAGAGGAAGGATGAGAGCACTCTTCCAAGCCTGTGGGACTATACCAGAGGACAGTGAGGAATTAAGAATGGAATTGATGGGTCCATTTAGCGCAGGGGCTATTTTGTTAAGACAAGAAACCGGGCAGGGATCTAGAGGAGAGCCCGACTTTAATCCTGTCAGATGGACTAATGAGGCAGCAAGGCTCATCTGGGGGAATTCCCAAAGGGTGGGTTGTGAAGAGGAAAGGACACCAAGAGAAGCAACCTGAGGCTGATTAGAGTAAGTAGCAAGGGAGGCTTGGATAGCTGTAATCTTATTTACAAAATACTGTGCCAATTCAATCAGCCAGGGTTCAGAGTGGGACTGAGCCGGGATGCCTAAGGACTGTGAAGTAAAATCCTTAACAATTTTAAAGATTTCCTTACAGGAGTTTACTGAATCGTCTATCCGACGTTCAAGATAGGATTTTTTTCCACTCCAGATCATCTTGTGGTAGGATCTAGTTAAGTTTTTAAGTTTTTCTTTCTCAAGGGGATTGTAGTCTTTCCTCCAGGCTCTTTCTGCTCTCTTGCAGTTTTGACGGGCTTCTCTAAGCTGAGAGGTGAACCAAGGGGCGGAGGGTCGTCTATTTCCGGATTTAGCGGCTTTCTCGGGCACGAGATCCGACAGTCTAGTCGTGAGCCATTCAGTAAAATGAGCTAGATCAGTTTCCACATTGCCTGACAGGGTGCAGGGCGAACTTAACATGGCCTGTAGTAACATCTCATTTGAGAGCAGATGAAAAGGCCTAAAGAATCGTTTAGCAGAGGTATTGGGATTTGATCTGGGGGGAGGGGTACTTGATAGGAAGAAAGAGATTAAGTAATGATCCGACCATAGAACTGGTTGTGGAGCAAGAACATTAATAGAGATGGTAGAAAAAACTTGGTCCAGGATATGGCCCTTATTGTGCGTAGGATCATGAATGAAAGGTGTAAGACCTAATGCTGTTGTGACATCCATGAGCTTCATAGTGTCCGGATTAGTGGCCGCATCCATGTGTATGTTTAGGTCGCCTACAAGTAAGACATGGGACGATTTAAGACATGGGACTGAGAGAGCTACCTGTAATTCATCCAGGAAAGAGCCTAAGGGACCGGGAGATCTGTATACGAGAATGCCGGTACATGCCTGATGGGGGGACAAATGGAGTGTGAAGCCAAGGGCCTCGGAATCCGGAAGATTGTCTATCGGGAAGGTGGTGAGGTGCAGCTGGTTGTTGACAATAATAGCGACACCACCCCCGCGCCCAGATGTTCTGTCCCTCCTAATGATGGAATAATTAGGTGGGATGGCGTTGACTAAGTCAGGGGCCGAGGTGTCACTAAGCCAAGTTTCTGTAAGAAAGAGGCAGGATATATTGGAGTTATCGAGCAGATTCCAGATATCCAGCGCATGACAGCCTAGGGAACGTGTGTTAAGAAGTAGACAAGTGGTAGTAGTAGGTTGGTGGATTAGTTTCGACTTATTGAGTATAGGGAAACGCCATCCACATTCAGTGCACCCTTTCCTAAGGGCACGACAACCAGGAAAGACATAGTGGCAACGACCTACCGGAGGGCGAAGATTTAAGAGGGTCTCTGACGAGTAAGAAAGAGACATGGCTAGAGCCGAGAGAAATAGGGCATCAACCAAAGGAGAAATCCAGCCGGCCGTCCTGCCCCGTCTGCTGCCGGAACGCTGACGGGCGCAGACGGGCAGGACTCTGGCACGACTCAGGCACAGAGAAGGAGCCACCCTGCGCGTCACCGCTGCGCGTTGAGAAAGGTGGAGCTTTAAGTAGGCCGGCGGAAGTTAACAGAAACAGGCGCCACGACCCGCACCAATATGGCGGCGTCAGGCTTCAGTTACTATACAAATATGGCGCTCCCTCACCACCCCAGAACCGGGCCCGCAAAACAGCGGTGCTTAGGTAATTTTTACGTGCAAGTGAGGGGCCAAGAGTAGCGCTAAGGCAAACAAGGTAGGAGCAATTTGGATTTAAAATATATACGAAGAGAAATGCAAGCGCTGTAGAAGCAGTATTAAAATCACCGCAGAGCGCAGAAACGCGCAGTCCTTAGAGCGCAGAGTAAGCAGCCTAACCTTTAGGCACCTATTGCCAGGAGGAATCGTCAATCAAGTTCCGCCTTAAGTAGGCCGGCGGAAGTTAACAGAAACAGGCGCCACGACCCGCACCAATATGGCGGCGTCAGGCTTCAGTTACTACACAAATATGGCGCTCCCTCACCACCCCAGAACCGGGCCCGCAAAACAGCGGTGCTTAGGTAATTTTTACGTGCAAGTGAGGGGCCAAGAGTAGCACTAAGGCAAACAAGGTAGGAGCAATTTCAATTTAAAATATACACGAAGAGAAATGCAAGCGCTGTAGAAGCAGTATTAAAATCACCGCAGAGCGCAGAAACGTGCAGTCCTTAGAGCGCAGAGTAAGCAGCCTAACCTTTAGGCACCTATTGCCAGGACGCGAGCACTGGGAGGGAAACCAGTGTGTAGGTCCGCCGGATTGTGGACCGGATAAAAAGAGAGCACTGGGGCTGCAGCTCAGTGTGTATGGCACGCCGGATTGCGTGTCGAGTGAGCACTGAGGGTGATCAGTGTGTAATGGTGCATAATCAGAACTGCCCCAGGGTAGATTAGTCTGGGCCTAAGTGGCCGTGAGACTAGTTGGTATGAATGGGATATTGTAGAAAACCTATGCATGTGTATTGCTATTTTCCCCATCCTTAGGTACGAGATGTACATACATATACATATACCTATTGTAAATACGTTCTAAGGAGGGAGGTGATTACGTTCCGACTGGGTTGGAGGGGCTCTCATGAGCTGATCCCATCTGGTTCGAGAATCCCGTCGTTACAGCATCCCTCAAGGTTCTATCCTTGCTCCCACTCTGTTCAATCTCTATCTGGAACCATTAGGGAACCTACTAAGCAAATCTGGAACCTTCTCGGAATGCGGAAAAGTTCCTTCTTGAAGCCCCCTCCTTCAAAAGGGAAAAATTGCTGGCACAATCGTTCTCAGGTAATGCAGTGAGAATCTGGAACTCGCTTCCTCCTTCGCTCCGTACCATCACCTCCATCCAGATCTTCAAAGCGGACCTCAAATCTCTTTTATTCCAAAGACACTTTCAGAACTAATTCCCTCCTTATCAGACCCCGCCAGGAAGTTCTTTAGTCATTGTAAATTTGTCACATATATTTATATTTTTTGTTTGTACATCCTGTGCTTGCTGCGTTTGATATTGTGTTCCCTTTGCCTGCGTTGTTTTGATTCTATGGCCTGCTATTTTTTGCCTGGAAGTTCTTTAGTCATTGTAAAATTTGTCATATTTATTCTTATTTTTTGCTCGTACAGTCTGTTCATGCTGTGCTTGAGATTGTGAGCCTTTTGCCTGTGTTGCTTCGAATCTATGGCATGCTATTTTTAGGTCTCGCTTAGCCAATGCGATTGCGCATTGCTTCGGCGAGACTTATGTAGGGGCTCCAGGAAAGGCTGCCAAGAGGGCTTTGGAATGCGGATAATGGCCAGTGCATGTGCGCCGGGCGCGCGCTCACCATTTGCTCCCCGCTCCCTGCATCAGACTTGAAAGGAAGCCGCTCGCACAACCACCATTTGTCTGAGCCTCAGCATCAGACTTCAAAGGAAGCCGCTCCCCCGCCCCCCCATCAGACTTCATAGGAATGCGCTCCCGCTCCCGCTCCATGCATTGTCTATTATATTTATTTACTTACAATGTTTTTTTTAATTTAACTTTACGTGGCCAAACACGTTCATTGTTTCCTTTCCTTCTTATATTTTGCATGCAAAACAAAAACACTTACTCCACAAACAGCACTTTTATCCAGTCTCGCCTCTGGCTGTCTTTACATGCTTACACCCCTCTCACACAGACCACTCACAATGCCCTCCTTTCACACAGGCCACACACACTGGCTCTCTCGCACACAGACCACACCACACACTGCTTCACGCCACACACGCCTCACACAGCTGCATGCCACACACCTCTGCACGCCTCACACTGCTGCACACAACAAACTGCTGCACGCCGCACACAGCTGCACACCACACACCGCTGCCCGCCTCACACAGCTGCATGCCACACACTGTTGCACGCCACACACTGCTGCACGCCAGACACTGCTGCACGCCAGACACTGCTGCACGCCACACACTGCTGCACGCCTCACATTGCTGAACGCTGCACACTGCTGCACTACTCATACTGCTGCATGCTGCACACTGCTGCACGCCTCACACTGCTGCCCACCTCACACTGCTGCATGCCTCACACTGCTGCATGCCTCACACTGCTGCACGCTGCACACTGCTGCACGCCGCACACTGCTGCACGCCACACACTGCTGCTGCCTCACACTGCTGCACGCCTCACACTGCTGCACACCTCACACTGCTGCACGCCACACTGCTGCACGCCACACTGCTGCCCGCCTCACACTGCTGCACGCCACACACTACTGCACGCCTCACACTGCTGCACACCTCACACTGCTGCACGCTGCACACTGCTGCATTACTCATACTGCTGCATGCTGCATACTGATGCACGCCTCACACTGCTGCCCACCTCACACTGCTGCATGCCTCACCCTGCTGCACGCTGCACACTGCTGCTCACCGCACACTGCTGCACGCCACACACTGCTGCTGACTCACACTGCTGCACGCCTCACACTGCTGCACGCCACACTGCTCCACGCCTCACACTTTTGCATGCCTCACACTGCTGCACGCCACACTGTTGCACGTCAACCTGCTGCACGCCTCACACTGCTGCACGCCTCACACTGCTGCACGCCACACACTGCTGCACGCCACACACTGCTGCAAGCCACACACTGCTGCACGCCACACACTGCTGCATGCCACACACTGCTAAACGCCTCACACTGCAGCACGCCTCACACTGCTGCACGATGCACACTGCTGCACGCCTCACACTGCTGCATGCCACACTGCTGCACGCCACACTGCTGCATGCCTCACACTGCTGCACGCATCACACTGCTGCACGCCTCACACTGCTGCACGCCACACACAGCTGCACGCCACACTGCTGCACGCCTCACACTGCTGCACGCCTCACACTGCTGCACGCCACACTGCTGCACGCCTCACACTGCTGCACGCCTCACACTGCTGCACGCCTCATACTGCTGCACGCCACACACTGCAAAACGCCACCCACTGCTAAACGCCTCACACTGCTGCACGCCTCACAATGCTGCACGCCTCACACTGCTGCACGCTGCACACTGCTGCATTAAACACGCTGCTGCATGCTGCACACTGCTGCACGCCGCACACTGCTGCATGCCTCACACTGCTGCATTATTCACACTGCTGCATGCTGGACACTGCTGCATGCTGCACACTGCTGCACGGCACACTGCTGCACGCCTCACACTGCTGCATGCCACACACTGCTGCACACCACACACTGCAGCATTACTCACACTGCTGCATGCTGTACACTGCTGCACGACTCACACTGCTGCACGCCTCACACTGCTGCACGCCTCACAATGCTGCACGCCACACATTGCTGCATGCCACACACCTCTGCACGCTTCACACTGCTGCACGCCACACACTGCTGCACGCCACACACTGCTGCATGCCACACACTGCTGCATGCCTCACACTGCTGCACACCACATACTGCTGCATGCTTCACACTGCTGCACGCCTCACACTGCTGTACGCCTCACACTGCTGCATGCCTCACACTGCTGCATGCCACACACTGCTGCACGCCACACACTGCTGCACGCCTCACACTGCTGCACGCTGCATGCCATACACTGCTGCAAGCCTGACACTGCTGCACACTGCACGCCTCACACTGCTGCACACCTCACACTGCTGCACGCCACAACCTGCTGCACGCCTCACAATGCTGCATGCCTCACACTGCTGTATGCTGCATGCCACACACTGCTGCACGCCACACACTACTGCATGCCTTACACTGCTGCACACCTCACACTGCTGCATTACTCACACTGCTGCACGCCTCACACTGCTGCACGCTACACACTGCTGCATGCCTCACACTGCTGCACACCACATACTGCTGCATGCTTCACACTGCTGCCCGCCTCACACTGCTGTACGCCTCACACTGCTGCATGCCTCACACTGCTGCATGCCACACACTGCTGCTGCCTCACACTGCTGCATGCCTCACACTGCTGCACGCCACACTGCTGCACGCCTCACACTGCTGCACGCCTCACACTGCTGCACACCTCACAATGATGCACGCCACACTGCTGCACGCCTCACACTGCTGCACACCTCACACTACTGCACGCCACACTGCTGCACGCCACACTGCTGCACGCCACACTGCTGCACGCCACACACTGCTGCACGCCACACACTGCTGCACGCCTCACACTGCTGCATGCCTCACACTGCTGCACGCTGCACACTGCTGCATTACTCATACTGCTGCATGCTGCACACTGCTGAACGCCTCACACTGCTGCCCGCCTCACACTGCTGCACGCCTCACACTGCTGCATTACTCACACTGCTGCACGCTGCACACTGCTGCATGCCGCACACTGCTGCACGCCACATACTGCTCCTGCCTCACACTGCTGCACGCCTCACACTGCTGCCCGCCTCACACTGCTGCATGCCTCACACTGCTGCACGCCACACTGCTGTACGCCTCACACTGCTGCACGCCTCACACTGCTGCACACCTCACACTGCTGCACACCTCCCACTGCTGCATGCCACACTGGACCGTGCCCAGTGCCGGTCCGGCTGCCCTTTCTCCCTTAGAAATCTTGAGTCCCCTGATTTATAGTCGTGACACCTTGATCTCCCTGAACCCAGGCTCTCATTTGGGTCTGCACAGGTGCTCGCCGAGCTCCGACACGATATGGGACTGTAAGGTCTGTAATTTTCACCTTCCCTCACGTCTATCACATTCATCTTCCAAAAACCAGAGTGAGCTTCCGATCAAGGCAGCTCTCATCAATGTCCGTTCTATGGTGAAACATGCTGAGAATATATTCGAGCTCATTAGAGACAATAATCTGGACATTCTGTTCGTCACAGAAACGTGGCTAAGCGATTTGTGTGCCCCAGTGGTAGAACTGGCAGTCCCACGTGGTTATCGCCTGGCTAGAGCCAATCGCACCTCAGGTAGAGGGGGCGGCACTGCTGTAATATTCAGAGAAATATGGGCTTTCTCCTGCGACAAATCTTTGAGTATGCTAGATGGTGAAGCCCTTGACTTCTCCTTTACTCTCTCTCCCCACTTTACCCTAGGAGGGACCTTGATCTATAGACCGCCGGGGCCGATTGGCTCCTTTCTGAACTCCTTGGGAGACACATTGACGGACCGTGCGTTACGTTTCCCAAAATTTCTCCTTTTGGGAGACTTTAACATACATTTAGATTCCACTAGCTCCTCGGACACATTGGGTCTTCAAGACCTTTTGGCCATAACGCACCTAACTCAGTGGATCTCGAAACCGACGCACTCTCGAGGACATGTGTTGGACTTGGTTTGTTTCAACTTTGCCTTGGTCCTCAATGATCCCCAGCCAGTTACCTGGTCCGACCATGCTGTGATTATCTTCTCCTGGTATGTGGCACTGCCATTCCACCACCCTCCCCCAGTCAGGCCCCTTAGTACGGAAAATTAATATTCCTGGACTGACGGAAGCCCTCACGCACTCCCACATGGATCGGACCACCAACCTAGAGAGCCAAGTGGATCTCTTTAACGCCTGGGTCAGTCGGGGGTAGAGACCATTTCCAAACCAGCTCGGAATATTTCCCGACGCATGCTACCTTCCCAACCTGGTATACGCCAGCGTTAAAAGAACTAAAAAGGTCCTGCAAAAAATTTGAGTGGCTCTGGAGGGTTGCATACTCCTCGCAAACTAAAGCAGACCTCCGTGCAGCCCAAAGAGAGTACTACACAGCAGTCAAGACTGCGAAAGGTGCCTACTTTGCGACTAGGATCCTAAAAGCGGATAATAATGACAAGGAAATCTTTGCTATAGTTCAAAGCTTTCTGTCACCTATAGCGGAGCATAAAAGGATCCTGGTTTCTGCCGAATGGTGTGAGGAGCTTTCTTCCTTCTTTATTAATAAGATCAGGCTCATTGAAGAGGGATTAGCTTTGAGTAACGCTGCCTCACACCCTTTGGAGCCGGCATCTGGTGCCCCTGCTAGTAGCTGCCTTGCCAAATTCA
Source organism: Lissotriton vulgaris (assembly GCF_964263255.1). Lineage (NCBI taxonomy): Eukaryota > Metazoa > Chordata > Amphibia > Caudata > Salamandridae > Lissotriton > Lissotriton vulgaris. The sequence continues at coordinate 901,249 of NW_028251556.1, read as the reverse complement.
CTATGGTAGATCAATTGGACATCCTAGCACTACTGAAATCTCTAAAATCAGGCTCCCCCTCGGATCCATGCCCGGCAAGAGTTCTGGCGGGAGTAGCAGATTGTGTAGGGTCTGAGGTTACTACTATGATCAATTGGTCTTTACAATCGGCAGTGGTACCTAAGCAGTGGAAGCAAGCTAAACTCTTGCCTCTCCTGAAGAAACCCTCGGCAGACCCCGCTACTGCAGTCAATTATCGCCCCATCTTCTTGCTCCCGGCACTGGCGAAAGTCTGCGAAAAGGTTGTTTTTCGGCAGCTGAACGCCTTTGTGGAGGAGTCTGGTGCACTTCATCCGGCCCAGTCGGGCTTTAGGGCCTCCTTTAGCACAGAGACAGCCTTGGTGGAGGTGGTGGAAGCCATTAGGGAGTGCACGGACAAGGGTGGCAGAGCGGCGCTAATTTTATTGGACCTCTCTGCCGCCTTTGATACGGTTCCTCACCAACTCCTCCTGGCTCGCCTCACTGAGATTGGCATCACTGGGGCTGTGTGGTCTTGGCTGGAGTCTTTTCTGGACTCCCGCTATCAGCAAGTCTGGATGCACCCGTACTCTTCTTCGGGCAGGCTCGTTCAGACCGGGGTCCCACAGGGCTCTACGTTGAGCCCACTTCTTTTTAACATCTATATGACCCCGCTGATCTACCTGGCCGAGGAGCTGGGTGCAAAAATTATGGCCTACGCTGATGACACCCAGCTCCTGTTCACATGGGGCAACTCGACATTAGAAACGGATGCAGCACAAAAATGCCTGGCAGCCGTTTTCACCTGGTTGGCTCATTCCAAACTTAAATGCAATGAGGGAAAATCAGAGATTTTACTATACAGTCAATTTCCAAACCAATTCACTGAATTGGTTTGGCCCCCTGATTTTCCCCGTCCCCTCTCTGAAGGTGGCCCAGCCAAGAACCTGGGCATCTGGTTCAACGAAGATTTGAGGTTCACAGAGCAGATCAAGCGATTGACGGGTGCCTGCTTCGGGACCCTCAGATCTCTGAGTAGATTCTTTCCTCTTTTGCCCCAGCCAGCTAAAGAAACGGTCGCTAGAGCCCTCATATTGTCCCGCCTGGAATATGCTAACGCTTTGTATCTGGGTTCTCCCTCCTTTCTGGTAAATAAACTACAGCTTATCCAAAATGCGGCCGCGAGACTCCTGCTGGGTATCTCTAGACGAAATAGCATAAGATCACAACTGGCCACACTTCACTGGCTGCCGGTGGCCCAAAGAGTCCAATTCAAGGCTCTGGTACTCACGCATCGAGCCCTTCATGATACTGGCCCTGCCTATCTCAGGAAAAGAGTGACTTTCCATGTCCCAAGTCGCCACCTTAGGTCGGCCTCCCAACGCCGGATGGTAGTCCCCCACTTCCGGCGAACCAGATTGGGCGGTCAATCTTTTTCGGTCAAAGCCGCTGCCCTCTGGAATTCCCTCCCATCTACTCTCAGGGACACCAGAGATCTTGGCAGCTTTAAGAAGCTCCTTAAGACGCATCTTTTTAATATAGCCTACTAAAGTTGTTATAGTCTGTTGTTCAGCTCTCGACTTCTCTGTGGTTATGCTTCGCGCCAGGATGCTCATGAGCAATTGTGCGCGTAATAAATATCCATATAACATAACATAACTGCTGCACGTCTCACAATGCTGCACGCCACACATTGCTGCACGCCACACACCTCTGCACGCTTCACACTGCTGCACGCCACACACTGCTGCACGCCACACACTGCTGCATGCCTCACACTGCTGCACGCCTCACACTGCTGCACATCACATACTGCTGCATGCCTCACTCTGCTGCATGCCTCACACTGCTGCACGCGGCACGCCACACACTGCTGCATGCCTCACACTGCTGCACGCCACTCACTGCTGCATGCCTCACACTGCTGGACGCTGCATGCCACACACTGCTGCACGCCTGACACTGCTGCACACAGCACGCCTGACACTGCTGCACGCCTCACACTGCTGCACGCCACACACTGCTGCACGCCTCGCACTGCTGTATGCTGCATGCCACACACTGCTGCACGCCTCACACTGCTGCACGCCACACACTACTGCATGCCTTACACTACTGCACACCTCACACTGCTGCACGCTGCACACTGCTGTATTACTCATACTGCTGCATGCTGCACACTGCTGCATGCTTACCACTGCTGCCCGCCTCACACTGCTGCACGCCTCACACTGCTGCAATACTCACACTGCTGCACGCTGCACACTTCTGCACGCCGCACACTGCTGCACGCCAAACACTGCTGCTGCCTCACACTGCTGCACGCCTCACACTGCTGCCCGCCTCACACTGCTGCATGCCTCACACTGCTGCACACCACACTGCTGTACGGCTCACACTGCTGCACGCCACACTGCTGCACGCCTCACACTGCTGCACACCTCACACTGCCACACACTGCTGCATGCCACTCACTGCTGCACGCCTCACACTGCTGCACGCCTCACACTGCTGCACGCCTCACACTGCTGCACGCTGCACACTGCTGCATTACTCACACTGCTGCACGCCTCACACTGCTGCACGCCACACACTGCTGCATTACTCACACTGCTGCACGCCTCACACTGCTGCACGCCTCACACTGCTGCACGCCTCACACTGCTGCACGCTGCACACTGCTGCATTACTCACACTGCTGCACGCCTCACACTGCTGCACGCCACACACTGCTGCATTACTCACACTGCTGCACGCTGCACACTGCTGCACGCCACACACTGCTGCATGCCACACACTGCTGCTGCCTCACACTGCTGCATGCCTCACACTGCTGCACGCCACACTGCTACACGCCACACTGCTGCACGCCACACTGCTGCACGCCACACACTGCTGCACGCCTCACACTGCCACACACTGCTGCATGCCACACACTGCTGCACGCCTCACACTGCTGCACGCCTCACACTGCTGCACGCCTCACACTGCTGCACGCTGCACACTGCTGCATTACTCACACTGCTGCACGCCTCACACTGCTGCACGCCACACACTGCTGCATTACTCACACTGCTGCACGCTGCACACTGCTGCACGCCACACACTGCTGCATGCCACACACTGCTGCTGCCTCACACTGCTGCATGCCTCACACTGCTGCACGCCACACTGCTGCACGCCTCACACTGCTGCACGCCTCACACTGCTGCACACCTCACAATGATGCACGCCACACTGCTGCACGCCTCACACTGCTGCACACCTCACACTACTGCACGCCACACTGCTGCACGCCACACTGCTGCACGCCACACTGCTGCACGCCACACACTGCTGCACGCCACACACTGCTGCACGCCTCACACTGCTGCATGCCTCACACTGCTGCACGCTGCACACTGCTGCATTACTCATACTGCTGCATGCTGCACACTGCTGAACGCCTCACACTGCTGCCCGCCTCACACTGCTGCACGCCTCACACTGCTGCATTACTCACACTGCTGCACGCTGCACACTGCTGCATGCCGCACACTGCTGCACGCCACACACTGCTCCTGCCTCACACTGCTGCACGCCTCACACTGCTGCCCGCCTCACACTGCTGCATGCCTCACACTGCTGCACGCCACACTGCTGTACGCCTCACACTGCTGCACGCCTCACACTGCTGCACACCTCACACTGCTGCACACCTCCCACTGCTGCATGCCACACTGCTGCACGCCTCACACTGCTGCACGCCACACACTGCTGCACACCACACTGCTGCATGCCACACACTGCTGCATGCCACACACTGCTAAACGCCTCACACTGCTAAACGCCTCACACTGCTGCACGCCTCACACTGCTGCATGCCTCACACTGCTGCACGCCTCACACTGCTGCATGCGGCACACTGCTGCACGCCGCACAGTGCTGCACGCCTCACACTGCTGCATTATTCACACTGCTGCATGCTGCACACTGCTGCACTACTGCATGCTGCACACTGCTGCACGGCACACTGCTGCACGCCTCACACTGCTGCATGCCACACACTGCGGCACGCCGCACACTGCTGCATTACTCACACTGCTGCATGCCACACACTGCTGCACGCCGCACACTGCTGCACGACACATACTGCTGCATGCTTCACACTGCTGCACACCTCACACTGCTGCACACCTCACACTGCTGCACGCCTCACAATGCTGCAAGCCTCACAATGCTGCATGCATCACAATGCTGCATGCATCACACTGCTGCAGGCATCACACTGCTGCACGCCTCACACTGCTAAACGCCTCACACTGCTACACGCCTCACAATGCTGCACGCCTCACCCTGCTGCACGCTGCACACTGCTGCATTACTCACACTGCTGCATGCTGCACACTGCTGCACGCCTCACACTGCTGCACGCCTCACACTGCTGCACACCTCACACTGCTGCACGCCACACTGCTGCACGCCTCACACTGCTGCACGCCTCACACTGCTGCACGCCACACTGCTGCACGCCTCACTGCTGCACCCCTCACACTGCTGCACGCCTCACACTGCTGCACGCCTCACACTGCTGCACGCCTCACACTGCTGCACGCCACACACTGCTGCACGCCACACACTGCTGCATGCCACACACTGCTAAACGCCTCACACTGCTGCACGCCTCACAATGCTCCACGCCTCACACTGCTGCACACTACACACTGCTGCATTACTCACATTGCTGCATGCTGCACACTGTTGCATGCTGCACACTGCTGCACGCCGCACACTGCTGCACGCCTCACACTGCTGCATTATTCACACTGCTGCCTGCTGGACACTGCTGCATGCTGCACACTGCTGCACGGCACACTGCTGCACGCCTCACACTGCTGCATGCCACACACTGCTGCACGCCGCACACTGCTGCATTACTCACACTGCTGCATGCTGTACACTGCTGCACGACTCACACTGCTGCATGCCTTACACTGCTGCACGCCTCACACTGCTGCACGCCTTTGTAGCGTGACAAGAATTTTAACCTGCCATTGCCTGTTTGCACAATCCTATTCTTTGCACAGAGGACGACAGCGAGTTAGGCTGCTCCTCCTATTTTTAGATTATTATTGTGTTTCTTGTCTCACGCGCTGCTTACTGGTTCACATCCACGAGGAAGTCAGCGAGTTAGGCTGCTCCTCTGATTCACCACTTACTTTGGTTGCCGAATCCCATGCTTCGTTCCACCACGGCTGGGTGCCGATTGAGTGGAGAGCTCATGGGGAGGTAGGCGGACCAATCAGGGACATTCCAGCAAGCCGGAGGGCGGAGACAGGTGCCCGCGCCTCCCGCTATTTCAAGCCGACATCACTAAGCGCGCAGCCTACCACTCTGAAGTCGCTGCTGCTACTGTGCGAGAGCAAGCTTTTCCAGCCTATTTTTAAAAACTTGATGTATATGTTTGTAGCGTGACAAGAATTTTAACCTGCCATTGCCTGTTTGCACAATCCTATTCTTTGCACAGAGGACGACAGCGAGTTAGGCTGCTCCCCCTATTTTTAGATTATTATTGTGTTTCTTGTCTCACGCGCTGCTTACTGGTTCACATCCACGAGGAAGTCAGCGAGTTAGGCTGCTCCTCTGATTCACCACTTACTTTGGTCGCCGAATCCCGAGCTTCGTTCCACCACGGCTGGGTGCCGATTGAGTGGAGAGCTCATGTGGAGGTAGGCGGACCAATCAGGGACATTCCAGCAAGCCGGAGGGCGGAGACAGGTGCCCGCGCCTCCCGCTACCCTTATTTTTCTTATTTATCCTCATGTGCTGGTGGGGGTGCAGTGGGCAGGCGCAGCGGGCGCTCCGAATGCGCGCCGAAGGTGCGCCTAAGGTAAGCCCGTCTGCGCCCGTCCGCGCCTGGACCGTGCCCAGTGCCGGTCCGGCTGCCCTTTCTCCCTTAGAAATCTTGAGTCCCCTGATTTATAGTCGTGACACGTTGATCTCCCTGAACCCAGGCTCTCATTTGGGTCTGCACAGGTGCTCGCCGAGCTCCGACACGATATGGGACTGTAAGGTCTGTAATTTTCACCTTCCCTCACGTCTATCACATTCATCTTCCAAAAACCAGAGTGAGCTTCCGATCAAGGCAGCTCTCATCAATGCCCGTTCTATGGTGAAACATGCTGAGAATATATTCGAGCTCATTAGAGACAATAATCTGGACATTCTGTTCGTCACAGAAACGTGGCTAAGCGATTCGTGTGCCCCAGTGGTAGAACTGGCAGTCCCACGTGGTTATCGCCTGGCTAGAGCCAATCGCACCTCAGGTAGAGGGGGCGGCACTGCTGTAATATTCAGAGAAATATGGGCTTTCTCCTGCGACAAATCTTTGAGTATGCTAGATGGTGAAGCCCTTGACTTCTCCTTTACTCTCTCTCCCCACTTTACCCTAGGAGGGACCTTGATCTATAGACCGCCGGGGCCGATTGGCTCCTTTCTGAACTCCTTGGGAGACACATTGACGGACCGTGCGTTACGTTTCCCAAAATTTCTCCTTTTGGGAGACTTTAACATACATTTAGATTCCACTAGCTCCTCGGACACATTGGGTCTTCAAGACCTTTTGGCCATAACGCACCTAACTCAGTGGATCTCGAAACCGACGCACTCTCGAGGACATGTGTTGGACTTGGTTTGTTTCAACTTTGCCTTGGTCCTCAATGATCCCCAGCCAGTTACCTGGTCCGACCATGCTGTGATTATCTTCTCCTGGTATGTGGCACTGCCATTCCACCACCCTCCCCCAGTCAGGCCCCTTAGTACGGAAAATTAATATTCCTGGACTGACGGAAGCCCTCACGCACTCCCACATGGATCGGACCACCAACCTAGAGAGCCAAGTGGATCTCTTTAACGCCTGGGTCAGTCGGGGGTAGAGACCATTTCCAAACCGGCTCGGAATATTTCCCGACGCATGCTACCTTCCCAACCTGGTATACGCCAGCGTTAAAAGAACTAAAAAGGTCCTGCAAAAAATTTGAGCGGCTCTGGAGGGTTGCATACTCCTCGCAAACTAAAGCAGACCTCCGTGCAGCCCAAAGAGAGTACTACACAGCAGTCAAGACTGCGAAAGGTGCCTACTTTGCGACTAGGATCCTAAAAGCGGATAATAATGACAAGGAAATATTTGCTATAGTTCAATGCTTTCTGTCACCTATAGCGGAGCATAAAAGGATCCCGGTTTCTGCCGAATGGTGTGAGGAGCTTTCTTCCTTCTTTATTAATAAAATCAGGCTCATTGAAGAGGGATTAGCTTTGACTAACGCTGCCTCACACCCTTTGGAGCCGGCATCTGGTGCCCCTGCTAGTAGCTGCCTTGCCAAATTCACTATGGTAGATCAATTGGACATCCTAGCACTACTGAAATCTCTAAAATCAGGCTCCCCCTCGGATCCATGCCCGGCAAGAGTTCTGGCGGGAGTAGCAGATTGTGTAGGGTCTGAGGTTACTACTATGATCAATTGGTCTTTACAATCGGCAGTGGTACCTAAGCAGTGGAAGCAAGCTAAACTCTTGCCTCTCCTGAAGAAACCCTCGGCAGACCCCGCTACTGCAGTCAATTATCGCCCCATCTTCTTGCTCCCGGCACTGGCGAAAGTCTGCGAAAAGGTTGTTTTTCGGCAGCTGAACGCCTTTGTGGAGGAGTCTGGTGCACTTCATCCGGCCCAGTCGGGCTTTAGGGCCTCCTTTAGCACAGAGACAGCCTTGGTGGAGGTGGTGGAAGCCATTAGGGAGTGCACGGACAAGGGTGGCAGAGCGGCGCTAATTTTATTGGACCTCTCTGCCGCCTTTGATACGGTTCCTCACCAACTCCTCCTGGCTCGCCTCACTGAGATTGGCATCACTGGGGCTGTGTGGTCTTGGCTGGAGTCTTTTCTGGACTCCCGCTATCAGCAAGTCTGGATGCACCCGTACTCTTCTTCGGGCAGGCTCGTTCAGACCGGGGTCCCACAGGGCTCTACGTTGAGCCCACTTCTTTTTAACATCTATATGACCCCGCTGATCTACCTGGCCGAGGAGCTGGGTGCAAAAATTATGGCCTACGCTGATGACACCCAGCTCCTGTTCACATGGGGCAACTCGACATTAGAAACGGATGCAGCACAAAAATGCCTGGCAGCCGTTTTCACCTGGTTGGCTCATTCCAAACTTAAATGCAATGAGGGAAAATCAGAGATTTTACTATACGGTCAATTTCCAAACCAATTCACTGAATTGGTTTGGCCCCCTGATTTTCCCCGTCCCCTCTCTGAAGGTGGCCCAGCCAAGAACCTGGGCATCTGGTTCAACGAAGATTTGAGGTTCACAGAGCAGATCAAGCGATTGATGGGTGCCTGCTTCGGGACCCTCAGATCTCTGAGTAGATTCTTTCCTCTTTTGCCCCAGCCAGCTAAAGAAACGGTCGCTAGAGCCCTCATATTGTCCCGCCTGGAATATGCTAACGCTTTGTATCTGGGTTCTCCCTCCTTTCTGGTAAATAAACTACAGCTTATCCAAAATGCGGCCGCGAGACTCCTGCTGGGTATCTCTAGACGAAATAGCATAAGATCACAACTGGCCACACTTCACTGGCTGCCGGTGGCCCAAAGAGTCCAATTCAAGGCTCTGGTACTCACGCATCGAGCCCTTCATGATACTGGCCCTGCCTATCTCAGGAAAAGAGTGACTTTCCATGTCCCAAGTCGCCACCTTAGGTCGGCCTCCCAACGCCGGATGGTAGTCCCCCACTTCCGGCGAACCAGATTGGGCGGTCAATCTTTTTCGGTCAAAGCCGCTGCCTCTGGAATTCCCTCCCATCTACTCTCAAGGACACCAGAGATCTTGGCAGCTTTAAGAAGCTCCTTAAGACGCATCTTTTTAATATAGCCTACTAAAGTTGTTATGGTCTGTTGTTCAGCTCTCGACTTCTCTGTGGTTATGCTTCGCGCCAGGATACTCATGAGTAATTGTGCGCGTAATAAATATCCATATAACATAACATAACTGCTGCACGTCTCACAATGCTGCACGCCACACATTGCTGCACGCCACACACCTCTGCACGCTTCACACTGCTGCACGCCACACACTGCTGCACGCCACACACTGCTGCATGCCTCACACTGCTGCACGCCTCACACTGCTGCACATCACATACTGCTGCATGCCTCACTCTGCTGCATGCCTCACACTGCTGCACGCGGCACGCCACACACTGCTGCATGCCTCACACTGCTGCACGCCACTCACTGCTGCATGCCTCACACTGCTGGACGCTGCATGCCACACACTGCTGCACGCCTGACACTGCTGCACACAGCACGCCTGACACTGCTGCACGCCTCACACTGCTGCACGCCACACACTGCTGCACGCCTCGCACTGCTGTATGCTGCATGCCACACACTGCTGCACGCCTCACACTGCTGCACGCCACACACTACTGCATGCCTTACACTACTGCACACCTCACACTGCTGCACGCTGCACACTGCTGTATTACTCATACTGCTGCATGCTGCACACTGCTGCATGCTTACCACTGCTGCCCGCCTCACACTGCTGCACGCCTCACACTGCTGCAATACTCACACTGCTGCACGCTGCACACTTCTGCACGCCGCACACTGCTGCACGCCAAACACTGCTGCTGCCTCACACTGCTGCACGCCTCACACTGCTGCCCGCCTCACACTGCTGCATGCCTCACACTGCTGCACACCACACTGCTGTACGGCTCACACTGCTGCACGCCACACTGCTGCACGCCTCACACTGCTGCACACCTCACACTGCTGCACGCCACACTGCTACACGCCACACTGCTGCACGCCACACTGCTGCACGCCACACACTGCTGCACGCCTCACACTGCCACACACTGCTGCATGCCACACACTGCTGCACGCCTCACACTGCTGCACGCCTCACACTGCTGCACGCCTCACACTGCTGCACGCTGCACACTGCTGCATTACTCATACTGCTGCATGCTGCACACTGCTGCACGCCTCACACTGCTGCCCGCCTCACACTGCTGCACGCCTCACACTGCTGCATTACTCACACTGCTGCACGCTGAACACTGCTGCACGCCGCACACTGCTGCACGTCACACACTGCTGCTGCCTCACACTGCTGCACGCCTCACACTGCTGCACGCCTCACACTGCTGCACGCCTCACACTGCTGCATGCCTCACACTGCTGCACGCCACACTGCTGTACACCTCACACTGCTGCACGCCTCACACTGCTGCACACCTCACAATACTGCACGCCACACTGCTGCACGCCTCACACTGCTGCACACCTCACACTGCTGCACGCCACACTGCTGCACGCCACACTGCTGCACGCCACACTGCTGCACACCTCACACTACTGCACGCCTCACACTGCTGCACGCCACACAGTGCTGCACTGCTGCACGCCACACACTGCTGCATGCCACACACTGCTAAACGCCTCACACTGCTGCACGTCTCACACTGCTGCATGCCTCACACTGCTGCTCGCTGCACACTGCTGCATTACTCACACTGCTGCATGCTGCACACTGCTGCACGCCGCACACTGCTGCACGCCTCACACTGCTGCATTATTCACACTGCTACATGCTGGACACTGCTGCATGCTGCACACTGCTGCACTACTGCATACTGCTGCATGGCACACTGCTGCACGCCTCACACTGCTGCATGCCACACACTGCTGCACGCCGCACACTGCTGCATTACTCACACTGCTGCATGCCACACACTGCTGCACGCCGCACACTGCTGCATGCCTCACACTGCTGCACACCTCACACTGCTGCACACCTCACACTGCTGCACGCCTCACAATGCTGCAAGCCTCACAATGCTGCACGCATCACACTGCTGCACGCATCACACTGCTGCATGCTGCACACTGCTGCATTACTTACACTGCTGCATGCTGCACGCCACACACTGCTGCACGCCTCACACTGCTGCATTACTTACAGTGCTGCACGCCACACACTGCTCCATGCCACACACTGCTGCACGCCTCACACTGCTGCACGCCTCACAACCCCACCACATCACTCAGGGACACCACCATATCACTCTAAGACACCACCACATCACTATAGGACACCACCACATCTATCAGGGACACAACCACATCACTCAGGGGCACCACCACATCACTCAGGGGCATCACTCAGGGGCACCGTCACATCACTCGGGGACACCACCACATCACTCTGGGACACCACCACATCACTCAGGAGCACCACCACATCACTCAGGGACACCACCACATCACTCACAGACACCACAACATCACTCAGAAACACCACCACATCACTCAGGGACACCACCACATCACTTTAATACACCACCACATCACTCAGCCCAACTACATCATCACTCAGCACCACAACAGCTTCACTCAGCACTACAACAGCACTGTCCTTGCTTGCTACCAACAAGCATTGCCACGGGTCAAAAAAGTTTGGGAACCACTGGTGTAAACTATTGGCTTTGTGAATAACAATGCTATTAATTTATATATTTTCAAAGCCAACACATATTTTAAAAAATTGTCATTTAAAATACCAATAGCTTACACTTTCCTAATGCGAGACCTATTGCATTGCAAATGCTTGTTGTTTGTTCCATTCCTGCAACAGTTCTGTCATGTAAGGTAACTGGTTCTTTTGTACAGTGCTCCGACACCTTCGGGTAAAGTCCGCGCCAGACCATCCCTCCCTACTGCAGACACTCTCAGCCTCTCAGGGCAGTTCTGTGCAGGCGCAGCAACTAGTGAAGGTGGGAGGGCGTGTACGGAAGGAGGGACAGACACTCCCACTTCACACACTGGGAGAAACGAAACTTAATTTCACCACTTCCTCTCGGGCCGGTAAAGAAGGAAACATGGCTGCAGAAAACCAGCTCCGGAGCCTGAAGGAGGAGGCCACCTGCTCCATCTGTCTGGAATATTTCCCAGACCCCGTGTCTTTGGAGTGTGGACACACCTTCTGTCTGTCCTGCATCACTCGGTGCAAGAAGGGGCTACAGAACGACTTCCCCTGCCCTCAATGCAGGGAAATATCTCAAAGTAAAACCCTCCGGCCCAAAAGGCACCTGGTGAACATGGTGGAAATCTCCAAACAGCTTCAGATACCGAGTGCGACCCCCCAGGAGGCGAATCTGTGCCGAGAACACGAAGAGAAACTGAAACTCTTCTGTGGAGACGACCGGGAGCCCATCTGTGTGGTCTGCAGCGTTTCACATGATCACAATCTTTACACGGTGCGCCCCATTCGTGATGCTGCCCAGGAGTACACGGTATGTGTGCTACAGAGTTGGGTTCGGGGTGGAACTAGGCTACATGGTGGTCCCCTTCCAGAGGCAGCCCAGGAGCCCACGCGTATGCAAATTTGAAATAGGTTTGGGGGAAGGTGTAGACCCGCCTCCGAGACTCCCCTTCAGTGTTGCTGGAACAGTTTTTAGGGTGGGGTGCTCCTTTTAATGTTACATCACTAAAGTCATGGGGGGAGGGGGGTGTTGAAAAATCCACGTGTCAAACAAGTGTAGCAAATGAACCACGCCCATTCAACAGGGGCCTGGTGAGGGAGCTGCCGGTGCACATTGCCACAAATATATTACTGAAGCATGGTTAGGTAGCGCGCTGTTGTTACTAGACAGCTCACCTTCTATTGAAATGGACAGTACATTTGCACACACATGCAGTTTTACTGATAAAACTATATAACGCGCTAATGAAAATGTCTGGAAATCGAGTTTGTGATTTTTTTAATTATTTCCTCATCACCCAGTAAAGTGTCTTGGTTTGATATTATTAAAATCTATGTTTCCATCATTCTTCAGAATGTAAAAAATTTGCTTGATTTGTACTTTCCGAACTGCTGATATACTTCGGAATAGTTGTACAGGTAATTTACATGTTTATATTGTCTTTTGTGTTAGGAAAAACAATTGACTTTTCTACAGCCTTTCCTTTCACACCCCCTTGTACCCCCACAAGATTGACAGATAGTTGATTTTACAAAAGCCTCTCACATTGTAGGCAGAAAAAAAAGTAACCACCAATCCGCATGTGCGCTTTAGAACAAGGAGTGGGGTGGGGCCGGGTTTCCAATTCAAGAGGCTGCAGAGAAGTAAAGAAAAGGTATGTGCACAGCTGCCAAGTTTTCCAGGTCCATGTGTGACATGTCACTAGTCCTTGACCCAGGGAACTAGGCCTCTATGTATAATTTGTGCTGGAGGGGTGGTTCAGGGAAATGAAAAAAATCAGAATGTTCTTGTCCCCATGTGTTCAAATGAGAAACACAAAGTAATATACATTTGTTTTTAAAAATTGTATTCGGAAATCTCCTTCAAAAAAAGTATAAAGCAACTGAAAGGCACTGCACTGTGTACTGCAACACCTTCCTCGTGGACTTGCCCTGCACCAGTGGTCTTTAAACTGTGAGGTGCCCCCTGTGCCTGTAGGACCTGAAGATACTTAAGTGGGGGCTCCAGGCGTTGGCTAAGAGAAGTACATTATCGGAGCCCCTTTCAGTGAGTCACGGGCAAGCAGGAGTTACTGGGCAAACCCGTGGTGGCTGAGGCCTTTTACTCCTGAGGTCCCGGGGCCCGCCTAGTATTGATCCTATACTATTTCCAAAGATTGTGGGTATGCCCTATTACTGCTGCTGTTTTCCATGTATAAGGAAATGAAATAAAACAAGTAAAATGACCTGATTTCAGATACTTTGTGGATTTCTACAAAAGGACATTCATTTAGGACGGGTTGAACCTCACATTGTGGAAATTTTGGATAATAGTTACAACCATTTGGCGTGCTTTGGTGTGTGTTGATCAAAAACTAGTATGGATCCTGCTCACCTGGGCCAAGTATACCTTCTGCACCTGACCGTCAGTTCTGTGGTGACAGATGAGCAGTCAAGGCTCCTTCGAGGGGTAGCGTAGATACACATCAGAGAACACGACTCCTAACTCAACGTGCAAGCAGTGCAAACAAAAAATCAATGTCCAATTAAATACTTGTTTCTATATAAAAATACATATTTTAATTCAAATTCTACACATGCAACGATAAACGACATTCAAAAGCAATAATACAATCCTATTCTAATCTGGTAGTTGTACGGCTACTGTCTGTCTGACTAACTTCAGTGCAGTGGGGGCTTTGATGTTATTCTCCATTCACTGATGACCACATTCAGGGAATGCCAACTATAAGGCGTACTCAAGTTTTCCCCTCTAACTCCTTTCAGAAGTTCTGTCACAAGAGTCTAGAGGGTCGCAGTACCAATGGCAATATGTCCTCCGGGGCCCCAAAGGCCCAGTTCATGGCTTACCTGCTCCAGGACTATGGAACCCTTCAGCGGTGCAGAAAAGTCCTGCTCAGGATCGACTAAGTCGGGCTGCACGCGGTCACAAGAGGCAGCATCCAGCAGGCCCTGTCTCTCTCCTCTGATCCACGCTACCAGCTGGTTCTAGCGATCGGGGTTGTTCCTGCTCCGATTATTGCAAGGTAAGTCACACTTCCCTTTTCTGGGGGAATGTTGATCTCCTTGCCCTGACAGGGCTCCCGCAATGTTCTTTGGTCCTCCGGCTTCCTTCGGTGCAATCCGCAGTATGTGGACCCGACTCCCTTGGTGACAGGAGCAGTTTCTTGGTCCTAAACAAGGGCCCGAACACTTGGCATCATCATCTAAGGCAGACTCTCCTAGCATACAGGGTCACCGCCACAGCACACACAAGTCCGTTCACACTGATCTAGATTTGATGTTCATGGTGCACACCCCTCTGGCACACAGGGCCACACCATGGGGTCATGCAGGCCGTTGTCTTCCACACAACCCTCGCTCCTCGGCTTAGTCCCCAACGGCATCTTCTTGCACATGGGGTCGCCGAAACAATCCAGCACACAGGCTATTGCCTGATTGGTGCAAAAGTGGATTCTTCACACCTTGCGCAGGGAGTCTCCACGATAGGGCTTCTTCCTGGACCTTGCTCCTTGCAACACTCTTCTCTTTCTCACAGGGCACACTGGTATTGGCAAGCTCTGGTCCTCCAGGTTCAAGGGCAGGGGTTCTTGGTTTTCCTGGGTGATGTCCCCCTTATTACATCCAAGCAAAAATAGGACACTGTTCCAAAGGCTAGATGCAAAAAGCCACCCAATGAAGAAAAAGAAAAAGAAAGAGAAGAGAGAGAAAGAGAAGAAAAACAGAGGTTCTAGGTAGGGTGGGCCCATCAATCAAGGGGAAGAACATGTCTTGCCTCTTGTTGGCCTCACACACCCCGGAGGGTGTCATGCTTCATCACTGGCATTTGCTCCTCGTTGGGACCGGCGCTGCAATACTCAACGGGTCCCCCAAAGGGTCACTTCATCGGAGGTCTTTTGAGGCATGCCGGATGGTGCATTAGGGTGTGTGGGTCCTATGTAAGGGTAATGAAAAAGCGTGCATAGTGGTTTAAAACTGTCAAAGGGTTGCCTTTCAAAAGGAAATGTGGGTAATAGCGCCCTTGACAGAATAAAAAACTCCTAATAGGAGTATAATCCCAAAAGGGCATATTATGCCTTGATGTCATAAAACTGTCAACATGTTTCGCGCCTCTGCCGCCGTTAAAGGTCGTTGGCGCTTCTTCAGGACCAGGATGTGAAGATAAAAAGAAGTGCACATGAATGTGGTTTAAAAAAAGCTGCTGTACGCGGAGGGACGCGGTAGGTGCAAAGGCACAGGCACCATTCACGACTTAGTCCAACTAGGTGCAGACGTCCAACGCTCACAGCCCTTGGAGGGACTCTCGGTTAGTCGGGAGATTTTGATCAGGAGCAGCACAAAGATCCGCCCTGACCTGCATTAAGGGTATTTATTAATTTTTTAACCACATTCACGTGTACTTCTCTTTATCTTCATATCCTGGTCCTGAAGAAGCCCCAACGACCTTTAACGGCGACAGAGGCGCGAAACATGTTGCCCTAAAACATAAAACACACACTCTACAGGGATCAAGTCCCAAAGATGTCCTAGTTGTGACTGCAGGGCTCATTAATATGGGAAAAAACATTGTCAACAAAGGAAACTGATTGTATACTTGCTGTACTGCAGCCAATGGCGTCATGAGCCTCTTAGATCAGTGGGGACCCTGTGTTATTTGCACTCTGTAAGGAAAATTGCTGCATTAGGTATGCGTCGGGGGTCTCACTCGGTGAGAGTAGGAGTGGCCTCTCAGAAGAGGCTATGCTGTATTTACATAAGTCAGGATACTACCTCGCATGATCGTCCCCCTCACGGCTCCGTGGATAGTGTGAAGCCGGGAGGTACTCTTATTTATACTATGCTTAATTGCCTAGATTTTTCCCGCCACTCGTGTGGTGTACATGGGTATCGGGAGCGCTTCTATTAGTGGTTTCTATTTAAAGAGACAAACAAGTCCCTGGTGTGGCTCTGGGTCGCTTAACCCGGAAAGGAAAGTGACGCGAGGCGTTGACACTAGAACGCTTGCTAACTGACTGTATGGGAAAGCGCAATTCTGATTGGATCATCCAGAGGCGCACGTATGATATTTGAAGAAAGATGCCGTGATGACAGATACCCAAGGGGGTGCGCGAAACTGGTGTGATCGTCACCCAGGCGCATCACAAAGGGCTGTGTGTTGATAAACACAGGCAAAAGTGAAGGGGCAGATCTAGTTCAATAAAGAACAAGGGTGTATTAAAAAAACTTAAACCGGCTCCAAACAACCAAGAATGACAGAAAAACTGATTCTGTCAAAAGAAAAAAGGAAAAACGAAGAGAGATGAAATTATGAAAAAAAAATTAAAATAAATTAAATTAATTTAAGGATAAAAACAAGCAGATATTGGCCAAGCTATTGCTGTACTCTCTGTGATGGTATGAAGCTGATAGGTCAGAAAAAGCCAAATACTAAGGAGATGTCTAAGCTGATTATGCTGCTGTTTTGTCGATGAGTTACCATGGTGGCACCCAAAGTTTATTCTAGTCAAGCGAAATGGCTCCAAGATATATTGTCATTTAGTCCTGTTATGTGGGTGCCCGGACGGAACACCCATACTGTTCTTTTTCCAGGAGACCACTCTCAGATGGTAGTTGTTCTATGATTGTCCAGTGTAGGTCGTTTACTGTGTGCGTTTCAGATAGGTAGTGTGTCGCCATTTTCGTGGTGCTTTTCTTGCATCGGACATTGCTCTTATGTTGCCCAATGCCTATTTTAACTCTAAACCGCAAGGGCATGTGATCATGTAAATGACGTTCCGGCTGTTACAAGTCGTAAATTTCCTTTGCTCCCATTCACTGCCATTCCTAAACTTAACCCATCTGCTTTTTTTAAGTAAGATGGCAAGTACTGCAGTTGCCACATGGGTGGTGGCCTTGGACTGGTTGTAGAGTCGGGTTATTGGTAGTTGTGACTGAACCTGGGCGTGGTTGTCCGTGAACGAGCATGTCCTTCAGGTTTCTGCCCCTTTTGTGTGCGAACAGCGATTTCTCAAGATTCCGTTTTCCACAGTTAAGGATCTTTCAATGTTTGTTCACAATTTTTTATATTTTGTTGGAATGAGTGTTGTAGGTTGTCACGTAGATTGGTCTAGCCTCTTGATCCTTAGGAACTTTATCTTCCAATAAAGCCTCCGTGTTATTGTTCCGCGCCCTCTTCATTGCTTTGTCGATAATTCGGACCTGGATCGTTCTGGTGGGAGAGCTTGGTCTTCAAGTTGGAGGCTTGTTTTTTGTAGTCTGTTAGGTTGGTACAGTGTCTCCGGAGATGGAGAAACTGCCTGTGCGTAGGTGACGCGGGTGAAAACTGTTGTATAGTAGCAGACAGTTCTTAGCAGTGGGTTTGAAGTGTGTGGTGGTTTTCAATGAGCCCCCGTCTGGGTATATGTTCAGGTCAAGAAATACTAGTTGGTCACGTGACGTAGTGCTGGTGAATTTCAGAAAATAATTTTGCTGGTTGAGCCATCCCATAAACTGCTCGGTTGATGGAATGTCTCCTTCCCTGATGACCAGCACATTGTCGATATACCTCTTCCAGGTCTTGATGGTATACCTGAAAGGGTTATCCTGATGAAGGATCCTGCAAGTCTCCTAATGGTGAACATAGAGACCAGTCAGACTGGGAGCGAAGGTGCTCCCCATGCTGGTCCCATATTTCTGCAGGTAGAGTGTGTCCTCATATAAAACAAGCATTTGCAATGCAATAGGTCTCGCATTTACGCGAGTTTAAGCTGTTCGCATTGTAAATGACTGACTTTTATTTATGTTTAAAAAAACGAAAACAAAAATAAAAGGCATTATCATTTGCAATGTCAATAGTTCAAACTCGCGTAAATGCGAGACCGATTGCATTGCAAATGCTTGTTTCTCAAGCATGCCAGGTGAAGTATTGAGATAGGGGAAGGACAGAGTGCTACCAGGCAACTACGCAAGAAATCATCAGAGGCATGGCAGGATCATACATACAGCCAGTGGCGTAAGATAATGTACACAGAGGAAATGACAATAATAAGCAGCTACATATGCACAAGAAGGTCATATGAGAGATCACACAGAAAAGAGAACAGACACAGGTAGCAGAGGGTGCTCACGTTGCTGATATGCACACCGCAAAATAAGGACAGCTACAGTGAGGTGCTTGCACGCAGTATGTGCCCATATGAGTCAGAAAGGAATACACGGTGCTCATCGTAACCAAGCACAAAAGATAGCAGAATATACTGCTGACATGCGGAGATGCACACATGCAAAACACAAGTAAGGAGGGAAGGGTGCTAACACGCAGCCATGTATCCAGGAGAGAGAAATGCAGGGCTCTTGCAGTGTAATGCACATAGGAGATACAAAACTAGCAATGAAACACTGCAAAGACACCCCCAGTGCAAAAAAACACAATCATTTGGAATGTTTGTGTTTTGTTTTGGCAAAGTGTTATACTAATCTGCCCTTGATGAAAGTCTCTTGTCATTATGGCTCTAAGCTCCTGGCGCACAACCCACTTGCAACTGTCAGACGGGTCTCTGTATGGTGCCAAGAACTCCAACAAATGAGAGCGCGAACCTCGAGCTGCCGCTGACGGTACTTCCGCAGGGACAGTCGCGCGTCCTCCCCCCTTAAAGGCTCAAAAGGATTATTTCCTGTTTAAAAAAAAAACACTGGAAAATAGGTATTTACTCCGAAATATAGTGCCATGACGCAGACACCGGCTTGTGTATTTCCAGGCAGTAGAGGTGGCATGAAGGGCAGCCACAGCCGGACCGAAAGGGCAGAGCAGAGAGGGCGGAACTGGTATACGAGGTGCCCCTGGAAAGCAGGATTGATTCTGGGCATATGAAGCAATCTTCCCGCTGAGGAGGACTTACCAAGCAGCTTTGACTCGGTCATTTTTACTGTTTTTCTCAATTACATGACGCACTAAACTGAACTAACACGGCTAAGTACGCCAACTCCAAATAAATGTTCTTTTAATCCTGAGGTATGCCCTGTCCACCTGGGGTTGGCATTGGACAGGGAGAGGCGTGGCTTTTCTTTTGCAATCCCAGCTTCCCCACTTAGTCAAAATGAGTGATCCTGGGCACAACTAGTTACCTTTGGCTGTACCTCAGTGTTCTCTGTTTCACTTGGGACTCGCTAAGTAAACAACCGGTAGTATTAAAACAATCGCAAAGCCTGCAAAAGCAAAAACCCTCTCCAGCCTGAGGCCACTATGACCCGATGAAGCCCGGGCTTTCTGCCCGTCACACCGACCCAACTTTGAATTCGCCGGTGTTCGCTCTCTTTAGGAGCTCAAACTCCCAAGTCTGCTTCCACCTCAACGTCAGCCCCAGGAAACACCTAGGCCGCGCCCGTGCACGCGCCCTGGGCGTACCTACGTCAGCGCCGTAGTATCGTGAGGGAAGCCCCGCATATGGTGATGCACCGAAGAAAACACCAGAGGAGTGCGGAGCCTGGAGAGCACAGCGAGGCGACGTGACAAAAGATCACGGTGAGTGGAGGGGGGATATGTGTGTGTGTCTGTGTGCGCGAGAGCCCGTGAGTGGAGGGAGAGGGGGAGGGGTGTACGCGCGTGTCTGTTCGAGTGTTTCTGTGCGTGTCTGTCTGTGTGCGCGGGGGTCTGTTTAAGGGGGGGTGCGTGTGTGTATGCAGTGTGTGTGTGCCTGTGTATGCGTGTGGCTTTGTATGTGCGCATGCGTGAGTGTGGCTGTGTGAGTGTCTTGGAGCATGGGAATGTGAGGCACGAGAAGGGCACGGCGCCGTACGTGCCCACGAGGTAAAATCTCCGGCAGGAGAAGCGCATGTCAGTCTGCTGTCCACATTCCCCCCAGAGTGATAACATAAGTTGTCGATTTAGACAGCAAAAGCACTCCATTACTAGATACTAGATTCCGTGGTGTTTGGTAATCCCACATGGAAGAGAAAAGAATCTCCTCAATGAAAATAATCTCCTCAATGATGTTGAGTGTCTCATCGTGGGACAAACTTATGTACAAGCTCTCCACGTCGAGCCCCAGTAGTAGTTGTCTTTCAGTGTCAAAAGTCAAATCTTGTAGCAGATGGAGTACTGCTTTTGTGTCTTTAAGGTAGGTGTTAGTTTGTTGGATTAGTGGGCGGAGGAAACAGTCAGCAAATTTAGACAGAGGCTCTAATATAGAGCCTATGCCCGAGACTATCGAGCGGCCTGGTGGTTGTACCAGGTTCTTGTGTATCTTGGGGATGGTGTAGAAATACGGGGTCCTAGGTGATTTTTGGATCAAAAACTCTGCATTCTTCTTAGACACCCAGTTGTGCGCCAGAGCTTCTTCCACCATCCCCGTGATTTGGATCCGTAAGGATTCTGTGGGGTCTTCCTGTAAGATCTCATAATTTGTTCTGTCACCCATTAATCTCCTGCATTCATCGTCATAGGCCGTTGTTGTCTGAATTACTATCGCCCACCTTTGTCAGCTGTTTTGATGGTGATCTCTTTGTTGGTTGCTAATTGTTGTATGGCTTCTTTCTCCATTCTGGTAGTGTTCTGAAAAAGTCTGGCAGTCTGCGGTCATCTGTCCTAGGTCTTCCATCACTGCCTTCTCAAACGTCAGTAGTTCGGGTAGTGTAGAGTCCGGTGGGATGAAGGTTTATTTTAACCGTAACCCCGTGTCAGATGGTTCAGTTGTGGTGGTATCCTTCTCCTTGAAGAAAGCCCGTAGCTTCAATTTCCTTATGAATTCTTGCATTTCCGCTGGATCTTAAATTTGTCCATCCTGTTTGTAGGTACAAAACCCAAACCTTTTTCTAGGACTCTTTTCTGAATCTCCGTGAGTTCATATTCTGTTATATTCACCACTAGTGCCCCTCTTGCTGGTGGACGCCTGGTTGTTGAGTGAGCTCGTCCTGCTCCTCGTTGAGACACATGGGTCCTCTACCTATTCCATTGTCCAGTGCACATTGTTGCCTGTCCTGTTCCTGCTTTGTTGGTGTCCCGGGTGTGATCCTAAAAAAGGCGGTGGTCCGTAGTAGTTATAATCGTAATCGCGTGCCCATTCTTGGTATGAACCCCCCCATTGGTGGTGGTAAACAGGGGGGCCCTCGTAGTTGCCCCATCCTCTCGATCTAGGATTATACAGTCTTTGGTATTGTTGCCCTCCTCTCTGGTTCCTGTATGAATTTTTCTTGCTTGAATTGGAAACGTTGGAACTCGTGTCAGAGTTATCACTTTACAGGTCACTGTTGAAGTCCTTTGGTACATAGTCATCCCTTGTGTACGGGTAGGCTCTCTCATGGCTGAAGTGTTCCTTATCCTTCTTTAGTTTGTTAAACTTACTTTGCTTGAGAGTGACCTCAAACTCCGTCATTTGTTGATTCAGTTCCTCCAGGCGTTTTTTCAACACTACATGAGATTGATAGGTCTTGAGTTGTACCTCCAGTTTTTTGTCTATTTTCAGTTTTTGTGGTGTTTGAGTGGCTGTCTTTATAATTAGAACTAACCAGTCTCTGGTACAGTGCCACAATATAAGCAAGCAGTCTTTCTTGAATGTCTTATCGTTTTGAAAAATGAAAGGTTCATTACGGTAATCAGGCCCTGAGGTGCCGCATTTGCCCCCAGGTACTCTGTCATGAAAAGGCCATGTAGCGCAGTCATAACTAGGACATCTTCGGGACTTGATCCCTGTCGAGTGTGTGTTTTATGATAAATGTTTGTCTCTTGTATCTGTTTCCCCCTTACCCCTTTTTTTACAGGACACTGCACATGTACGTATATTCTAAAGATTATTAGTAGATATTGTATATATCACTTTTTCAGGTCACAAATGCCACGTCTGGAGTAATTGTTCTTACCTGACATTTTTTTCTGTACATTTGTGTTTCCTTTTCAGATTAATACTAAGGAATTACCTTTTCGCAAAACAATTGTGACCATCATGTCATATTTTGCAACGTTTATTCATGAAATCTACACATAGCATTTCTTGTGTACAGACGTTATCACATGTTCCATGTGAGCAGGTTAGGGATCTGTGTACCCGTCCTGAAGAAGAAGTAACACGCTTTGAAACATGTTGACACACAAAGGAAGTTTTGTACATTAATATAACACACCTCCACCTCACCTTTTTTAACAATACTGGCACCGAGGCCTATTAAAATTATTTCTACTCCTCAGATGCTAGGTATTTTTTTAACACTCACTTATTATTCACTCCTGACCCTACTACTCACCCCCCTCACACTACACATAGTGGTAACATTAGTGCTCCCGCGTATCCGCTGGTTAGTAGCACGCCGCATTTCGTAGAGGTGCACGAAGACCCCTATGATGAAGCATGACACCAAGGGCCCTTTTGGTGTGTGAGGGGTATTTATCCGTCGCCAATCTCTTGTGGGTGGATTCAATTTGTTTGTTTATAATTGTTAGGGGAGGTCACCCTCTCGCCACTCCCTCTTTGGTATTTATGATTGTCTTTCACAGCAGGCAGGACTCCGACAACGACCAGATTTATGGGAGTTCACACCTGGATGTTGACTACAGTGATATGTTCGTCAAAAGGTTAATCCTGGGCTCCCAGCCCTACTCTTTATGATTCCCTTATCAGCCCCATCTCTCTCATCCTGAGATGTGTCCAACCCCCTTCCTTGTGATCTATCATTTAATCAAAGCGCTCTTTGAATGAACAGAGAGTGTGGTTCTCCCTTCCTCCAGTGCTTGTCCCTCCCAGCTTACAGGAATGCAGCAATACACAAATCTGTGTGGCGGGGATTAAATTGCTCCTCATGTCTTCACCAGGCAGGCTTGGCTTTCCAAAATGGAACTCGAGGTCCTCCATGTAATGTACTAGTGCAGGCACACTCACACTTGCTGTACACCCACAGCACACTTACTGCACAACACTTTCATCCTCTTGTTTTATGCCAAAACAATCAAAACTACATGCAGCAAATGCTTTCTATCTGTGCACACTGTTCAGTACTGCAGTCTTTCTGTATTGTATAAGTGTGTTATTTTAAAAACACACACTGCCTGCATACACACATTTACCATGTGCTTACTGTATAACACTTCCTCACACTTGTGTAGTGTAGTTCTTACGAGCACACATACACTCAGCACGGTTCCATCACACACGTGCTTACACGTGTATCTGATGTAGGCCAGGAGGGAGTTAAACACACAGCAGCAGAACTTTTAAAAAGGTGAGCGAGCCTGTAGGCCTCATTCCAGTGACAGGCTAAAAAAGTCCTTTTCTCTTCTCACCACACGGAATGCTGCCCCAATGCACTTCTGCTGCTTAACTCCTGGGGAAGGTGGTAGCCTTCCACCTCTGAGGGCAACGCTTTAGGCGTCCCTCCCAGTCCAACAAGACTGCAGTCTGTGAGACGGGCTATGTCAAGACGCACATGCATGATCCGTGTTCTCGTATGACAAAGAAATCAGTATTTGGGATCAAGACAAAGGTACAGTTGGGTACTCAGGATAGGGGTACTAGTCTCTTACCATGCAGGGGACTTTTCCGTCCCAACGCACATATTCTAACTTCAAAGAAAATGGGCAAACGTCTTGGTGAACATCGCTGCTGTGATTCTAGTAAAAGAAAACAGTAGGTGTGATTGCAGCTGTAATAGGTAATCAATAAACTCTTTAATCATTCATGTCCCGGCACGGGTAGGTGTAAAAACAAAGAATTAATATAAATCCCAACTTTCCACTCCCTCATTTCTGATAAATGAACTTGGTGGATCCTTTTATTGTGAAAGATCTGTCAACAGTATATTAACAATCAAATATATTTGAGTGTGCTTTGAAGAGGGATAACGGAATATATCTGCAATAGTTGAATTGTTAAATGTGTTCGGTGCTGTCCAGTGGGCCCATGTCATGTGTGTAACTTGCGGGGCAGGGAAAGGCAGGAGACGTGTTTTAGTTATAGTACTCCCAGGCTTTATTTGATGAAAAAGTAAGTCGGTACAGGTTTTCTTGGGAACTGTTCTCCGTGGGGATCGACTTCTCTCCAGGCGACTCTTTCCTAGCACCCCTTCTTCTCTTTTTCTCGTCGAACTCCTCCTCTTGGTTCTTTCGTCCGGCTCCGTTGTGACCCCGTCTCCGCCGGTGGGGAAAGACAAGAGAGGGAAGTATCAGGATAGATGCTTGCAGTGTTAACAGTTTCGGGGAAGGTGCTCTATAATGCTAAGGAAAATGAGTGATGTGAGACCTTGTGTTACAAAGGGCTCAGGGGATGTTTTTACCCATCCCTTTACTTCTAACCCAGCCCGCTATACGTGCACGCACCTCGCTTAGCCACTCCCCTCCTGGGGAGCGTCTGGGCGACCCGTAGTACTGCTGGCCTCCTGGCATCTGTGTTACTGCTGGGCTCCTTCGGGTCTCTGCCTCCGCGCTCTCTCGTCTCTCTTCCACCTCGACTCCCGGTCCTCTCCACTCCTCCTCTGTTACCGATGTTCCCCGCGTCTCCTCCTCCGCAACCGCTGTGTCCCGCGTCTCCTCCTCCGTCTCTTTCCTCGTTCTGAACTCTCCTTCACTTTTGCTCCACGCCGCACCTCTCCACTCTCTGACTTCTCCTCCAGTGTATAGACACACCTGTACGTTCTCGCTGACGTCCTTTAAGGCGGTACCGGACTCCTTCTCTTCGACTCTTCCGCCCAACCAGTTAAAGGGCCCGATACCTGCGTCCTCCTCGTCACAGCTGTACCGCTCCTCGTACCTGTTCCACGTAGGGGAAGGAGAGGGCTGTGGAAACAAGAGGGAGGGGTCACATGTTACAGGTTCGCACGGGGGTACAGGGTGCGGAGGCCACCCGTCCCCGTTACACAGTGCAACACCTTGTGTCTCTCCAGGTATTTTAACCAGCAGCACATTCATTTTGGTACCTGTAGGTTTGCCTTTTGATTTGCAAGGATCAGAAAATATATTGGCTAATGCAAGCACCCTTGGTTACAATGCAGGACCTGGATGAAACTTTCAAATGTGCTATCAGGCCATTTAGGAAAATTGCCAGCTACTTGGGAGAATGTGACAAGATAAAAAGGAACCATTCATTTTTTTTAAATATATTCTTTTTATTAACAGTGAAACTTCATTTTTTGTCAACATTTCCTTGACACCCTCTGAAGTCCATCACACGCTTTAGCTTCTTTGGTTAAAATATATTTTCAGTTTAAAATATGGTTTTAGGGGGGCGTGGCTAGCAGCTGACGAAGCTTAGGTAGGCTCCGTGCTCCCCGTGTCAACCCAGTCGATCCGCGCATAGATCCGGCGGCCCCGCTCGTCCCTGACCTGGAGCTGCAGTGGCGGAAGCACCGGAGGTCCGAATGAGCTGGTCCCGGGGCGTGAAGGAGGTTTCTGGGTCGGCTGCAGAGTTCGTGACTCTAGGGCTTGGTGCGGCGAGGAAAGCCGGGGCCTCAATTTTCGAGACAGCCCAGAGCCCTCCTACTGGCGAAGGGCTGAACACTGGAGCCCACCGGTGTATGTTGCGGCTGCCTACGTGTCCCGCGCCACTCTGCCTCATCTGCGGGGATCAGGAGACCACGAGGGACGGAGGAGTCACGGAGGTGAGGGAATCGGTGCCACACCGCCTATTATTTTAAAGCCGGGAGTGCTTAAGACATTTGAAGATACAACTACGGAGAGACGATTGACTGGTCTGGCCCTGGGTAGCGCCTGGGAATTGATACTGCGGAGGGAACAGTGAGACTTGGAAAAACGTGGTGAGCCGGGACCTCCAGTTTGGCGACGACCACTGGTTTAAAGGAGCGGCAGGGAGAGAATGGAGGCCTGGCTCCGACCTGTTGAGGACACTGTTTGACCTGAGGAAACGTTAGCCAAGGGGACCCAGTGACACACTTACTTATGGACGGCGAGACCCTGTTTTCCATACTTGCTCCAGGGAGATAAGGAGCTCATTTGTCCGGAGAAGAACGCTCGCAGGTACCGCCTAAATATCGCAAGGATCGGCATCATACTATATGCCTGGCAGGCGCTGTGGGACAATTGTGTTGCGTCTGGTCCCACCGCCCAGAGTCCTGGTGAGTGATTTTGCCTGACCTTGTGACTGAAAGCCCTACCCGAACTACAAACTCCGCTAGATCGGGAAAAGGCAGCTGCTGGAGGCGCAACTAGTGACTACAACGTAGGACTCTGCGCGGACGCAAGTTGCCGACTACAATGAGTGGCAGGAACTCCTGGGGCTCTAACCTGGTAAAGCTAGACAAGTTTGTCTACACCAAGACACAGACGGTAACACCAGAGGCGGGAATCACACCATTGCAGGGCGAGACTGCAGGCGCGGAGCAGGAGGTGACACTGCGTGACATCATCATAATAATAATAAAAGCATTTTATATAGCGCCTGGTTACACTAGAAAAACAGTGTGTCCCCGTGCTTAGTGAACAAAGGACAGGGCTGTTATCCGGGAGAAGAGAGGATTAGACGGATGGGAACCAAAGAAAGGGACTTATAGCTTCGGGAACAGATAGGTTTTTAGTTTTTGACGGTAAATGTTCTCTGATGGCTCCATCCCGAGTTCAATGGGTAGTGAGTTCCATGGTTTACTGGCCAAGTATTTGAAAGACCGTCCGCCCATCCGCGCCCGGTAAATTCTGGGCACTTAGAAAAGCATGCAGCCTTGAGATCTTAAATGCCGTTTGGGTTGATACTTGGTCATTAATTTTTGGAGGCATATTGGTCCTTTTTCTTGGGCAATGCAGTGAGTCAGGCACATAGTTTTGAATACAATGCGCTCTCGTATGGGCAGCCAGTGGAGGGTGGCTAGGGCACGTTTCCCTGAGGACTTTCTCGATAGGTTGAGTGCCAATCTAGCAGCTGCGTTTTGCACGCATTGCAGACGCTGAAGACCTTTTTAGCTCTGACCCATATACAGTGAATTACTTTAATCAAGATGGGGTGATACCAGAGCATGGATTAAAGTCTTTCTACTAGTTGCAGGGAGGGAGTCCAGGGTCTTACCTAGAGTCTTAAGGATCCCGTAACATTTGCCTGCAATCCCTCTGGTGTGGTGTCCGAGGGACAGAGTAGAGTCTAATCTGACTCCTAAGTTTTTCACCTGCTCTAAGGGCTTTGGAATAGCGCTGAGTTATGATGGACACCATGCAGACGACCAGATGGACGGAGTCTTCCCCAGCACGAGAAGCTCCGTTTTATTCGCGTTGAGGCACAGACAGTTGGTATTCATTCATCCATCTAGCTAACTCACTGAGGCATGCCGAGAAACTAGCCAAGGCTTCCTCGGGTGGTCGAGATAGTGTCACCACCAGCTGAGTGTCACCACCAACTGAGTGTCCTCAGCGTATGACACTATCTCGACCCCATACGCCTCGACTATCTTGGCCAAGGGTGCCATATAAAGATTGAAAAATGTAGGGCTCAGGATTGAGCCCTGCGGCACCCCGTGCCTGAGTGCTCGTACTTCCGATTTGAAAGGAGGGCAATGGACTTGGAATTGCCTATTTGCCAGGAACGCGCGCATCCATTCGTGAGCCAGGCCCTTAATTCCAACCTCGCTAAGATGCGAGAGTAGTAGGGGATGAGATACGGTGTCAAATGCCACGCTCAGATCTAATAGGAGGAGCGCAGCTGTCATCCCCTCATCTACTCTACCTCTTAATAGCTCCGTGGAGAAGAGAAGAGCTGATTCGGTAGAATGATACGCTCTGAATCCTGACTGCGAGGGTTGGAGATAAAGACCCTCTTCTAAATGCTTGATCAGCTGGGCATTGACTATCTTTTCCACCACCTTATCGCAGAAGGGTAGGAGCGATATAGGACGATAGTTGTCCAGTTGGGTTATACTGAGATTGGCCTTTTTCTTGATAGGGATAACATGCACTGTTTTCCAGTCTTGTGGTACGTGGCTCGTCTGACACGATAATTTAGCCATATGGCTTATATGATTTACAAGAAGTTCAGCCTGGTTTCTGAAGATCTTGGGGCTAGCTACGTCTTTGGGCGAGCCTGATTGGATACTATGGATGATTTTCAGCAACTCAGTGTTATCTGGCACTACAAATTGGTTTAGGTGACAAGTATTTGTCGGTTCAGCATTAGTGACATGGTTAGTAATCGGCCCATCCATGACCTTTGGAAAAGTTGTATAGATATTCTCAACTTTTTGGACGAAGAAGTCCGCTATCGCTTCACAAGTTGTTGTAGAGTGTGTATCTGGGGCTATGGTCCTATCAGATGAAGTGAGTTCTTTGTAGATAACAAATCATGGCGACATTAAACAAAGTGGACTCCCGCATTGAGACTCTTGCGGTGGATCTGTCCTTAATCCAGGCCGACTTCAGTAAAATGTCGACGAGAATGTCTGTCTGCAGTCGAATCTGCCACGGAAACATTAACAACTGATACCTCCACTCTCAAAAAACAGGTGAATCGCCTCCTAGCAGAAAATAAAATACTTGTGGCCAAGCTGGAGGACGCGGCCTATTCTGGCCCGTATTTTTAACTTTCGGGACAGGGACGCGATACTACAGGCCGGGCGTGACAATGCAGACATTGAGTGGGCAGATTCAAAGGAAGATAGAGATGTTTGCATGCTATCTTTGCAGGCGGTCTTAGGTTAAACAGTTCACTTGAGCTGTATCCCCTTAAGTATCCTGGTAAAGAGGCAGGGGTTGTGGCCCCTGGTCCCATGCGGTCGCGGACGGGCGCAGACGGGCTTGCCTTTGGCGCGCCCGCTGCGCCTCCAGGGTAAGAGCTCCATTTTGTACTGGCCAGGGCGTGAGGGCGGGAGGGGCTTAGCACTAGTCTGCTATCCCTCGTCTTGCTCCTCACCCATGATGGCGGGACCCTAAGCAGCACCTACCCTGCCAATGGGAAGGGAAACTGTTTAATCTAGTCTCAGTCTACATCCCACCATCCTTACATGCAATGGCACATTCTGCACTTACTACATTTTTGCTTGCTCTACCGGATGCGACAATGGTGATTGGAGGCGACTTTAATGATATAGTGGACGGCACAATAGATGGGCACCCCACTAAACCATGTGCACCGAGTGGTCACCGTATGAATGGGCTAATAGAGGTCTTAGGGCTCACAGACGCATGGTGGTATAGGCACCCAAACAATACACCTTCCACTCAGGGGTTCACAATTGCCTCACACGCATTGACTACTTCCTGGTCTCAGTGGACGGCCTGGGGGGGGTGGTGGAGGTGGACATTCACCCTAGGGGTATATCCGATCACTCACTGATACTGCTTTCATACTCACGCCATCAGACTATTAAGCGCCGCACTTTTCCCATTTTCCCATTCATCCTAGTTATTTGCTCATACCTGAGGTATTAAAGGGGCTTACAGACACCACAAAAATTTTCTTTCAAGAAAACGCAGAGTCGGTGGAGTCACCCTGCATTTTATGGGAGGCTTATAAAGTGGTTGCGCCTGGGCAAGCTATAGCATCTATCACTGGGTATAAAAGGGAAAAACGGGCTGAACTGGATGGTATAGAATTAGACCTAGATAATGCAACAGTTCAGCATGCAGAACACCCGACGCCCCATACCGCACAGAGGGTGCACCTTCAACAAAGCGAGTTTATGGCGTACCAGAGATAAATGATCACTGCCAGACTTCAAGCCACGCGCCACAGGGTGTATGAGCTAGGGGATAAGGCGAGCAAAATGTTAGCCTGGCTAGATAAAAAGGAGAAAGCAGATAGGGTGATTGTGCAGCTACGTGCGTCAGCAGGCTCTCTAGTAACTGCTCCCAGTGATAAAGTGGCAACATTGGCTGACCTTTTTGAGCAAGTATATGCCTCACGCTCAACATTCACGATTGAGGAAGCGCATGGGTACATTAAAGATATTGCCATGCCGAAGCATACACCAGAGGCGGCACTACTTTTAGAAGCTGACCTCTCAGTGGAGGAATTGCAGGCAGCTCTTGGCTCTCTAGCATCCGGTAAGGCAGTGGGGCCAAACGCGTTCCCAATCGAACTTTATAAGCAAAATGTGCATTTGACGGCCCCCTCCCTCTTGAACATGTTTCAAGACAATCTTCAGGCTGGAGAACTGCCACGCGATCAGCGGCTGGCCACCATTATAACGATCCATAAACCGGGCAAACTCTGGCGGATTGCAGCTCCTACCGCCCAATCTCTTTGATCAACGCTGAACCCAAAATACTGGCCAAACTACTGGCGCTGCGATTGACCCGCCACCTTTCGTCTCTAATAAATCCTCACCAGTCCGGGTTCATGCCCCAGCGAAGCACAGCACTCCACTTACGGCGGTTACATGCAGTTTTGGCTCGGAGGTCTTACATTCAGGAACCCGCAGTCATTCTCTTGCTCAACGCCAGTATGGCGTTCGATACGGTGGAATGGCCGTATTTATTTGTAGCGTTGCGACACCTGGGCTTTGGCCCAAAGTTCTGTGCCTGGATTCGTCTGTTATATAATAACCCCCTGGTACATGTGGCAGCTAATGGGCACATCTCAAGGGACTTCCCGCTATCTCGAGGAACACGACAGGGGTGCCCACTATCCCCCTTGTTGTTTGCGCTGGTTCTAGAGCCGCTGGCGGCGTGGATTAGATGGGAGTCCTCCATTCGTGGGCTTCGGTGGACTGCCACCTGGGAAGATCACATATCAATTGTATGCAGATGATGTGTTGCTGTATTTAACCTCCCCCAGAAAATCCATCATGGAGCTCTTGGACGTGTGTGAGAAATTTGGTAGGCTGTCAGGGTACACTATTAATTGGTCCAAGTCCGTCTTTTATGTACTGACCGGTCCGCCACCGCTGCTGCCTGCAGATTGTCCGCTGCGGATTACTGACGAAGCCATTAAATATCTGGGCATTTACGCAATGCCTGACCCCAACAAGTTCTTTTTAAAGAATCTAAAGCCACAGTTGGAACGCTTCAAGCGCGATGTGGTGATATGGCGTAATCTTCCCGTCACACTGCTGGGTAAGGCGGCACTCTACAAAATGATGACGCTCCCACGTTTTCTATATGTCCTCAAATACACCGTTTCTAGTCCCGCAGGATTACTTCAAAGCCATAGCGGCCGAAGTTTCCAGTTTATTATGGGGGAACAAACTGGCACGGATTGCCCAGGACAAATTGGTGCGCAGCTGGTACGATGGGGGGATAGCGCTTCCAAACGGGCAGCTCTATTACTGGGCGGCGCATCTTAAAATAATCAACTATTGGTTACATGCCCCACAGGATGAACCGGCGTACCAAGCAGACAGGCAGACCATAGAAGGGGAAGGACTGATGGCGACCCTATATAGAAAGCGTAAGCCCCCAGGATTGATTGGCCCTACGGCTCACACAATTCATATATGGTACCAAGCGCGGGCCCGATTAAAGTGCGTAGGAACTATCACACAAATGACACCACTGTGGGACTCCCAAAAGCTGGGCTGCCTTCGCAACAGTAAAGGGTTTCAAAATTGGGACAATATTGGTATTTCCGTAGTGGGTGATCTTTGGAAAAAGGGTGCAGTGGTAGAGTTTATGCACTTACAAGCTCAATACGGCATGGCGCAGACAGAGAAGTTTAAGTATCTCCAAATCCGACACGCGATTCAGGCAGCCATAGCACCGGGCACTTCCTTACCAGAGGCCACCCCATTGGCGGATAGGCTCCTGACTGAACACATGACGAGCAGGGCGACGTCCTTTACATACCGCAAATTAGTCAACAGTTTGCTAGACCAGACATCCAAGCTGAGACAGACCTGGTCCTGGGCTGTGGGCAACTTTGACGAGTCAGAATGGGAGGAAGCCTGTCATCGCCACGTGAAACGGCCAAACCCTCTAGGCTCCGGCTGGTCCAACTCAGTGTTACACCACACGTACCACACTAGAACAACACTTTATGTAATCGGAACAGCCCAACACCGATACTGCTTATGCAAATGTGGGGCTGAGGGTACATTTTACCAGACTATCTGGGACTGTCCACAAATTGCGGCATATTGGGCCAAGGTAATGCGCACCATCTCCCAGACAATAGAAATCTCGATCCTGCCAGAACCAAGGCGCTGCCTACTGAATGTGTGGGAACCGAATGACCTCAATCATTAAGAGCAAGACTGGGCTATGCTGGGTATGACGATGGCGAAACGCAACATTGCTATGTTGTGGGGGTCGGAGGTACTGCCTACGCTCCAAAAATGGTGCAGGGATATGGACGAGGCAATGGTGGCCGAAAAGGCAGTTTTTATCCATTGTGGGTCTCCTCGAAAATGGGGGAAGGTGTGGGGGGTATGGAACAGATTTAGAGGATACATCTGTGACCTGCCAGAAATTGAAACAGAGGGTGTTTCCCCGTAACAGGGCGGTACTGTCAAGGGAGGTCGGGGAAGGGGGTCATGTATATTGGTTTTTTAATCTGTGGGTGTGACAATGTGTAGCTTGATGTGATTGCAGCCAGTAATGAATATTTGATGAATGTAATTTTGCCCTGATTTTCAAATCAATAAAAATATTATTTGAAAAAAAATAATATATATATATGATTTTAAGGAAAAATACGCCAGTATATTTCTCTTGGGTAATTATTTTAATATGGTCCTGTCACTAGAGTTGATATATTTCTCACTGCATACATTTAGTGTGATGACTTTAAAAGCACTTCTGCAGGCAGAGCTAGGATGGCAAAGATGGCGGACACTCATTTTTGAGCTCCCGCTCCTGGGATAATACATGCCACATGGAATCTGAGCGCTCGACATCTTGAAGGTGGTGCAGGGCTGCAGAACACCACACCAATGACCCAGGCACACACTGCATGGACTTGGAGCTTGGCGCTTGCAACAAGATGGTGTCAGTCAGTCAAAACAAGCTTTATTCGATTACATTTAGAATCATAAAAGCAACAAAACAACATGTATTTAAAAATTAATTACAATTTGATAAAATTCATTACAATTTGATAAAATTCAAGATGGTGACTGGAGCTGCATGCTGATTCCTGGCTTTGTGCACTGTGGCAGACTTCTTTCCTGGTGCTCCCAAGCTGTGGGGGCTGGCGAACGCCTGCCGGAGAATGCCCCCGGCTTTCTCTTGGCTCAGGTTGCTCCTAGCAGTACCTGGCTCTTGGCTTTGGGGGGGTGGGGTTGATCAGCCTGGGCTGGCATCTTTGAGGCAGTGGCAGTACCCTGCAAAACACCAAATGATTGACCCAGGGACACCCCCTGTGGGGACTGGTAGCTGG
The DNA here is from genome assembly GCF_964263255.1 of Lissotriton vulgaris. NCBI lineage: Eukaryota > Metazoa > Chordata > Amphibia > Caudata > Salamandridae > Lissotriton > Lissotriton vulgaris. Next base: position 867,521 of record NW_028251556.1, on the reverse strand, counting down.
GTGCCAGTAAAAGGATGGTGTCTGGGGCTGCACGAGCAGTGGATGTCTCCTTTCTTGGTGCTACCAAAGCTATGGGGGGCGGTGAATGCCTTCCGTGGTATATCCCCGACTGCTACCGACTATTTTTGCTCCTGACAGCCTCTGGACCCTGACATAGAGAAAAGTGGACGGGCCTGAGATGCTTGACCAGGGTTGGAGGGCCCGTGACTGGCCATAACTAAATACCCAGGCCTGTGTAGCATCAAACAAAGGGCCTCGCACTGCAAATTGACTTTCAGCCACTTGTACAATAGCGGGAACTTTCTACTGATGCTGCATGATCTGTCGGGGCCTGATGTGGGCTGGCCCTGGTTGTTGTTCCTAGCAGCCCTCTGCTTTTGTCCACAGAGGACACAAATCGACCTTTGGGGACCAGACTGGGCAGAAGGGCCCTTGTAGACCATACAGAAGCACAATTATTTCCTGACAAAATTGTTAATGCTCAAAACTGTCCTAAGACGCACTTCAATGTGGTTAAAGAACTCTCCAACCCTCAGCAAAACACCTCCAGCCCCCTTCTCTCTCAATTTCAATGGGGAGAGCTGGCCCAGTTCTTCATCAAAAAAGGTGTCCGGTATCCATCTCCAGCTTTCCAAGGACCCTAAGGGGGATGTGCAGTCTGTTGTGTCTGCCGCCTAATGTTGCACCTCAAATGGTACCCAAAATGGGCATAATTACATCATTAATATACCGAGCCCAACCTCTAAATTGAAGCTGTGGTCCTCTTTGGATATCTCTACTCTCCAGGTCATTTTACAGTCCATGAAATCAGGCTCTTCTTTGGATCCCTTACCCCCCAATAACCTCTGCCTCCTGGATGCCAAGTTACTATAGGTGGTTGTGAATCTCCTTAACTCCGCTCTGTGAGGGCTATGTTCCACAGAACTGGAAGCATGCCATGGTGCATCTGCTCTTTAAAAAACCCAATCTTGATCCCATCAGTTGGTCGAGGTTTTGACCAATTTCTCTGTTGCCTATTTTCTCCAGAATTTTAGAGAAGCATGTTAACATACTGTTTACAACTTTTGTTCAAATCTGTTTTTATTGTGAACACAGCGATAAGCCTACAACCCCGTGCTGGGGCCGGCCGCGCATAAAAGAACTTGTAGGTGTGTGCCACCCAGGGGGGGGGTTGGAGCATTAACACAGCGCCCTGCCTACAACCCCTTAGAGGGGGCCGGCTGCGTGGCTTAGGGGTAGTGATGGCAAGAGTTGGCCACATGCGGGTGCTGCACCGTTGTGCGGGGGAGGCGCGCATGGAAGTGATAACTGCAGTGTCACGTTTTCTAAAGGCCCAACGGGGCTCAAACTGCCCCTTAGGGGGGCGGAAGCCAGAGTGGCAAGTAGGAAGGAAGGAAAAGTCGGAGGAAGGTTTAGCAGAGGCGAGAAGAAGAGGGGCCAGGGGGAGAGATATCAGCTGCCGGTAGGGGGGCAAAACACAAGTGGGTGTGCGGTGTGGCGGGGCGCAACAGTGCCTGCACTGGGGGGAGCAGTTAAGGGCATAGTCTGCTCGGGTCGGCAGGGATAAGGGCGTCCTCAAATAGATGCAGAGCACGAAGCTTAGGGGGCATGTGGCGCGCGTAGCTGATGGAGCACAGGTGGCGCACGAGGGGTTCCCACACTGCCTTGAAGCGCACGCCCCTCATTTGTATCCGCGCCGTGAGCAGCTCCATAGCCAGGACCTGCCAGAGGCGCACAAACCAGGAGGCTATCGGCGGCGCTTCAGCCCGCTTCCAGTATAAAGCGATGAGTTGCTTGGCAGCGCCTAGCATGTGAAGCGTGAGGATCCAGTCGCTGCGCGTGAGGGCCCTAAGCGCAGGGGGTCGAATGCCCAGCAAGAGCGTGCAGACCTCTTCAGGCAGGGGGAAGCCCAAAACCCTCTTGATGTGGCTGAGGACCTCCTTCCAGAAGACAGCTAGGATAGGGCACGTCCACCAGATGTGCACGAAGTCTCCAGTCGCAGTGCCACACCTCCAGCACAGCGGCGAGGCAGTCGGGAACATTTTGCTGAGTCTCAGGGGGGTATAGTACCATTGCGTAAGCATCTTGTAGGCGTTTTCCCTCTGCGGAATGCTGCGAAAGGTTTTGGGGATGTCGTTCCACAGCCTGGCCCACTGAGAAGGCGTTATGTAGGCACCTGCCACCGACTGCCATTGCCTCTGGTAGGGGTGCGCGGGTGGAGAGGTGGGGTGCTGCAGTATGTTATAAATCTGGGAGATAAGCCTCTTCAGCCCCCCTAGGGAGCGTGCCAGTTTCTCGAAGGGCGTATAGGCCCTGGTGGCAGCCCGGTACACGTCATCTCCCATAGTCCAATGGCGCAGTTGGGCGTACTGTAGGCCGGCGGTCGAGGGTAGACCGAATTCCTCCCTGCAGTCGGGCCATGATTTAGGTGATCCTCCAAGAAAGAGGTCTCCTATAACTCTGCAGTCCCCTTGTGTCCAGCTCTCAAAATCGCGGGTCCGGGCTGCGGGGGGGAAAGTGCGGGTTACCAGCGATGGGGGTGTGCGGAGAGGGGAACGCGGTAAGGATTTTGGACACCGCTACCCTGTCCCAGACGTCCAGGACCGTTTTCGTCGGAACCGCCATATACGCACTCCTGGAGCGCGCCACGCGCGGCAGCCAAGGCAGGTCCCATATGGTGCGCCCCGTGACCACCCGGTCCATGTGGAACCAGTGCTTGTCGCTCTCGCGCGCACCCCATTCTATGACAAACCGAAGATGCGCCGCCCAGTAGTAGTGGAGAAGGTTCGGGCAGGCGAGGCCACCCCTATCCCTCGGTTCAATGAGGACTTTCTGTAAAAACCGGGGGCGTTTACCTCCCCAAATAAACGACGTGAGGTCACGTTGGAGACTCTTAATGCAGTGGAGCGGGATTGGGGTGGGCAGACATTGAAAAACATAGAGAATACGGGGGAGGACCGACATCTTGACCGCGTTGAGCCGCCCTAGCCAGGAAATCATCAAGGGCTTCCATTTTCGCAGGTCCGCCAGGACTTCTTTGCGGCAGGACGCCCAGTTCCGCGCGGACCAGGAGTCCAGGTGGGGCGTCAGGTCCAGACCCAAGTACTTGATGTGGCTCTCCGCCCAACGGTAGGGCGCTACCCCTTTCAGGAAATTGACCTCCTCCTCAGGGATGGTGAGGTTGAGCGCCCAGGATTTGGTGTGGTTAATTTTAAGGCCAGACGCTCGTTCAAATAGGGAGAGGGCATCGTGCACCGCCGGGAGGGAGTCCCGAGGGCGTGTAAGGATCAGATCATCAGCGAACAGCGCCACCTTGTTGTCACGTCCCCCGTGGGGGATTCCGTGAATGTCAGGAGTGCGCCTAATCAGCTCCGCTAACGGCTCCACCGCGAGGGCGAACAGGAGCGGCGAAAGCGGGCACCCCTGCCTCGTGCCCCTGTGAATCGAGAGCGGCGGTGTTAGCTGGCCGTTGACCCGGATTCTGGCCTGTGGTCCGAGATAGGGGGCCATGCACCTGGCGATCATTTTAGGACCAAAACCAAGTTTCTGGAGGACTGCTCTCAAGAAGGTCCAGTCGACCCGGTCGAAGGCCTTCTCTGCGTCCAGCGAGAGAAGGCAGGCCGGGATGTCCCAATGTCGCACCTTCCCCACTAGATGTGCCAACCTGCGCACGTTATCGGCCCCCTGTCGATCCCGAATGAATCCCACCTGGTCCGGGTTTATCAATCCCGGCATGTACGGGTCCAGCCGTTTGGCCAGGATCTTGGTGTAGATCTTAAGATCGGTATTCAGGAGGGCGATAGGAGGCGCACTGGTCGGGGTCCTTCCCAGGTTTAGGGATCAGGGCGATCTCCGCCAGGCCCATATCTGGGGACGGGCCAGTGGTGTCAGAGAAGGAACCGTACAGCCGCAGCAGGTGCGGGCGGAGCTGGGTCAGAAATAAGCGGTAGAAGGTCAAGGGCAGACCGTCCGGTCCCGGGGTTTTCCCAGGGGGGAGGTCCTTGACGGCCGCTGATATTTCCTCCTCCTGCAGGGGATCTTCCAGTGCAGCCGCACATGCCGGTGACAGCGGAGATCCCTCGAAATCCGTAAGAACGGCCTCCCGCGCCTCCGCAGAGGTAGGCTCCTCTGCATACAGGGAGGAGTAATAGGTGACAAAGGCCTCCTGCTTGGCTTTTTCAGTGGTGGCGCAGGTGCCATCCTGCCGCCTGATGTTGGCGATGTGGGCCCTGGCTGCACGTGCCCGCAGTCTGCCTGCCAGCAGGCGTCCTATTTTGTCCCCGCCCTCGTAGTAGCGTTGTTTGAGCGCCAGCAGGGAGCGCTCTGCCTTATTGGTGCGCAGCGTGCGGAGTTGCCCCCTGAGGTTGGCGAGCGTTCTCTTAGACGCCTGCGAGGGGGAGTCCCTGTCCCGAGTTTCCGCTTGTTTGATCTCACTGGCCAGGTCGGTTTCTAGCTTAAACGCCTCCCGCCTCCGCGCCACCGCCAGGGAGGTAATGTGGCCCCTAATGGTGGCCTTAAAGGCATCCCAGATCGTGTGGAAGGGCAAATCCGGGGTATCGTTAATGGCGAAGTACGAGTCTATGGCGTCACGGATGCGAACAACATCCTCCGGGTCCCGAAGGATACTCGGCGGGAGTACCCACCTCCGCTCCCGAGCGGCATGGGCCAGCGAATCTTGTATCAGAAGTTCCACATGCGCGTGGTCCGATAAGGAAATGTCGGAGATAGCGGCAGTCAAGGAATCTCGGGTCAATTCAAGGGAAGTAAAAAGATAATCTATACGGGAGTACGTCCTGTGGGAGTGAGAATAAAAGGAGTAGTCCCGGGTTTCCGGGTTGTGGTAGCGCCACACGTCCACAAGCCCCAGGTCTGTAATCTGCTTCCTAAGGGCAGAAGACATTGCCCCCGCGCCATTAAAGGAGGCCCCCGCTCGGTCTAACTCCGGGTCCCACACTAGATTGAAGTCCCCGCCCAAGATCGTGCAAGGGTCGCCTGGTGGGAACTGGTCCCGCAGAAGCGCTTGGAGGTATTTATCCTGCGACTGGTTGGGCGCATATACACAGCCCAAGGTGAACTGTGCACTACCCATCTGCACCGTGGCTCGGAGGAAACGCCCGTCAGCACTCTTGAAGGGTTTCGTGGGTCCCCGTCTAAAGCCAGCCCTGCAGAGAATTGCCACCCCCGCCGTTTTAGTGTCAGAAGAGGCCCAGAACTGCGTGGGATATCTAGGGTGCGCCATGCGCCTGGTATCCCCCTTCAGAAGGTGCGTCTCCTGGAGGAGGATAATGTCAGGGGAGTGGTGCAGGAGATAGCGCCATAGCTGATTCCGCTTGTTGGGGGAGTTGAGCCCTTTAACATTGAGTGACAGGACCTTCAGGGGTGCGGGGATGTTCGCCGTCATCGCACTAAGGGGGGCGGGGCTGCGCAATCACCCATGAAGCATCCCCCCCTCAGACAGGGCAGCGTTCGCCTCCCACCACCCCCGTTGCGCCAACCCCCGCAGGTCCCACCATGCCACCACTCTGCAAGCGCGGGGAGAGAACCAGAAGAAAGGGCAGCGCGAGAAAAAAGCAGGGAGAAAAGAGAGAGAAGGAAAATAAAGGGTGCATAGAAAAAACACAACCAAAACAGGCCAACAGGGCCATCGTACAGTGTCCCAAGTACCGGACATCCTCTACCCGAGGGTTCGGATGAACACAGGAAAGTCACTTCCTACGGGACAAAGCGAGGGAGCGGAGATCTGGGTGGGTGAAATCTGGTCGTCTCGCTGCCCATCCACCCCGCTGTCACAGGGAAGTCCGGGGGTAGTACGAGCCGGGAGGCCCTCAAGTCCAGACCAGACGCCAAGAGGGCACCGAAGCTCGGCGGTGCGGGACAGGGCCCGGAAGGGACGGAGGTCACCATCCGCTCCCTCTGACCCCCCATGGGGGGGGGAACCGCAGAGGCGGCCCGCAAGGGAGGAGGGGGACCCCACCTCCATGAACAGCAGGGCAAGGTCACCGAGGCGTGATAGGACAGATCCAGATGCCCAGGGGACGAGTGCAGGCTCAAGGCAGCATGAGTCTCATCGTTCGTGTTCAATGGTCTCCTGGAGTTGAAGGACATTCCTCTCCCTCAGTGCCGGAGGCGAGAAGCTGGGAGGCCTGCTCCTCGCGGTCGCCCTCAAGGGAGCGTATGTGCGCGATAATGTCTTGCTTGGTCTGCGAGGCGGAGAGGCTATCCACCGGGGGGGACCGGCGATGTCTGCGCACCGTGGACCAGTCTGGGCGCGGAGGGGCTCTCTCCGGGTGATGAGAGCGGGACGGGCTGTGGTCCGGGGACTCCGGCATGCCAAGCAGTTGCGCCGCTTCTCCGTAGGACCGGAGGGCCCTACGCTTGTCCTCCCATCGAAAGATGAGGGCAAAGGGGTGCCCCCACTGATACGAAACATTGAGGGCCCGGAGTCTCTCCGTGATCGGGCGGAAGACCTTCCTCCTGTGGAGCGTGGTGGGAGCCAGGTCGTGGAAGATCTGGATCTTGTGTCCTCCATAACGCAGGTCCGGGTTGTCTCTTGCCGCTTTCAGTACGGCCTCCTTCTCCGTGAAGTAGTGGAGCCTGGTGACGATGTCGGGCAGGAGGCCGGCCTTGCCCCCCGCTCCAAAGACTCGATGTGCGCGGCCAAGGCGGGGTGGGGGAGCGTCGTCCTCGCCCCACACCGCGTGCAGGAGTTGGGCCACGTAGGCCATGGTATCAGTCCCCTCTTCTCCGAGTGGCACACCCCGTATGCGGAGGTTATTTCGGCGCCCCCTATTTTCCAGGTCCTCCTGCTTGATCTGGAGCTGGATATGCTGCTCCTCCAGGGTCGCCACCCTCTGCCAGATCTGCTCCAGGTCTTCGGTGCGGGAGTCGACCGTTTTTTCCAGACAGTCAACCCGGTCGCCAAGATCGGTGACCTCCTTGCGCAGCTCCTTGACACATAAGTGGACCTCCGTCCTGAGGGACCCAATTTCGGATTTTAAGTCAGCCATGAAGGAGGACATGAAGGCCTGGGTCACTGGGGGGGAGTCGGCAGGCGGCAGAGGCTTCCCCCCTGACGCTGAGGGACCCCGGGTGGAAGGCGGCGAGCCCGCTTTGCCCCACATGGCGGCCACCGACGTGCCCCTGGTCGTCGCTGCTGGGGGGTCCGGCTTGTTCACCTTGCCACGGGTCATGGTCCACTCGGGGCACCCGGGAACAGCGGGGGGAAGGGTAAGCTGTCACGAGCAGCCCCCGGTCCGCGATGGTAGAGAGTCCAAGGGAGGTCCCACGAATGCCCCAACGGTCCAGCAACACAGGGCCCACGATCAGGGGCGCCAGGCCACAAGGCAGAAGATGGCGGAGAGTGGCAGGGGTCCCCGCAAGCGGGAGGCAGGGCTGTTCTGTTATCAGTCCACAAGGCACGCCAGGGCAACAGGGGTCTGGTGCGCAGGGGGGCTGCATGAGCGGATGAAATGGCTCCTCACCTCCGGTTCCGTCGCCACAGACAGCCAACCAAGGGGACAAGACGGCGTGCAGACAAGGGGGGGTGGAGGAAGACTGCTCCCTGAAGTCGTCCCGCGGTGGTCAGGAGCCGGGTCTCGCAGGACGGGGACCTCCGGTGGCTGTAGCAAGGCTCGGCCTCCCGTTCCCGCCAAAGCCAGGGCCTCCCCCAAGTGCAGCGCCCGAGCAGCCCCACGGCCCTCCGCCAAGTCACTCTAGGGCAGCAGGGAGCTCGAGGGCAGGGGGTCGCGTGGGCAAATGAGCTCGCCTCCCGCCTCCAGGTGCACCTCCACAAGCAGCCGATCAGGGGGACAAGATGGCGGTCGGCTCTGCAGCAGGGCCCCCCTATTGCCGGACCCCTCCAGGGACAAACAGGGGGAGGGGGCGGCGCGAAAGTTGTAGCTCACCAGGAGTGTCCCACGGCGGTTGAGAGATCTGGAGCCGGGTCTCGTGGGGGGAGGGCCTCCGGCGTCTTCTCCGGGCCCGGCCTCCCGTTCCCGCCAAAGCCGGGGCCTCTCCTAGTCGCAGCGCCCGGGCGGTCACAGCGCCCTCCGCCGGGGGCAGCCCGGCGCCAGCAGCCTCGATGGGGCCGCCCAAGCAGCTATCCGGCTCCACGGGAGGAGACCCCCCGCAGGGGGGGCACAGGGAGTCTCCAGCACCCCGCCAACGTCGGCGATCGGCTCCGCTCTGGGAGAGCTGGGCCAGGCGTCTCGGCGGCAGACCCTGCAGAAAGATGGCGGCCAGGGGCCGATCGCGGAGGTCCCGGGGCTCCGGGCGTCTGCAGCGGGATCCCCAACGGCCAGGATTCGCCTCCGGGATATAATGCTGGCAGGGCTCACAGCACACAGGGGGCCCCCAGGAGAAAAAACCCCTCGGACTTCGCTAAATCAGGCTAATTACACAGCGGGGCAACAGAGCTCGCACGAGACGCGTCCGCTCACATCGCTGTCTCGGCCACGCCCCCCCCTGTTTACAACTTTTGTGGAGACCCAAAATCTTTGACATCCCTCTGTCGGACTTCAGAGCTGGGCACAGTACTGAATCCGCCCTCATAGGTGTCACGGAACACCTTAGATGACTTCTGGATGAGGGTGGAACAGCCACGGTTATTCTATTAGATCTTAGTGCGGCATTTGATACGTGTTCCATTTAATCTTGATCGAAAGATTGGTGACACTGGGCCTTGATGAAACAGCTTTGGCCTGGATAACCTAATTTTTAAAGGATCGGACATTCCGTGCCTAACAAAAATGAATGCGTGTCCTCATGTAACGTAACTGGTGCTATGTAAAGCGCTCTGATACCAGATTCTGGTCAAGTTTGCGCTATATAAAACTGTTCAAAATAAAAAATAAATAAATTCCAGGTCTTCTCGGCAGAGGTCCGGTCGGAGTTGCGAGCTTTCACTTCTGGAGTGCCTCAGGGTTCAGCGTGGAGCCCAATGCTGGTTAATATCTATGTTCGGCCACTGGTAGAGGTAGTGGAGAGTTGCTGCTTGTCAACATTGGCCAGAATCGCTAGGGGATCTTTCCGACTCTTCACCAAGGTTTAAAATCTGGGCTTTCTGCTGGACGTGAACTTTTCCATGAAGCACTAGGTGGTTAGGGTGACCTACATGTTTTGCTGTGTATAAATGGGTGAAAAAGATCTGAATGATTTCCCAATCTGCCCAAAGGATTGTGATTCAAGCTCTAATCTTATTTTAGGGAGAGGTGTTGCACAGCGGCTAGGGTGGCCGACTCCGGAGCGCAGGGCTCATGGTTGATCCCCAGCGGAAGTTCAGCACCATGTGACTCTGGGCAATAGCTCACTTAATCTCTCCGATGGCCCCCAGCGCCTTGAGACCCTTATGGGTGAGTAGTTTGCACTTTACAAATACCGGATTTAGATTATTTTAAGGAAACATTTTATATTTAGGAATTGAGAAGGCTTCCATCCATAGATGACCCAGTCCAGAATTCAACTGTTAGACTTCTGTATCCACACCCTAAACATGCTACGGTTTCACATCTCTTCCTTGAGCTTCACTGGCAAATCTTCAAAAGCAATTGACCCTTTATCACCAAAAGAAAACAGCAAATTCAATTATGGCTGTATAAATAATGTCTATTTATCAAACGGAGGGAGAAGGAAAAGTCAGTGATCCTTTCAAATTCCTTAGCTTCAATATAAAAAAATTAATGGGGGAAGGGATCACTTGTCCCGAGTAACCAGGGTTTTGTAATCTATTTGTTTCTGGTTCCGATAAAAAAACCCTCATTCACGTACCAAGGCTCGAATGGCGGTGTATCTTGATTCTCCGCCTTTTTTTGCTAGCAACGTGACCGCATCCTCATAGGGTTTGGTTGTATGCTTCCTCCACCCGGAGGTAGACCACTGGTTAGTGCAGTAGCGATTAGTGATAAAAAAGGTGTTCAGTTAAAAAGGGCTTTCTTAACCAGTTTAGGCAAATTTTAATTAGTACTGGAAAAAAGCCTGCTTAAAAAGGTTTGACGTGCGATGGAAGTTAAAGTTAGGGGGCTTCCGCAATGTCTAATGTCCATAAAAAGGTCGACATGTTTCAGCTATCAATTGCCCATAAGGGGTCAGGTTGGCTTTCTTCAGGACCTAGTATCTATAGTGAAATAAGGAAAAGTGAAATAACCTCGTATTGTAGGTTGATTCTTGGAATCTGTATGTTAGATAGCATCGATTCTCCACTCAAAATACTCCTAAAATACCATCTGTCCCTACACCACTCTAAGGTGGCAATCCTAACTAAGGTGGAACTTTAGCAAAAGATAAAAGGGGTCAGCCGTCCAGTCTTCCATAGAAGAAACTCCAACATCGTCATGTAGCATAAGCCCCAATATTCACAAGGAGGTTTGTACCTCACTGCACCCTAAGATGGAGTGTAAGCTACCCCTCTCTATGTCAAATTATGAATGAAGACATTTCCCAAAACTTCGCTAGTACTTTTCCATAATTCCTACACTCTTTCTCCACCTCTCGTTCACATGATTAGTTATTTCGGCCGTCCTTGGTACCATCTCCTCCCACGTGAACTTGCTTTCCATACATTATTGCATTTCGTCTTCCCAGGCCTACTCTGAACTAATGAAGCCTCCTCCCTCTGTAGTGAGGGCTGGGCCTTGTTTGCGCCATTTTACCTTTTGCTGCTTTTGCACCCAACTCTGCATATAGCTGTTGTTGTAAGTTAGGCTGCGTGAATTACTTCACATCAGAATGGCTTGTTTTTGGCATCCCTAGACTTAGATTGCGACCCTAGTCTGCACAGTGAGTGCTAAAGCCTCCAAGGTTATCATAACAAGGTAGCTGTTGTTTGGGCTGATCGGCTCACGTTTTAGACATAACATACATGCAGCTGCAGCCAAGTGAGATCCTGGCGCCTTTAATATTGCACTGTAGGCATGATTAGAGGCACTTGGAAAAATTACGTTTCCAGAGAGACGGAGAGCTTTTGCAGATCCTGATGTGATTCACTCCTGCTGATCTTAGCGGTATGGGGTCCCCCACACAAGCCTTCTATATTATAAACCATAGTTCCTAGCTAGGGAAGGTGACATACCAGGCACTATAGAACCTGTTTTCACCATCATTATGATATGATTTCTCCTTTTGTGTTTTATGGAATTGTAACAATGCTGATCATATAATTTCTAATCATATGTCTGCTTGTGTTAGCAAAAATACTGCATCTTAGAGCACGTCGTTAAAATAAATATTTTAAACTTTCCTGTGTCTCTTTTACTCCTGTTGTGGGCTGGTTTGAGAATAACAAACGAAAGAGTGTTCTTGATTCCCACTATTCCGGAGTATAACCTAAGTCAATGTTCTGGGTTGTCTAATCATTTGGTTCCTTTGCTATAGGACAAAGAGCTAATGTGACTCTGATGCTAGTCGGTTAGGGGTTCTAGGTACTGAGGTGAGTTTGTTTTTGGTCCACCACAATTCATCGAGGTCCTGAGTCTCTGTGCACAGTTCTGTGTCTGAGCAGAATCCCTGCAACATGGCACACCCAACTTAGTGGTCTTATTATTATTTTTTTTTAAAACATTTTTATTTGCATTTTTTCATATTGCAACAAAACAGACATATCATCACTGGTCAACATTTCCCGACCTCTAGTCCTCCACCCCCCTGGCCACACCATTAAAAACCATATTTCACTATTCTTCCCACGCCTAGCCTTTAACCTTGTCTGTAATCCAATCTGTCTTTTTTCGTCCGCATGCCTCTTCTCCCCCCTTCCCCCCTCCCTCCCTTCTTACAGACCCCCATCAAGTCCACGATATTTCCTCCATTTAATCCAAACTCTGCCAAATGTTTTAGGACAACCCCTTGCTTTGTATGTGACCCTCTCGGCTGCCATATATAGATCCAGCGAGAAACAACGAAGGGCTGGCTCTGATCAGTAAGGCTGAGCCAAATAATTAAACAACAAAATAGAAATGCCAGTACTGATGTACATAATTTAAAAAAAACAATAACCACCAGAGACCTGAGCAAAAGATCAGAAATGGGGAAGTACTATTTAATAGTATTTTTATTCAAAAAGATTTTATCAACATATATCTCAACTGTTAGACCTGTCTGACTTTTTGCGTAGTCCCTCCAATTTATTATTTATTATGTCCCCTTTTTGCCCCTCATGCCTTTATTTATTTTTGTGCCCACTAGCTTTTTCAAGGTGTTGGTCTAGGGGATAGGTGCTTTGTCACCCTCATAATTTTTCACCTCAGGCCAAGAGGCCTTCCCTGACAGGAATTTCTTTAGTTTCACAAAATGGTGGCCACCAACTGTCCCCAACTGCCACATCCTAGACTGCCCCATAGGTTAGCATTAGGCCTTCCAGAACTTTCTGGACCCTACTGGACCCTGTGTGGTTTGGCTATAAAAGAGCAGGGGTCATGGAGCCATTTTGTGTAGTCTAGAGTGTGAGAGGAGAGAGGCAGTGGTGTGAGGAGGAGGACGCGCTAGAAGGAGTTAGTTGGTCTGTAGGATTGACAGCATCTTCCAGAAGACGTTCTCCCTCTTGCTCCTGACCAAACCCTTTCATCGGTCTGTCGTTAATTGGGACAGCCAGGCAGTCGTGACATTTGGCCCCCCTCCCCTTTTTGAGCCTGTGACCCTCACCCTCATTCAACCCACTTCAGTCTGGAAGCAGGCTCCCCACCGTCCTTTCTGAGGTCCCAGCCTACCCGGATCCAGAAGAAATAACCCAGGCGAGTTCTGTCTTCTCCCGCCGCCGGAGTGTCTCTGAACCGGAGGCGCGAGGGGGCGTTGATGTGACAGGACTGCGGAATCAAGGGAAGTGGCGCTGTTCACTGCGCAAGCCCAGCGGTGTATCTGGAGGTGAGGCGGGCAGGGAAGCGGCGAGGCACTGATTCTTCGCGCAAGGTCGGAAGTGTGCTGATCTCCACACGAGGGAGGCGGCGCCAGTCGGAACACTGCTTCCCCGCGCCTGCGCAGCCGTGGCTTGATTCAGGAAGGAGCCGAGGGATTCCCGCGAGGAAACGCGTCTCTAGGCTCCCCAGCGTCTCCGTCTCCTGGTGAGGTCAGGGGCGAAGGAACAGCTCCCATCCCAGGAGAAACGAGGATCTAGCACTGCAGCCTTCAGGAAAACAAGTACGGTGTGGTACAGGGGGAGGAAGTGAAGCAGGAGCCGGGGAGACCACTAAGTCCCTGGAGAGGAGTTCCGATTCAACCAATAACTCCGAAGTAACTGTGGGAGGTTCCGGGTCCCGGGATAGCCATCAGTTTTATCTGTCATTGACTCAGTCAAGAGAAAGGAGGTTTATTCAGTCGACAAGCGGTAATAGAAGCCCAGAGGGTGGAGCAGCAGTAAACTGCCTCGGTGTGGGGAAGTGTCAGAAGACATTAAGGCTGCTGAGTACTGGGGAAGGAGGAGAGAAGTACGGGTAAACACTCTGTTGTTACCTGAAAATAAGTGCTAACAAAATTGTTGTGAAGCAGGGGTGAGCTGGAAGACTCCTAAGGCTTTATGGACTTAACTTTCCTAGAGCTCAGTCTGAATTAATTGTAATTTTCAAGAGTAATCGTTTTGGTGAAGTAAACAGGAGTCCCCAGTTGGGGATGAACAATCCATTACTGTACAGGGAATATCAGCGTCTGTATAAGGAACATTAGACCAGTATAATTCTCTGTTGGGGATGGGAATTTTGCTGATGAAGAACTTTAAACGTTATTGAGAAGGTGGAAAAAGCTGATAAAAACTGCACATTGTAATTAACTGTGAACTACTGTATTGTGATGCAAATTTGACAAGCTAAGTAACGTGTATGTTTTGGCAATTTATGAGAAATTTAGTAATCTCATGACTAAAATGTATTGAGCTGTTAACTCGAAAAACTGCTTAAGGATATGATTTAGCAACTTTGAAAGACTTAAAATATTAACAGGAGTAAATGTAATATACTGAGCTGTGATTTCAAAAGACAAGAGAGCAAAGATTATTTTTATAAACAAGCTCGTATTTTTCCAAACATTGGTGTAGTGTCATTTTTGAGTGAAATTGCGTTGATTTACTGCTGGGTGGTTTGCAACCTTTACACATGTGCCTCTAGTGATTGTGTCTTACCCTAGGCCAGGCTACCCTAGGTGACCTGACATCTTTAGGTTCCAACATCAACTTTACATTTTTTGATACAAAAAAGCTTTACAAGAACACGTGGGACATAAGGATATTAGCCAAACATTCAACCATTCATTCTAAATTCAGGCATGTCACAGGCAATCAACAAATATACATACTTGGGGAAGAAAGAAGAAGTTAAAGAAAAGACATTAAGAACAAATACCAACGTCTACAAGTATTTCCAAAACTTTTAAACTAGCTGTTTTATAAGTACATTCTTATATTTCTACAAAATCATTTCGAATTTGAGATTGATGTTTTAAAGTAATGTACAACAATATGTTCGAGGTTCAGAAAATGTTCCCCAAGTATGTATATTTGTTGATTGCCTGTGACATGCCTAAATTTAGAATGAATGGTTGAATGTTTGGCTAATATCCTTATGTCCCACGTGTTCTTGTAAAGCTTTTTTGTATCAAAAAATTTAAAGTTGAGATATATGTTGATAAAATCTTTTTGAATAAAAATACTATTAAATAGTACTTCCCCATTTCTGATCTTTTGCTCAGGTCTCTGGTGGTTATAGTTATTTTTTTTAAATTATGTACATTAGTACTGGCATTTCTATTTTGTTGTTTAAATATATAGATCCAGGCCTCTTCGCCATTCCTCTATCTGCGATATCGTAGCCGCTCCCCAGTACTTCGCCACGTCTCTTTAAGCCACCACAAGGGCCAATACCAGGAAGAGCACTAACGGGCGGTTGAGATCTGTCATTGTTTGGGTCGCCTTCAAGACGGTTAAAAGGGGCAAATGCATAGAACTAAACTCTACACTTAGAAACCAACAGAGGGGGGAGAGGCTTCTATTGAAAAAGGAATTACAAATAGCGTAAAAAAGCCACCAAGAGTCCCTATTAAGCCAAACTCCCAGCACAGTCACTTACTTGAGGGGTAAGCTAAAAGCCATATATACTAATAGAGCGGAGCACAGCATTCTGAGGCTTCAGGCTCGAGGATACGAAGCGGCAACAAGATAGGCACCTTATTGGCATGGCAATTAGGGGGAAAACAAGAAAAAGAATACATTAAGCAGATAGTGGATGACCCAGGCGACTCCCACTTCAATGAAGAGAGTAAAGCAAATGCGTATGGTCGGTTCTATAGAAATCTATATTCCGCGGCTCCAGTTGATGCCCAAGCTCTAGAAAGTTACTTGTCTCTCAATTTACTTCTGGTATCTGCCCACTCAGCCTGCCCTTCACTAGGGAGGAGGTCCAAAAAGAGATAGATGCCCTGAAACTGCAGAAAGCCCCTGGCCCGATGGGCTTAATGCCCACTTCTATCGTTCGCTTGCTCCCAAAATGACACCTATCTGGTGATCCTTTTTAACTAAATAGCGAGTGCCCAAAGGGTGACACACCATGGGGGAGGCATTGGTCACAGTAATTCCCAAACCGGGAAAGGATCCAAAAGCATGTGCCTCATATAGGCCTATTGCACTCTTGAACCTGGTTGCCAAATTTTACTCTAAAATCCTGGCCACTCGCCTTGAAAATCTCCTCCCTGCACTGATCGACCCTGATCAGTCAGGGTTTATTAAGGGACGGCAGACCCATGACAATTTACATAGAATAGTTCACATAATTGAAAAAGTACAGAAGAAAGGAATCCCCGCGGCCCTCCTCTCATTGGACGCGGAGAAGGCCTTTGATCGGGTAGACTGTGCCTTCCTATCACGAACTCTGAGAAGATTTAGTTTTAACGAAACTACCACTTTAACAACTCAAGTGTTCTTGTAAATTGTGCCGCTCCCGACGCCTTTACCATCTTGCGGGGGACAAGGCTGGGTTCCCCCCTGTCCCCATTATTTGTTCTTAACATAAAGCCTCTAGCCAAGAGGATCAGGGCGAGCCCTGACATTAAGGGGGTCGCCTTTGGCACTGGACACACAAGATCTCCCTCTTTGCGGATGACGTGCTCCTTCCTATCACCGACCCGCAGAACTTGCTACCTGCAATTCTAGAGGAGCCTGCGCGCTCTGAGCGAGTATCAGGGTTTAAGGTGAATAGCACAAAGTCATTCTTGCTCAACCTAACCCTCCCAGGAGAGGAATGGGCAAGAATAAAGGAGACTTCACCTTTTTGTTATACAGGCAAAGACATTACATATCTAGGGTTCAAGCTCACTCCCAAAATATCAGGTCTTTGCAAGGCCAATTTCCCGCCTTTGGTGAGACAAATCAAGGCGTACCTGATTCGGTGGACTGAAGTACCGGGTTTTTAAGAACCCAGCGGTGTCCGGGAACAACACCCAAAGACTTCGAGTCCTTCCTGTTTCAGACTACAGAAACACAGTCTCTTCCTGGTGAAGTCAAAGATCGTATTTATTGGCTGCAGCCAGTAACAGGTATCCTAGAAGTACAACAGCATGTATGTTCTCAGGAGACTGCTCAATCTTGCAAAGCCAGCCTTCTCCTTTTATACATAATATTATGCTTAAGGCAAACATTCCTTATTTTACAGTTGACCATTCACATATTTTCGCTACAAAGAAAAAGCAGAGTCATGATGACAAGCCCATTTTTCAGTTTGTCCAGCCCGTAATCAATTACCCGGCAAGGCCCAGTATTTTCATCAGATATCAACGGGCCCCCAATAAAATCGGGCACCTCCTCCTCGTAAAGCAAGCCATGAAGCAAGAAACAGGGACAGGTGTGTGCAAGATTAGGCATGGTTTGTGTGTGAGGAAAGGTTTATGATATGTTGTGTCCTGATACTAATCTCGCTCGGCCACTGGGAAAGGAACTGGCCAGACAGGTTTCTTCTGGCAGTGGAGTCAGCTTGCCCAGGTCACAGCGGAGTCAGCAAAGGTGTACGTGTCCTTAAGGTGGGTTTTTTTTTGGCTTTAGTCATTGCCTTATGTGAGGGCAATCACAAAATGGCTGCCGTTCACAAAATGGAACCCGAGGGTTCGGGACGGAAACCCTGATTTCGGGGTGATTTCGTCACTCGAGCATGACGCAAATGCTTGTGCATACCGCACTTGTCATTTGCGGTTCGCTGATACCAAATTCGTCATGATACGACGAAATTTATGACACGGGTCCAGAATTTTCAGTACCACAGACCCTCCTTTTGCCCTTACATAGGCAATTAACCTATACTCACGCTAATCTGAGTCCAGGTCTATATTCATAAAGTCATTGAGATGTTGATGTAGCATCATCCTATAACTTAGCTCGTTTCTTGATACAGGTTTCCTTACACACGATGTAGCACAGAGGCCACATATTGCTGGAGCACACAGTAACCACAGACGGAACAGGAAAAGAATGGCTAGGATCATCCCAATGACTATCAGGATCTTCCATCCCCAGGCGGATATCAGTTCCCAGAACCACCCCATCAATGACCAATCTCCTTTATCCACGTGGATATATTCAGAGATCTTATGCAGCTTGGAGATGGCCTCGTATACTGTCGGAGCGTTATCTGGGATGAAAACGCAGCAACTTGATTGGATCACTTTACATACCCCACCTCGGTCTGCAAGTATGACGACTAATGCGACCCTGTTCTGAAGAGTCATAAGGCGATCCGACTGGAGCTCAGCAGTCAAATTACTAAGGGCACCGGCTGTTTCAATAACAGTGGATTCAACCACCCTTGTCAATTGTCTTATGTTCCTGTTGTTCACCATAGGCCCCCAAAACGACAGAAAACCCCTTATGAAAATCTCCAAATTCTTGGCCGGCAGTGTCATCTTCACTCATGACACCTCTAACTATCCTTGTCTTATGGTAATCTGCCGCAGCCGTGTAGGTGGGAGGCAACAGGAACGAAACAAAACATGTGCCCGAGAAGTCAGGGGGAAACCATGTATAGGCTCTATCATGGCAGATGAAATAGGTGCCCTTAGCGGCCAGGAACGAAGGGGAAGTTCGGGATGCAAAAACATATGTTTCAGCGCGGACACTTCTCCCTAACTGAGCTCCAGGATTTCTGCCATTACCTTGCAGACATAGGTGACCCTAATGAGGTACAATCCAAATCGGGGAGGATCTCTTTGCTTGCTGGTTCTCACTTAAAGCAACTCTATATCCTGATATGTTCCATCTAGTGTATGCTTGCAACTCATCTCTGGGGATTGTTCTACACAAGTCAATGTCTCTGCTCATATTTGTAATTCTCACTACCAATGCTTTGTTGCTCGAGTTACTTCTTATGGAACGTTGGGGATATGGTTCGATGGCATGTATGAACATCGTTTGAAACGCCCACAAAGAACCATTGTAAGTGAATGGTAAGACCAGGTATGGGATACCTTTATCTGTCGTATGTGGCATAAGACCACACACCCAACAATTAGTTGTGTTGACTACTAATTGGTGTTGGTGTAGGAGCTGAACAAAAGAGTTATTGATAAATTCTGATCTTCTCATGGACTCATGTTCAGGCAGAGGGTGAAAAGAATGCGAGTAAACAGTAGGAGGAGGTTCGGGCTGTGTAGTGGGTGCAAAGGTCACCTGGAAATAGAATAAAACATATCCTATTAAAAACATCAATACGCTAAGCAACATAAAAACACACAATATTAAAAATCTTATCTTTGTCATTAATGTACACATTCTGGCTTTAAAGTTCGTCTGTTTGGCAGGTCTCTCCATCTCGAAAAACTCCATCCTCTCTAATTGCTGCCCGTGGTGGTAGGGTGTTCTATGCTTAGGGATGCTTCTGTCAGTCCAGGGCAACTCCCTTAGACCAACCAGAACTGTCGACCTAACGTCTTCAGCTGCACCCCAAAGACTTCGGCAACCACGACCCTAGCAGCGAAACGGATGGCAGTTCAAAAAGCAAAAATAAGCAAGTTTCTCAGATGAGAGAGCTGCACATTCAAAAATAAAGAAAAATAATTTTTATTTGTCCATAATTCTTGGCCTCAAATTATATCGGCTTCTTCCAGGTACTGTCTGGTTTTGGAACAAGAGTTCAGGTTCCGTCGTGTTCAATCGAATTGACGGTGGCACAGCTTCTTGTAAAATATTGTCACTTTCTCGTTCAGAAATTGTTCCTTCTACACGTGCATCACCAAAAGGCAGAAAACGAGGCACAGTCTCAGTCTGAGTCAGCGATACCCTCCTGGGTCCACCGGTAGTACGGTAAGGGCAAAGGGACCCTCTTGCAGTGTACGCCGTGGACCCAGTGCTTTTTCCCTTCCACACGAACAGCTGATCTTTTTGAGAGAAGGACTAGATGAGGGCCGGTCCACCGGGGCTGGTCATTCTTTGTTCGCGGAAAATTTTTGATCAGCACCCAGGATCCAGGATCGATCGGATGTCCTGGAGCTTCAGAGGCTTGAGGCAGAGTGTCGTGGACCTGTTGGTGTAAAACACGCAATTTAGCCATCAATTCATACAAATAATCAAGCAGTACAGGGTGTTCGATCTCGCTGAATTTGGTTGGCCTTGGCACTCCCCATATGTTGGCCGGACGGCCGAACACAATCTCATATGGACTAAGTCCCACTCGCGAGTGCGCAGTCATTCTTGTTGATAGGAGTGCTAAAGGCAGGGCGTCAGGCCATTTAAGACCAGAGCTTGCTTGAATCTTGGCCAATTTCAGTTTTAGTGTGCCGTTATAACACTCTACTAATCCAGCTGATTGGGGGTGATTTGCAGCGTGGAACTTTTGCTGAATGCCTAGCCCTTCACATACTTTCTTCATCACTGGTCCCACAAATTCACTCCCATTATCACTCCAGACCATTCTCGGCATTCCAAAACTGGGGAAGAATTCCTTGACAAGGGCTTTAGCTGTGGACAAGGCAGTATTGTCTTTTAAGGGGTATGCTTCTACCCATCTCGAAAAGGCACATACAACAACGAGTACGTATTTCAAATTGTTGCACCTTTCCATGTGGATGAAATCTAGCTGCAAAACCTCGAACGGATACTTTGGAGGCGCAAAATGACCAGCTGGAGTTGGGGTTCCCCTACCAGGATTGTATTTCAAACACACCATGCAATTCTTGACCACATTCTCCGCACATTTAGGTATTCCAGCGTTTTGCCATACTGGAGCTAACAACTTGCAAATCCCTTTCACGCTGATATGTGCCATTCCATGGGCCATTGTAACCACTGCAAGCACATACGCATCGGGTAGCAACCATCGCTGATGTTCTGACAATTCGACCCAACAACCTTTCGCATCCAATCTACCCTTGCTTTCTCTCCATTCATTCAACTCTTTCTCTGAAGCTTCAGCTTGAATGGACTTCACACTCTCAATCGTATCTTCACACATTCCAACATCACCAATCCATTGTGCAGGGCCTGCGACATACATTCGACTCATCATATTCCTTGCAGTTTCTTACGCGACTTCGTCAGCAAATGCATTTCCGCGACCAACATCATCTGTAACCTTTTTGTGGGCACTGCATTTCCCAATCGCAACTTGTAATGGCAAGGTCAGTGACTCAAGAAGCTCATTCACCAACTGACCATGCTGAATGCATACTGACTGTCAGTATACACAGTCACTCGTTTTCCTTTCGCCAACACACACGCTCTTGTCAATGCAATCAATTCTGCTGCTTGCTCTGAATTATGTGGGATACGTGCAGCTTCAACAATCGTGCGCAGAGTCGTGACAGCATATGCCGCAGTGGTATCACCATTCGGCAACTTAAAGCACGAACCATCAACCCACAAAGTACCATCACACTCTGAAAGAGGAGTATCTTTTAAGTCTATTCTCCCTTTCGTTTCTTCTTCTGTCCTGAGAAAACAATCATGCTTTTCTTTGTCATTCTCTATCTCAGCTGGAATCGGTAATAACGTGGCTGGATTCAACGTATTGCACCTCTTTATGTGCACATGGCTCGCTAAAAGTGTCAACTCATAACCTGACAATTGAGCTCTAGTTAAGTGCTGTGTCTTGGTTCTGTTTAACAAAGTGTCCACCGCATGTGGAACCATCACGATTAACATGTTATTCATCACTAAACCAGCAGACTGTCGAATGGAGACAGCTGCTGCCGCTGTGGCTCTCAAGCAACTCGGCAACGCCTTAGCTACCGGATCCAAAGTCGACGAAAAATATGCACATGGACGTTGCTTGTCCCCAAAAGACTGTGTCAACACTGACAATGCACAACCTTCCTTCTCATGGACATACAGTGTAAAGGGCTTACTGTAGTTGGGGGTACCCAACACAGGAGCCGAACACAATGCATCACACAATTCGGAAAAACTTTTCTGACACTCTTCAGACCACGGAATGGGATTCGGTGTATCTTTACAAGTTAATGCCACCAAAGGTTTGGCCAACAAGGAAAAATTTGGTATCCATTGTCGGCAATATGATGTAATGCCCAAGAATGCACGTACTTCTCTCTGTGTCCTGGGTGCACTCAATTTCGTAATTGCCCGAATTCTTTCTGGGGTTAGTTTCCTTCCCTCCTTCGATAAGAGGTGACCTAAGTAGGTTACTTCTTGTCGACAATATTGTAACTTTGATAGAGACACTTTGTGATGCAAATCAGACAAATGACGCAACAATGACAAAGTGGCTTCTTTACAAATCTCCTCAGTATCTGCAGCGATTAACAAATCGTCGACGTACTGAATAAGCGTAGCGCCATCAGGTAAAACAATCGTATTGAGCTGTGTTTTTAAGGCTTGACTGTATATCGATGGACTTTCACAGTAGCCCTGAGGAGCGAGTTTGAAGCGGAAGCTTCGGCCTCCTAAACTGAAGCCGAAAATATCCCTGCTCTCCTCGGCAATCGGGATGCTGAAGAAAGCATTCTTCAAGTCAATCACCGAGAACCAAGTGGCGGAAGCTGGAATCATAGTCAATAGGGCAGTGATATCAGGGACAACTGGAAACGGTGGCACAACTATTTTATTTACCTCTCTAAGATCAATCACAAACCTGTAAACAGGTGGCTGGGAAGCATCGGTACGCTTCAAAACAGGCAGAACAGGACTATTGCAAACGTTACCTCTAGTTTCTTCAATTACATCTTTTTCGATCAGATCATAAATGATCGCTAACAACGCCTTTTCGCCTTTGCTAAAGATCTTGCATTGGGGAATGCGCGGCATTCTAACATTAGCTTTCAATGTCACGACATATGGCGGTATTTCCAAGAGACCCACATCATTAGGACCAGTAGCCCAAAGAATATCCGGAAGAGAAAACAATTCTGTCGGGAGTGTATCTTTTGACAAATACATCGGAGAAACCACTCTCTTACCCAGTGTAAGTTGTACTCCCGAAGGAGAACAGTACAAAGTCGCATACAATCTTTTCAACAGATCCAATCCTAGCAAGTTCTCACCACAACCTATTGTAAGAATGAGGGGTGCTTTGAATTCACAAGGTCCAACAGAAAGAGACATAGGACAAGAAATCGGGTTCCTAACCGGGGCGCCAGAAAAACCTACTGAAACATTCATTTCGCCAGACAAAGGTGCACCAGGGAGTTTTGAGTGCATAATAGAACTCTTTGTAGCACCAGTATCCAACAGAAAAGGTTCTGACACACCTGATGTAATTACCTCAACATAGGGTCCACTCTGATCGACTGGAACTGAAACAACTCCCTCTCTTTGTCCATGGCTGTCCTAGCAATCATTACCTTCCATATTCTCATCTTCTGCATAGTAGTCATCAGCATAGTACTGAGTCGTCCTACCAGATGCATTATTCTGCTGATCAAAACTCTTCATAGAATTCTGAGGCGGGAAGGAACGTACGTTTTGCGGGAACGCACCGCGTCCCCTCCCTCTAGGAGCCTGTTGAACACCTCGGCCTCTTGCACCAGAAGCACCATTTGTACGTTGTAACAAAACCGGACAACTACTCTTAAAATGACCTTCTTCTTTGCAATACGCACACTGATTAGGCTCATACGGAAAACGCTGTTGAGAAAACTCGTTTCTTTGCGAGTTCCTCGAATATTGCTGATGTTGCTGATAATGTCGCTGACTATTAGTACGGGGTGGATAAGCTTGCTGTAGAAGAACTTTAGTCTTCAATTCCTTAGTCTTCTTATCCACTTTCTCGAACTCATCTTTGCGCCTATTCTCATAGTACTGGGCCGTAGCTAAAATCTGCGCTGACGTGGAAACAGCACAAGCACTTTCAGAATCCTTCAACTTATTACACAATTCAGGAAGCAAATTATGCACAAATTTCTCGACAAACAATCTCTGACCACCCTCGGTAGCCATATCCTGACCACTATGATCTACGAAAGTCTCTTCAAACCGCGTGAAAAAGTCACAGTGTCATCTTTCTTCTGCTTACATGCAGACAACTTGTCCCAATTAACACGTAGTTCGGGCATTAAAGTCTTCATATAAGTAATGATCCTACCAGGAAGTTCTGCTACTAAAGGTTCGGGCTTAGCACCACCAACTTGTCTGCCATCAGCAGCAGCAATATTAACCCATGTGTCGCCTAATTCCTGATCATGATCCGTATGACGAATCTTTCCCCATAAAGGCTGTGGAACGACATTTCCAAACAACATGTCTATATCGGCTAAATTCATGATGCATGAGCCTGCAGACTCTGATAATTCCTTATAATATCCTGCAGGGTTTTTACGGGGATCAGGCAATGTCTGTGTAAGGGCCAAGACTTCAGCTCGTTTCCAAGGAACATGCACCCACACACGCTGAAAGTGTCCCGGAACAGGTGGATTAGCTGCTTGGTCCCCATCCCTCCAAACTGGGGAACTTCTCTCATGGGATACTGTCTTGCCTTCCTCCTAACTGAAGAATCAGGCTCGAACAATTGTCGAGAAGGAGAGTCACTTCTAAATGACAACAACCTCGCTACCACTTTCCCAACATCAGATGGACTTACAATCGTTCCTTTCGCGAATTCGGAACGTATATGGTACAACTCGTCAGGAGCTTGTCGCACTTCCTCATCCCACTTTTCAACAAGGAAAGCACACATCGTATCGAAAACGTACCGTTGCTTTGGAGCTTCCCATTGAAGGAAAACATGCATGACACCCTCAAGATCATACTGTGTATCGTACATAATCAATTTACGCGCCATGTGATCCAAAATCGTACGCTCATCCATATTTGGCAACTGACTACTCGACTGTCTACATTCAGTAACAGGGGACATACCCAATTGTCCCAACCAAGGAGTCAGAAAACCAGAAAAAGCAGCAGTCATTCGCTGTCTAGTAGAAGGAGAAGGTGAAAGGATAAAAGAAGACGGAACAGTAGTGGAAGAATCCGAAGTCGGAATAGGAGTATTAGAAGCAGGCGTAGGAGTAGCAGACAAAAGAGGAGGCAAAGTTGGCGGCCCCTGAGGAGGCTGCGCCAAAGGAACAGTAGCCAACGGAAGAGGCGCTGGCTGTGGAGGAATCGCAGGTGGCACAACAATTGGAGTTTGCACAACCACAACTGGTGGCGGTGGTGCCGTAGCATTTTGTGCATAAGGGGGTGGCGAAGTCAAGAGATGTGACAATAAATGATCTTTCTCAAGATCTTCCTTTGCTTCTTGTTCTTTTCGTGGCAAAATTGGGTAGCACCTATCTACCGCTAATTTCCTAATTCTACGCATTTGTTCGTTATCTTGCTCTTCTTCATTATCCCTAAGCGCAACAGCAGCTTGTACCATTGACATACCTCGTTCACGTTTATTTTTCTTCGCTAACTTCATTTTTTTCTGTTTGGCTTCTTTGCTCCATATGTGAAAAGAGTCAAACATTGCCGTTCGGGCTTTCTTCTTAAAAAGTTTAACCTCAAGATTATCCAAAATCTCTGTGTCAAAACTACCGTATTGGGGCCATTTTAAAACACCATCTTTTCTGGTGTAACGGATCCATATTTCAATATATGCAATGGGGCCTACGCCGTGTTTCACATATAGTTCGTAGGTTGGAGTTCCAATCGGAGGAACCGGACACGAGTCCTCCAATTGGGAATCCCTATTACAACCAAGACAAAACAAGTTTCCAAGTCTGCTAAGACCAGGCATCTTCGCTCTCTAGTCTAGCTTCAAACTTCAAAGGATTATCGAATACGATAGTTTCGTGAATCCACGAGTCCTTCGGTTTTGGCACTTGCAAGTTCCAAACAAAGCGATCCTCTGAGGGATACCAAACAAAACTAAGGACTGGGAGACGCTCCACTTATACTTAACTGAGGTATCGATGACGTCACCAGAAGACTCGTCTAACGTTTCGCTCTACCAATCATCAAGGGTCCAAAACAGGGCGATAGTCAGGGCAGCAGTCCTTCGTAGCCGTCGGGACGCGGGGAACCTCGCAGCAAAGACTTTCGGACCACGTCGACATACAGGGGTCAATGAAGTGGCAGCCTTCCTCCAGAATTTTCACACGAAGCTCCTCAAAAACCTCTGGCTTGGACCGGTACCGCTGATATCGCCCCCTGGTTTTTAAGAACCCATCGGTGTCAGGGAACAACACCCAAAGACTTAGAGTCCTTCCTGTTTCAGACTACAGAAACACAGTCTTCCTGGTGAAGTCAAAGATCGTATTTATTGGCTGCAGCCAGTAACAGGTATCCTAGAAGTACAACAGCATGTATGTTCTCAGGAGACTGCTCAATCTTGCAAATCCAGCCTTCTCCTTTTATACATAATATTATGCTTAAGGCAAACATTCCTTATTTTACAGTTGACCATTCACATATTTTCGCTACAAAGAAAAAGCAGAGTCATGATGACAAGCCCATTTTTCAGTTTGTCCAGCCCGTAATCAATTACCCGGCAAGGCCCAGTATTTTCATCAGATATCGACGGGCCCCCAATAAAATCGGGCACCTCCTCCTCGTAAAGCAAGCCATAAAGCAAGAAACAGGGACAGGTGTGTGTAAGATTAGGCATGGTTTGTGTGCGATGAAAGGTTTATGATATGTTGTGTCCCGATACTAATCTCGCTCGGCCACTGGGAAAGGAACTGGCCGGACAGGTTTGGCTTCAGGCAGTGGAGTCAGCTTGCCCAGGTCACAGCGGAGTCAGCAAAGGTGTATGTGTCCTTCAGGTGGTTTTTTTTTTGTGGCCTTAGTCATTGCCTTATGTGAGGACAATCACAAAATGGCTGCCGTTCACAAAATGGAACCCGAGGGTTCGGGACGGAAACCCTGATTTCGGGGTGATTTCGTCACTCGAGCATGACGCAAATGCTTGTGCATACCGCACTTGTCATTTGTGGTTCGCTGATACCAAATTTGTCATGATACGACGAAATTTATGACACGGGTCCAGAATTTTCAGTACCACAGACCCTCCTTTTGCCCTTACATAGGCAATTAACCTATACTCGCGCTAATCTGAGTCCAGGTCTATATTCATATAGTCATTGAGATGTTGCTGTAGCATCATCCTATTACTTAGCTCGTTTCTTGATACAGGTTTCCTTACACACGATGTAGCAGTGAAGATGTATATCCTCCCTAGACTACTATACCTATTTCCGGGCCTTCCGATCCCAGTGGACAGGGAACTATTCACTGACCTAAAAAAGGCGATCACTAAATTCATATGGCAGGGACAAAGAGCCAGACTCGCATACCGGGTCTTAATCATGCCCGAACAGAAGGAGGTCTAGCTCTCCCAGATTTCAGGAGTTAATACCGAGCGACACAGTTCCGGGTCATAACGGAATGGGCTCTTAGAGAGTCCGAAAAACACTGGCTCCATATGGATCGACAGATAACGGTCAGGATCATGGGGGAACCTCTTATGGTTAAAGAAGCAACCCAGGCTGGCAAACTCTTATATCGGCACCCCCACAACAGCTACTCTGCGGATGTCGGACCTACTTACTAAGTGGTTATGATGGGTTTTGAGACCCACCTGATCGTGCACTGTTCACCTGGTGCTCCGCACCTCAAACTTTCAACATGCTATTAACACACTTTATGTTATTCATTTACTTTCACTTTTATTTTTGTTATTGCATCATTTTTTAGATAACCTTCTTGGTTGTTATTTTCACTGTTCACAACAAAAGATTTTTCATTTTCTGAATTATACAAACATAGTTACATTTTCAATACTTTGGCATAACACATATATATATCCATTGAATAATCCTGTGTTTACAAATGAGCCCAATGCATTTCGGCACCTCTGCGGTGCCTTCATCAGGGGCGACTCTGAAATAAAAAACATATACATTGTATAAATATCACTTCTAAGGAAGTACATGGGGGTGTTAACTGAACTGTGTAAATGTCATACCTGTTGTCTATTGTGTAGATGTGCATGTACGAACGACCTACTTACTAAAGCATTCTCCTTGACTACCTTCCTCTCGCCCTACACCCCCATACATTTGAACCCAGACTCTTCCCCCCCGCCCCTCAGCAATGCAGAATGGGCCCTTTACGCAGTGGAGAGTGGGGGGATGCCTCATGATCTCCCACCTATACAGGAAAGGGGAACTCCTGACTTTCGCGGAATGTGTTAAAGCATTCCTTTTATCGCCCTCTGAGGGCTTCCACTACACACAACTCAAACACTCGGTGCAGCAACCCCAGGAGCGGCAGGCCGCTACCAGGGATCTGCTCCCAATTGAGAAATGTGCATAACCGGGGACATCCACCAAGGGAACGGTTTCCTTTCTTTACTCCCTCATTTGGGCACTGAGCCCTCAGGCGCCGCCGAGGCACAGGTCTTTCTGGAACTCTACTCTAACTAGACCAGTGGAGGAGAAGCAATGGAGCCGTTTATACAAGGACATAACCAAACACAACTGTTCTATGCATCTCTGAGAGGCTCATGGCAAAATAATGTATGATTGGTACTTGCACCCCCAGAAACTACATAAAATATTCCCTCACACTTCGAACAGATGCTGGCGAGTCTGCTGCTTGTTGGGTGACTTCTGACATATCTGGTGGTTCTGTCCCTCTATCAAGCCATACTGGAAAGAAATTCTCTCGCAGATAAAACTGATTTTAGGATACCCCATCCCGGAGTCCATAGAACGCACTCTCCTCGGGCTCCGAGACCAGATACTGAAAGGACAAACAGCTGGAGATTGCGCCATCATGTTGCTGTGCCTCAGCGCAGCCAAGATGGCGGTCGCTGCTGCCTGGAAAAAGGCTGATGCCCCGTCCATTACGCAGTGGCATGCTAGACTTTGGCGAGCATTAGCGCTAGAACGCCGGACTGATTTTACAGAGGGTACAAGGAAGGGATTTGACTACATCTGGTCTCCGTTGGTGGAATACCTATCAGAGGGACTACCCCTATTTGCATGCAGCCCTAGACTGTGGGCACTCCACCTATTCCACGTCTATCCAAGGAAAGAACCCCCACCCCCCCGGGGTACCTAGTATGAGAGACACCTGACCCAGGCACCCGCCCGCCAAACCGCCCCACAAAGGAAGCCACACTGGAATACACCCACCATGATACACCTGTTAATCTGTGTATATGTTTTCTTTTTTCTCTATCTCGTTTTTTCAGTTTTTCTTTTTGGGTTTCTCTTTCTGGTCTTCTCTCTATGCCCCACGTGGGGCTCACAGTTTGGACAGAACACATCAGTACACCTGAGCAGAGATCCCACAACAAGGCTGTTGAACAAAGGAAACACTATGCGATGCTGAAGGTTTAGAATGGGACGTAGAAGCACAGGCACCCATTGGGCGAGTCCTCGTTAACAAACTGTGTATACCTGGAAGCTATCTGTAACACTTGACCTGTGTGATGTACTGGATGTGTCTGCCATGTTCATTCTTGTATGGATATAAAATTCCATAAAAATATTTTGAAACCATAGTAGCAGTTTCC
The DNA here is from genome assembly GCF_964263255.1 of Lissotriton vulgaris. Classification (NCBI taxonomy): domain Eukaryota; kingdom Metazoa; phylum Chordata; class Amphibia; order Caudata; family Salamandridae; genus Lissotriton; species Lissotriton vulgaris. The sequence goes on along the minus strand of NW_028251556.1, from coordinate 838,617 downwards.
AGTTTAAACAGTGTGTGACCCTAGTGAACAAGATGACCAGCAGGCTAGAGCTAAGTAGAGGAAGTAATGGAGAGTATAAATCACTATTCACCAGCGAATGCATGAAAAGAGAGAGTATCATATTTGCAAAGCAAACAGGAAATCCAACAAAATAAGTAATTGGGTAAAATAGTATGATAATACATAAATGAGGGAAGCAAGAAAGGGAGAGGGGAAGGCGATGTAGCAGATTAACATACCTCCTCGTTAAGACTGGTTAGAGTCTGACTAACATTGGTGAAGGTTTGTGGGAAGTTCAGCATTACCCCTAAATGTCGGCCAAAGGGGTAATGGAAAGGCAGAAATGAACCATTATTTATCACTGGAGCATTTTAAAAGATAAAAATGTTAGAGAACAAACCCATCATTAGAATTCATGTGCTGGAGAACATCTTCATCATAAATCTAGTGATTGTTAAGAAGCCACCGCAGAATATCACAACATTAGTCTAGTCCTTAATGCAGTGCCAGCTACCTTGCCTATCAGCATAAACTGTATATCTGAGAACATGCCACTCCTCACAATCCCGTTGCTAGAAAACATGCACAGCATCATAGACCCCATGGAATCTAACCCAAGCATCATGATACCTTTAGTAACGGACCAATCATCATAACCTCTATGTAGTACATGCCAATTCTAGACATTGTCGTCCCAGTGACTATACCTGTCATTGTAAATCAGGTGCCTGATAAAATGCCCATCATTAGCATTCAGATGCCAGAAATATAAAATCATCCCAATATGGCATCTAAGCATGCCGGTTATAAAAAAAAAAACCTGTCCTGGTGAATTTCATTAGGTTTGAGGCATGTGGGCTGCTAAATTCATATCTGTGCATAGATCGCCGCCTAGTGTTGGGTCCGGATGATTGCACATTGTTGTCCTGGAAGAGTCTTCGAAGTATCACGAGATAGGTGGCTCCTCCCCTGGACTACAGTGCGCATGGGCATCGCCTCCATCCCCAGATTGTTTTTTTCCGCCATTGGGTTCGGATGTGTTTTGGTTCCCTCTGTCGGGACCGATAGTTGTTTTCGTTTCTACTTGAGACCAGAAGGTCTTTAGGCTGGGCGTCGGTATTGTTTTCGTTCGGGTTTGTCTTCCTTCTCAGCTCCGAACGCTTCCTGCCCCTCCGCGTGCTGTCGGCGCGGACGGGCCTACTCGACGCTCCAAGTTACTGAACATGGAACGGACTCCGTTCAAGAGGTGCCCGGTGTGCACCTCCAAGTATTCACACCTCGACGTGCAACCTGTGTGCAACAAGTGTTTATCACCGGACCATGATGAGGCCAGATGTATGGCCTGCTCAAAGTTCCGGTGCAAGAAGACCCTAAAGCATCGTCGGGCCGCTCGACTCCAGGCCCAGTTGTCGGCACCCCCTGCGCCCCCGCCGGACAACATCTTTGAACAATTTGAAGAAGACGAAAATGTCTTTCAGGTTTCGGACTCTAGCCCTGTGTCGGAGGGAGATGACTACGACGCGGGAGATGAGGAGTTCGATGAAGCCGGCGATGAGGTAGGGGACGACGATGGGGCCATTGCCACCGTGGGGGATAGCTCGGAGGAGGAGCACCCCCAAACTGACTCAGGGGTCAATCCCCAACATACGGCCCAGGTTGAGGGATCGCCTTCGGGCCTTACCCAAGACCTTGCTCTTAGTCCAACTGCACCGCCTCTCGGCCCGGCCACGGACATTTCTGATGCGCCACTCCCGTTCAAGAAAACGAAAGTGAAGCCATCGGGATCCACACCATCGCTTTCGAAACCGAAAGTGAAAGCTCCACTGGTGGGACAGAAGGCTCTAGAGGCGTCAACACCTAAGAAAGTCAAGATGGCCGACTTGCAGAGCCACGCCAAGATGGCCGACCCCAGGGCCTCGGGGTCGACGCCGAAGGCGAAGGCGGCCGGCGCGGCTGCGTCGGCGCCGAAGATGGTCGAGGTCGATGACCCGAAAAAGGCTCCAAAGAAGCGTCAAGGCGATTCCAAAGCTCCGGCTGCGCCAGCTCCGGCCGTCGGGGCCAAGGATGGCAAGGTGTCGGCGCCGAAGACGCTGCCCCCGGCAGACTCGACTCCCGACTCGGGGAAATCGCTCGAGACGGCCAAGCCCTCTTCAACCTTAACGAAGAAGGTCGCTGAGTCCCTGCAACGGATTCGGAAGGACGCTGAGGCTCCCGATCAGGAATCCGTGAAGCCGAAGACCGCATCGAAGCCGGCAAAGGTGCAACCGCCTATTCGCTACACCCTGCCGCCAAAGTCGACGCCGAAAGCCTTCGCTCCGAAGCAGGGGGAGGACGTGCCCTCGAAGGAGATGTCGACGTCCAAAGCGTCGTTGGTGGTGTCAAAGCTTCGGCTCCAGCCACTCGCGGATGAGGAGCGCCGAGAGGTCATCATCGACGCCAATACTGGGAAATTGTCCCTCCTCAAACGAAAAATCACCACGGAGCCGGTGCTAGAACATTTTAGGATTCCTCTTAAGAACACCAAGGACTCGGCGGGCGCTTCAGCACCTATGGAGCCTTCGTCTCCCAAACATGTGGAACGTTCTCCAACGCGTTCTAATGCGGGGGAAGGTGACGATGAAGAGGAGGTCGAGTACAACTATCCGGCGTACTCGGAACCGGAGGAGGAACATGAACCTTGGTCGGCCGGAGCCGACCCAGACGACCCGCAATCGGGTCAGGAACCGCAGCTCTTTGCGGCAAAGACCTCACCGACGGAGGACTCTGCAGCCTTCAACGCTTTGATTGAGAGGGCCGCAGCTAACCATGATGTCGAGCTCCACTCAGATCCTGTGGATGTAGACTTTTTGTTTGACACTTTCTCAGTGGCCGAGAAGTCAGTCAAGACATTACCAATGCTCAAAGGAGTGCTAAAGCACGCGCCGGAGGTCTTCAAGGAGCCCACTCGGGCGCGGGTCATCAATCCTAGAATTGATAAAAAGTATAAGGCAGCTCCCTCGGATCCAACATACATCAAGGGACACTTGCCACTGGACTCTTTGGTTGTATCCAATGCTCGGAAGAGGGCGAATTCACAGACAACTGGTGACGCTCCTCCCCCAGACAAAGAGTCGAAAATATTCGAGGCCTCAGGAAAAAGGATTGCTGCGCAGGCAGCTAACATCTGGCGTATTTCAAACATGGAGGCCCTACTTGCACGCTACGATAGGGCTCACTATGACACCCTAGAAACACTGTTGCAGCACTTACCTGACCAGTACAAGGGGGCTGCGGAGATGTTAATTCAGGAGGGCAAGCTAATCACTAACGCTTCCATCAAATGTGCACTAGATGTGGCTGACACTGCCTCCAGGGCGATCAACACTAGTGTGTTGCTGAGGAGACATGCATGGCTTCGAATATCAGGCTTTAAGCCAGATATACAAACAACCATACTCAACCAAACAGTCAATCCTGACCACCTATTTGGCCCCGAGGTGGATGCGACACTGGAGAAAATGAAAAAAGACACAGACACTGCTAAGTCTATGGGGGCTCTCCAATCTCAGCAGTTTCGGGGTGGTTCCTTTCGCCGCTCCACTTCCAGGGGCACCTCCAGGGGTCAAGCATCGCAATCCACACAGTACTATAAGGGCAATACCCAGACCTCGTACACCAACAATGGTAGAGGTGGCTACAGAGGCAACAACGTCAAGGGCAGGGGACGTGGAAACAATAGCTCCAGGTCCACCACCGCCAACAAGCAGTGACGTCTTGTCACTGCCCCCCGACCACACAACACCGGTCGGGGGGAGACTCCAGCAGTTCCTGCCTGCGTGGAAATCCATCACCACGGACAGGTGGGTGAGATCTCTTATCCAGTACGGTTACTGTCTGGAACTTACTTCCACTCCACCAAACATACCTCCAAGAAGCCGTCCTATGTCCGGCGAGCACTTGCACTTGTTGCAGCAGGAGGTCACAGTCATGCTGCAAAAAGGGGCAATAGAGCTCGTCCACTGCAAGAAAGGGGAACAGGGGTTTACTCCCTGTATTTTCTTATCCCCAAAAAGGACGGATCCCTCAGGCCCATCCTGGACCTCAGGCCCCTCAACTGGTATATTCTCTCGGAGCACTTCCATATGCTCACGTTGCAGCAGGTACTCCCTCTGCTTCAGCAGGGGGACTTCCTAGCCACACTGGACCTAAAGGATGCATACTTTCATATCCCCCTGCATCCTTCCCACAGGAAGTATCTCAGATTCACAATCCAAGACCAGCACTACCAGTTCAGGGTTCTGCCGTTCGGGGTCACCACAGCGCCAAGAGTCTTTACGAAGTGCCTGGCGACTGTGGCGGCGCATCTGTGACGCCAAAACGTCCACGTCTATCCTTATCTGGACGACTGGCTCATTCAGGCAAAAACGGAACAGCAGTGCGAGGACCACGTGTCACGCACTATTCATCTCCTGCACGATCTGGGATTCTCGCGGAACTATCCAAAATCCCATCTCCAGCCCGCCCATGTACGGCAGTATCTGGGCGCGACAATAAACACGCTGGCAGCCACTGCGCAGCCAAATTCAGTGAGAATCGCCAGCATCCAAACGCTGATCCAACGATTCACACCTCAGCACTCGCTTCCGGCGAGGGTGTTCATGCAGTTGATAGGCATGATGGCCTCCTGCATCTCCATCGTCCCGCATGCGAGACTACATATGCGTCCGCTTCAGGAGTGCTTGGCACGTCAGTGGACTCAGGCTCATGGGCAACTGACAGACCTAGTGTTGGTGAGCGGTCGGGCGTACAACTCTCTGCATTGGTGGAATCCACAAAACCTTTGCAAGGGCCGACCGTTCCAGGAGCCTGTGCCACAGATTATCCTGACAGCGGACGCTTCTCTCCAGGGATGGGGAGCGCATGTACTCCGTTACACGGTGCAGGGACTATGGACACTACAGCAAAGAAAGATGCACATCAACGTTCTGGAGCTGATGGCAATCTTCATGGCCTTAAAGGCATTCAAAGTACATCTGTGCAACAAGGTCGTGTTGATCCGGACGGACAACATGACGGCCATGTACTACATTCAGAAGCAGGGAGGAACACACTCTCCGCAGCTGTCTCATCTGGCTCAGAGCATGTGGAAGTGGGCCATTCAGAGGAACATCTTCCTCATGGCGGAGCATCTCCCGGGCAAAGACAACCAGATGGCGGACCTGCTCAGCAGGCACAGCCACCAGATGCACGAGTGGGAGATACATCCATCGGTACTCCAACCGTACTTCCAAAGGTGGGGTCATCCAGAGATAGACCTGTTCGCCACAAAGGAGAACGCAAAATGCCAAAGCTTCGCCGCCAGGTTCCCACACCCGCAATCGCAGGGCAATGCGATGTGGATGAACTGGTCAGGCAGATTTGCGTACGCTTTTCCCCCAGCACCTCTGATACCGCTGGTGGCACGCAAACTCAGGCAGCACTCGATGACTCTCATCCTGGTTGCTCCAACGTGGGCTCGCCAACCATGGTACACCACGTTTCTGGAACTCTCCGTGGTACCGCATCAAAGGCTTCATCTCACACCCAGCCTTCTGACGCAGAGCCATGGCGACATTCAGCACCCAGATCCGCAACAGCTCAACCTGGCGATCTGGCTCCTGAAGTCCTAGAGTTTGGCTACCTCAATCTTCCCCCCGATTGTATGGACATCATTCGGGAGGCAAGGAAGCCCACTACTCGAGCTTGTTACGCGGCCAAGTGGAAGCGTTTTGTCATGTACTGTGTAAACCACGATATTGACCCACTGGACGCTTCCATTCAGAACATTATTTGCTACCTGTTCCACCTGTACCAATGCAATTTGGCGTACTCATCCATCCGCATTCATTTGTCTGCGATGGCAGCATACCTTCAGAATAGGCAACACCTATCCCTTTTTAAGGTCCCTGCTATCAAGGCTTTTCTGGAAGGACTCAAAAGGGTCATTCCACCGCGGACACCACCAGCTCCAGAATGGAACCTCAATGTGGTTCTTACAAGGCTGATGGGTCCTCCCTTTGAGCCACTGCACTCTTGTGAGCTTCAGTTTCTGACTTGGAAGGTTGCTTTCTTAGTAGCAATTACATCGCTACGGAGGGTTAGCGAGTTGCAGGCGCTCACCATCCAGGAACCTTTCTTCCAAGTACACGCTAACAGGGTGGTGCTCCGCACTAACCCTAAATTCTTACCCAAGGTTGTATCTCAATTCCACATGAACCAAACAATTGAGTTACCAGTGTTTTTTCAAAACCCAGAATCACTGGCGGAGCGGATGCTCCACACCCTTGATGTTAAAAGAGCCTTGATGTACTACGTTGACAGGACTAAAGATTTTCGTAAGACCAAGCAACTCTTTGTTGCTTTTGCCTCACACCACAAGGGAAATGCTATCTCCAAAGCTGGGATCGCTAGGTGGATAGTGAAATGCATTCAGATCTGTTACGCTAAAGCTAAACGCACTCTCACAATTCCACCGAGAGCCCACTCCACCAGAAAGATGGGGGCCTCTATGGCTTTCCTAGGTAACATTCCCTTAGAAGATATTTGTAGGGCAGCCACATGGTCTACCACACATACTTTCACTAAACATTACTGTGTAGATGTGCACTCTAAACAGCAGGCAGCTGTTGGCCAGGCTGTTCTCAAAACGCTTTTTCAAACTGCTGCAGCTGGCACGGGCGGCCGCCGCTAATGGAGGGACTGCTATATATTCTATGCACAGATATGAGTTCAGCAGCCCACATGCCTCGAACTGCAAATGCTACTTACCAGTATGCATCTGTTCTTGGCATGTAGGGCTGCTGACATTCATATCGCCCGCCCTCCTCCCCGGCGCCTGTAGCAGCTGCAGTATTTCTTTACACATTTTTATGCTCTTAGCATAGGGCATCACTCACATATTTCACTCCATCTCTGCCAATGGCTAAAAACAATCTGGGGATGGAGGCGATGCCCATGCGCACTGTAGTCCAGGGGAGGAGCCACCTATCTCGTGATACTTCGAAGACTCTTCCAGGACAACAATGTGCAATCATCCGGACCCAACACTAGGCGGCGATCTATGCACAGATATGAATGTCAGCAGCCCTACATGCCAAGAACAGATGCATACTGGTAAGTAGCATTTGCATTACTTGCCAAGAAGAACATGCCATGAGAAGTGTTTGTACAGAGACTATGGCTTACAGAATTACTGCCCAGATAAAATTGTTGCAAGATTTACTGCCCAGATAACATGCCATAGGAGTTACTGCCCTTCTAGTGTTCCCCCTCTGTTATGTTGCTTCTTCATGTACCTTTGGCAGTAATGGACAATTTTATTAAAAGACCAATATAAAGTATGTATCTCAACCGCTGAAGGACTGTTGCACAATATGTTTATGGTTTTCAGTGTTTGGACTTTCTTCTTTTAGGAGAAGTTTCAGAGTTATCTAGACTGTTTCAAGAAAGAGCTGGAGGACATGATCGAACTGCATAGCAAGGAAGAGACGAAAGTGTCAGAACTGGAGGTAAGAGAACAGTACCTGATATACCAGTAGTGTGGAGTGAGGACTCCAAATATTGTCTCACTTTACAAGTTTCCAGCAAGACCACAGAACTTGTATCACGAATTGACCATACCTAGGTTAGGGCTTTCCTGACTGTGCTTTGAACCTATCACCTGCAGCGCCACGAATATAAAGACATAAAGTCACTTTATGACCCCAGGGTTTTCCAGAGTTTTTGTTCCTATGTTGCGTGAAGGTGATCAACTGTATCCCTGTTTTGTGCTTTGATGTCCTCAGGGGAGGTCCAAGGGTGATGGTAACAAGGAAATTATTGAAGTGCATCACTACATGTTAAGGCAGGGGCCTTTATCCTTTTCTATAATGAGAGCTACTTCTGGTCAGTGAAAATAGTCCAGAGCTGCTAATGGCTTTGACCATTGTTGCATTAGTGACCACATCAAATGGAATCACTATAGTGGCAACCCCTTGTAGGAATGCTAGTAGTGATCAAATGTCATACCGAAATATCATATCCAGAATATTGACTAATACAATAGCATGAAATTCTGTAGGTATAGATGTACTTTTCTTTATTCTACACATATCTGCAAAATACATAGATGTGGAGTTTAGGATGTAAACAAAATTATACTTGCCTATTATTAATTACCATTCATAAAGTGGCTATACCCTCGGACTTTCTTACTGTGCTGGGCTGCACTGAAGGGAGCTACTTACCTCCTGAGCTATGCATTTCTGACCCACTGTTTTAATGAATCTTAACAGGGTGTCTCGTCCAGTTTCCAGTTCCCCCTAGTATTTTGTGGATTTTCCTGCTTGTGTAATTTGGCCATGGGCTCTGGGGGAGTCTGCATTCCTCCAGCTTCCACTGCAACTACCCTTCATTACTGTTAGTAACCTCCAAGAGATCCAAAGTTTGTCTTTGATGTTGAGCAGAGCTGGGATTTTAAAAGATGGGTTTTATCCTCATTTGGTGTAAATCCACTCACGGTGCTAGTAAAGGCAGGTGCCAGTCATAAATCCCAGATTCAGTAGTTACCTTCTTTTCTTTTTCAAAAGGTAAGCAGTCAAGGCATATTTCCACGTTTGGTATAAAAAATCAGAATAGGACTGGGAGCTAATGAAGGTCCAGTGCCCGTGCTCCCAATAGCAATCAATTCAAGACCGGTGTGGTCACTGTTCCTATAGGAAAGGTGCGGACAAACAAAGGGGTGCGGGGGGCTAGAGGGGGATGAGGAAGACTATTTCTTGTTTCTTTTTTCTTGTTGCCCTCACACATCCCTGGGGATGTCATGCTTCATCATCGGCCGGTGTTCCCAGTTGGGATGGCGCTGCAATGCCCTACGGGTCCCCCAAAGGGTGACTTTGGCGGAGATCTTTTTAATTAGGTTGCCTTCAGATGAGTGCGAGGATGTCCAAAGTGGGGTGATGAGTGAAATATGGTGGTGGTGAATTAAAACTGGCTAGGCGATGTCAAACACATCTTTATTCTGTAGACTCCCTTGTCTGGTTAAAAAAAAAGATTGTGAGTACTACTTCAAGGGTCAATGATCGGCCCAAGTAACTAGTGTGATTCACTGTGGGTCAACATGTTTTGCGCCTCTCTTGTCTATGCAAGATCTGCAACTCTTCTTCAGGACTAAAGGAAATGGTGAAATAGTTTACCCGGTAAACTATTTATCCCCTTTATACCAACATGCTCGGTTCTCCCTACATGGGTGGTACCCGTGTGGTCTGTGTATAGAGATCGTCGCACCATGAAGGTGGGCAACCAAGCCTTTTGGTATAGGCAGGGGACATTCACTCTATGCGGGCTGTCTGCAGTGCTGCTTATCCAGTGCACCAACCCTGTCCCTCTGCTCTCCCGGGTTCTTATAGGAACAGTGACCTCCCCGGTCTTGAAATGATCATATTTGTACATCCACAATCAAAAAGATAGGGAGGAGGAATTAATGTCCATTTATTTCCCCAGGTAGGTATAAGGGCCTCATCCAGAGGCTCCTCTGGTCTAGATTGCAGTGTCCAGAGATGAAGAAAGTGCCCCCAATAAAAAATAGGGTGAGTGCAAAAAAGAAAAGAAAAGGATAAAATAAGATCTACAACCCAATTTTTTTTTAATGGATTGGTGAAGATCTGTTGAGTAAAAGTGAATGGGTACTTGTACTAGATTGAGTAACTGGATCTAGAAGTGTGGATTTCCAAAATGTGTCGACATGTTTCAGCCCCCTTTGGCTCAACGGAGTCTGTGGGGCTTTCGTCAGGACAAATAGACAAACAGAACATAGAATGATTACTCACACAATTCGTGTAGTGATATTGGGTTGATTAGTAGAGGGTATTCATAGACCACTCAATTCCTTTTAACCTGAAAAAGAAATAAGCATAGACATATCCGCGGGTTTGATGACTATATCTTCATTGGACTCCAGAGTTTTTAATGCTTGACGTTCTTTATTACTCAGATTTTGGAAAGGATGTTTCTTTTTTGCTGTTATTCCATCTACGCCCTTAAGTAGAGCTTGCTCAAAGGTATGGATTTCAGGTGGAATACTTCCTGCTGGCGGGTTGAAGGTAGATTTTCTTTTTAGATTTGTGTCTCCTTCAGGTGGTAAGGATAATTTATCCGAAAAAAATGCTTTGAGTTTCAAAGTGCGGCAGAATTCTGCTAGTTCACATTTGAGTCTGAAGTTATCGACTGGCGGTGTGGGGACAAATCCTAGTCCTTTTTCGAGGACTTTCTTCTGGTCTTCAGTTAACTCTATGTTAGCAAGGTTGACTATTAACAAGTGTTTGTCTTGCTCATGCTTGGTTGGGCAGATGACATGCTCCTTGTTTGCACGTTTCTCTGTTGGTCCTGCCAGGCTAAGGTTTTTTTTTTCCCTCTGGGTTGATTTCGGCCCCTGCCTAAAAAAGTCGGTTGTTGTTGTGGTTGGGTTTGTTGTCCTAGCTGTTGTTCATTTCCAAGTTGTGGCATTTGTTGCATGCCGTAATTTTAAGGTGTCATCCCTCCGCCATATGGTGGCATATATGGTTGGAAATGGGGCATATTCATGTTAGGGTAAAACGGTCTTTGCCATCTGTTACCCCTTCTGGATCTTTGGAATCAATTGTTGTTTCCCCCTCTTCTGGGGGTATAGTCTTCCGAGCTGCTAACTGAGGTGTTGGAATAGGTTCTCCCCAAGGATTCAGTATCTGAGCCTTGATCATTAGAGTTATAGTCTTCTCTTGTATAGGGATGCATCTTTTCCTGACTAAATTTTTTGAGGTCTTTTCCAAGTTTCTGTAACTTGCTTTGCATAATGAATTCTTTAGTCTCTTCCATTTCTTTAGTCAGTTCTTCCAATTTCTTTTCGTCAGATACGGTCGCTCCCACGCTCCCTGGCTCCTGACGGTATCGTTACCTTACCTCAAACCTTCTGTGTTCCTGCGCATCTACATTAGCGCTTGCAATTTGTGTTTGTTGTCCTGCATTAGCGCTTGTGATTTGGGATTGGTGATTTGTTTTTCTGCCTTAGCGCTTGTAATTGTGATCCTGTTTCAGCGCTAGTGCTTCACTTGCCAGTCCGCTCAGTTCGTGGCACGTTTCACGTAGTCTGCAGCGCAACATTAATCAGGCAATTTAACTAGCGCGACGGAAACGGAGCTGCGCTCTACCTGTCTACTTTAATCTCAATCTGCATGTTTAAAGCGCCAGTGACCTTTTTCTGTGCCCCAGCCTCACTCGACTTGTCCCTACCTCCATTTTGTTTGTTGTTGTTGCCCTGAGCCCTACCTCCTCGCACCTCTCCCGCCTCCCTGCTGCCCCTCCCACCCACTGACCCTTACTGTAGACCCCGTAGGATTTTCAGCTGTGACCGCCCTGACTTCGTCAGATACGGTCGCTCCCACGCTCCCTGGCTCCTGACGGTATCGTTACCTTACCTCAAACCTTCTGTGTTCCTGCGCATCTACATTAGCGCTTGCAATTTGTGTTTGTTGTCCTGCATTAGCGCTAGTGATTTGGGATTGGTGATTTGTTTTTCTGCCTTAGCGCTTGTAATTGTGATCCTGTTTCAGCGCTAGTGCTTCACTTGCCAGTCCGCTCAGTTCGTGGCACGTTTCAGGTAGTCTGCAGCGCAACATTAATCAGGCAATTTAACTAGCGCGACGGAAACGGAGCTGCGCTCTACCTGTCTACTTCAATCTCAATCTGCATGTTTAAAGCGCCAGTGACCTTTTTCTGTGCCCCAGCCTCACTCGACTTGTCCCTACCTCCATTTTGTTTGTTGTTGTTGCCCTGAGCCCTTCCTCCTCGCACCGCTCCCGCCTCCCTGCTGCCCCTCCCACGGCCCTCCCCCCCCTCGAAGTGTATTAATGACAGTTGCTCCCGCGCGCAGCATTCACGCGCAGCGACCGCGCCCCATTCGCGCCGAAGGTGCTCCAAAGGTAAGCCCGTCTACGCCCGTCCGCGCCTGGACCGCGCCCAGCGCCAGAGCCCCTGGTCCTCGTAATGTCCACCCCTCCCGCATTACTTACGACGCCTCCACCCTTCTAGCCCTTAACCCCGGCCGTTCCCCCAACTGCGTCCAAGCCGCTCCTGGACACACCCATGGACCCTTTTCCTGCAACTCATGCAAATTCGACGGCACCAAGAACAACTCCTCATCTACGAACACACAACAGATATCCGACCCCAACCACCTACAATGCATCCTGCTCAACACCCGCTCGGTCCACAGGCACGCCATTGACCTCTGGAATCTACTAGACACCATCTCGCCGGACGTCGCCTTCCTAACAGAAACATGGATGAACGCCTCTTCAGCCCCAGACATCACCATTGCCATCCCGGAAGGCTATAAGATCACTTGCAAGGACCGTACCGGCCACACAGGAGGAGGCATCGCTATCGTCCATAAGAAATCTATCCGCATCTCAACCAGCTCAGACGTCAATCTCGCCAACTCTGAACACCTTCACTTCCAGATCCACATCTACCCCAAGACCACACTTAGAGGCACCCTCCTTTACTGGCCACCAGGACCCCGCGCACAATTTAGTGAAGACATCACGGACTTCATCACTCCACACGCGCTCCCCTCCAAGGATTAAATCCTTTTGGGAGACCTCAACTTTCACCTTGGAAAGATTAACGACCACAACACCACCACCCTTCTGGACAACCTCGCCAACCTCGGACTTAAACAACTTGTCACTACTCCCACCCACATCGCAGGTCACACACTCGACCCTATCTTCACCTCCAGCAAACATGTCTCCTTCAGCCACACCACAGCTCTCCTTTGGACTGACCACAGCTGCGTTCACTTTACCTACAACAAGCCCACATCCAACAACCACCCCCAACCCACTCTGCAAAGAAACTGGAACAAAGTCACCATCGACCAGATCTCCTCATCGCTTCGTCTAAACCCCCCAGCCCACTCCCCAAACCCAGACCAAGCAGCCACCAACCTCATTCAATGGTTATCCAACAGCGCCGACATCCTAGCACCATTGAAAAAATGACAAATAAAACTAGGCAGCAAGAGGACCTCCTGGTTCAACGAGGATCTTAAGAAATCCAAGAAACTCGGTCGATCCCTTGAGAAGGCCTGGAAAAAAGACCCAACCACCAACACCAAGGATGCCTTCAAAAACGCCACCCGATTACACCACCAACTGATCCGGAAGGCCAAGAAAGCCGCCTTCAAAGACCGACTAGATAACAACGCCAACAACAGCAAGGAATTATTCAACATCGTCAAGGAATTTACCAACCCCATGGCTAACTCCAACGACATCACCCCCTCCCAAGCCCTCTGCGACTCCCTAGCCTCATTCTTCCACAACAAAATCGCAGATATCCACAACAGCTTCGACAACCAACCCGAAGACCAACCCACCCAACCCCCTGCAGGACCCCCACCTCCCTTGAACACCGTCAACGACTGGAACCCAATCTCCACTGAGGACACCATCCGCTTGATGAACTCCATCCACTCAGGATCCCCAACTGACCCATGCCCTCACCACATCTTCAACAAAGCAGACTCCATCATAGCACCACACCTTCGAGATGTCATCAACTGCTCACTCAACTCCGCCACCTTCCCAGAAAGCTGGAAACATGCCGAACTCAGCGCCCTCCTGAAGAAACCCACAGCTGACCCCACCGAACTCAAAAACTACCGCCCCATCTCGCTCCTTCCATTCCCGGCCAAAGTCATCGAGAAAGCGGTCAACAACCAGCTCGCCGCCTTCCTTGAAACAAACAAATCCCTCGACTCCTCACAATCCGGCTTCCGAGCCAAACACAGCACTGAAACCGCCCTCATCGCAGCAACAGATGACATTCGAACTCTCCTGGACAATGGAGACACAGTCGCCCTCATCCTCCTTGACCTCTCCGCAGCCTTCGACACAGTCTGCCATAGCACCCTTCTACAGCGACTCAAAAACATCGGAATACAAGGAAAAGCATTGGAATGGATCACCTCGTTCCTCACCGGAAGAACCCAGAGAGTCCGCCTCCCACCATTCATCTCAGAGGCCACTAAAGTCATCTGCGGCGTACCCCAAGGATCCTCACTCAGTCCCACCCTCTTCAACGTATACATGAGCCCCCTCGCGGCCATCGCACGCCAACACAACCTCAACATCATCTCCTACACGGATGACACTCAACTGATCCTTTCACTCACCAACGACCCTAGCACCGCAAAAACTAACCTACACGAAGGAATGAAAGAAGTAGCCGAATGGATGAAACACAGCCGTCTGAAACTGAACTCAGATAAAACAGAAGTCCTTATCTTAGGCACCTCCCCCTCTGCCTGGGACGACTCTTGGTGGCCAGAAGCCCTTGGAAAAGCACCCATCCCGACGGACCACGCACGGAACCTGGGCGTCATCCTGGATTCCTCACTTTCAATGAATAGACAAGTCAACGCTGTCTCTTCATCCTGCTTCAACATTCTTCGCATGCTCATAAAAACATTTCGTTGGATCCCCACCGAAACTAGGAAAACGGTCACCCACGCTCTGGTCACGAGCCGACTGGAATACGGAAACACCCTATACGCCGGTACTACCGCTAAACTCCAGAAAAAACTCCAACGAATCCAGAACGCTTCAGCCAGGCTCATATTAGACATCCCACGCAAAGAACACATCTCTGGTCACCTGAAAAACCTCCACTGGCTCCCCGTCAATAAGAGGATCACTTTCCGGCTCCTAACCCACGCACACAAAGCACTCTACGAAATCGGACCAGAATGCCTCAACACTCGACTGTCCTTCTACACCCCCTCTCGCCAGCTACGATCATCCAACCAAGCCCTGGCCACTGTACCTCGCATCAACAAAACCACCATGGGAGGTAGATCCTTTTCCTACCTGGCAGCTAAAACCTGGAACTCACTTCCCACTCACCTTTGCCTTACTCAGAACCACCTAGCATTCAGAAAGCAACTTAAAACGTGGATATTTGACCAGTAATTCCCCACCCCTCTTCAAGCGCCTTGAGACCCTCTGGGTATGTAGCGCGCTATATAAATTTTCTGACTTGACTTGACTTGACAGTGGATTGATGCCCTTTTTAGGTTCATTTTCTAAAGCTTGGATTTCTATTAACAATGCTTCTGATAGTCTTTTTGCTGTTTTGATAATGAGCACAAGATAGTCCAGGGTGCATTTCCATGAGATGGAAGACCAGTCTTTGCGAAAAGCCAAGTCATGTAGGAAAATACGTGGGGCATTATTGACCCAAAGACCTCTTGGTGCTGTTTTGTGTCGGAGGTATTCGGTCATGATAATGCCGTGAATAGCTGTACGAATTTGTTCTCTCTTTTTTTCGGAGAGCGAGTCCCAATTGTCTGTTTGTGCCAGTGCTTCAGTAAGTTCCGAATTTTGAAGAAGAGATTGCCCTGCTAGTATTTCATCAATGTCACTTTCGCCAAAGCTTAATCCAACATTGCCTTCCATGGTTACACTCCACAGGTGCTTGGTGTTGACAATGCGTGACTTAATGTCAAGGAGAGGCTCCCGCAGCTGTCCGCTGCTTAGTATATACACAATCAAAAAGATAGGGAGGAGGAATTAATGTCCATTTATTTCCCCAGGTAGGTATAAGGGTAATCAAGTGGAGGAAATGGACACTTGTAACAATTCTAAACCATTGGTTAGAAATACTATGGTATCCTCAAAAAACTCAATGTGTGCTGGTAATGCGGTATATTTCTTTCATCCGCCCCTACATTGTAGTTTTGGCAGTTATCATCGGATACCATAGAGAGTGATGGGTGCCTGCCTCATCCAGAGGCTCCTCTGGTCTAGATTGCAGTGTCCAGAGATGAAGAAAGTGCCCACAATAAAAAATAGGGTGAGTGCAAAAAAGAAAAGGATAATGCGCCATCACACGCGGGTAATGGCGGCGTCTATTACACAGAGAAGTACTTTCTTTGAATAACGGTAAGGAGATTCTTACACTTTCTTCACCCCCTTTTCACAGCTCTGGGGTCCCCTGATGAAAGCGTATAACCTAACGATTTGGGGTAAGATTCTGACGGTTTTTTGTTTCCATTGCCCCACGAGTCAGTACTATCCACGCGCAGTCAGTTTTAAACTACAAAAGGATCCCAGCTCAACAATATGCTCCCTTTACTAACGGGTTACTGCCGCCTTAGCAGCGTTTACTTCCTGGCACGTTTATCTATTCTTTGGGGCCATTTAGTCAATAAAAACGCTTAATTTGTTTCTATATGATCAAGTTACTTGACGAGTGTCCTCCATGCTGACACTATTTTGCCCTGATAACTGTTCACTTTTGCCGCTTTTTCCTCTGCCTAACTAGATTTACATGCTAAGCTTTGTTAATAAACAACCACCCAGCAGATTAGACTACAGCTAACTCTGGTGCCTTCCCCCTTTCCCCCTTCCCCCTCACCACAGTGAGATATTAGGACAATAATCCTTGTGTAATATGTCTATGCTTATTTCTTTTTCAGGTTAAAAGGAATTGAGTGGTCTATGAATACCCTCTACTAATCAACCCAATATCACTACACGAATTGTGTGAGTAATCATTCTATGTTCTTGTGGAGCGGGATTTAGGGCGGGCCGGAATAACAGGCGTGGAGGCCGTATAAAGTGCTCTATGATTAGCGAAAACTTTATTGTTCATACAAAAGAAACACGGGTCAGTGGATGAGAAGGTTCGGGTGAAAATCCAGGTGGGTTGTAGAGGTGAGGTGTCCGGGAAGGCTTCGTGGGGATGTTTGCTGCTGGGCTGCGGTCGTCTTTCCGTGGTGTAGGTACGGTGAGTCACTCGGAGGAAAAGAGAACGAAAACAGGGCGATTAGTCCAGGGGTAACAAAACTTGTCTCAATACTGTCACCAACACCGGGGCTGTGGGTGGAGGGTTAGGGTAGGACGTGACGGGGTTGGGTTGCGGGACGAGGGAGAGACGGGTAGAGGGTGAACACGGGCGTGGACGGGATGAAGAAATAGTGCGCAATTCTATACAGTGTCGGTGCACGTTTTTACAGTGAAAGTGGTTCGGAGCACTATTTACACTATGTACACATCTACCAGTGGAAACAGGGGAAAATGGTAACGAGGTACTCACATGCCCCGCCGTAACTCTCCTGTGAGTTACGGCCGCTCTCCAGCCACCTCCTGAGGACGCCACCAGTCCTCACACCAGACGTCTTCCTCGTCTGCTTCTTCTTTCCGGTCCTTCGGTTCTTCCGCTGCTGGTTCTCCGAGGTCTGCCAACTCCTGCCACGAGCTGGCTGTTGGGAACCCCGAGTCGTTTGAGTCGTCGGCTTTTCTACTCTCCTGCCGATATCCGGTCGAATGACTTCCGGGGTTAGGTGAGTTCACTTCCGGTCCTTCACTATCGACCCTACTTCCGGGGTCATGGAGGGACGTTTCCAATCCGTCTTGTATCGGTGTTATCGATGGGGCCTGCGGGAAGACAGAGAGAGGAGTAGTTCCGGAGGGATAAGAGTCCATAGTGCTCCGTCGTTCCCCCGAGGTAGGGATCAACCCTTCACATTCCCTTCCCCTAGGTGTGTTTCTCGTAGGGTTGGAGGGTGGCGGATATCGGGAGAGATAGTCTGCGTTGCCCTGTTCTAGGCCTTTTCGATGCAATGTTCGAAAACGAAAAGGCTGGAGGGAAAGAAACCAGCGAAGCACTCGATCATTGTGTCCCCTGTTGCGAGCCATCCATTCAAGTGGGGCGTGGTCTGTATACAAAATGAATTCCCTACCGTCAAGGTAGTAGCGAAGACTCTCCACTGCCCACTTGATAGCGAGTGCTTCTTTTTCGACAACCGAATAGTTGGTTTCCCTGGGAAACAGTTTTCTGCTAAGATACAGAATGGGTTTCTCTGCTCCTTCCGAATCTTTTTGAGACAGAACAGCCCCTAAACCTTGATCCGATGCGTCAGTTTGCAAAATAAAAGGCTGACTATAATCAGGACTCATCAACACAGGTTCAGAGGTCAAGGCGTTCTTCAGGACATTGAAGGCTCGCAGAAGTACAGGAGATGGTTGATTGAGGTTCTCCTCTGTTTTTGCTGTCTTTTTGAGGAGATCCGTTAGGGGAGCTGCCACTTGTGAAAAGTTGGGGATAAATCTCCTGTAATAACCCAACATGCCCAAGAAGGCACGGAGATCTTTTCGTGTTTTTGGGAAGGGTATCGCCTATATTGTTTTTACTTTGCTCTCTTGGGGACGAATGTGTCCTTCACCCAACAAATAGCCGAGATATTTAACACTCTGTGCTGCTAATGTGGTTTTAGCTGGGTTAATGGTAAACCCGTATTTGCCCAGAGAGGAGACTACTGAATACAAATGGGACAGGTGTTGTCCCCAAGTGTCACTGTAAATGACGATGTCATCAAGATAAGCACCTGCATACGGGGCATGAGGGCGTAGGACTTGATTCATGGCCCTCTGAAAGGTCGCCGGGGCCCCGTGTAAGCCGAAGGGCATTACCTTAAACTGAAACAGGCCTTCGGGGGTGGAGAAGGCGGTCTTGTGTTTGTCCTCAGCTTTCAGCGGAATCTGCCAATAGCCCTTGCACAGATCAAGGGTGCTAATGTACCTTGCTTTGCCTATTCGTTCTACCATCTCATCCACACGGGGAAGAGGATACGAATCAAAGGCGGAGATCTTATTCACCTCCCTGAAGTCAATACAAAACTGTGTAGAACCATCGGGTTTAGGGACTAAAACAATGGGCAAATTCCAGCTACTGCTGGATGGTTCGATGATACCCATTTTTAGCATTTGGTTCGTTTCTTCTTTGATTACAGCTCGACGGCTTCCGGAATACGGTACGGTCGTTGCCTTACCGTTTTCCATGGCTCAGTATGGATGGCGTGTTCTACCACAGTGGTATGCCCAGGCAGGGTTGAAAAGACTGCTTGTAGTGGTACCAGTGAACGACAAAGTTCTTGTTTTTGGCGTTCCGGCAAACCGGTGTCGAAACAACCTTCAAACAAGAAGGGTTCGTGACCCGATAGAACAGGGCGTCGGCCCTCCCATTTCTTGAGGAGGTTGATGTGATAGATTTGGTTGTTTCCCCTATTGGCATCCGTTTCCACCTCGTATGTGACTGGAGTCACTTGCCTTACTATCGTAAACGGACCCTGCCACTGACCCAATAGCTTATGGTCCGAAGAGGGAATTAGGAGGAGTACCTGATCTCCTGGAACAAATGTTCTGGGTTTGGTTCCCTTGTCGTACTGGTTTTTCTGAGTGGATTGTGCTGCGACAAGGTTCTGCTTGACAATTTCACGGACCTCACCTAAGTGGGTTTTTAAATTTTCAATGTACTCTGGAAGAGGACGAGTCCGGTCAGGCTCTGCCTCCCAAGCCTCGCGAGCCATATCCAACAGGGTTCTGGGTGCCCTGCCATATAATAATTCATATGGCGAGTAGCCTGTACTGCTTTGTACTTTACAGCGGATGGCAAAAAGAGCGAGAGGCAGCATTTCCTCCCAGCGTTTACTCTCTAGTCCCAACAGTTTTTTTAGAGTGGTTTTTAGGGTTGCATTATAGCGCTCGACTAAACCGTCGGTTTGGGGATGGTAAGCAGAAGTTCTTATTTGCTTGATTCCCAGTGTAGAACAGACCTGACGCATTAGCGAGGAAACAAAGGGGGTACCCTGATCGGTTAAAATCTCTCTGGGAAAACCCACTCTAGAAAAGATGGCAATAAGGGCTTTAGCTATGTTCTGTGTTGTCGGTTGACGGAGGGGGACTGCTTCAGGGAAGCGAGTGGCGTAATCCACTAGTACTAGGGCGTACCTGCATCCACTCCTGGATGGTAAGAGGGGGCCTATAAGGTCCATTCCTACTCTAGAAAAAGGAACGTCAATTAGTGGTAGAGGTTGGAGGGGAACCCTTGGAGGTCTATACCGACTATTTTTTTGGCACACCGGGCACTCCCTACAGTAACGTTTAATCTCTGCATATACTCCTGGCCAATAAAACTTCTCCAAAATGGCTTCCCCCGTCTTCTCGTCACTGAAGTGCCCTCCCAATAGATGACTATGGGCCAAAAAGAGTACTTTCTCCCGAAATAGTCCAGGAATGACTAACTGTGCATTTTTCTGAGGTCCCCCTTTCCTATAGAGGAGTCCATTTTTTATGAAGAAATAAGGACCTACTTGTAATGGATCCTCGTTGGGAAGAGCCCGTCCCCATGCATCTTGGAGAACCGGATCTTCCTGTTGGGCGGCTCGAAACTCTCTGTCGGTCTCCCAGGGATGGGTATCCGTTTGTGCAGGACAGGCCAAAGAATAGTCCCTTTTCTCTTTTTTCTTTTGGGTTTTGGATTTCAAGGGTTTTGGTGAATGTTCTGTAGCAGGGGAGTCTCTTGAGAAAGGTGCTTCAGCCCACCATTTCTTTAGCGAGTCTGTGGTATCCTGTAGGAGGTGGGGAAGACCACTGTAATCACTACCTAATATAGCCTCTTCGGGAAGATTCGGAACCAGTCCGACAGTCAAGGCACTACCGCTAGTACTGGGATGTTGTACATACACTTTGGCTGTTGGATAACATTTCGTGTCTCCGTGGACACACTTGATGGCTACAGTTCCTGTTACAGGTTCCGGAGAGTGAGGGAGATCTTGGGGTTGTAACACGCTGTGTCTGCAGCCTGTGTCAGCAAGCGCCATCATTTTGTGTCCATTGATCTGTATAGGACAGTGGAAGGGTGGGAGAGCTGAGTCAGCATTGAAACACACGTAGTTTTTAGCTACACCTATTTCCATCGGCTCTTCTTTCTGGGGGCATATACGGGCTATATGTCCGTAACCTCCACAATGATAACACTGTGGACCGGGTTGTGGCGGCCTCGGCATTACTGGATACGGCATTGGAGGTATCGCCTCCGGTTTGCGAAGCACAGGTGGAGGTCTTGGTGGCCGTACATGACTGCCATGACTCGGTCGTGGAGGATGTTCTTCTTTTGCTCGTTGGGAGTCTTGTGCTCGGTTATATGCGCTAGCAATTTCAACTGCGCTGTCAAGAGTAAGTCGTGCGTGTTGCCGCACCCACTTTTGTGTGGCAGGATGTAGCGAGGTGAGGAATTGCTCTAGATAAATCTTGGCCAGTATCTCGTCTTTACTGGACGTGGCTGGTTTTAGCCAACGGTTAGCCAAATCTTTTATCCGAAAGGACAACGCCCGGGGATTCTCTTGTGGACCCTCCTTAGCCTGACGAAGACGAAGCCTATACGTCTCGTCATCAATTCCGAGCCGTTCCAGAATACAAGCCTTAATATCCTCGTACGGTGTTGCCCCTTGTATGTTTGCCTGTTAATACGCTGCCTGTAGTTCCCCGGTTAGTAGGGGACCAAGGTAATGGCCCCAACGGTCAGCGGGCTATGCTGCAGCCTGTGCCAAACGTTCAAAGTTCGTAAAGAAGAAATCGGGATCCTCTCCCGCTACGTATTTCTGCAGTACAACAGAGGGAAGAGAGGCCATCGGTTTTTGTTGTCCGATGACTGTTGCAAGTTTCTCAAGTGTCTTATCCTGAGCTGTGCCCGACCCTTTAGGACATCGTACAGTTGTCCCCGGTCATCTTCTGCAGTTTTAAGGAATTGTTCCATCAATTTTCCTAGGTGTTCCTGACCTTCCGCTAGTTGTTTGACTGCGGCCTCCATGCTTCCGGGCGATCCCACTTCTGACACCACCTGTGGAGCGGGATTTAGGGCGGGCCGGAATAACAGGCGTGGAGGCCGTATAAAGTGCGCTATGATTAGCGAAAACTTTATTGTTCATACAAAAGAAACACGGGTCAGTGGATGAGAAGGTTCGGGTGAAAATCCAGGTGGGTTGTAGAGGTGAGGTGTCCGGGAAGGCTTCGTGGGGATGTTTGCTGCTGGGCTGCGGTCGTCTTTCCGTGGTGTAGGTACGGTGAGTCACTCGGAGGAAAAGAGAACGAAAACAGGGCGATTAGTCCAGGGGTAACAAAACTTGTCTCAATACTGTCACCAACACCGGGGCTGTGGGTGGAGGGTTAGGGTAGGACGTGACGGGGTTGGGTTGCGGGACGAGGGAGAGACGGGTAGAGGGTGAACACGGGCGTGGACGGGATGAAGAAATAGTGCGCAATTCTATACAGTGTTGGTGCACGTTTTTACAGTGAAAGTGGTTCGGAGCACTATTTACACTATGTACACATCTACCAGTGGAAACAGGGGAAAATGGTAACGAGGTACTCACATGCCCCGCCGTAACTCTCCTGTGAGTTACGGCCGCTCTCCAGCCACCTCCTGAGGACGCCACCAGTCCTCACACCAGACGTCTTCCTCGTCTGCTTCTTCTTTCCGGTCCTTCGGTTCTTCCGCTGCTGGTTCTCCGAGGTCTGCCAACTCCTGCCACGAGCTCGCTGTTGGGAACCCCGAGTCGTTTGAGTCGTCGGCTTTTCTACTCTACTAGGTGAGTTCACTTCCGGTCCTTCACTATCGACCCTACTTCCGGGGTCATGGAGGGACGTTTCCAATCCGTCTTGTATCGGTGTTATCGATGGGGCCTGCGGGAAGACAGAGAGAGGAGTAGTTCCGGAGGGATAAGAGTCCATAGTGCTCCGTCGTTCCCCCGAGGTAGGGATCAACCCTTCACAGTTCTATTTGTCCTGACGAAAGCCCCACAGACTCCGTTGAGCCAAAGGGGGCTGAAACATGTCGACACATTTTGGAAATCCACACTTCTAGATCCAGTTACTCGATCTAGTACAAGTACCCATTCACTTTTACTCAACAGATCTTCACCAATCCATTAAAATTTTTTGGGGTTGTCGATCTTATTTTATCCTTTTCTTTTCTTTTTTGCACTCAACCTATTTTTTATTGGGGGCACTTTCTTCATCTCTGGACACTGCAATCTAGACCAGAGGAGCCTCTGGATGAGGCAGGCACCCATCACTCTCTATGGTATCCGATGATAACTGCCAAAACTACAATGTAGGGGCGAATGAAAGAAATATACCGCATTACCAGCACACATTGAGTTTTTTGAGGATACCATAGTATTTCTAACCAATGGTTTAGAATTGTTACAAGTGTCCATTTCCTCCATATTTGTACATCACCTGTTCATTCAGTGAAACATATTTCTAATTATCTTGTGGACTATTATTAGGCATTTGAGATTCATCTGGTATCTGCTCATATTAGTTATCATGTATTCAATGGTGAAAAGTTACTTACAAGGACTGGACCTTTTTTCAGTAGTAGTAATAGTTGTTTAGTCGACCAATATATGGCCATAAAAATATTAATAAAACAAGTACATCAAAGTATTTACAAAGAAAACGATACATACATCAGTTTAATACACATTTCTGAAAACCAAATCACAAAACTCTCACTGGGATTTCCTATCTAAAATGTAATACTTTCCTACCGTTAGTGTGCTGGTGCTTAAGGTAGATAAAAAAGAATCCGCACATCAATGGTCAGTAGTGCATGAGGAAACATAGTAAACATTTTTAGAACAAATAGTTAAAACCATAAAAAACTTAAATACTAAAACTGGGTTACCAAGAGTCAAGTGTCCTTTTATACAAAAAAGTGTCTACCTTATAACATCAGTTAGAATTCTGACACATTGTTTCAGTTCTCTACTTTAAACAAGTGACCATTCTGTGTCAACAGCGCTTAATACTCAATGTGAATGTGGTTGAAGCCTTTGTCAGTCATATAGGTGCTTAAAACCACTTGTCTGGAAAAAGCGTAGAACTTTACTGTACGGAAGTTACACATGTATCGAACTGTCATCATGTGTCGGTCAACCTATTCAGTCTTAAGACCAAGTAGTAGAAACCATCCTGCTCCAACTGCCTTGTATATAGGTTCGGATATTGATAGGGGGGTTTTACCCAGTTAAAGTCACGGGGACCTGGGTTGACAAATTGGTGATAGGAAGGGGTCCCAGTAGCATAGGAAGCAAGATTACTACTATCTGCACATATGAGGGTCGAAACGTCGACAACCATCTGCCTTTTAATATCAACTCCACGCCCTATTGCTTTCATTTATTGAACCTTGTGGAGGATGATTTTCGCTTGAAACAGCTGTATGAACCTAACGGTCCTGTTCTTTGTACATAATTTGTAACATAGACAAATGAGATATATTTGTTGATTACACTATCACCTAAGAATCTTCCTTCCTTCTTTCACTACTTCCTCACACTATCACACACCTCCCTCCCCTTTTTCCATTGCTTTGGGGCACTGCGAAAACCACTAATTTATTGCTCTGAAATATTGTATATTCAATATGCTCTCCCATTGTGAATAAAACAATGTGGACTTAATTTATGATTGGTTGATTCTATTTTATTTTTGTGGTTATTGTTCCTATGCTACTGGGACCCCTTCCTATCACCAATTTGTATATAGGTTCAGCATAGGGTGTGTGACATATATAGGTTCAGCATAGGGTGTGTGTCTGCCTTATTGAATTGTTAAAGATAAAGCCTTCTACAGAATCGGGTTGTGAACAACAGCATAAGCACTGTGCAAGTGCTTTTTTGCTCCCGTGTTCCTGTAAAAGAAAGCTACATTGGTATTTGGAGTTGGAGATATTTCTCTGCCAGGACATGTAAAACATTAAACATACATGTCCTACTTTGTAAATGCAATGCATTCTGCCCTATTGAAATTTAGGGCCTACCTTAGGAGTGACTTGTAAGTATTAAAAAGGCAGGCTTAGGCCTGGCAAAAGGTATGTTTTGCCACATCGAAATGACAGTTTTAAACTGCACTACAGGCTGCAATGGCAGGCCGGAGACCTGGTTAACAGCGCTGCTTTAATGGGTGGCACAATGAGTGCTGCAGCCCACTAGCAGGATTTCATTGGTAGGCCCTGGGTACATATAGTACCCTATACTAGGGACTTGAAAGTAAATTAAATGTACCAATCAGGGGTACACCAACTGTACCATGTTTGGGAGGGAGAGCTCACGCACTTTACCACTGGTTAATAGGAGTAAAGTGCAGAGTTCAGCCAACAAAAAAACAGGTTTGGCAAAAGAAGGCAAAATTGAGATTTTAGGGAAAGGGGCACATACATCAAGCATTTTACCGGGTGCAAACAGAAAAAATGCATTTTTTCAATGCACTATGTAGCATACACATGCATGTGTGTGCTACACATGTGCATACTTTCCTTTTTTGGGGGGTACCTGGGTGACCTTAGGCCCCCAGGCACCCTTGGATTTGCATTTGCAATTTGCGATTACCAATTTTGTAATTGCGAATGCATTTCCAAACATTCCTAAGGGCCTGTTGGCCCATAGGAATGAAGGAAGGAACATTTATAAAGCGCGTGGTTACCCGAGGGCATCCTAGCGCTGTGAAGATATCAAGAAAAGAGAAAGGTTTTCAGTAGTTTTCTGAACTTGAGATAATCTGGTTCAGAGCGTTTGTGGAGGGGAAGATTGTTCCAAAGCCTAGCTGCCTTATATGTAAACATTCGGCCTCCACTACGTGATCGTTTAATCTTGAGAACTAAGATTAAACCTTTGTTATCAGATCTAAGGGCTGTTGGGCCAGTAGGGTTGGATCCAGGGACGAATCAGAAGCGAGCCCTCTCCGGAATATGCCATATGTGTAATGCACAGAGCCTTGAATTGAATTCTTTCCTGAACAGGGAGCCAATGCAAGGAAGCGAGAGGGGATTTCGCTGAGGAACGTCTTGGAATATTCAGTAGCATGCGGGCTGCAAAATTCTGTGCTGTTTGAAGTCTTTTGATGGTGGCCTGAGGGGCTCCCAGGTACACAGCATTAGCATAGTCGTCGTGATAGAATAAGAGCTTGGACTAGCAGCCCTCTAGCGGCAAAGGGTAACAGCGGGAGTATCCTTCTGATCATTCTTAGGCCATAGCAGCTGGCTGCCACTTTGCGTGATTGTTCCTTGAAATCAAGGTTATGGTCAAGCCAGACCCCTAGACTTTTAATTTGTTTTTTTGGGACAGGGGGGGGAGCCTAGGCGGCCAGAGGAGATCAATGTTTAGAGGGGTGGACTTCCCCAAGAGCAAGAGTTCGGTCTTTGATCCTTTGGGTTTTAAAAAGGAATTGTTCATCCAATTAAAAACCTTCTCAAGGCAGGAGGCTAGATCAGGACCATGTTGGTTGTGTTGCTTACTGGCTATAACTAACTGGGTATCGTCCGCATATGTGACGATCTGTACACCGAATGGGAATACAGTTTCTGCCAGTGAGTTAATGTAAACATTCAACTTAGTGGGGTTAAGGGAAGATCCCTGTGGGACCCCACATGTCAGAGGTATTTGTTTCAAGGAGGATTCTTCTTCAAAGACTGTAAAGGCCCCGTTTTGAAGGAAGGACTGTAGCCATTTTATTGCTAATCCGGTCAATCCAGCCTCCCTGAGTCTTTGGATTATCAGATGGTGCTTTACCGTATCGAAGTCTGCGCTGAGGTGCAATAGAATTAGGGCCGCACAGCCTCCGTTATCAAGGATCTTCCTGGTTTCCTCTACTACGGCAAGGAGAACAGTTTTGGTGCCCTGTTGAGATCTAAATTCTGTCTGAGTGGGATGAAGACGATTATTGATTTCCAGAAAGGCCGATAAAATCGAATTAGTGGTGTTCTCCGCTTATTTACTTATTTCAGGCAGTAAGGAGATGGGTTGATAGTCTAGGGAAGGCAGAAGAACACTACGCAGGGCTTGACTTGTTGCTTCTAGTCTAGGCATTTTTGGGTTGGTTTTATTTGATTGGTTGTTGCCTTTGTGAATGCATACTGTTGTTTCCCTCTAAGCATGATGGGAACTGTAGTTTATCCTTGGCTGCTATTCAAATAAATGCAAGAAAAGAAAGCATAATAGTAGCCTTCGGTCTTGTAATAGAATCTGGGCAAATCCCACACCAAAGATGGTAATTTGTAACAGTTAATATGTGATATATGGTTCAATCTCTGTTCTAAGCCTCTTGCCCTTTGATGGGGTAGAGCCTTAGCTTTAGCCTTACAACCACCTCGATATTGCCTTCTTGCTCCACCCACTAGCCTACCTGCCCGCCCCTCGGAGGTTATCACCCACACTGTGTAGTACAGCCAGGTCTCCGAGTAATGTCCTGTGCAACCATATGCCCAGTATGCACTTGCTCCATTTATTCTACTGCTCGTAGGCCTACTCCTGCTTGGTGGCAAAGTTATGTGTGTTGCATCTGGACATTTGAGAGGCAAGATAAACCTTCTAGAGGCATTCTAAAAGCAAAGTTAAAAGTCAGATTTCTGGCCAGATTAGTAGATATACTCCACCGCGCACTCAACTCACTCGTATACAAGCAGCGATCGAGCCTCTGTACCCAAGGACCCCATTCCAGCCGTCCTGCACCGAGATCCCCCCCGAGGGATTGGTGTGAGAACCGCTAGAGACCGCCAGAGAGCTGCTCATCGGAACCACTAGAACGCCAGAAACGCCGTTCTGAGCAGGTCGTACAGGTCACTGCGGAAAACGGGCTACCGGGCTACCGGCTCATCATTGTCTGCCGTGAATGCTGTTTGCCGTCGTGAAAAACCCCGCTAGAATCCGCGGGGAGCCGCAGAGCTTACTGGAGCTTACTGAGGCTTATTGAAGCTCTACGAAAACTTACGGAGGCTCACTGTGGCACCTCCTCCTTCGCAGCTCCGGAGCAGCCGAGCAGCCTCGAGAGCCGTGTGAAGGGGAAGTGGCTCCGACCTCGGCTCCGTCAACTGGCGACTGCGGGGGGAGCCGGGTTACCTTCGGATTACCACCGGATAACCGCTCTTGACTGTTGGAGCCACAATAGTAGCGATCCTGTGCTGGGCTGTACTGGACGCTGTGCTGGGCTGAAGGTACAGCTAGTGCCCGGGCGAGAATACCAGCCACGTGCCCTCTGGTGCGGTGTGTGCAGTGTGTGCTGAGCAGGGAATCGCCCGGGCTCCTGCACCTGGAGCACCTCCGAGCACCTCCCCTCCCTGAAGACTCTGGTGGAAGTTGGCTGATCCTCAGGGGTGTGGTGTGCCTTGCCAATCTCGTGCTGAGTCAACCGGAGGGGCCTCTGCGGGGGTACGGCATGGAGGCACCTTTCTCAGCTTCGCCTTGCTTCGCCTGGACCCGATCAGCTGGTCTCGCTAGGTGTATGCACTAAACTTTGGGCGCATTGACTTCTACCTGGCTGTGAAGCACTCCGCATTTCCCGCATTGCTGGTCCCCTCGCCGCCGCATTCCACAATCTTTAGCGGCCGCCGAGGAGGGGACAGCAGGACTTCATCTACCAGGCTCCTTTGCGGTCCCTGATCGGCAGTACGCTTCCACATCAGCCTTGCGCCCGGAGGCGCTTTAAATCACGGACCTTCCCCGCGTTGCGGGAGCGCGCGGGGAGCCCGAAGTAGGCTGGGCTGGGCTGGGCCCACTTATTTTCGTTTTTGTTTTCGTTTGTTCTACTATATTGTTTGTTTCCTCGTTTTGGCATAGACATTGTCTCTTTTCTGGATAACTTCAGCCCCATATAGTTTTTTATGCTTAAACTTTTCATAGTGGTATTTTATCTACTTATTTGCCTGTATTTAATTTTGTATTTGGCTTCTCCCTGATTTTAAAAATTTAACATGACAGCTAAAAAGCTTTGTTCAGGGAGACTCTTGGTAGGAAGGTCTTGTGCAAAGACTAAATCTAACCCACTTTGAAATAAGGAAGTCAAAAATCTGCAACTAAAGGGCCAGTGTCAGTTATTCCATTTATGGGAAAAGTCTAAAGATAAGAATACGACAACGGGGGCTGGCTCGGAGCAACTTACAGCAAACAAGGATATTGGCGACGTCTCTTCCCCTGTGAGGACGTCTAGGCTGGCTCTGGAGGGTCCGAATATGGAAAATAATTTAGCTGAGAACTCACAGGTTTTTGAGGGAATTAATCCAATACAGTTTACTGCTTCCCATAACGCTAAGTCGCCCGCTCTCAGAGTTGAGTGTGTGCAGCAGCATAATATCTCTTCAAAGTCTGGGATCAACTTGACACATGAACTAGCAGGTGGGTCCCACCCAAGGGAAATAGGTAATGAGGACTCTCAACTGCTAGATATTGATTTGGAGCTTTGTGGGCGGTACTTAGTAGATGGATCTTTGAAATTATTCGAGGCCACTAAGACCCTGCTCGTCTCTACCCCGTCAGGCCTTCAACTTTACAGTAGTACCCCTTCTGTTAAATCCCAAGACATATTCTTGCAGTCCAACATCTCAAAGAGTCCCGAGCTGAACATATCAGGTATTCATCCAACTTCCTAACCCTGTCCAGATAGATCTGACAAACCCATCTCCGAGTCCCTGATTGTTTTAGAACATCTGTTATCCTCTATATTATTGTTGCTGGGTAAATTTGTGGGTAGTTCTGACTGTGTCCTGGAAACAGTTACCCAGATACTGAAGGTCCTATTAAATAAATCTTTGGAAAAGGTACCCTGTTTAGATCCTCATGTCGGTTTGCTAGGGCCCAAATCCTGTACTGTTACTTCTCCAGGAACTAAGCCCTTGGACCCCTTTCATAATTCAGCCCTGAATGCCCCGGCTGTTTCCATTAGAAATGAGCTACGATCAGCCCCTAAATCTTCTGCTTATAATTGTATTGTGGACTCTGATCTTGAAGTGGTAGAGGAAACTGGTGAAGCAGCTGATTTAAAACCTGATAAAGAGCTCTTCCCTATTTTTGTCCAAGAGACTAAGGAGAAGGGGGAAAAAGTAAAAATGGAAAAGCCTAAAAGGATTAGAGGAAAAAAGAGGAAACCTATTCGCAGATATGGAAAAAAGAGGCAGAGACAAATAATTTTGGGGGATTTCCCGGACTCGCATATTAAGAGTGATGAAAATAACTCTCTCCCCATTTCTGCTGTGATTGAAGATGGAAATCTGAGGCAGGGTTCAAACACGCAAATAGACGACGTTCCAGTTCCCCCCTTAGAGTACAATGATATCATCTCCAGTTGTACGAATCCCAATTTAGGAAGTCCTAATATAGGTTTGGGGAGGTCAATGAATCTTATTCCGATAGTGAAGATGATAAAACCTGCTCCTAGCGTAGCATCTGCCCTTAATCCAACGGCTCCCTCTTTTTATGCCTCGGTAGAAGGTACAGTATGCTCTAAAAAAGCTTTGGTAAATGTCACAGTGGAAAGTATAGACACGCTGACATTAGACTTCCTCCCTCTCTTTGATTCTGACTTAATACTGAATAGAACTTTGCTTCTTAAATGCTTCAAAGAGATGGAGATTTTGAAGTTAATCCAATCTAATGACATTGATTTGGTCTCTATTTTGAGA
This sequence comes from Lissotriton vulgaris, assembly GCF_964263255.1. NCBI lineage: Eukaryota > Metazoa > Chordata > Amphibia > Caudata > Salamandridae > Lissotriton > Lissotriton vulgaris. The sequence continues at coordinate 808,284 of NW_028251556.1, read as the reverse complement.
GCTGAGGCTGGGTCGTGCATCAGGGTAAGGTTCTATTCCAAACTCATTGTGAACCTTATTCTGAAGCAGGCTGAGAGCTTTCAGAGTCGTGGGATTGACGTAATGCCTCTTCTCTCCAACTGCAGAGATGGCTTCTCAGATAAGAGGTCTCTGGCCTCGAGACAAGCCAGTCCTCCTATAATTTTTGAGGACTTAAAGATATGCATTTCTAAATCTAAACGGCTAGTGACACATGTAACTCCTCCCTCTTTATCCACAAACAGTAATAAAGCAGAGGACAGTCAGCAATGGAATTGGTTGCTTGGTGCTCTTTCAAGTAAATCAACTGACAACCCGAAACTATTTTCTCATCTTTAGCAGCAGCTTAAAAATTCTCTCTTGGAACGCTGCTGGAATTAATAACAGTCCCGAAAAGTTGCAGTATCTTTATTCCCTGAAGGCTAGTGTGATCTGCATTCAAGAGACGTGGTGTGTGGACAAAATGATTGTGGGAAGGGATTATTTTGTCCTGGAAGGAGGGGCTTCCCCCTCTAAGAGAGGGCACGCTAAAGGGGGAATTGCGTGCCTGCTCTCTAATCGGATAAAGTGGAATTATTCCCACCACTTAGATCCTAGTAACCTTTTCCAGGCAGTGACACTGTTTAGTCCTGACAATGTGGAAAAGAAGAACCCCCTGGTAATAATAAATGCGTATATCCCCCCGATGATTGTTTTAATATAGTATTGGAACAAGTCTTTGCTTTTATTAAACAAATCAAGGATATAGTTCCCACTCCCCATGTAATTTTATTGGGAGATCTTAACTGCAAAGTCTCGAACTCAAGCTTGGATCTATTTAGAAACAAGTTCAAAGAGGAATCCTTCCAAATTCCACAAGCTCTTTTCCCAGTTAATATCAGAACAAATAAGAGAGGGAAACTGCTCCTGGAAGAACTGTTCGTAACAGAGGGTATTGTAGCAAATGGAAGGCTTCCTTCCGATACACCGGCAAACTTTACGCACAAATCCAATCAAAGTGAATCAATCTTGGATTACGTTATCATTGAACACTGCGCCTTTTACCTCCTGAGAGATCTGGCGGTCTCTCAGACTTTATTCAGTGACCATAAGGTGATAACTATAACCCTCTCCATATACCCTCCCAATGTTGACCCTTGGTCCCTCAATGGAGACTCTGTCAACTTTAGTAATAAAACAGGAAGAGGTTTTTGGAACTCAAAAGCCATGAAGGGCCTGGAGCACATCCTGGAAAAAACAGTAAAAGATCTTCATAACTGGCAGGGGCTGAATTACTACATTTTGAGGACTTTATGGAAGAGGTTACTTTAGTTGCAATAAAATCCAATCTGACCACAAAAAAGACCAATCTCCCTAGATCCATCATCCTCCTAAATAGGGAAATAAATAAGCTGGTGAGGGAACAATATTTGTCCAGATCCCCCGAAAGATACCGCAAAATAGTCCCCTTAAAAAGGAGACGTAGGGTCAAGATAAAAATAAAAAAAGAAAAAGAGGATTCTTTATGGATCAATTTGCGAGAGGCCATAGTCAACGGTCATGCAAGATTATTCTGGTCTCTAATCGGGGAGGGCTGTGGAACAAGAGTCAGTCCCCGTCCAATCCCCATATCTGAACAAATTTGGGTCAATTATGTTGTTGATTTATATGCCAGTAATGGGCCGGTGGCCCAGTATGAGGGTTCCTGTAATGATAGTTTTTTCAGAGGGGAAATCTATTGGAAGATTACTATCGAACTGGCTATAAAGGAACTGCGCCCTTCTGGCGCAATGGGGCCTGACGAGCTCCCGGTCTCGGTTTTGAAACAGGACTCAGTCGCCTGGAGTAAAATTCTTTTTCTCATATTTAGGTTTTGCTTCATGAGTAAAAGTATTCCCTTGTCCTGGAAAGGGAGCATATTGGTGCCTTTGTTTAAGAAGGGCGATAGGAACGTACCCAAGAATTATCGCCAAATCGCCCTTCTCGACGCAATTGGTAAAGTCTTCTCTAAATGTCTCCTATACTCGATCAATGATTGGGTTGATAGGAGTCACATATTACCCTTAGAACAGACAGGCTTTCGTAAGGGACATGGCACCCTGGACAACCTTTCCGCACTTCAGATAATCTCTGATAAATATGTAAGGGTTCGTGGGGAAAGAGTCTTTGCGGCGTTTATAGATTTCTCCACAGCGTTCGATAAAGTGGATCGGCTCTTGCTGTGGAGAAAGTTATGCCCCCTCTCCTGTTAGATTTGGTTCGGCCTCTCCACTCAGACACATGGTGCCAAGTCCTTCAAGGAGCCTCTATCAACACCGCCTGCACAGTGGCAGCCCTGAGACTTTAATTCGGCATCCGTAGTAGTTGGGTGCCGGGCTTGGCAGGGTTAGTGCGTTGGGTAGCCAGTTTGGCTAGAGGGGAAGCGGGGACTCTCAGACACTTGATGAAGAATGAATTGCTGGGCCCCCTAAGGGAGTTCTCCTTAATTGTAAAGAATTTTAGAAGGGCTGTTGCCCTCCTACAATTGGAGGAGAGTACGCTTTTTACTCTGTCTGCCGGCCAGTTAAAATCACTTCTGAAACAAGCCTCGTGGGATCTCAGTTTTAGGTTAGACAGGGAGTCCATTCTTGCAAAGAAGGAAGTCTCTCCTCTTACTGATTCTTGCGTAATAAAGCATATGCAACCCTATGTCGTCTGGAACCTATCCCACGGCATACGGCGGTTTTGGCTTCTCCTGAGGCAGGATCTGCTACCCTTAAATAATCTCATGGCTAGGTGGTATAGTTGTTCGGCAATTTGTAATTTTTGTAATTTGTTTACTCAGGACTGTATACACGTTCTCTTTATATGTCCTGAACTTCGATCATTTCGGCGTAAGTGGCTGGGACAAATATGCTTGAAATTAAACATTCTTACTGCCAACTCTTTCTTACCCGCCTTATATAATCCCCCCAATGAAATGTTCTGTTTTAGCATTTTTAACTTTTTTTAAAGTTTCTTAGATATTTATTAGATGGTCTTTTTAACTATATTGTGCTGATTATCTTGTATTTTGGTAAAATTTGTAAATGTCTTTTGCATTTGAACGAGTACTTTGTATTGTGTATCTTTTTATGTAGACCTCTCAGGAGTTCCAAAACATAATAAAATAAACTTGAAACTCTAGGGAAGGCATTCCCTAATAGCAATTTGCAATTTGTGAATCGCTATTAGGGAATGTTAAGGATTCGCAACATTATTTGGGAATACTTCATGCATAGGCATTTGCGATTACCAAATAGCAAATTTTATGGATTCGCTATTTGGTTATCTCAGTGATTACCTTAATGCATATACCCCAAAGTCTTGATTTTTATTAATGACGCAGAGGCTCCTCTTATGCTTTCTTTTCATGCATTTATTTAAATTACAGCCAAGATACACTACAGTTCCATAATACATAGAGAAAAACTACAATATGCAGTCACAAATACACCAACAAATCATTTAAGAGCAACCCTGTACATTTCTTCTCTGGCAGCAACAAGTTCTCTTTTATCTCGCAGGAACAGATCAAGAACTTTGAAATATAGGAGCAGTAACCATGACAATTGCTCAATCTATTAGTGGATAAAAAGGTCCCTAGTGAAATCCACAAGAAGAACACTATGCAGGGCTTGACTTGTTGCTTCTAGTCAAGGCATTTTTGGGTTAGTTTTACTTGATTGATTGTTGCCTTTGTGAATGCATACTGTTGTTTCCCTCTAAGCATGATGGGAACTGTAGTTTATCCTTGGCTGCTATTCAAATAAATGCAAGAAAAGAAAGCATAATAGTAGCCTTCGATCTTGTAATAGAATCTGGGCGAATCCCACACCAAAGATGGTAATTTGTAACAGTTAATATGTGATATATGGTTCAATCTCTGTTCTAAGCCTCTTGCCCTTTGATGGGGTAGAGCCTTAGCTTTAGCCTTACAACCACCTCGATATTGCCTTCTTGCTCCACCCACTAGCCTGCCCGCCCCTCGGAGGTCATCACCCTCACTGTGTAGTACAGCCAAGTCTCCTGTGGTACTGTAATTCCGGACCCTGCTGCTCCACCAGCTCCGGGGTCCAACACTCGTGTCACAAAATATCGTCGTACCATGACGAATTTGGTATCTACGGACCGGTAATGATTAGGACATTACCCCTATGCATTTGCGTCATGATTGAGTGATGCTAGCACCCTTAAATCATGGTTTCCGCCCGAACCCTCAGACTCCATTTTGTGAACGGCATCCATCTTACGACTTGCCCTCATATATAGTCAATTGATTAAGACCAAGTTTGATGTAAAAGGACACGTCCACCGTAGCTGACTTCCCCATGACCTGGCCGAGCTGACTCCATTGCCTCCAGCCAAGCCTGTTTGGGCAGCTCCTCGCCCAGTGGCCGAGCAAGATATCATCTAGGCACAACATGTCATAAACCATTCACTACATACAGACCATGTTTTCCATACACATACACCTGTCCATGCTTCTTGTTTATGACCCGTTTTATGATGGGAGGGTGCCCGACCTTATTGGTGTTTCATCGATATCTGATGGGAATTCTGGATCTGGCGGGGTAATCCATCACAAACTGGACATCCAAAATATGTGCTGACCAGCATGACTTCGCTCTTTGTATTGTTATAGAAATATGTGTATAACCATATCATAAACCCAAGAATTCTTGCCCGCAGCTGTTATTTATGTATATAAGGAGAAGGCTGGTTCTGTAAAAACGAACAGTCTCCTGAGAACTTACGGCCCGTGCTGTCGTACTTCTAGGACACATGTTACTTGGTTGCAGCCAATAAAACTCGATCTCTGACTTCAACTAGAAGACTCTGTGTTTCTGTGGTCCGGAACAGGGAGAACTCGGAGGTCCCCGGGTGTAACCCCTGGCACCACCGGGTTCCTAAAAACCCGGCACCTCACTCCGAGTAATGTCCTATGCAACCGTATGCCCAGTATGCACTTGCTCCTTTTATTCTACTTCTCGTAGGCCTACTCCTGCTTGGTGGCAAAGTTATGTGCGTTGCATCTGGACATTTGAGAGGCAAGATAAACCTTCTGGAGGCATTCTAAAAGCAAAGTTAAAAGTCAGATTTCTGGCCAGATTAGTACAGTTATGGATACTGTCTAACGTGTGAATTCTGATAGTGTATGACATCTTTTCCACTAAAACAGATGCCCCATGTTTCTTTTATAGACCCTGAATCTATTGCAATAGCTTTCTGCTTTTGAATGTCCAGTTCTTTTTAGTCCTACATACATGCATACGCGGGAAGTGTACAGCATTCTCTCCAAAGGCTCCAAAACATTGACGCGCTGGTTCTACCAGTTTCTTTTGCGGGAGCTGTCATGCGAAATTTTGAGAGATCAACAAGACTTATAGCTCGATAGGCAGTGTTAAGTACACTGAACAGTCCAGCCTTGGAAAATGTATAAACCCTGTGGGATGTGTATGCACTCATTCTCTAAATCATACCATTAGTGTAACTGAATTCATTGAGAAAATATTATATTTCTCCACTCATTGGAAATGGGTCTCCGTATCAACGATACAAGATATGTCATGTTCCCTTCATGTAAAGTAAGTGTGTAAATAGTTTTTCCCATGCAAATGAATGAATGGGTTTTGAGGCATTTACTATGTTTGACAACTTGTCTGTAGGTTTAAACCTAATGCCTAAAGAGTCTTCATAACAAAGAGCGAGAGGCACAAGAAAAGCTTTGAGGCGATATTTCAATGAGAAAAAAAAGAATTGCTGGTATTTATTTGTTACAATATTTAGGTTGTCTCTTAAACTCCCACAATAAAATGAAGATTATTGAAAACACGTTAAACAATCAACATAGGAGTATAATTGCTACAAAATAAAGACCCAACACTAATGTTGCCAGGCATGGATGAGTGAACATTCATAGGCTGTGAGGTTTTTAGGCAACCGATTGCTGTCTCAAGTCAGTTTTTATCTGGTATTGTATTTATCATGTATTGTAAAGTGTGTAGCAAGAGCAGAACAGCTGAGCTTCATGTAGGGAAAAACTACTTCTATGCCCTCTGCTGTCCTACTGGACACCCCTGTCTCCGGTATGGCATATATGATGACCCTCAATCACAAAGTGAATGACAAGAAAACCTATGTCAGCCCCAGAGTCCCTTGATAAATGTATTACATATTTCTGAGGTGCTAGCAACGTGATGATTTGCTTTTATGTTGCAGGCCATGTTCAGGAGCCAGAGAGAGCAAATCACTTATGAGTTTGAGAAGCTCCAGATGTTTTTGGAGAAGGAAAAATCTCGTCACCTCAGCAACCTAGAGGAGGAAGAGAAGAAAAGTCTGCAGAGCATCAAGGAGACAGTAAGCAAATTCGAAGAACGGCAATTTGTCCTAAGAAGTTGGATTACTGAGATGGAATTGAAGTGTCAGCAGCAGGATGTGGAGTTATTGAAGGTAAGAAAAGGTTATAAATATATAGAACAAGAAGAATAGCAAACCTTCATCAGAGGCAGAGCACCAATACTGTAAGCCAGATCTAATCGGAGCGATGTATGCTTCCACGACTCTCCGAACCCCCTACAAAAAATACACAAAGTAATATGTTGGTTAGAAGTAAACCCAGGAAAAAGGGTCTAGGATAAGAAAAAAAAACAGAGACCCGGGATATCGATAATCTGACATGTAACACAGCTGGGCACTGCCTTCAACTGGTGCCGCATTGCAATATGAAGATGAGAGGAAGTCTTTAGCAATTCTTATCAATAATGCTACAGCACCGAATATGTTATATGGTATACCTTTAAACAACCCATATCTCCAGATAATGAAACTCTTGGCTCGATATACATTTTGGCAGACTGGTTATTTTCCTTCGGCCTGGCGGAGGAGTTCATGACCACCAGGCAGAGTGTACTCCACCCACCAAACTTAGACGTAACCACCAAGCTGGCTGTCTTTTTTTTTTTTTTTGAAAACTTTTATTCAAAAAAGAAGGAGATACATGCGCAGGCCCACAACCGTCATGGCCGGCCGCAAAGACAATCAATGAAAACAGGAGAAACTGGAGCCAATCAGTAAACAGGATATATCAAAGTAAATCAGATGTGGTTGTGGGGCTCGCAAACAGGATATGAGGTTTTCATTTTTAAATTTTAGAAAAGCAGTAGGGGCTGCAACAACAAGGACATCACACCTTAAAGGAAAGAAGCACAAAGGAGACGATTGGGACTTACCCCAATTACAGTTGGAGATAGGCTATGACTAAAGCAACTATGCAATCTGGGCAGCCACGGCGATAATACTGGACAATAAACCACATTACAATAATCCACATTTCTAAAAATCACGACAGAGAGCCTACCCCCCAAGAACAGAAAAACCGAGGCTTATCGAAAAGCCGGAAAAAGAAAGAAAGGTGCAAGACCAAGAGACAGCCAAACCTACTAAAGAGAAATGAACCCTCCCAAAGCCGGAAAAGAGCGATAGGGACCATAGAACAAAACAAATTAAATAACAAACCCCCCCCACACCCGCTACCCTGCACCCCTGTAATGGCTACGGCCTAACCCACTAACAGCGTGCCTGTCGCCCCGGAACTGCCCCACAGAAGGGAAAATATAAGAAGAAGTGGAGGAGGAGAAAAACAAACAAGCCCCCGGACACCTGGTACCCCCCGCCGGCGGTGACCCCCCCATAGCACAATCATCATCAAGCAAAGCTAAACAGTCAGCAATATCACGAGGAGGACAGTCACCAGGAAACCCCCCCCCCCCCATCCTACCCCCGGCCCGGTGAGGAATTTGGTGCAGTCCCGGCAAAAGTAAACGGAGCAACCCCAGGGAAATAGAAGTCAACCCTGCAAGCCTCACGAGGAGATCTATCACCAAAGTCATATCAGTTGCAAACAAAGGGAGCGTCTCAGATGGTCCAATGCAGTGGCGAGGAGCAAGAAAACCTCAAAGTCAAAGTCAGCCCAGACCAGTGCGAATCCGTTCCAGAGCACATCCCGACCAAGCCACATCCGACCAGAGGCAGTCAAAGCGTCCATGGCAGACCAAGGCATTGAAGATGGAGCAAAGTCCGGTCACAAAATGGCGGCATCCGTTATGGAGACGGGCCGGAACAAAGGAAAATGGCGATCCACTTCGACGGGACCCTGAGACTCGGCAATGAAGAACAGGACATCCAGCAACGATACACCATCGGATAGGAGACGTAGAGGGAAGACCATGTACTGTAGCAGATGAAGGAAAAGTGAGGCCGACTCTCAAAGGAGCAAAGTCGGGCTGTCGCTCGGGCCCCTTAAGATGGCGGGTCAAAACGCTCGACTGGACCGCAGACTTCTGTGCAGGCGCTGCAGCGTCCGTGGCCGGTCGCGAGCAGACATCATCCAGTTTCGCCGCCAGGGAGACACATGCGCCAGTGAATTGCGAGCGGAGCGCCCCAATTGCCGCCATTACGGATCTCAATGAATGTGCGCCATCCACCCCCTCCTTCCCGGGGTCCAGAGGACGGAGGGGGACATAATCTCCAGCCCACATCGCCGGGCTCCGGGCACACATTTGGCGATCGCAACAACAAGGGCGCCCGAACTGGCACACTCAGCACAGACACCTGTCGTGGGTGCAGCCCGTCAGCCCCCAGACCGGGAAACGAGGGTCCGGCACACAACCCACAGCCACGGTGCAGGAGGATTGCAGCACGTCACAGTGTCTCTACTCCGGCACCATCCATCAACGAGGACAAGAGAGTCAAAAGCGGAAAGAATTATTCAAACCTGGAAGACTGGCCACAATCGCGGTCACTCAGCCGATATTGATCAGGTCCCTCTCAGGTGTTTCAAAAATCGAGGTCCCGGCGGCAGCCCGGGAGTAGGCCAAAAATGGGACACAACATAACTTCGTCGCTGAATTAGGTAGGAAATCCGGGAAAGCACCGTTGGCATCAGGCAACCTTCATACATCCAGGCACAGGGCGTGGGTAGAGGATAGACGGGCCGCCGGCGGAGGTCGGCGGAGCCGGGAGCTTATGCGGCCATCTTGGTTCACGGCGTAGCTCCTCCCCCTGGCTGTAATTTTTAAAACATTAGTATGGCCCTCTGTCACAACGGTTCTCATAAATGCTTTTTTAAAATTCAAGCTTGATGCACGGCTCCGCCAACATGACAGAGCCATCCATCAGACTTCCTCTTTTTTTACTCTCCCTTATATAAGATTTTCTTTTTGGGAAAAAAATGATCCCCTTGTTCTCTGCCATGGTGGTGGAAACATAGAGCAGTGACGAGCAGTGAAAACTGACCTGTACATCCGGCTATCTAAATTAGGTGGGTGGGCATAAAGGTCGGCTTTCAATGGCTGTTGGACGATCGAAGGGGCATAACCAAGGCAGAGATGCAGTAGTCTCCTCTGGGGTTACACCAATGATTTTGTCGTTTGTAAATCTGGCAGCTATAGTGCCAGGGCTTCTGCACTGTAGAGTGAAGCCAGGTGGCTGCATGTATCCTAACGTGGACCTTTCCTGACTACCACAGTAGCTCCTGGCACTGTCTTCTCTCAAGAATGTGAACTGAGTTAAAGGAGTCTTCCGGAGTGGGATTAGCTAGTGAGGGCTCAACAGATGTTCAGCCACACAGGAGAATTGTAATCAGATCACTAGCTTGCATATCGTTACATTTTGTAGTATTTAATAATACTCCGTGATTAAAAAGTGTTCTCTTTTCTTAAAAGATAAGTACTGAACTTATTCTGTCTGACACCAGTGGCAGGCCCCTTCAACCTGTACAGTGAGACCAAGTAGCCACTGTCTGCCTTGTGACCTTCCCGAATGGGTCTGAGAACCTGGAACAGAGGCTTTAAAAAAGAAAGTAGGTAAAACATTTAGTAGTCCAAATGAGAGGTATGTGGCTCTAGATGGATTCCTGTTCTTTCCTAGGTTCAGCGGTATCCGATTGTGTAGACTGATATTTGGAAATGAAGATCGAGTCTTTGGTGTGCTTCTAGCATTACATCTAGCTAAAGCTGTGTTAGCAGAATAAAGATTCAGACGTCAACATTATCATTCTGCTTACAAAGCACTGCAATCATCTTGACCATAGCCTATCCTCCATGGTTCAATCCAGCAACAAACAGATAGCAGGCAAATATATTAACATCAGATTCATGGTTTTGTTGGCTCCTACTCTAATCTGACTTTCAATTTTCATGAACCTTTACTGTCCATTGGTCACTTCCTCCAACACCTCCGCACACACAGGCAACATTCACATTAGTTGATGTTGGATGGGGCATTTAGTTTAGTTTATTTAAGAAGTTAGGTCACCCTTGCTCATTCCATTGTTTCTACTGTGATGCCTTTTCTCATTGAAGCATTGACTATGGTAATAGCATCCGGTCCTGTTGATTTTCATGAATCAGGCTTGACAAGATCATGCAGTGGTGAGGAACCTTTGAAGGAACAAAGAGGTAGCAAAACTTGTTTAATGATTAGCAGAGCACTCACTGATTCCAGAGCAGCAGAGTTCAGGATTTGTTATGGATCTTATCAATTTTCTGATCCAAAGATTTTTCTATCCCTTCACAAATCCTGGGGTGGATTTGTCTATTAGCTGCTTTAAGGACTCTGATTAGTTTTGATTTAACTAGCCTTTATGCAGCCCTGTCAAGTACCACGCAACATGCATTAGACAAACGCATTTCAGTGTGGTGGTCCCCTTCACCCCACTGAAGAGCCTGTCTTGGCTGTCCAGTCTTTACTAGCATAAGAGCTGCTATGCTGATAAAGTAAATCTGGAGTGACAGCGCGCCATGGTGCTCAATGCTACCGACAGGCATGGGGCTAGCTGAGCTAGTAGCAGCTAACTCATTGGCTTCTGCTAGTAGCCACGATGTATCAATAGAAGGTTCCCGGCGCGGCATTAAACATTTCTGACTGTCGTCACCAGCAGTTCCCAGTGGCTACTACCGAGACATGAATTCAGTAGCTTAATCCGTGCCGTGACACGGGACGTAACATTACGTCCTTCTGCAGTTAAAGGTTTGTGGGAGGCTCAAATCAGGGCAGTGCTGCTCACACGGCACTGCCGGCGGTAAATTAAAATCAACGGTGACCCCACTGGTCCCAACCCTCTGGGACCGCGGCGGCCGCTAGAACTTACTGTGCAGCTCAGATGTGCGCGTCTGCAGCTGAGAGTGAGTCTGATGCCCAGGCGGTGCACCACATGTTTGCAGAACGACTGGATTGTGCAGCAGACAGGACTTTGAGGAGGTGGCTGGCTGGCCCGTAATCAAATTGCCGTGGCTTTTTTTTTTTTTTTTTAACCTTTATTTGGAGACAAGCAAAAGACAGCAGTGGTACATTCATAATCCATACAAATATTGAGAGACAGTGCAATGTAGCAATATGATCAAAATGTCCAGGCTTCATGTCAAGGCATAGTACAGTGTAGACAGCAATGGAAAAGACATGTAACATCTGTAATCGTACATCGTGGAGCGCATTCGAACAAAGCAGTAGGTGACGGCAGGGGTGTAAACCTGTAGCTCAAATTCGGTAAGGTAGGGAGACAAACATCGACCTAGTGGACGATCAACCACGACTTACCATGTGGTCAGAGGAGGGTCCCCCCAACCACCAACAAGAAAGCAGTTACTGGCCCAACATACCACCCACAGGGACATCACAGTGTGACATACATAATTAGCACAGCAACAGAAGAAAGAAATGATCCCACTCACAGCGGGGCATGGGATCCGGCAGGTGCCAGCGTGGTACAACAAACATCGTGCCGTTTAACCAATCCCAACCCGGTCCTCACTTTCAGATTCAGAGTCCTGCACCGTCCTAGTGAGGAGGTACACCTGCAACGGGCTCCAAAAATCCTTAGGCCTACATCTCACGGGCATCATCTCCGCATACACATTGTATTGGTCCTGACAGTAAATGATATCACGTAACCAGTCCTTGAACTGTGGCACTCTGCCCCGCCCCCAACAGCAAGCCACTTGTCGTTTGGCCAACAATAAGGCCACGTCCACAAATCTACGGTGGAAGGCAGGTACCCCCTTAGTATACCCCAACAGGAGGACCATGGGGTCGAACAACACCCCATCCTCGGTCATAATCTGAAGAGCAGCATGGACCTGCACCCAGTACTCCAGAACGGCCGCACACTCCCATGCCAGGTGCAGGAAATCGGCACCTACCGCCCGGCATCGGGTACATCTATCGTCCTCCGACAATCGAAACCGAAGTTTCCTGGCTGGGGTATAATAAAACCTCTGGATGAACTTGTAGTGTATAATTTTCAAACGGCAACTAGAGGAGATATTGGCAGTAACACCACAACAATACTTCCACTGTTCGTCAGAAATGGTAATGCCCAGTTCAGCTTCCCATTGCTCCCGCACACGACTAGCCGGGGCAGCACGCTGCCGTCTAATGGCACCATATAGCTTCGAAACCAAATGTCGCCCATCGGAGACTAACAGCAAGTGGAGTGGTAAGGTCACGTCCGGCTCCCTAGGGAACTCCGGCAGTAAGGTACGCAGGCCCTGACGCAGGCGGACATAATAAAACAACTCCAAGGGGGAACAAATTACATCCCCAAAAAACTGGTCCCGGGTGCGGAAGGTTCCCCCTTGTGAAAAAGGCTTCCCCAAGTAAGTGCCCCAAGACGCTTGCACAGACGCTGAAACCCTGTCTCCTGTAATAGGGACAAAGCAGGATGATACGCTAAGGGTAGTGCAGGTGAGTAGAGGAATGAAAGACCCAGCAATTTCGCCACACGTTTCCAAGCATCCACTGTGCACGTCACCGTTGTCTGATGGGTGTCCACATCGCCCACATTGCCCAGCACTATGCCTTCTAACGGGAGAGGATGGGCGACCCATTGTTCAGCCGCAATCTGTGGCATAAACGGCGTGGGACGCATCCAGTGGTATGCATAGTGTGTCTGAGCGCTTAAATAGTAAAGTTCAAAGTCAGGAACATCAAATCCTCCATCGACATAGGGCAACGTTAAGGTAGCCCACGCCACTCTCGGTGGTTTACCCCCCCAGAACAGACGAATGAGCTCCGAGCGGAGATGTTTAAAAAAATAAGCTCCAGGGTGATACGGAATATTCTGAAAAAGATACAGAAAGCGGGGTAAGACCACCATTTTAATCAGGGACGCCCTACCCGCCATGGACAAAGGTAATGACATCCATCTCGTGATGTTATCCGCCAGTTTAGTGATAGCCACGCCATAGTTAAGCCTAATAGTCTCCTCTCTGCTCAAAGAGACCACAATACCAAGGTATCGCAGCTCCGAGTCACACCACTCCAAAGGGTAGTCCAACGGAAATCGATGAACCGCCACAGTGAGCGGAAAGAATTGGGACTTCTGTCAATTGATATGTATCCCAGAGACACCTCCAAAAGCAACGAGCTCTCGCAAAAGCGCATTAAGATTCGTCTGTGGATCCTTCACATAAAGTGTGACATCATCCGCATACAAAGAGATTCCCACTTGGCGCTGAAAACAGTTAAACGCACTCTGTTGGTGCAGCTGGCGGATCCGGCAGGCAAGGGGCTCTATGGCAATGGCAAACAGGAGGGGAGAAAGGGGACATCCCTGCCTGGTCCCCCTTGTAATAGGGAACTGGGGGGAAAGCACACCATTCACTACCACCCTCGCCACCGTGTCAGTATACAACAATTTGACCCAAGAGATAAAGATCCGAGGAAACCCCATTCTGCATAAAACATCAGTAAGGTAACCCCACTCCACGGAATCAAACGCCTTAGTAGCGTCCAGAAAAACGGCGGCTACCGGGAGCTCCGGAGCAATAGTCGGGATAAGGGAAAACAATGTACGAAGATTATGGGAAGTCGCCCGGCCAGGCACGAACCCGGACTGATCAGGTAAGATAATAACAGGAATGAGCTCAGAAAGCCGAACCGCCAACACTTTCGCCAGAATCTTGACATCACAATTAAGTAATGAAAGGGGCCTATAGGAACCCACGTCTTGGGGGTCTTTACCCGGTTTAAGTAACGAGGTGATAGCAACTTCCCTCATAGAACCCGGCAGTCTCCCTACCTCAAGGGACTCTTCAAAAACCTCACGAAGAACAGGAGCCATAATATCCACGTAACATTTATAGAATTCGGCGGGAAGGCCGTCCAGCCCCGTGGCTTTCCCGTTGTTCAGGGACATGATGGCACCCCTGATCTCCTCCTCCTCAAGAGGCCTACCCAGGAACGCCCTGTGATCGTCTGACAGCCAGCAAAGCACTAAATCATCAAGGAATCCGCCATATCGCACATCACCCGACTGCTGTGTAGTGTACAAGTGGGCGTAATGGTGGATAAATGTCTCCTGTATCTCTTTCGTGTCTCTACAGTGAGTGCCATCCGGCAAAACCAGTTCCAACACATCCGAACTATACCTCTGATGCCTAGTAAGTGCAGCAAGTACCTTCCCAGGTCTCTCACCCTCACAGTATCTCCTCGCCGTCCCCTATGCTTAGCCTCCCTGGCAGCCTCCTCCTCGTACTCTGAAAGTTTACCCCTAAACTGACCCATGAGGTCGGGATCAGAACCAGCGTGCAATCTGCGTTCCAACTGTCGTAAATCAGCCTCTAAGCCCTCGAGAGTCCGAACAATAGATTTAAGCATCCCACAACTCTTGGAGATAGTGACACCCCGGATCGTAACCTTAAATGCCTCCCATATCACCTCCACACTATCAACAGATCCTTTATTCCTTGGAAAGAAAGCTTCCACCTCCTCGCCAAGTTCCGCCTTAAAAACGGGGTCCAATAGGGCAGAGGGGAAGAGCCGCCAGGGTGGGCGCGGCCTGTGCAGCCCGGGCACCGACAACACAACTTTAACCGGGCAATGATCAGAGTACGTTCTGGCCAGGTGTACCGCCTCCCGCAACCCCGCCACCAGCCCTCTGGAGAGGAAGACATAGTCCAGTCGCGCCCAGGAGCGAGCCTGTGCAGTGAAATGCGTGCCCTCTCTTTCAGTCGGGTGAGCATACCTCCAGCTATCAATCAGTCCCGCCTCCTCCACAATGCCCCGCAAAACATCCCTGGCTTGTGTATTGTACTGAGGACTACCCTCCGATCTATCCTCCAGAGCCTGAACCGCCAGATTGAAACCCCCCCCCATACAATATGTGAGGCCTCCACAGCAAGAACATGGCCCCAAAGTGTAAGAAAAAAAGCAGGCGTATCAATGTTAGGTGCATAACAGTTCACGAAGAGCACAGTGACCTGCCCAAGCCTCCCCCACAATAACACATACCTCCCCTCAGGATCCACTCGTGACCCCAATTCTTGAAAGGAGAGCGATTTCTTAATAAGTATAACAGTTCCACGAGCATACGAGGAATACGATGCAAATGTCCTCACTGCAGCCCACCTCCCACCAAACGTAGGGGCAGGCAAACGCCACAGATGCGTCTCCTGCAGGAAAGCTACTTGTATTGCATGTCTATCCAAATACTGTAGTACATTCCGACATTTCCTGGCATCATTAAGCCCACGCACATTCCAAGACAAGATCGATATCTTATCCACAGTACCAATCGACATCACCCATGATCAAGGTGCAACGGGGCACACGTAAGCAGTGCACCGTCCCAGTCTCTCAGCGCAAGGCAGCGAAATGTCACTATCGTACACAACGGCCTCTCCAACAACCTCACTCCACATTCATCCCAGCCATCTCCAATCCAAAAAACCAGATACCCCCCTCCCAGTCCCAAACAACAACAGCTGTGCAGCAGGCACGCAGGCAGTACAAAATGTAACGCGCAGCACACACACACTGTCCCCTCTGCACCGACCATGAGCGCCCCAGGAGTAGCCCGCCCCTGTCCACCCCTTCCTTTGCGACAATGGCCACTACGAGCGGGCAAATCAGTCACACCTTCAGTCGCAGTAGAACAGTACAGGCCCGGTACGGCCGAGGACAAAACAGAGCAGCGGTTACAGGCCAATGCCAGGACAAGCACACAGCCGTAGCCAATCCCGCCACATGCACAAGGAGCAAGCTGAACATGCGCTGCCAACATAGCCCCCCCCCCTCCCCACCCACCTGATCAACCCCTAACTGTCAGGACCCCCAGGTACCCTTCCCCCCTCTCCATCCATTCATCCGTCCATTCAACCAACAAGTCAGTCGCACCAAGAAACTGAAAAATAGTGGGGCATTCCCGGTGGGGTGCCCACTAGAGGTGCACATCACCACTCCCACACACTACGCCGCACTCCGAACCACAGGGCTTACACACGGCCCAGGCGCAGTGTGGGGGTGGGTGCCCGGAGCACAGCATTGTCACCAACCATCGCCCCCTTAGTGACCCTCAATAGCGGCCCCTCATACCGAACCAGTGACCATCATGTCCATCTCCAACAAGACAAGGCTGGGAGTGCCTAGGCCACAGGAGCAGTCATACGAATGTCCGCGCACAGCGCGCACCAATGTCGCCGCGCTGAAAAAAAACATATTCAAGCGTCCTCCTCCTCTCCCGCCGATCGGTGGTCCTCCTGTTCCCTCACATACTGCCGGTCCTGCGCAGATCGCTCCCTCCTGAGGCGCTTCACAAAGTCCTCTGCATGCTGCGGGTTCGTGAAGAAGTGCTGCTTTGCCTGATGGGTCACCCTCAGCTTAGCAGGATAAAGCAAAGCATAGTCCACCTGCAGATCACGTAGTTTTTCCTTGACCGCCAGGAATTTACGACGTTGTTCTTGCACCATCGGCGTGAAGTCAGGGTAAATGGTGAAGTTGACCCCCTCAAAGGAGAGCGTGCGATTAGTGCGAGCCGCCCGGAGAGCAGCGTCTCGGTCCCGATAGTTCAGGAGACGCGCAATGATAGGGCGCGGTGTAGCCCCCGTGGCCGGACGCGGCCCAAGAGAACGGTGCGCTCGTTCCACAATGAACTGCGTAGAGAGCCTCTGCGCCAATAGCGCCAACCAGGAGTCTCTCCACATACGTCTCCATTTTCCTCACATTCGTCGTCTCCGGCACACCTACCACGCGTATGTTGTTACGCCGACTCCTCGCCTCCAACTCCTCATTCTTAGCGGCTATTATCCGCAGGATATTGTCCATTCTCGCCAACTGGGTGGTATGAGTGGCGGCAGTATCGTCATGATCAGAGATGCGCTGCTCCGCCGAGGTCAGGCGCTCCTCATGCACATCTAGTTTCTGCACCACTGCGTCCATGCGCGATGACAATTTGTCCACTTTATCCACAATAGTGGCAAATCCCTGCCTCATCTCCTGCATCATCTGCTGAAAGTCTGGGGTGGGAGGCTGTAGCCCAGCATCAGCGATAGGCGGTGGGGGGGGGGGACCGCGAGCTCCCGGCCTCCTGCACCAGGCGTGTACCCCTCCTGGCCGCCACAGAGTCGAAGGACAGCTTGGGCTGCTTATTGTCAGGTTTCCCCATGATAATCCGCTCCTAGCGTGGGACAGCTCCCAAAGCGATGGCAGTCACGTCGCAGGCAGCTTCCCAGCGAACACAAAAGCACCACAGCCGGGGGCACGAGCAGGCGCGAACACCCCGCCACACACGCCTGAGTAATGGCCGCCGCTCACCTCGGGCCGAAGACGTGGCCCCTTCGCGCTGCACCGTCGGGGTCCGGTGTGCCTCCTGCACCGCTGCTCCACACGAGCGTCCCCAGGTCGCAGGTAGCGGTCACAATAGCCCGCTGTGGTAGAGTGCCCAGCAGAGTGCCCAGCCGCCAAAAGAATCCAGAGGGGGGAGGGGGACAGGGCCTCCAAACCACGTGTGAAGCCGCGGTCTGGAGTAGACAGAGACGCCGGGCCACGGAGCACCCGACTTCCAGAGCGTCAGGCGGGGGAAACTTCAAGCTCCCGTAACTTCGGTCAGCAGGCTCCGATTACCACAGGAGTTGGACCAAGTGTGGTCGACAGCCACCCCAGCCAGAATCCGGGGTCAAAACAGGGATCAGCGATGGCCAAAAGGATCAGTACACGGATAGAAGCTCCGGGCGGCAGGAGCCTCACGGCAGTGCGGCCATTCTGCAGCGCGCCCTCTAGCGCCCCCAAATTGCCGTGGCTTGCCTGAGTTGTAGGTAAGTATCCACAAGCAAGGGGTATGCCCGAATTCCCCTAACCCACTGGGCAAAAACACACATGAACAAAAACACAAAAGGATGTGTGGGGATCAATTGAAAACATTACAGGGTAGGATTTTTTTTTATTATTTCCTTCATGTGGGAACCTAGTTCCCGGGTAATTTCTAAACAATTCAACCATTCACTGAACTTTCCACGCTTTTTTCACATAATTTTTTAATAACACTCTTTTTATATGTTTTACATGACACAACCAAAAACATTACACAAAAAACATAAGAAACTCCATATTACAAAAATAATCCAAATCCCTTCCTATCCATCCATTCTAACCCGGTTGCAACACAATACAAATATATGGGAAATCTGAGGGGAGGTAGTTATTTACAAAATTTTTCTCCACTCAGTCCATATGTTGTGTGTCTTTATACATTGTTATATAGCATTTTTTAATCCATTGGACTCCTCCTCTTCTGCTGGTCGACGCGTTTCTGCCCACTAATTCGGGCCTCCTCAGGACATGGGTTACAAAAGGAAACCTACCCAAAACACCTACAAAAATAATTTCGCACAAATCAATGTCTTATATACTCTGCAAATCATATGTAAAGAACCATATTTCTGTCCTGCATGCAACCATGCACGTTCTTAAAATCCCTGGTGTCATCTCATCTTAACCCCCAATAAAAACGTCAGAAAGAGCATCGGAAAGATAGTATCACCTCAGTGTTCTACATGCCTAAGCATGCTGCAAAAAAAAAAAAACCCACTGCATCTCCTTTTCTTTTTCTGTGGGTATCCATGTCATTCATGCCATCTAGAAATCTGTCTGGACGCCGTGCTTATCCCCAAAGTGTTAAGTTTCAATGGGGTTATCCGAAATGCTACCTGACCCGGGTCAAAAATACTGTACAACAAACAATTGGTCACAGTAGCAACATTTTAACAGTACGAAATAAATGGTGGCATTCACAACACCAAATTTGCACATCCGCAATATGCAATTCATTTTCGAAGCATTGATAACTTCTTATAGACCACAAAGATGTTCATACGTGTGAAACATGATTATAAATTGCAACAATGGTGCTCTAGTGTGGGAGGAGGGGTAGGAGTGTTCTGGTTCAAAGTGAGTGAGGGTAATAGATAAGGGAGAGGTAATGTGACATATATACATTATATTTACATAGTGAAACCTGTCCGACCTATAACAGGCCAAATATTCAAGTATATACAATAATTAATGAATAATTAGAATTGTGTCATGGCAAGGTGTGAATGCTCATAATAACAGCTATACATTACCCCATCTGGCAACAGCATGAAGAATCAAGCTGTGAAGTCAAGGTGAGTGGGCTCCATAAAGCTCCTATGTCAGAGAAGACGAACATTAGCATATGAAGTAATTGATCAAAATGAGACCACGAATCGAATGCCTAATCAAGGAGGGAAACATTTACTTACTGAATAACAGGAAGAGGTACGGTCATGAGTAAACCTACAGCTATCCATGTTATGACAGTGGGTCTGCAGATCCCACGCAGTCAAAAGGCAATCCTAACAACCAAAGTAGAGAACAGAAGTATGGTATGGGCGATCCATCTGACACAAATACGTAGTTCTACTCAAAATCAAAATGGTGGAAAGTGGTGTTGCGTCTAACCAAGAAGGGTATAGTGCGTTATCAGGAGGGCTAATATTTGATCCAGTACGATTGTGTTGATGGGAAAAGAGGTGCCTGCCCCTTCGTGCATCCCCTCAGCTCATTGGTGAAGCTGAGATAGTCTAAATGATCTAGAAGTCGTGGGGGTTTCTAATCACCATAAGCTATAAAAGCAATCCATGTCACTGCAGCGGTAAATCCCTAATGAGTGTGTTACTGGGGCGAGCCGTGTTAGTAAACATTAACGTGAAGATGCTGAGCGCGTTAGCGAAACTAGAGATGCACAATCTATCCCAAAGCCGATAAGATAAATACTTAAAGACAGACATGGGTGTGGATGTTACACATACCTCAACCTGCCGTCTCCAATCTGGATGTGTAATACATAGTTAAAACACAATAGGTCCAGTTAACAGTGGGTGCTCCCACTGTGCCGCATCGTATCCTGCTACAATGTTGCAAGATCCTAGTCTTGACTTTTTGTCTTGTTTGACCTATGTACATATCATTGCAGGGACATAAAATGGCATAAATCACATCTGTCAAGTTGCAATTCGTATGTACCTGTAGGTCTATGGTATGTTGCTTGTAGCAGAACTGCTTTGTTTCGATGGTAAGTTTGCACTCTTTGCACTGAGCGCATTTAAAATGGCCCAGATTTTGTGGAAGTTTTCCCAGTGTCTGAATAGTGGGTTGGGGGGGTGTTTCAAGAAGGGTTCGAGCCACATGGTCTCTGTTTCTCGCCTTTTTGAAGGAATGCATGGGTGGATCTGGAATCTCTAGGTAGTCTGAAACTAGTTTCCAATGTCCATCAATAATCTTCTTGAACTCGTTACTCCGAGTACAATATATGGTCACGCATATCATCCTTTTGGCATCTGTCGGGCGTTGTTTGGGTGTGAGCAGTGCCTCTCTGTCATAGTACCAGGCCCTCTTCCTTGCTCATTTTACCATTCTTTTTGGATATCCACGCTCCATGAGGCGATTGATAAGATCTTATGATTCTTTGCAGCAGTCATCCTTCTGGGACAATTTCTCCGGATCCAAAGAAATTGACCAAAAGGCAGGTTGTCGCATAGGCCCCTCGTGTGGTGGCTAGAGTATCTTAGTAGCGTGTTGCACTCCGCTGGTTTTCTATATAGGGTGGTGTACAGGTGATCAGTCTCTGTTTTTATGGAGGTGTCCAAAAAGTCAATGGTGTTCTTATCCCAATGGATGGTAAACTTGATATCCTGTGATCTGGCATTCAACCATTCGAGAAAGCCTTGTAGTTTATCGCATCACCTGTCCAAATCAGGAGCACATCATCTATATAACGTCACCAGTGTGTCACATTATTCTTGTATGGGTTGGTATGGCTAAAGATGAATTGTTCCTCAAAATCGTCCATTAAGAGGATAGCCAAATCCGGGGCGAAGGCTTCCCCCATCGCAACTCCCTTGGTCAGTAAAAAGAACTGGCTTTGAAAAAGGAAGAAATTCTTCATCATTGCTATCTCAAGTAGCTCCACAATGAATTCATTTGGGACCGGGAATGGATGTAGTCTTTTTTCAGTGCTTTAGTCATCGTTTCTAAAGCTGGTCATTGGGGAATACTCGTATATATTGAACCCATATTGAGTGTTACCAGTAATTGGTTTTCAGAATCAAAAGGCATGTTGTCGATCAGATTAATGACTTGCATGGTGTCACGTAGATATGCCTTGGTTGATTCCGCTAGCGGTTTGAGAAAAAATCAATGTATTTGCATACCGGTACAAGGAGGGAGCTACACTCCGAGATGATGGGCCGTCCTGGAATATGCTGCAAGGTTCGAGGCATGTGGGCTGCTGAATTCATATCTGTGCATAGATCGCCGCCTAGTGTTGGGTCCGGATGATTGCACATTGTTGTCCTGGAAGAGTCTTCGAAGTATCACGAGATAGGTGGCTCCTCCCCTGGACTACAGTGCGCATGGGCATCGACTCCATCCTCAGATTGTTTTTTTCCGCCATTGGGTTCGGATGTCTTTAATTCCCTCTTGTCGGAATCGATAGAAAAACTTTCTTGAGACCAAAAGGTCTTTAGTCTATACGTCGGTATTGTCTTGCGTTCGGCTTCACTTCTATTAACTCGGCTCCGAGCCGGTTTCTGTGCTTCCGCGTGCTCTCGGCACGGAAGGCCTAGTCGACGCTCCTGACTTATCGACCATCCATCATGGACCGAAGTCCATTCAAGAGATGTCCGGTCTGTAACTCGAAGTACCCACACATCGACGTCCACCCGGTGTGCAACAAGTGTCTGTCGCCGGACCACGATGAGGCCAAGTGTATGGCCTGTTCCCGATTCAGGTCCAAGAAAACACTCAAGCTCCGACGAGCTGCGCGCCTGGATGCCCAGCAATCTGCTCCGGCGCCTACAGTAATTTTCGATGCTGGGGATGTCTAGGACGAATATATCCAGGACATTTCGGAATCCAACCCTGCGTCAGACGTCGAAGAAGACTACGACGCTGATGCTGAGGTGTTCGAAAGCGAGGAAGTCGTCGAGGAGGTAGGAGACGACGACGGTGCCCTCGGGCCATGGAGGATAGCTCGGACGAGGAGCTCCCTCAGACTGACTCTGGGGCCGTGCCTATCTATAAGGCCCGGGTCGAGGGATCGCCTTCGGGCCTTACCCAAGACCTTGATAAGGGTTCCACGGCCCCGCCTTCGGGCCCGGCCACGGACATTGTTACAGAGCCGCTCCCGGCCAAAACGAACCCGAAAGTGAAACCTACGGTCTCGACGCCACATACTGCGCAGGTGCAAGTATCGAAACCGAAAGTGCGTATCGCATTGGTCGGATCGACAAGTTCTGAGGCCTCTGCGCCGAAGAAGCCAAAGATGGCTGTCGAGCCGAAGGGCAAGTCACGGGCGCCGAGACAAAGTCTGCCGCGCCGAAGACTAAGGTGAAGGTGGTTGATACTGGCGCGTCGGCGCCGAGGACGGTCGACGCCGGCAGCGGCCTTGTCGACCCAAAAAAGGTTGTCGTCGACCCGAAGAAAACTCTCGGCGACCCGAAGAAGCGGTCCGATGACCCAAAGGTCCTCTCTGCCCCGCGTCCTCACGACAAAGCCAAGGGTGCTGAGCCCTGAGAGTCGACTCCAAAGATGGCCTCAAAGGACTCGACTCTGAAAGTGCCCTCCAAGGACTCCGCTGAACCGGCGCGTCCATCTGCCGCATTCACCAAAAAGGTCACGGACTCCCTGCAACACATTAGGGACGGCACCGCGGCGGTCGAGCCGACGGACCCTCCGCCTGCGCGGCCTGTAGAGAAACCGGTTAAGGCGTCCACGCCGATCCTCTTTACCTTGCCGCCTAAGACTGCGCCGAAGGCGTTCGCTCCTAGACCAGGGGCCAGCGTGCCCGAGAAGGTATCCTCGGCGCCGAAGGCGTTGTCGGTCGTCCACGGCCCGCGGACTCGACACCCTTCGGAGGACGAGCGTCAAGGACACTTCATCGACGCCGAAACGGGCAGGCTTTCACTTCTGAAACGGAAAATCACCCCAGAACCCCAACTGGAGTCTTACAAGATCCCTCTCAAGAAGAAGATGGACTCTGCTTGCTCTCCTGCCTTGGTGGAGCCCCTTGCACCACATACTCATGATGTGTCGCCCACTTACTCCGATGTGGACGCTGGAGAGGGTGATCAGGAGGATGAATACACTTATCCAGTCTATACAGACCCTGAGGATACAAATGAGCCCTGGGCAGCTGGTGGTGACCCGGGGGATCCTCATTCAGGACAAGACCCTCAACTCTTTTCTGCTAAGACTTCACCTACTGAAGACTCTGTTGCTTTCAATGCCCTTATTGAGCAGGCTGCTAACAATCACAATGTCCAGCTGCATGCTGACCCTGTGGATGTGGATTTCCTCTTTGACACTTTTTCAGCATCGGAAAAGACTGTGAAGACTCTGCCTATGCTCAAAGGTGTTTTAAAGCATGCTGCTGAGGTCTTTAAGGAACCTACCAGGGCGAGGGTGATAAACCCTAGGATCGCCAAGAAGTACAAGGCGGCACCTACTGATCCTACATACATTAAAAGACTAGCCCGTCTGTGCCCGTCCGTGCCAGTACGGGACACGGGGCTTGTGATCATACTCCTCTACCCAGGCTCTCAAAGGTAATGTCATCTGACCTATTAAAATCTTTGCGCCCTGCCCAACATGACAATTGCACGTTGCTTGGAATCCTTCGTCTGGGCACTGCTTCCTGCCCATTTTGTAGCTACACAATTACATCATATCAGCCCTACCCCCCTCATAGAACTAGACGTAGTAAGCAGATGAAGCCAGCACACCCTACTAACGAAAACCATCTATTCTACAGTTTAAATTGTCGTTCCCTACCTATGCATAAGGTTGAGATTTTCGACCTGCTAATGGACGACAAACCTAGCGTCCTGTTTCTCACTGAGACCTGGCTACATGAAGGTTCAGGGCCCGATATAGCTATGGCCCTTCCTTCCAACTATGCGATCGCCAGATTGGATAGAACCCTTAAAACTGGAGGTGGAATCGCGATTGTTTACAATAAACAATTTACTTGCACATTTGAATCAATAGTTATACCTGACAGTGAGGCTGCATCTTTTAAATTATGTCTTAATCCAAACTTCACGCTGTCCGGTATTCTTGTGTACCGACCTCCCGGAAATGGCACCAAATGGGCTATGGAACTAGCAAATCATATTACCCCTTTTATATTAGCATCCAAAAACTTCTCTATCATCGGAGATTTTAATCTTCATTTAGAAGATAAATTGAACACAACATGCATAAATTTGCTGGATGATCTTTTAGCCATGAACATTTGCCTTATTAACTCAGGGCCCACCCACAGGGCAGGACACCTACTTGACCCGATATTGTCAAACCTTCCCTCACTTAACTGGATAGAAAACATCCCTGTATGCTGGTCAGACCATTTTCTAGTTGAAGCCTATCTTACTATACCCAGTACCTCAACAGACCAAAACAGGTCACTGCCGTCTCTGAGGAAAAACTGGAAAGCTCTAGACATCTCTAATCTTAACGCGAACCTAAACTCAAATCCCCCTAATAAAAATCACAATATGGAAAGCATTGCCATAGCTACTCAACTATGGCTTACCAATGCGGCAGATGCCTGTTTAACCCAGACTAAGACCAAGGGGAACCTACATCGTCCCCCGGCCCCCTGGTTTACCGACTCTCTTAAGGAAGAAAAAACTAAATGCAAGGCACTTGAGAGAGATTGGCGCAGAGATTTCGATCCTGAGAAAAAAAACAGGTATCATATAGCTAGAAATCTTTACCATACTGCTTATAGAAAAGCTCGCACTACATATGTAGCCACGTCCATAATGGAAACTGCGAATAAATCAAAAGCGCTGTTTAATACAGTTAAAGACCTTGCAGGGGCTCAAACTACTGCTCCAACGCGAACCCTAAACATGAAGCAATGCCAGGACTTAGCTCAATTTTTCTCTGACAAAATTGACAATTTGATTGTCGAGATAGGTAAAAACACTTCTACAACCGCCCCTAAGGAAGATTGGGAGTACACTCCGATCATAAATCAGACCCTTCATAATTGGCCCCCTATCACAACGGATGCTCTCATCTCAATTATGAAGACGATAAAATCTGGTTCTCCTCAGGATCCCATTCCTATCAAGGTAATAAAATTACTTGACACGCCTGCCCTCAAAATCATTGCGGACACCCTAAATTCATCTTTGGAGCTTTCCACAGTGCCAAAGATATGGAAACATGCTATAGTGACACCCTTGTTGAAAAAACCTACAGCCGATCCGGATAAATTAGCCAATTATAGGCCTATTTCACTCCTTCCCGCTTTTTCCAAATGTTTGGAAAGACATGTGCATTCAGCACTGACGCTTTTGAGGTAATATGAATTTTTATGGTCAATTGTGTCCCCTAACGTGAACCCCACCGTCTCCATGTACGAGCTTAAAGTGCATGTAACTTCCCTCCTCGACCTGCTATGAAAACGCAAATACATTTGCGTCCAACGTTAACATGTCCTCTTTCAGATCCACCATGAATGGATCGATAATTCAGTTCCTAAGTATGCCTTGCCAACGTCTTTTCATGGTGCACTTCCACGTTTTCCTAGCCTTGCAGAGCTAGGCCCTGACTTCTGCCATCGAGCCCTTTCTGTTCTCTACCTCCTGAAAGCTGCAACGTGGGATACATCCCTGACCTCTGTCCTACTCCCTGCGTGGCGAGCGGTGCCCGGCTCGGCCTGCTTGCCTGCCAAAGACAGTATTTTGCCTACGAGTTATCAGTATAGCCGAGTTCAGCTCCTCAAACACATTCCAGTCTAGCAGAATAGATAAACATTTCCCCGGCTGCAGAGCAAAGGGCCCGGCCTCTCTGTCTCCATGCAAGTAATTCATTGCTCCTGTTACCATGGTAGGCCCATGGCCCCTCGCATTACACGTAGACACGTAGTAACATATGCACGCATTAATAGTCAGTATAGAGTAGCCTCTGCCCAAGAGACCTTTCCTTCTAGATAGTATAGTTCTCCAAACACAAGATATCAGATATGATTTAGGAACGAGTCGATCTTACATGCCAGACTTCTGTCTCTTTCCTCTAGTGTTAAATGTCAAGTCCCCTGCACCCTCCAGCCTCACGTCAGTCACACGTCATGCTGCTGCGCGCGCATCCTTGCTACAGATTTCTGCTGACACTGCAAGATTCCGCTATGTATACACCCACTTGTGACACTTTCATGTGACGTTTCTAGCACACACCTCTGTGTACGCCCTCGTGCACGCCTTTCTGTTACGCACATGTGTTCTTATCTCGTTTCTCTCAGCTGTTACGCCTTCTGTATCCATCACCATTATATGCATTTACTATAAATAATGTATCCTGTCAATAAAATATGCTCTATCCCATCCTGATCCTTGATGGTGAAAGGAACATGATACCCTGGTTCGAACCATTCCATTTTATGGAATAAAACCCTTTTAAAACTCAGATATCACGGATTTTGCCTCTTATTTACGATTGAGTTATTTTATTGAACTTTACTGCATAGAAATTCCGACGGTAAATATTTATTTACCACATTAATTTGGCGCCCGAACAGGGACCCCTCCCCCACCTTACGCGCCGGCGGTGCGTTGCAAGCCTAGCCCCCTGCCACAGCCGAGACGGACAATTACGCGTACCCGCAGGATTTCCTGTATCTCCCTCAGGCCAACGGAGGTGACTGAGACTGCGATCGACACCCAGACGAGGCGGTAAGGAGTGCGGAGGATCCCGACCAGAGCCCAGCCAAGAGCGCAAGATCCGAGGTGTTTAGAGGCCCACCAGTACCGACGTGCCAGTGACGTCACGAGCCGAGTCGAGTCCAGTCCGGTCCAGTCCAGACGAGTTTTCCGAGGCCTTCCGTTCCTTGCTTCCCGGTGAGTACCGTTGCTGGGGACGCATCTAGACGGGTGCATTACTATGTATCCGGTCAAGACGGGTTTGGGTACACAGACCCGGTCTGCACTGTTTTAGCAGTGTATCTGTACTGTTTAGCAGTATATCAAGTAATTAGTGTCTTCACGAGTCCGATTTTATGTTTTCGTTTTAGAATTCTAGTATAGTTAATATGTGTTCAAAATGTTTTTATGTGATTAATGTCGTGGTGTGAGTGACTGTTTGATATATATTACCTTGTTTCTGTGTCAAAGTGTGTTCAGGTTCAAGTAAGTATCAAGTACCAAATATCAAGATGCCATTGTTTTCCAAATTAAGACAGATAGGAACTAGGAAAGGGATACTAGAGGAAGCGATTCCTGTCCCACCTAGGGACACTCCCGGAAATTTTATGTACCATAAGCATGGCTTAGATGCCATAGTATATCTAGATTTATGGGCCGATTATACTAAGAACCTAGACGAGAAATATAGATGGCCCGTTACAGGGACATGGGATGCAGATTGCATCATGAGAGTAGAAGAAGCGCTATGGAAAAAGAAGGCCAGACAATCTCAGAAAGACGCCATAGAATTGTGGCGCAAAGAATCGCATAGACGTACAGAGAAAGAACTCAGAAAAGCAGAGAAACATAGAGAAGATTCAGATAAAGCCCGAGAAAACGTACTAATTGAAGAAGGAATACGAGTTAAAGCAGAGCAAGTAGACCGACAACGAAATACCCTTATGAATGGTATGTATTCTCTTTTGGCCGAGGGTTTACCTAAGGCCACCCCGGAAATACCAAAAGATCTGCCCGCTCCATTGGTTCCGACTAAATTACGTCACAAGACTGCAGCAGACATTTTTATTTCTTCCTATTTAGACGATGTAACTCCTACATATACTACTGCACCTGCCCATGTACCCGTACCACCTGCACCTGCTGACGGCCTACCCCATGATCATCCGCCCCCAGGTCCGCAACAGCAGATCCTTCCAGGTCCGCTACCCGCACCCGTTCTCGTTGTCCCCCCTGGTATCCAACAACTGCATCCATTAAATCCTTTTGGGACTGGCGTGGTCCAGGACCCAACTCAGCTACAGCAGATACCGACCCTACAGCCAGGTTATGCTCAAGCCTCCGGTTCAGGAGGTGCTACAGGAGGTTATCAAACACCCCCACAGATACACCGAGTTACAATGAGAGATCTAGCAAAGGCTCGGACGCCGAAAGGCGTTTCGACCGAACAACTTAGAAGAGAACTTACAGACTGCAGATATGACCCAGTGCCTGGTACGTCAGGACCCATGTTGTTAGCGTCCATACGTTTGAGACGCGTTACAGATTACTTGATGCTACTACCAGAAATGCCAGAACATCTAGACAAATTGTATTTTTTTTATTAGAACAGGAGAAGGACCGGAGTCTGTTGCTGAAGCCATGTCATGTCAGAAAGTTGAGACTAAAGGTTTACTAATGCGATTTATGGTTAATTGTTTAATAAGAGAACAAGATCAGGCAGGCTTTCAGCAAAGTGAGATGAAAAGACTGATTAAATGGAGTCAGAATATGGCGGAGGGTAAACATGATAAGGAGAACAGTATACATATTATGGTTAAAAAGATCCGTAAAGAAGTAATAGAAATACATGCCCAGCGAGCACCTGACGAAGAACTTGAGTTAGACGACCCACCTTCCTCGCAAGAGGAGGAGGGAACAGAGGATCTAGCAGAAACCTCGCAACAGTCAGACAAAGAGATAATAGCATATGTAGGTAAGGGAAAATACCTTAAGAAAACAATACGTCCAGAAAGCAAAAGACTTTTTCTCTCTGCTATATCAAATCCGAGTACTCCTGAACATATGTTTCAGGCTACCGATAAAATACTACAAATTCGAATGGGGTACCATGGACTCAATTCCATGGATGAACAAGAACTATCCCGGTCCGCAGTACAATGGGCCAACAATTCCGGTACATATAATGATGATGTAGTAGCACAGACGTTTTTGAACCTTTCCCCTGATGAACAAAAATTAGCTGGTATATACATGATTCACATCTCATTACGTTGTTTAAAGGCCAACACTCTGATCCAGGTCCCTTACCGGATATATTAGTAGAACTGCTCTCTAACAGATGGAGAGGCCTAGGTACTGATTTAATTAAAGAGATTCTAGAACATAGACACAAGTATAGTGCTTTCCTGAAACCTCAGTTTATGTCAGCTCCACCACCTTCAGAAAGAAAAATGCTTTACTTTGACAGACAGAATCCCTTACGGGAAGTACATCCGGTCAGAAAAGACGATAACTCACTAGAACGTGTATACGTATATACACCCATCACTAAAATGGAATTATTGGAAATGAAGAAAATAGTGCCCTGTCATGATAAAGACCCTGCAGGTTTTCACCGAGAGATTAAAGATATGTTACTCATGGGCGATTACACGTATACAGATATTATGAAAATGTTAAAAGTACTTTTGCCTGCTGGAATTTACGAAAAACTAAAGGAAAAAGAATGGGAGGTGGGAGACACAAAGATTGATTGGGCTGCATTAGAAGTTGAAGAAAATGGACGTACCGCAGGTTTAGGCCTTGGGGATAAAGCTAAAGCATTACCAGGTTTATTAGTACAGGTTTTGCCTAGACTGTTAGCGACCAAAAAGGAAGACTGGGACGCAATCTCAGCCTGTAAACAGAAACATGATGAAGACACTAGTGATTTTTATTCTAGATTCGAGAAATGTTTTATTATTAACAGTGGCCTGAAAACAAGTAGCGAGTCATACCCACACCTCTTTGTATCAAAATTAGTCGAGAATTCCCTGCCTCAAGTTAAGAACCGTGTTTTGAAAGTAGAAAGTACATGGCAAGCAAATACGCCGTCCTAAATGTTACAAATGTTACAGTACCACCAGAACAGAATTAGGGAAGAACAAGACCACGAACAGAGACGTATGAAGGATACGAAAATGAAAATGTTAGTTGCTCAGTCAGTTCCAGCTGACGGTCAGAAAAGGGTATGACACAGTCAAATAATACGACGGCTCCCGTTAAAGGGACCTGCAACTATTGTAAACAGCCAGGTCACTATGTGAATGAATGTACGGTTCTGAAATACAATATAGCAACAGGAAAAACTAAAGAAAGACCACGTCAGCCTAGACAGGACCAGGTCCAACACCAAGTTCAGCAACATATTCCACAGAACGTACAGCCACTGCCTGCTACACAACAGACAGGACAGAGAGTAGCGGTACCACATCCACAGCCCATTGCCGCGACACAACAAGTTTCACAGCAGATGTACCAGTATGCACAATCCGATTACCCCGATTATCAGCGATACTCATGAAACAGCCTAGAGAGGGAGGTTGGCTTGCCTCTCATTGAAGTTCCTGTAGATCAAGAGGGTCCTTATGTACATAGTCAAGTATTAGGAAAAGATAGAAAGTTTTTGATTGACACAGGGGCAAGTCGAACAACAATAAGTCACGACGAGGTTCCAGGGGCACCCCTCTCAGGCTCACAGAATGTTTCCCTTGGATTTTCAGGGCAGCCTATTGTTAATGAAGTATCGAAACCTGTTCCCCTCGCAGTTGGTCCATTATCACGTACTACAGACTTATTGCTCACAAAGTCATGTCCAGAAAACTTGTTAGGAATCAAGACACTGAAAGCTCTAGGAGCTGTAATATGTTGTTCTCCGGAAGGAGTTAGACTGTTTTCGCGTGACTTTAAAGGTCACTATGTATTACGAGATTTTGATGTCAGATTGAAAAATGTACCAGAACATTTGTGGGCGAAAGGCCCAACTGATGTAGGTTGTATGCACATTACACTATACCGAGTTACACTCAAGCCAGGAGTTGTACTGCCCCGAATCCGACAATACAAGCTACCACCCGATGCTGTAGTGGCTTTACTGGAAATCATTGAAGAGCTTATTGCACAGGGAGTGGTTGTAGAAACCGACTCCAATTTATGTAATTCCCCTATCATTCCGATTCTTAAACGTACTGACCCGAATGCACCACCAGTTTATCGGTTGGTGATCGATTTACGAGAATTAAATAAATGTATTGTACCACAGTATCCTGTGGTCCCCGACATCTCATCATTATTGACTGCTATTGATTCAGAGGCGACGTTCTTCACTGTAATTGACCTCAAGAACGCCTTCTTCAGTGTCCCCATTGATCCGGAAAGCCAATACCTTTTCGGATTCTGTTTAAATGGCCGTAGCTTCAAATTTGCACGCGCACCTCAAGGATTCACAGAAAGCCCCAGCATCTACAGCCAAGCATTGAAAAGACAACTTGACAGTATTCACATGCCAGTTAACACTTCCCTACTCCAGTACGTCGATGATCTATTGATCACCGCCCGTAGCGAATCTGAATGTGAACATGCATCACTGACGGTTTTGCATTTTTTGGCTGACAAGGGACACAAGGTGTCCCCTTCAAAGTTACAATTCTGTGTTCAGCAAGTGGTGTACCTTGGGCACTTGCTGTCCAAGAGGGGGAGACAGCTAACACCTGACCGCATTGAGTTAATTGCACACTTACCGCAACCCAAGACACAAAAGGAAGTGCGGGCCTTTATTGGCCTCACCTCTTACTGCAGACAATGGATTCCCCAATATGCATTTCTAGCCAAGCCACTTATACAGTTGACAACACAGGAGGCAGCGACTTCGACTGTCCTCCCTTGGACTCAGGAACACACACAGGCTTTTGATGAATTAAAGAAAGCATTATGTCAAGCACCAGTCTTAGCAACACCATGCTACAGCAAACCTTTTACACTTTTTGTTACAGAACGTGATGGCACAGCATTATCTGTCCTCACACAAGACCAAGCAGGTTCACATAAGCCGTGTGCTTATTTTTCGAGTACATTAGACCCAGTAGCCCAGGCCCTGCCTGCATGCTTAAAATCAGTTGCAGCAACAGCCTTAGCAATCCGACAAAGTGATTCTATAGTGTTAGGACATCCCCTGACAGTACAAGTTCCACACTCTGTGGAAGTCCTTTTAAACAGAACACAGACTCAATACTTGACTATAGCACGACTGACAGGTTATGAATTGACATTGTTCCAGCCACACATAGAAATCAGACGCTGTAATATACTCAATCCTGCCACATTGTTACCTTCGAACATTACAGATCCAGCTCCACATGACTGTATAGAGATAATTAATGCAGTAACAAAGCCTCGACGAGACTTGACAGATGTTGCACTGACTAACCCAGACCTGACACTTTACGTAGATGGTTCATGTATGAGAACAAGCACAGGAGAATTAGTGGCCGCATATGCAGTGACCACTGAAACTGAAGTCAAAGAAACACACCGTATTGATACACTGTCTGCTCAAGCTGCAGAGCTCATTGCTCTGACCCGAGCCTGTATAGTAGCCAAGAACAGGAATGTTAACATATACACAGATTCACGTTATGCATTTGGAGTCGTACACGACTTCGGTGTACTCTGGCAGGAAAGAGGTTTCTTGACCTCTCACGGAACCAAGATCCAGCATGGTCCCCTGATTCAAGAATTATTGGAAGCAATACATTTGCCATCAGCCATAGCTATCATGAAGTGCAAGGCACATACTAAAGTTACAGATACTATTTCCCAGGGTAACGATCTGGCCGATCGAACCGCGAAACACACAGCTCTGACTCATACACATGCAGCTGATAGCAGCTGGAACCTAGTCACGCCCTCTTCCGTAAAAAACTCAAAACCTTCCTCTTCCCCAAATAGTTCCTGGTCTCCCCGTCCTGGATTTCACATCCTTATAGCGCGGGGATGCCCTCGGGTCACCAGGCGCTCTATAAATCACAAAATAAATAAATAATAAATAAATATGACAAAGACAATAGTTCCGACACCGACACATTGCATGACAGTTAAGGATCCCGCACTAGATGTAATTGACATACAGACACATGCTACTCCAGACGAAATAAAGAAATGGACTGAACTAGAAGGGATCCAGACAGATCAGGGATGGATGACGAAGGGAAAAGCCACATGGTTTCTCCCCGACTCTATGGTTCAAGTTATGATCAACACTGCACACAGTCCAGCACACTTAGGAGAAAAAGCCATGTTAGACAGTTTACAGAATCTCTGGTACAATAAACATTTACGAGCAGCAGCAAAACAGAAAGTGCGTACTTGCATGATCTGTTGTCAGTTCAACCCAGGTAAAAGCATTCCTGTAGAGCAAGGTGGATTCAATCCTCCCGATCACCCTTTTGAAGTCCTCCAGATGGATTATATCCAGATGGAACGATGTCGAGGATTTAAATATGTTCTCGTAGTTGTATGTGCACTTTCCCGTTGAACAGAAGTATATCCAGTCCCAGATTACACTGCTCCGACCACTGCCGAACAGTTGGTTCGTGAATTCTTCCCACGGTACGGTTTGCCTCGTGTCGTGTATTCAGATAACGGCCAACCATTCTCGTCCGAGCTAATGAAGCAGGTATCACTCCTGCTAGGATATCAGTGGAAGTTCCACTGCGTCCGACATCCCGAGGCAGCAGGTCTCGTGGAACGCCACAATCAGACAATGGAAAACACGTCTTGCTAAGATTTGTGCCGAGAAAGGGGTAGACTGGATAGTCGCCTTGCCAGTTGCATTGTTTTACATGAGAATGGTTGCACACTCTAGAACAGGGCTATCCCCGTACGAGGTGGTCTTTGGTAGGCCACCGAATATGTGGGGGACGCCTCTGCCTCGTAAGATCACAGATGTTGACTGTAATATGCTGACAGATTACCTTGCCTCCTTGATGTCTGCACTACAATCTTGTCGTTCACAGGTGGCTGCAGCCTTCCCCGACAACACCGAGGTGAAGCCTCACGAGATTGTTCCGGGGGACCACGTCTTTGTAAGGAACTTCGACAGGAGGAGTCCGCTGGAGCCCCGCTGGCAGGAGCCGAAGCTTGTTTTATTAACTACAAGGACAGCAGTGAAGGTGGAGGGCCGCAAGGGCTGGCTCCACTCGAGTCATATCAAGAAATACTATGGACTGCCGCCAGAGACAGACTCCCAGCCCGGCCCCATTCCAGAACTTGACACTAAACTCCCCCTGGTAGAGAAAACTCCTCAGCAGGAGTATCGTTTAAAGTTGAGGTCTAGCAAGTCAGACAGTTTAATTGTTTAAGTCCTCCCCTAGGTGAAGCGGTTAGACAGGTTCCTGACATGTACAAGTTAGACCCCAATAGAGAGAGAGATAGACAGAAACAGCTCAAGAAACGAGAATATTGTAAATCTCTTCGTAGTCGCTGTATCGTGACATTATTGATTATGTTTTTTCTGAGTCTTACGATTATTGCTGCAAGTTTACTGCTACACATGTATTTCCCTATTTCCATACATGCACATCTCTTTCCAAATAGCACTGTCGAGCATACTTTCAGCGAACTACCCCCGCACGAGTTATCCTACCGGCTTGCGCTGCGCAACAATACTTTTATCAGTATGTTACATCATTCCCATCAGACCAGCAATGCTACCAATTGTTGGATATGTGGCCGACTTCCTCCCTATCAGAAATACAAGGGAGTCCTGCCCCTCTTCCCGTATCCATTCACACATAATGGTTCCTGTGGTGCCTGGTTTAGTTTAATTAATTCTTTAGACTCTGATTCCATAGTCTACAAAGGCAGTTGGGTATGGGGAAATCTGAACACAGTTCTGCATAAAGCATGTTATCCTGACAAGGAGGGTCTTCCACAAAGGACAGGGACCGATCTAGAAAATGAAGTATATGGATTAGGTAATTATACACTTAACCTCATGATTCTGAATGTCCAGTCCGATACAGGACCAGACTTACCCTCTATGTCCGTGTTACCAGTCAAGGGCGAATTATGTGTCAGAAAGAAGGGTACAGTACCCCTAGGTCATAGTAAATGTACTACTGTGATCGATTTCAGTGATAACGGCAAGTCTACATTCAAAGCTACCCGCCATTCCTATTTCATTTGTGGTCATACAGCCTATATACGTTTGCCACTAGATTGGGATGGGACATGTTACATTGCATTCCTTTTGCCACCTGTTTTTCTAGCTCCACCTGACTATCATAAGAACTCCCAGCTAGTACCTAATAGACCCAAGAGAGAACTCCCTATTGTCGACTATACTGAAACGGCATGGGAACGATATACAGATTTCAATAAAGGTTTCTTTCCCTATTTAGGAGCTGTCTTCAATAGTAAATCAATACGTCACTTGACCAGAACCCTTGAAGCAGTGGTAAATGAAACTACTTCCGCCCTAGGCAACTTAACAGAGGAACAGTCTGGTATGAGACTTGTTGTCCTTCAAAATCGTCTTGTTCTTGACGTCATCCTGGCCGATAGGGGCGGAGCCTGTAGAGTCATCGGATCGAGTTGCTGTGTTTTCATTCCAGAAAACGCACCGTCAGTATATAAAGCCATAACGCGTCTCCATAAGATTGCAAGTCAGATACACCAGAACCTAGGCACCTGGACTTGGTCCGGTTGGTTCTGGAGCGTGTTATCAGCCTGGGGTTGGAAAGTCCTATCCTTCCTCGGAATAGCCCTTCTCATAGTATTCAGTTGTTGCCTATGTATGCAATGTGGGCCAGCGATTTGCGGCTTGTGCGCCACATCATGTATTCCTCATCCAAGTCCACGTTCTAAATCCCGCCTGAAAAAGGAAGAGCAAATGATGTTATATGAACAAATAGATGGACTAATGAAGATTGATATATCATGAAGGGTCCGTAGGGGACAAGGAGGGAATGAGGTAATATGAATTTTTATGGTCAATTGTGTCCCCTAACGTGAACCCCACCGTCTCCATGTACGAGCTTAAAGTGCATGTAACTTCCCTCCTCGACCTGCTATGAAAACGCAAATACATTTGCGTCCAACGTTAACATGTCCTCTTTCAGATCCACCATGAATGGATCGATAATTCAGTTCCTAAGTATGCCTTGCCAACGTCTTTTCATGGTGCACTTCCACGTTTTCCTAGCCCTGCAGAGCTAGGCCCTGACTTCTGCCATCGAGCCCTTTCTGTTCTCTACCTCCTAAAAGCTGCAACGTGGGATACATCCCTGACCTCTGTCCTACTCCCTGCGTGGCGAGCGGTGCCCGGCTCGGCCTGCTTGCCTGCCAAAGACAGTATTTTGCCTTCGAGTTATCAGTATAGCCGAGTTCAGCTCCTCGAAAACACATTCCAGTCTAGCAGAATAGATAAACATTTCCCCGGCTGCAGAGCAAAGGGCCCGGCCTCTCTGTCTCCATGCAAGTAATTCATTGCTCCTGTTACCATGGTAGGCCCATGGCCCCTCGCATTACACGTAGACACGTAGTCACATATGCACGCATTAATAGTCAGTATAGAGTAGCCTCTGCCCAAGAGACCTTTCCTTCTAGATAGTATAGTTCTCCAAACACAAGATATCAGATATGATTTAGGAACGAGTCGATCTGACATGCCAGACTTCTGTCTCTTTCCTCTAGTGTTAAATGTCAAGTCCCCTGCACCCTCCAGCCTCACGTCAGTCACACGTCATGCTGCTGCGCGCGCATCCTTGCTACAGATTTCTGATGACACTGCAAGATTCCGCTATGTATACACCCACTTGTGACACTTTCATGTGACGTTTCTAGCACACACCTCTGTGTACGCCCTCGTGCACGCCTTTCTGTTACGCACATGTGTTCTTATCTCGTTTCTCTCAGCTGTTACGCCTTCTGTATCCATCACCATTATATGCATTTACTATAAATAATGTATCCTGTCAATAAAATATGCTCTATCCCTTCCTGATCCTTGATGGTGAAAGGAACATGATACCCTGGTTCGAACCATTCCATTTTATGGAATAAAACCCTTTTAAAACTCACATATCACGGATTTTGCCTCTTATTTACGATTGAGTTATTTTATTGAACTTTACTGCATAGAAATTCCGACGGTAAATATTTATTTACCACTCTTTTTTCAGAGGAAAATGCCTTACTTCACTCCACCCAGTCAGGTTTCCGAGCGGGCTTCTCTACAGAAACTGCCCTACTGGGTGTTTCTGAAACCATGAGGAAACTCCTCGATGACGGTCAAACGGTTGCGCTTATTTTACTTGACTTAAGCGCAGCCTTTGACACCGTATCGCATAAAAGGCTAATCGCTCTACTAGGAAAAAATGGAATAGGCGGAAACGCACTCCAATGGATTAGATCCTTCCTGAGTCACCGGACCTTTCAAATATCATCGTCAGCGGCATGCTCGGAAACCTTCAATTCCCCTCATGGAGTACCGCAGGGCTCCATCCTTAGCCCGCTTTTTTTCAATTTATATCTTAGACCCCTAGCGGACCTAGTGGAAAAAGCAGGTCTAACCTTCATGTCGTATGCCGACGATTCTCAGATTGTGTTCTCACTATCTGAACCCCAAACTTCTTCTCCATCTCTCCTTAAGGCTGGCCTGCTATCCATTTTCAACTGGATGTCAACTAACCAGTTGAAATTAAATGGAGATAAGACGGAGATTCTCCTTCTGGGCAGGAAACCAGAACTTTGGAACTCATTGCATTGGCCTGCCCAGATGGGAAATCTCCCGACTCCAGTGCCGCAGGCTAGAAATCTGGGGATAATCCTGGACAATTCCCTGTCCATGATACAGCAAGTCAACAAAGTAGTGAGCATCTGCTTTACCATCTTGAGATGGCTCAGAAAAATCCTGTGGATGCTGCCCAGCCCTATGCAGAAAACAGTGGTCAACGCCTTAATTACATCTCGGCTTGACTACGGGAACATCCTGTATCTAGGTGCAAATAAAGCAGTCACAAAAAGACTGCAGCTTGTACAAAATGCGGCCGCTCGTCTTCTTTGTGACATACCTAAAAACAGCAGCGTGTCCCCTTACCTGCGTGAACTGCACTGGTTGAGGGTGGAGAATCGCATTAGGTTTAAAGCACTAAACTACATGTTTAAAACTAAAGCAGGTACCGCTCCTAAATATTTGCAGGCACTAGCTTCCCCCTACATCCCTAATAGGAATTTACGATCCAAAGCAGCTGATAAATTCTGTGTCCCCAGATTTAAGCTGGCCAGGATGGGAGGCAAATCTTTTGCCTACCTGGGTCCCGTCATTTGGAATACACTCCCAATTCAAATACGCAAAGAGCAAAACCCTCTCAGGTTTCGAAAGGAGATAAAAACCAGGTTGTTTAACCAGTAATCCGATCACCTATGCTGTCTACACTCAATACCAGGCTGTGTGTTAGGCGCCGGGAAACCCTTTTTGGGTAGCTGTTGCGCCATATAAGTTGATAAAATAAAATAAAAAATAAAATAAATTAAAGGACAGTTGCCTCTGGACTCCCTTGTCGTCTCGAATGCCCGGAAGAGGGCCAATTCTCAGACTACAGGTGATGCTCCTCCCCCAGACAAAGAATCCAAAGTCTTTGAGGCTTCGGGGAAGCGGGTAGCAGCACAGGCAGCAAACATATGGCGCATCTCTAACACACAAGCGCTCCTAGTGCGTTATGACAGGGCGCACTACGATACACTAGAGACCCTGTTGCAACACCTGCCTGATCAATACAAAGAAAGGGCTGAGATGCTAATTCAAGAGGGGAAGCTAATCTCCAACGCTTCCATTAAGTGCGCTCTGGACGCAGCCGATACCGCTGCCAGAGCTATAAACACCAGTGTTATGCTTCGGAGACATGCCTGGCTAAGAATCTCTGGATTTAAGCCAGACATCCAGACCACTATCCTGAACCAAACGGTTAACCCAGATCACCTGTTTGGACCAGAGGTTGACACCACCCTAGAAAAAATTAAAAAGGACACTGACACTGCAAAATCCATGGTTGCCTTGCGGTCCCAGCAGTTTCGGGGAGGGTCCTTTCGTCGCTCCAACAATAGAGGCGTCTCAAGGGGTCAACTTTCCCAATCCACGCAATACTACAAGGGCAACACCCAGACTACTTATGCCAACAAGAGTCGAGGTGGCTATCGCGGCAACAGCGCCAAGGGCAGAGGGCGTGGCAACAACAGCTCCAGGTCCTCTACCACCAGCAAACAGTGACGCCTTGTCACTGCCCCCCGACCACACAACACCGGTCGGGGGGAGACTCAAGCAGTTCCTGCCCGTCCATCACCACGGACAGGTGGGTCAGAAAACTTATCCAATACGGTTATTGTCTGAAGTTAACGTCCACTCCACCCAACATGCCCCCAAGACACCGTCCTATGTCGGACGAGCACTTGCACTTATTGCAGCAGGAGGTCGCAGTCATGCTGCAAAAAGGGGCAATAGAGCTCGTGCCTATGCAAGAGAGAGGCACAGGGGTCTACTCCCTGTACTTCCTGATACCAAAGAAGGACGGGTCCCTCAGACCCATCCTGGACCTCAGGCCACTCAACTTCTACATCCTGTCGGAGCACTTCCATATGCTGACCCTGCAGCAAGTGCTCCCGTTGCTCAAGCAGGGGGATTTTCTCGCAACTTTAGACTTAAAGGATGCGTACTTCCAGATTCCACTGCACCCTTCACACAGGAAATACCTCGGGTTCACCATGCAAAACCAGCACTACCAGTTCAAGGTCTTGCCTTTCGGTGTCACCACGGCACCCAGGGTGTTCACAAAGTGCCTGGCGACAGTGGCGGTACATCTCAGGAGACGAAACATCCACGTCTACCCCTATCTGGACGAGTGGCTCATCCAAGCGCAGTCAGCCCAGCAGTGTGCCGCCCACATGTCCCACACCATTCACCTCCTGCACGATCTGGGATTCTCACTAAATTATCCAAAATCCCACCTCCAGCCCGCCCACATACGGCAGTATCTGGGTGCGACTATAAACACTCTGGCGGCCACAGCACAGCCGAATTCAGTGAGGGTCGGCAGCATTCAATCGCTGATACAGAAATTCAGACCTCAACACTCTCTTCCAGCGAGAGTGTTCATGCAGTTGATAGGCATGATGGCCTCCTGCATCTCCATAGTCCCACACGGGCGGCTACATATGCGCCCGCTTCAGGAGTGCTTGGCACGTCAGTGGACTCAGGCTCACGGGCAGTTGAAAGACCTAGTGTTGGTGAGCGGTCGGGCATACAACTCTGCATTGGTGGAATCCACGAAACCTTTGCAAGGGCCGACCGTTCCAAGAGCCTGTGCCACAGATTATCCTGACGACGGACGCTTCTCTCCAGGGTTGGGGAGCGCATGTACTCTATTACACTGTGCAGGGCCTATGGACGCAACAGCAAAGGAAGATGCACATCAACGTTGTAGAACTGATGGCGATCTTCATGGCACTAAAAGCCTTCAAAGTACATCTGTGCAACAAGGTCGTGTTGATCCGGACGGACAACATGACGGCAATGTACTACATTCAAAAACAGGGAGGGACACACTCTCCGCAGTTGTCTCATCTGGCTCAGAGCATGTGGAAGTGGGCCATTCAGAGGAACATCTTCCTCACGGCAGAGCACCTCCCGGGCAAGGACAATCAGATGGCGGACCTGCTCAGCAGGCACAGCCACCAAATGCACGAGTGGGAGATACATCCATCAGTTCTCCACCCGTACTTCCAAAGGTGGGGTCATCCAGAGATCGACCTCTTCGCCACAAAGGAAAACGCAAAATGCCAAAGCTTCGCCGCCAGGTTCCCACACTCATAGTCGCAGGGCAATGCGATATGGATGAACTGGTCAGGCAGATTTGCGTACGCTTTTCCCCCAGCACCTCTGATACCGCTGGTGGCACGCAAGCTCAGGCAGCACTCGATGACTCTCATCCTGGTTGCTCCAACGTGGGCTCGCCAGCCATAGTACACAACGTTTCTGGAACGGTCCGTGGTACCGCATCAGAGGCTACGTCTAACACCCAGCCTTCTAACGCAGAGCCATGGCGACATTCAGCATCCAGATCCGCAACAGCTCAACCTGGCGATCTGGCTCCTGAAGTCCTAGAGTTTGGCTACCTGCACTTACCTTCCGACTGTATGGACATCATTCGGGAGGCAAGGAAGCCCACCACCAGAGCATGCTATGCGGCGAAATGGAAACGGTTTGTCATTTATTGTGCAGGCCACAATATTAACCCGCTAGATGCTTCTATTCAAAATATCATCTGTTACCTTTTCCATCTGTACAAATGTAATCTGGCCTATGCTTCCATTCGCATACATCTATCTGCGATGGCCGCTTATCTCCAGAATAGGCGGCACCTGTCCCTTTTCAGGGTGCCTGCCATTAAGGCTTTTCTGGAAGGACTCAAACGGATCATTCCTCCGCGGACTCCACCAGCTCCGGGGTGGAACCTCAATTTGGTCCTCACCCGGCTGATGGGTCCTCCCTTTGAGCCACTGCATTCCTGTGAAATTCAGTTCTTGACGTGGAAAGTGGCTTTCCTCATAGCGATTACATCGCTACGCAGAGTTAGTGAATTGCAAGCCCTAACTATCCAAGAGCCATTCATTCAAATTCATTCTAACAGGGTGGTGCTTCGCACTAACCCTAAGTTTCTACCCAAAGTTGTGTCTCAATTCCATATCAACCAAACTATTAAATTACCTGTTTCTTCCAAAATCCTGAGTCATTGGCGGAGAGAATGCTCCACACCCTTGACGTCAAAAGGGCCCTGATGTATTACATCGATAGGACCAAAGATTTTAGGAAGACTAAGCAACTCTTTGTCGCCTTTGCACCGCACCACAAAGGCAACCCTATTTCCAAGGCTGGTATTGCTAGGTGGATCGTTAAATGTATCCAGATCTGCCAATTGAAAGCAAAACGTACTCTCACCATTCCACCAAGGGCCCACTCCACCAGGAAGTTGGGGGCCTCTATGGCATTCCTTGGAAACATTCCTTTGGAAGACATATGTAGAGCAGCCACATGGTCTACCACGCACACATTTACAAAGCATTACTGTGTTGATGTGCACTCCAAACAGCAGGCAGCTGTAGGGCAGGCTGTTCTCCAAACACTTTTTCAAACTGCTGCAGCTGGCACAGGCGGCCGCCGCTAATGGAGGGACTGCTATGTATTCTATGCACAGATATGAATTCAGCAACCCACATGCCTCGAACCGAATATGCTACTTACCAGTATGCATTTGTTCTTGGCATGTAGGGCTGCTGACATTCATATCGCCCGTCCTCCTCCCTGGCGCCTGTAGCAGCTGCAGGATTCGCATATACTTCTAGCATGGTCATCATTCACTGAGTTTCACTCCATCTTGGCCACAATGGCTAAAAACAATCTGAGGATGGAGTC
Source organism: Lissotriton vulgaris (assembly GCF_964263255.1). Taxonomy (NCBI): domain Eukaryota; kingdom Metazoa; phylum Chordata; class Amphibia; order Caudata; family Salamandridae; genus Lissotriton; species Lissotriton vulgaris. The sequence continues at coordinate 765,753 of NW_028251556.1, read as the reverse complement.
GATGCCCATGCGCACTGTAGTCCAGGGGAGGAGCCACCTATCTCGTGATACTTCGAAGACTCTTCCAGGACAACAATGTGCAATCATCCGGACCCAACACTAGGCGGCGATCTATGCACCGATATGAATGTCAGCAGCCCTACATGCCAAGAACAGATGCATACTGGTAGGTACACAGACAAAATATCGATTTTTAAATATCGATATGCAAAAATATCGAAGTTTAAATATCGATATACAAAAATATCGAAGGTAAGTAATATCGACAGTCAAAATATCGATATTGGTATGATATCAGTAATATCGAAGTTGTAAATATCGATGTTAATAATATCGAAATTAATAACTTTGATGTTACTAATATCAATTTTTAAATAAATTTAGTGTATATTATATTGTATTTATTATGTTTTATTATTTATTTTTAATGTTATTTTATTAAATATTGTCTTTTACTACTGTAGCGGGTTGTGGGTTTATAGGGGAATAGGGTGGGAAGTAATTTAATTATGTTAAATTAATTATTAATTAGTAGGAATTATTAATTAATTAATTGAGAATTAATTTTAAATTATTTTTAATTAATTTATTAATTGATAAATATGTTCTGTAGCGGGTTATGGGTTTATAGGGGAATAGGGTGGGAAGTAATTTAATCATAATTAATTAATTGATATATGTTTGTACATATTTTAATTAATAATTAATTGGTAATTAATTTCTATTAATTAGTTAATTAATTATTATAATTTTTTACATATTTATAATTATTAATTAGTTTGTAATTAATTATTATTAATTATTTAATTACATTAATTATAGTAATTTTTATATATATAATTTATTGTTATTCTTAATTAATTAATTGTGCAAAATAATATTAATTATTAAATTAAATTAATTACAGCAAATGTGCTAATATATTTACTTTATTGTTATTGTTAATAAGTAATTGGTAATTTAATAATATTAATTAATATTGGGTACAGGGGTATTTTTAGGGTTCAGGGTCAGTTTTCAGTTCATGGGTACAGGGGTATTTTTAGGGTTCAGGGTCAGTTTTCAGTTCATGGGTAAAGGGGTATTTTTAGGGTTCAGGGTCAGTTTTCAGTTTTTGGGTAAAGGGGTATTTTTAGGGTTCAGGGTCTGTTTTCAGTTCATGGGTAAAGGGGTATTTTTAGGGTTCAGGTTCAGTTTTCAGTTTTTAGGTAAAGTGTATTTTTAGGGTTTAGGGTCAGTTTTCAGTTTTTGGGTAAAGGGGTATTTTTAGGGTTCAGGGTCAGTTTTCAGTTTTTGGGTAAAGGGGTATTTTTAGGGTTATGGGTCAGTTTTCAGTTCATGGGTAAAGGGGTATTTTTAGGGTTCAGGGCAGTTTTGGGTTTTTGGGGTACAGTCGTACAGGGTAAAAATAAAATAAATTTAAATTAAATCAATTAAATGAAATTAAAAAATATAAAATTACATTAAATTATTAAGTTTGTAATTTATTTTAAATGTATATGTATTAGTTTTAATTTTTTAATTATGTTTTAATATTTTTATTTAATATTTGTAACATTATATGTATTTTATAATTATTTTTACATTATTTTTAATACATTTAAAAAAACGATATTTTTAATTTCGATATTTTTGTACTACGATATTATTTTTTCGATATTTTAGTACTTACCTTGTTAGGGATAGGATTCCGATATTTTTGACTTCAATATTTTTGTCCCGATATTTTTGTATGTCGATATTTTTGATTTCGATATTTTGTCAGACATTCATACTGGTAAGTAGCATATTCTTTCTTATGCAACTTCGGTAGTTTGTAAATCATTGGGAGCCATGGTTGTTTGGTGTTAAGGTACTCAAGTTCATGGTCCGACAGAAAACCTGCTTTCTTGCCTCTTTCAGTGATATTCATGATCAATTCCCTAATCTCCTTAGTCGGATCCGCATTCAGTGTGGCGTAGCTTATACCATTGTGGAGTTGTGAGTAGATTTCAGCTTTGTAGTCTGGGGAATTCTGAACTACGATTTCTCCACCCTGATCTGCTGGCTTGATCACCATCATCTTGTTCTTAAGTGTATCCAGGGCTTCACACTCTCCCTTGGTAACATTGTGCTTGATGTAATGCTTGGTATAGCGTCTTGTAAGATGTCGCGAAGTACCACACTCTCAAAGGCCAGGATTTTGTGTGACATCATATGAGCAGGGGGCATAAAAGTGGATGGTACTCTTAATCCGGTATGTGTTGTAGAAGATATCGGTTGGGAGTGTTTTAAATAGTGTCTCAACCTAACCTTACGGAAGAATCTGTGTATTTCCGTTTTATGTTTAAATATTATGATACATAGTGGGCACGAAGGAAAGTCCTTTTCTAAGAACCCTGCTTTCATTTTCAGACAACACGTTTGACAGGTTGATAATGGGACTTCTCACATCCCTTACCATCTGTATGTCGGTCGGCGGGTCTGGATTTCCTCGTGCTTCTCCTGGGGGAATCTCACTTGTTTCTGGTTCTGTCCCTGTTGGCGCCCTGTGTCCCAGTTCTGTTGGTTCTGTCATCGTTGTGTGTCTCTGTTCCAACTGTAGCCTCTGCCTCTCGGTGGTCTCCATTGGGTATCCTCTAAAAAAAAAAGGAGGGGGGTCCCTGTGGCGGTTGATACCAGCTATCTTGGTATTGATATCCACTGCTGGTGCCTGCTTGTTCTTCCTCGCTTCAAATGCTATTGGAACCAGGTGATTCGGAGAAGGTGGTGTAGCATCTATTGCCTCTGTATCCTCCTCTGATCATTTAAAAAGTGGCCTTGCGTGTCCTGTTTAAAGTAGTCTTCCTGGAGGTAAGAATAAGTGATCTTCTTGTCATAAAAACGTATATCCTTGGCCAATTTATCCAGTTTTGTTGCTTGGGTGTTCATGTCAGTCTTTCACTGTCTTTTCCATTATCTCTAAAGCCTCCTTCGCGTTGGTTAATGTAAGTGCTCATCACAGAATCAGTGTCTTTTTGATGACACCATGGATTTTAAGGACGTGCATGGTTGCATGCAGGAGAGAAATATGACTCTTTACATATGATTTGCAGAGTATATAAGATATTGATGTGTGCAAAATTATTTTGTAGGTATTTTGGGTTTGTTTTCATTTTTTACCCATGTCCAGAGGAAACCCGAATTAGTGGGCAGAAACGCGTCGACCAGAAGAAGAGGAGGAGTCCAATGGATTAAAAAATGCTATATAATAATGTATAAAGACACAACATATAGACTGAGTGGAGAAAAATTCGCCTCACACTTGTGTGTAAATAACTACCTCCCTTCAGATTTCCCATATATTTGTATTGTGTTCCAGCCGGGTTAGAATGGATTGATAGGAAGGGATTAGGATTATTTTTGTAATATGGAGTTTCTTATGTTTTTTTGTAAAGTTTTTGGTTGTGTCATATAAAACATATAAAAAGAGTTATATTAAACAATGATGTGAAAAAAAGTGTGGAAAGTTCCGTGAGTGGTTGAATTGTTAAAAGCAATTACCCAGGGACTAGGTTCCCACTTTGAGGAAATAATATATGTTTTTCCTACCCTGTATTGTTTTCAATTGATCCCCACACATCATTTTGTGTTTTTGTTCCTGTGAGTCGTAGGTAAGTCACGTCAGTGAGACATTGAGTGCCAGCGAGCCAAGTTTTAATCGAAGTTTGCTTTTAAATGCCTAGCGCGATCAGTTGTTTGCTGGTCCGTGTTACTGCAAGTTCAGCCCTGGCTCACTGAGGCTGCAAACGATAGAGCTTCCTTATGCAGCAGAATGGAAAAGTTGAAAACCCGTTCCGTGCACAATGGCAGGAAAAAACATTTAAGAGGGAGTAAGTATTGTAGTGCATTGTTGTTTTCGGTTGGAGGTATCAGAATTCGCTCTAAAACTGAAAGAAGTTTCCAAGAAAAAAATGGTTGTACCATTCTAAGCCCAACACACCCAAACACCCACACATGCTGCAAACTATGGGCCTTATTTACAAGCCCCTTGCGCCACTTTTGCATCATTTTTAACATGGGAAAAGTGACATACAAGTGGCGCTGGGACTTGTAAATAAGCCCCTATGTTTTTCTCTAGTTACGAGTGCCTTTAGATTATATGTCAGGGTTTGGTCTATGCCTTCCCAGGACATTGTTAGTCAATGGACTGGTCCCTGATTTCGGCCTTTAACTCTGTTTTCACCTTTAAACCAAACTGCTGAAAAAAAGAATAATGGAAATAGTGTAAAGGGCAGGTATGCCTATTTTTTGGGACTTGTTATAAGCAAAGGGGTCCCAGACTGGGAAAGGAGAAAAGATTTATAGAAAATAAAACCAATTTGAAACACAAATGAGAAAAAACAGAAACAAATTAAAGTACGATGTTTCAATTCACAAAGTACTGGAAACTTCTCATTAGTTATAAAGTACACATCGGAATTTTGTATTTATATTTTAGACGCAATTGTGCCCACATACGTGAAAAGGGGGGAATGGGAAAGGGGGTGCTGTGAGGGGATTTTATGAAAAATGAAGAGAAAGACCATCTTCATTTAGGTGACAAAACAAATCCAATTTTTTCTGTTCATATATACAATGTTGAAGTGGTTCCCCAACTAGGGGCCACGTAGTTAAGCTAAACAAGTCAGACAATTCTTGTAAACCAGGCTTCTGTAAACAGCTGTACAAATCTTGCTAGTGGTAGAAGCTGGTATCGTGGGGGTAGGTAGTCTACGTTTCGAGCCTATTCCTTGTAGGGGCAGTTTCCCTTACGGAGCGGGTCTTCATCAGGACAGAAAAGGTGGAGTGGGCAGACCTCCTGGGGGTGGCTTAAAAATGGGGAATCGAAGGTCAACGACGACACCATCAAGATCATGAACACCGTCCACTCCGGATCCCTGGAAGACCTCTGCCCACACCACACCACATCTACAACAAAGCCAGCAGCACCATTGCACCCCACCTCCGGAAAACCATCAACATCTCCTTCGAGACAGCGACCTTACCGGAGAGCTGGAAGCACTCAGAGATCAACGCCCTACTAAAGAAACCAAAGGTGGACCCCAAGGACCTCAAGAACTTCCAACCCATCTCCCTGCTCCCGGCGAAGGTCATCGAAAAGGCTGTCAACATACAACTGACCAGCTTCCTCGAAGAGAACAACACCCTGGACCCATCCCAGTCAGGGTTCCGCAGCAACCACAGTACCGAAACTGCCCTCATCGTCGCAACCGACGCATCAGGAACATGCTCGACAACGGAGAAACCGCGGCCCTCATCCTCCTGGACCTGTCAGCCGCTTTCGACACAGTCTGCCACCGCACACTAAGAGCACGCCTCCACAATGCCGGAATCCAAGAGAAGGCCCTGGACTGGACCACCTCCTTCCTCTCCGGGAGAACCCAGAGCGTCCGCCTCCCCCCCTTCCGCTCCGAAGCCTCCGAGATCATCTGCGGCATACCCCAAGGCTCATTTCTCAGCCCAACGTTGTTCAACGTCTACATGGCACCACTCGTCCACGTCGCCCGACAGCACGACCTAAACATAATCTCCTTCGCCGACGACACCCAGCTGATCCTCTCGCTCACCAAGGACCCCCACACCGCCAAAACCAACCTCCATGAAGGAATGAAGGCCATCGCCGACTGGATGAGGAACAGCCAACTGAAGCTGAACTCGGACAAAACGGAGGTCCTCATCCTCTGCTCCACCCCCTCGGCCTGGGACGACTCCTGGTGGGCGATGGCACTAGGAGCACCCCCTACACCCACCAACCACGCACGAAACCTAGGGGTCATCCTCGACTCCACACTCTCCATGACAGAGCAGATCAATGCAGTCTCCTCCTCCTGCTTCAACACCCTCCGCATGCTTCGCAGGATCTTCAAGTGGATCCCCACTGAAACTAGAAGGGCGGTCACCCAGGCCCTCGTCAGCAGCAGACTGAACTACGGCAACACACCCTATGCAGGAGCCCCGGCCAAACTCCTGAAACTACTCCAAGCATCCAGAACGCCTAAGCACGCCTGATCCTCGACATCTCCCGCCGCAGCCACATCACACCCCACCTGAAAGACCTTCACTGGCTCCCCATCAACAAGAGGATAACCTTCAAGCTCCTCACCCACGCACACAAGGCACTCCACAACACCGGACCAGTGCACCTTAACAGGCGATTCAGCCTCTACACCCCCGCCCGCCAGCTCCGCTCCGCAGACCACGCCCTCGCTACCGTCCCCCGCATCCGAAGAATGACCGCCGGCGGCAGATCATTCTCCCACCTCGCCGCCAAGACGTGGAACACCCTCCCCATCTGCCTACGGCAGACCGAAGACCTTCTAACCTTCAGGAGACTCCTCAAGACCTGGCTCTTCGAACAGTAGCAGCCCCCCCACCCCCCAGCGCCTTGAGACCCTCACGGGTATGTAGTGCGCTTTACAAATGCTATGATTGATTGATTGATTTTTGACTGAGGTATGGGGGCTTGCATCATGACACATCCTCCGCGCTAACTAGAAACTTCACGTGTTCCCGCCATACACCGGGATGATTACTCAGTCTGACGAGAACTAGTGGCATTCTGCGATGTGAGGGACTAATATCAAGACCCTAATTACGCGTGGTCCGGATATAATTACATAGTCAGTGTATGTTTTCTCGCAATTGAGCAAATCAACCAGAGTAGCAGTATTCCGCCAATTGAGAGCATCGGACCTCACTTTTTTTTTAGATCAGTTATAGTTGTGTGCTCCTTATGTTTCTGCACTCAAGGCTTGATGGTAATTCTGTGCACCTCAAAAATCCTTTTAAGCATGGTAACTGGGGTGCACTAGATTACTATACATTACACCTACCTGAGCACACGTGACCTGGTGTATTAAACTTGCAGCCTATTCTCAAAAGAAGATTCCACTTAACCATGCAACATGTCCCTACAGTTTAGTTTCCCATGAACACGCATGACAAGAGATAGGAGGTCAACAATGAATATGTGACTGTACATGATCTTGCATTAAATGTGATGTGTCCATCCGCTCTTTGTTCCCTCTTTTCCATTTTTCTTTCCTAGTAAATGAGGAACCCCTCGTGTGTTTAAAAACCTACCGGGTACTGTGATGCCTGGTTAGCACATTAGTCTGGGTAAGTCCCCTCTTGCCGTTACTCACATGCGCATGCCACAGTAGGTGACATTCAAATGCCTGCTCACCTATTGTCTTCACTGTGTGGCACCCTGATTCTTAATGGTTTTAACTGTTTGATGCTCACAATACATTTATTGAGAGACATCTATGCACAGAGAATTTGAGAGAATCCACCTTTCGCAACTGTATCATTCTGAACCATGTGATTAATTCTCTCGCAACAGGTAATTCCAGTTTCTACCATGTATTCGACTATTTAGCCCTATTGTTGTTTGTGAGTGTTCAGCCACAACACAAGTCCTATAATTTTTAGATGTAGATCGTTTTTTCCTTTTTGGTCCTGACGAATCGCCTGCAGAATATTCATTTTGGCGAGAAACAGGTTTACCCAATACTTATAAGGACGCCACAACCGGACACATTACCTCAGTTTTGCGCCTTATAATTCAGTTTTTACTTAGGGTAGGAGACACCTTGATTAAAATTGTTTTCTTAGGTAGTCCCAACCCTATTTTACAGTTACTTCCAATATTTACATACATCTACACAAACGAGGCCCCCCACCCGTACTTCTACAAACGGCTATTGGAAAAAGATCTCCCATAAAGTGCCCCTTCTTTAGGGAGCCCGTCGGGTATTGCACCGCCGACCCGACGAGGAGCAGCCCGATGATGAAGCATGACACCCGACAGGATGTGTGAGGGCATTACAATCCAAGACCATGGATTCCCAACTTTGAACCCCAGTGGTCCGGTTGGTTTATAATTCCCTTTGTCTCTCAACTTCATAGGAACAGCATATTATTCTTTTTGCAATTATTGAAGGGTGTACCTCATGCATTTATGTCCGCAATCCATGCCCGCTCCTGTGCCCAGAGAAAGAGCTGCCCTTCTCCATACTGACTACAAGGGTCCTGGAAATGCTGAGAAACCGATAACACTTTTTTTGGAATTTACTTCACCTCCACATAATCATCTGCTCTTTGTGTGTGGTCTAATCTTATCTTCAGGAAGGATTGTGCTTAACTATTATTGTAGAGCTCTATTGGATTGAATGCATTCATGGGCTAATCAAGTAAATCTGTGCTTCATGCTTTATCTGCGAAGGACAGTATTAGAAATGTGTGTTCAGTATGAACATATTTCTTTATTTGTATATATAGTTACTTGTAATTAGTTGTCCGGTCAAGACAATATTTAATCGCAGCATTTCTGCTGTATTAAAAGAATAAATATACAAATAAAATTCACAATAAAAGCATACATTAACATTTTTTAAAAAGAGTTAGTCTCTTATTACCAGTACAATGGAACACACCTAATTAAACAGTATCTGATCATATAAAAAATATTATGTAATTACTGCACTTGTGAATAACTTTTTTTAAATGTTAATTTTACTGTGAATGTTATTGTAAACTCTATTGTCATGTGTTGATCTGTTTGTGTTTCACTCCCTAGAATGCGAAGACCGCTTTGAGCAGGTACAATTATCTTCTTTGATTAGCTCACCATATCACAAATTTAAAGAGGAGTCATTAAAATGAATTGTATCACACTGCAGTCTTCTTTATGTATTATTGCCCCTCGTGTGAGCCCATTTTTCAATAGCTCACTATCTTCTGATTAGGTGCCAAGAACAAAGCAACCATTCTTACTTGAAAACAGACCATTCAACTGGGAGCTGTAGGATGATATAATACACATATATGTTCGAGGCATGTGGGCTGCTGAATTCATATCTGTGCATAGATCGCCGCCTAGTGTTGGGTGCGGATGATTGCACATTGTTGTCCTGGAAGAGTCTTCGAAGTATCACTAGATAGGTGGCTCCTCCCCTGGAATACAGTGCGCATGGGCATCGACTCCATCCCCAGATTGGTTAACTCAAGTTCGGAATCGATAAAAAACTTTCCTTTTGGCCTAAAGGCCTTTAGTATAGCTTCGGTATTGTCTTGCGATCGGTGCCCAGTTCTGTTCCAGCTCAGTTCCCGAGCCGAACATCCAGAAGAGCCGCGTGGCTTTTCAGCATTGAAGGCCCTGTCGACGCCAGAGGCCTTATCGACGAATCATCATGGAACGGAGCCCGTTCAAGAGATGTCCCGTGTGCAATTCGAAATATCCTCACATCGACGTCCACCCGGTGTGCAACAAGTGCCTGTCGCCGGATCACGATGAAGCCAGCTGTATGGCTTGTTTCCGTTTCCGATCCAAGAAAACAATTCGACGCGCAAGGAAGCCCAGCAGACGGCACCTGACCCGGTCAACATCTTTGATGCCGAGGACGATGACGAAGCAGAGCGGGAGGTTCCAGAGAACCAGTCTGATCCCGCATCGGAGATCGACTCCAGCTATGACGCTGATATTGAAATGGTCGATACTGAAGATGTCGTCGACGAGGTAGGAGACGACGATGGGGCCTTTGGGGCCATGGAAGATAGCTCAAGCGAGGAGCTAGGCTCAAACGATAATACTGGGGCCGACAAACATGATAAGGCTCAAGTCGAGGGATCGCCACATGGCCTTACCCAAGATCTTACACTAGGTTCTACAGCCTCGCCTCCTGGCCCGGCTTCGGACACTTCTAGGGAGCCACGGGTTGCAAAATCGAAACCGAAAGAGAAAGCTTCGGTGTCTACGCAACCAAAAGCACTAGAGGAAAAATCGAAACCGAAAGTGCGCATTGCTTTGGTCGGATCGAAGTCATCAGAACTATCGGTGCCGACAAAGAATAAAGGTGTTATCGACCCGGGGAGGTCGCTCAAGATTGTTCAGCCAAAAACTGGGACACCCAAAAAACTGGTCAAGGACGTCGACCCAAAAAGATCGGCGCCGAAGACCATCGACACAGAAAAAGGACTCTGAGCTCAAAAGGTTTGTGATCCTACGCGTCGAACAGACAAGGCTAAAAGCGGTACGACCCTCGAGCCCACACCTGCCGGTGGCTCAAAGGAATCAGTCGAGTCGACGCAGCCGTCCGCCTCCTTCTCAAAGCAGGTATCGGAGTCGTTAAAAAGAATAGAGAAAAAGGCTTTGGCTGTCGGACCAAAGGATACTGCACCACCGAAGCCTGCCAGTAAACCTCAAAAATCGCCGGCGCCCATCCAGTTCACGCTGCCGCCGAAAGTGGTACCTAAGGCCTTCGTCCCTAAGACGGCCGTCGAAGCGTCCAAGAAGGTGTCCACAGGGCCACAACTGCGGTAACAGTCCCAAAGCATCGACAACCCTCGCTTGGAGAGCAGTCGGAACAATTCATCGATGCCGAGACCGGTAGACTTTCAATTTACAAACGAAAGATCACCCCGGAACAGCCTATGGAGTCCTATAAAATCCCGTTAAAAAAGGATTCCACTACAACACCCATTCTTGTCGAACCTATAGCTCCACGTGGCAAAGACACTGCTCCTGCTTCGCCCACTTACTCAGATGTGGAGACGGGGGAAGGTGATGATGAGGAGTACAGCTACCCTGTAGACACTGATCCTGAAGATCAGCCTGAACCCTGGGCAGACGTTGCCGACCCAGGGGATCCACAAACTGCCCCAGACACTCATGTGTATGCTGTAAAAACATCGCCTACTGAAGACTCAGCGGCGTTTAATGCACTTATTGAAAGGGCAGCCAAAAATCATAACGTCCAGCTCCATGCTGACCCTATTGAAGTGGATTTACTGTTTGACACCTTTTCCGCCTCAGAGAGAACTGTAAAAACTCTGCCAATGCTAAAGGGTGTCTTAAAACATGCTGGGGACATATTTAAAGAGCCCACAAGGGCCAGGGTGATAAACCCCAGAATTGAAAAAAAGTACAAACCGGCGCCTGGGGACCCTACCTACAATAAGGGACAGTTGCCGTTGGATTCTCTGGTTGTTTCCAATGCCCGGAAGAGGGCGAACTCGCAAACAACAGGTGATGCTCCTCCCCCTGACAAAGAATCAAAAGTGCTAGAAGCATCAGGGAAAAGGGTGGCAGCTCAAGCGGCCAATATCTGGCGCATTTCAAACACTCAGGCACTTTTAGCCAGATATGACCGGGCCCATTACGATACACTTGAGACCCTGTTACAACACTTGCCAGATGAATATAAGGAGGCAGCAGAGATGCTTATAAGGAAGAGAAGCTCATATCAAATGCTTCAATCAAGTGTGCTCTGGACGCAGCAGACACCGCGGCCAGAGCCATTAACATGAGTGTAATGTTGAGGCGACATGCCTGGCTCAGAATCTCCGGGTTCAAGCCAGAGATACAAACCACCATTCTAAATCAGCCTGTAAACCCGGATCATTTGTTTGGCCCAGAGGTGGACACCACCTTGGAAAAAATAAAAAAGGACACTGAAACGGCTAAGTCTATAGGGGCTCTCCAGTCGCAGCAGTTCAGGGGTGGTTCTTTTCGTCGCTCAAACAATAGAGGAGTTTACAGAGGCCAGCTGTCACAGCAAACACAGTACAATAAAGGTGGCGCGCAAACCACATACACCAAACAGAACAGAGGTGGCTATCGTGGAAAGGGCAGAGGTCGTGGAAACAGCTCCAGATCCTCCGCCACTAACAAACAGTGACGCCTTGTCACTACCCCCTGACCATACAACACCGGTCGGGGGGAGACTACAAAAGTTCCTGCCGGTCTGGAAATCCCTCACCACAGACAGGTGGGTCAGGAAACTTATCCAGTACGGTTATTGTCTGGAGTTAACATCCACTCCACCCAACATACCCCCAAGACACCGTCCTATGTCCACAGAGCATTTGCACTTATTGCAGCAGGAGGTACTCGTCATGCTGCAAAAAAAAGCAATCGAGCTAGTGCCTGTGGAAGAAAAAGGTACTGGAGTGTATTCACTGTACTTCTTAATCCCTAAAAAGGACGGGTCCCTCAGACCCATACTGGACCTCAGACCCCTAAACCAGTAAATTCTTTCAGAACACTTTCACATGCTGACACTGCAGCAGGTCCTACCGTTGCTCAGTCAGGGAGATTTCCTCGCAACATTGGATCTAAAAGATGCATACTTTCATATTCCGCTACACCCTTCACACAGAAAATTCCTCAGATTCACCATTCAGAATCAGTATTACCAATTCAAGGTCCTCCCTTTCGGAGTGACAACGGCACCCAGGGTGTTTACAAAGTGCCTGGCGACAGTGGCTGCACACCTACGGAGACAAAATATTCACGTCTACCCTTACCTGGACGACTGGCTTATCCAAGCAAAGTCAGCCAAGCAGTGTGCCGCCCACATGTCCCACACCATTCACCTTCTTCACAATCTGGGATTCTCACTGAATTACCCAAAGTCCAACCTTCAGCCCGCCCATGTACGACAGTATCTGGGCGCCACAATAAACACTTTGGCAGCCACTGCACAGCCAAATTCAGTGAGGATCAACGGCATTCAATTGCTGATACAAAAATTCAGACCGCAACACTCGCTTCCTGCACGAGTGTTCATGCAGTTGATAGGCATGATGGCCGCCTGCATCTTCATAGTCCCGCACGCAAGACTACATATGCGTCCGCTTCAGGAGTGTTTAGCACGTCAGTGGAATCAGGCTCACGGACAGTTGGAGGACCTAGTGTTGGTAACCGGTCGTGCATACAACTCTCTGCATTGGTGGAACCCACAAAACCTTTGCAGGGGACGACTGTTCCAAGAGCCTGTGCCACAGATCATTCTGACAGCAGACGCATCTCTCCAGGGTTGGGGAGCTCATGTACTCCAGTACACTGTGCAGGGACTATGGACAACGCAGCAAAAGAAGATGCACATCAACCTTCTAGAACTGATCGCTAGCTTCATGCCAATGAAGGCATTCAAAGTACATCTGTGCAACAAAGTCGTGTTGTTCCGGACGGACAACACGACGGCCATGTACTACATTCAGAAGCAGGGAGGTACACCCTCTCCACAGTTGTCTCATCTGGCTCAGAGCATGTGGAAGTGGGCCATTCACAGGAACATCTTCCTCATGGCGGAACACCTCCCAGGCAAGGACAATCAAATGGCGGACCTGCTCAGCAGGTACAGCCACCAGATGCACGAGTGGGAGATACATCCATCAGTACTCCACCCGTACTTCCAGCAGTGGGGTCATCCAGAGATCGACCTGTTCGCCACAAAGGAGAAAGCAAAATGCCAAATCTTTGCCGCCAGGTTCCCACACCCACAGTCGCAGGGAAATGCGATATATGGATGAACTGGTCAGGCAAATTTGCGTACGCTTTTCCCCCAGCACCTCTAATACCGCTGGTGGCACGCAAGCTAAACAACACTCGATGACGCTCATCCTGGTTGCTCCGACGTGGGCACGCCAACCATGGTACACCACGTTTCTAGAAATCTCCGTGGTACCGCATCAAAGGCTGCACCTCACACCCAGTCTTTTGACGCAGAGCCATGGCGACATTCAGCATCCAGATCCGCAACAGCTCAACCTGGCGATCTGGCTCCTGAAGTCTTAGAATTTGGCTACCTCAACTTGCCTCCTGACTGTATGGATATCATAAAAGAGGCAAGGAAGCCCACCACCAGAGCATGCTATGCAGCAAAATGGAAGCGGTTTGTCATTTACTGTGCAGAACACAACATTAACCCGCTAGACGCATCTACTCAAAACCTCATGTGTTATCTGTTACATCTATACAAATGCAATCTGGCCTATGCTTCCATTCGTATACATTTGTCCGCAATAGCAGCTTATCTGCAAAACAGGCAGCATCTCTCACTTTTCAGAGTGCCTGCCATCAAAGCTTTTCTGGAGGGACTCACAACGAGTCATTCCTCCCCGGACCCCACCGGCTCATGAATGGAACCTAAATGTGGTCCTCACCAGACTAATGGGTCCACCTTTTGAGCCTTTACATTCTTGCGAGATTCAGTTCTTAACATGAAAAGTGGCTTTCCTGATAGCCATTACATCACTGTGACGCGTTAGTGAACTTCAGGCTCTAACTATCCAAGAGCCATTCATACAAATTCACTCCAACAGGGTGGTGCTTCGCACTAACCCTAAGTTTCTTCCTAAGGTGGTTTCACAGTTCCATATCAATCAGACTATAGAACTGCCTGTGTTCTTTCAAAATCCTGAGTCAGTGGCGGAGAGAATGCTCCACACACTAGACATCAAGAGAGCCTTAATGTACTACATTGATAGGACCAAAGATTTTCGGAAAACAAAACAACTATTTGTTGCCTACAACACAAAGGCAACCCCATTTCCAAAGCAGGTATAGCCAGGTGGATTGTTAAGTGCATTCAAATTTGCTATCACAAAGCCAAGCGCACTCTAACGGTCCCCCCACGGGCCCACTGCACCCGAAAGTTGGGGGCCTCCATGACTTTCCTCAGAATACTAAACACGACTGTGTAGATGTGCACTCCAAACAGCAGGCAGCTGTAGGACAGGCTGTTCTAAAAACACTTTTTCAAACTGCTGCAGCTGGCACAGGCGGCCGCCGCTAATGGAGGGACTGCTATGTATTCTATGCACAGATATGAATTCAGCAGCCCATATGCCTCGAACCGAATATGCTACTTACCAGTATGCATCTGTTCTTGGCATGTAGGGCTGCTGACATTCATATCGCCCGCCCTCCTCCCCGGTGCCTGTAGCGGCTGCAGCACTCAGAAATACTCTTAGCATGGTCATCACTCACGATGTTACACTCCATCTTTGCCACAATGGCTAAAAACAATCTGGGGATGGAGTCGATGCCCATGCGCACTGTAGTCCAGGGGAGGAGCCACCTATCTCGTGATACTTCGAAGACTCTTCCAGGACAACAATGTGCAATCATCCGGACCCAACACTAGGCGGCGATCTATGCACAGATATGAATGTCAGCAGCCCTACATGCAAAGAACAGATGCATACTGGTAAGTAGCATATTCGATATATATATACATATTGCCGTCCTCCATAGTTTTTTGTTTTCTCCATCTTATTAATTTTCGTTTTTCAATGCATTTCCCCTTTGTGTGTTTATTTTTCCATTTATAATTTTCCTTTATTTTTTCATAGTTTTACTGTATTAATTTATATTCTATTTTACTGTCTCCTTTATGTGCCTCTGGTTGTTTTGATTATTTGTTGCTTTCTGTTTCTTTTAATTTCATGCATTTGTTTCCATTCTCTTAATGTGGCCCATAGCTTACTTTTTGCACATTGTTAATATTTCTTTTTTCAACCTTAATTTATACACCACTCTTATTCTTTGTTTCTAGGTTATCTTTTGACATTCTATTTATTGAACTCTCTTTAGTTTTTCTCTTTTCTACATTAATTATTCCCATCTTGGATTGTGTTTTTCCTCTCAATTTGTATATTTTATATTATAAAGCAGTATTGTAATTCATTATATGGCTTACTGGGTTCAATGGTTGCTGCTGAACCATGCAGTATTCTAGAAACCTGCAGACTAAGACTTCCTGCCTTTGGGAAATTAAGTAACATTAAAATGGTTTATAACCCTAATTTTTACAGCGCCTAGAAACAGTAGAAATGTTGTATGATGTGCTATATAATGACACGTTATTAACAGTAATATTAGTCAGTTTTCTAACATGTAATTTTTCTTTACTGTTCAGAGCATTGATATATTATTTACACATATTTACTAAACATCATATACATTATTAACATATTTGATGTTGTGCATAACAACTGACAGTTTGATTTCCCCCACTGTATACATTCTTTGTCCTTTTCTTATCTTTGTACTGTAATGAAATGTAATGTGGATTTGTAAAGAGTGAATACGTCACCCATGAGGGTACGCAGGTGCTGAGTAGGTGCAGGCTATGTAAGTTTTCACCATTTTGCCGAACTCTGTAAGAGCTGTGCGCTGTCCTAATGTGCTAGGGAAGGTCATTCCAGGATTTGGCTGCCACGTAATAGAAAACCCTGCCTCCTGTCTTGCTTCTGTGGATTCATGGTGGTGTGGGATGTGAGTGATGTCGAGTGGAGGTCCGTGGTTGGTTGGCGAAGGGTAGTCTGTGGTGAGGTAGATGGGACCCAAGTTGTGTAGTGCCTTGTAGGCGTGGGTGAGCATCTTGAACTGTTAGCGTTTCTGGATGGGGTGCCAGTTAAGAAAGGTGTGATGTGCACACAGCGAAGTAGGTTGAGTACTAGTCTAGCTGCAGCGTTTTAAATGGTTCGCAGCTTTTGCCGCAGGTGTGCGGTGGTGCCATAAGAGAGGGCGTTGCTGTAGTCCAGTCTGCTTGTGATAAGGGCCTGGGTGACGGTCTTTCTGTTGTCAGGAGGGAGCCATTGATGATTTTCTGAGCATTACGAGTATTTGAAAGCAGGTGGAGGTGAGGGCAAGAATCTAATGTCTCATGGTAAGGTTGATTTCCAAGATGATGCCCAGTGTTCGGGGGAGTTCTATGGCTGCATCTCATTTCAGTCAGACACTTCCCTTTGGGAGATTCTTCAGTTTCTTCCATTGGCCTAGGTGTACTCCTTGTCCGGTCCTTTAAAATCAGAGGTTGTATAATTCTTATTCATCTCACATCACAAGCAATATCCACGCTTATCTTGCAGAAAAGCTGGTCATCTTTGGTGGTTCTCGACACACCCACAGCAGGACACCATCATATTACAGATTAAGGAGTGCAAAAACATTTTTTTTTTTTTAAACAAGGCACTTTCCATAACTGCACCCAGGTTCTGGAACAACATCTCTATATTCTCCTATTCATCATTGACTTTATTCTTGTTCTTGACTAAGTAGCCCGTTTTGCTGCTTTTTGGCTAGGATTGTGCTGTAGAAATACCATTTACATACATACATCTCTTTCCTTGGTATTCAACTCTTCATTTTTCTCTGAGTGAATACTCCCTACCCTTTTATATTTCTTCATATTTATTTGAGTCCATGCATTATTAATCTGCTATCTGTACCTTCTGAGCAGGTGTGAATTTCATAGCATCTTCACTTGTCTCCTTCTAAGGTATGACAATATGAAAGATCAGCAAATGGATGCCTATACCTTAGCGGAGAACAAAGAGGAGGCAGACGAGGTGGAGGCAGAGGAGGAGGAGGAAGATATGGAGGAGGAGGAGGTTTGGGAAGAGGAGGAAGTGGACCTCCAGAAAAAGATAATTGAATCATTGGGTGAGAAATCACAAACTTGTCATTGGTGTTAACTATAAGAATGTCTAGTAAACTGTGAAGGTCCAGATTTACCAGCTCACCAATATATTTAGATGGCAAATGTGTTGTTACTAAGACACTTAAATCCAAACCTATGAAAGAGCTTCAGAGCTTCTAATGAAAATAATTCAGTAATTATAGATGACTTTATAAGACAGGCAGGCACCCCAATACTTACAGATTTAATTGGCTACCTTACGAAGCAAGAATCCAACAAAATATGGCGTTTATCACACAGAAAGCGATGCACTACCAAACACCACTATACCCAGCCCAGAAAATCACATAATCTGGATGCAGCAGATTCTCTTGGAGCACCGGAGATCTTTTACTGAATCCTGCACTCTTCTGGAAGAATGGAACTTCTGACCGAGCGTGCTCTGGAGCTGCACCAAGAATTTGGAACTAGCTCCCCCGAAAATTAGAAGAATATCATCCACTTCAGTTTTCAAAAAGGAAGATAAGATCTTATGAGCAAATTCTTCCCATAATAACAGCAGAACAGGCACTGTTGGGGTATTATCTTAGCCACGAACTATTGTAATACAAGTCGATCTCTAGTAATCGTTAGGACATTTATGTATGTTTTTGTAAGCACAAATGTCTCGCATTCAAAATTGAATATTTATGCTTGTTAATTTTGCTTAAAGGTCGTGTCAAACCGGCTGTCGAAAGTTTAAGGCTATGAAACTGAAGCAGTCCGACACCCTAATTGGGTCATGTCCGTGCTATATAAAACACTGTATAAATAAAATAAATACATTTACCCAAAGGTATGCACTTTGGAGTGCCAGCATCATAAGGAAAAGAGGAAGGGTGGACCTGCTGTTATTGGATTAGTGGTAAAGACATCTGACATCCCTTTTTGGATGAACCAAGAAGACTGTGACCCCTAAGTTTAATTGGGTCAGTCACTGAATTGCCTAAACAAAATAATTGTTATACAAGAGAATGACAATATTCTTCTCAACACACCAGAGCGAAAGACACAAATACTTAGTGTTTAGAGAAAAAATCTCCTTTGTATTCTCTTAATAGCAAAATAGATAATACATATACATGCCAAAGATTTATGAATCGATGGTTTCTCAAAAAGAGTGCAAATCAAAAGTGCTCATGTGGAATGTGAATAATAAAAAGTACATTTGAGAGAGCCATCAAGTGACTCAAAATACTCCGCACCACTGCGGTGACAACGCATTATTGTGAGCTGTGGACTAACCCGGTCTGCCATTTTGGGCGCTACTTACGGTTGCCTTATGTATACCCCATTGTCCTGATGAAACCCCGCATGCGGAGGTCTGAATTGACCCTCTACGCCTAAGTCGGGTTGCAATGCTGCCACAACTTGTCCCATGAGTAAGACCTCTGACACTCAGTCTAGGTCCACTCTCTCCCCGCAGCTCTGCTGCGCCGTCTCTTGCCTCCAGACCCCGACCTCCTCCTTGGGAGGTTCGAGGCTGCTGCCAGCTCCTGCACCTGCTGCCCGCTCCAACTGGGATCAGACTGCCTGCACCCATCATAACCTTTCTCAGCTGTTTTTTTCCTTAATTTTTCCCTGTTGAGCCACTGTTATTGTGCCCATCTGTTTATTACTCTAATTCCACCACTGTTTATATTTTCTCGTGCTTGCCTTTTCCTTTCGCCGCTGCTGCCCCTGCGGCCCCTCCCCCCCGGAATTCGAATTCCCCCCCAAAATTCCCCAGCCTCTCCTCCCTCCCCCCTCCCCTACTTAATGGCGGCCGCTCGCAGCGGGATCACTGCCGGCACGCCGAAGGCTCGCCAAAGGCAAGCCCATCTGCGCCCGTTGCGACTTGATTGCGGCCAGCGCCAGGAACCCTGGACCGCCCACTACCCATCACCACGACACCACCACCCTCCTTGCACTCAACCCTGGAAGACTTAGAGAATGCTAACAGGCCTCGCCGAACATTGCCCACGGCCAGTTCTCCTGCCTCCATTGCCACCAGACACTCACCGCCACCCCGGCCCCCAACACCGGCGACGCCAGCACCGGCGACACCCTAAAATGCATCCTCCTTAAAGTATGCTTTGTACACAAACACGCCATGGAAATCCGACATTGCCTTCTTCACTGAGACCTAGACTAACGTATCTTCCGCCCCGACATCAGCACCGCCATCCCAGATGGATACAAGATCCAGAGGAAAGACCACTCCAACCACCCAGGAGGGGGCCTCACCATCGCCCACAAGAGCACCATCCGCCTCACCACCTCCAGCAAAACCTTCCCCTCTGCCGTACACCTGCACTTCCAGATCCAGACCAGCCCCAAAGCCACATTCCGAGGACCCTAGTCTACAGACCCTCCAGCCCCCGAACACCCTTCGCCACGAACATCACCGACTTCACCGCAACCCACGCCATCGCCTCAGCAAACTACATACTCATTGGAGACCTGAACTTCCACCTCAACAACCCCCGCGACCCCCAACTCCACTATCCTTTGTGACAACCTTGCCAGCATCAGACTTGCAACTCTTCAACACACCGACCCACAAAGCAGGACACACCCTCTACCCCATCTTCGTGGCAAGAAACCGCGTCCAATTCAGCCACACAACGCAGCCGCCATGGACCAACCACCATTGCGTACACTTCGCCATCAACAAACCCAAGGCACCCAAACTCCCTACGAAGGAACTGGAGCAAGGTTACTGACGAGTAACTTAAATCCACCCTCATCCGAGACAACCACGCCTGGGCACCCGACGCAAACGACGCAGCCAGAGAACTCCACACCTGGATCTCTTGACTGCGCAGACAAGCTCGCCCTGCTGCGCAACCCCGACAGACTATGCCCCAGGAAAGCCGCCTGGTTCACCACCGCTCTCCAAGAAGCCAGACGCACCTGCAGACGCCTGGAGAAGAACTGGAGAAACACCAAGACAACCGAAAACCACACCACCTACAAGGACGCCATGACGGACTACCACAACCAGATCAGAGCCACCAAGAGGAACTTCATCCACAACAAAATCCAGGCCAACTCCACCAACTCCAAGGAACTTTTCAGTGTCCTTCAAGAATTCACCAACCCAACTCAGCGAAGCCACAAACATCACCCAAACAGATGGGAGGAGGCATCGCCATCATCCACAGGAACACCATCCGTCTCACGACCAGCACCGACAACACCCTGACCAGCGCCGAACACCTGCATTTCCAGATCCACACCAACCCGAACACCACCCTCAGAGGCACCCTGATCTACCGACCCCCGGGACCACGCACGCAATTCAGCGAGGACATCGCCGACTTCGTCAGCCCGCACGCCCTCCCCTCCGCTGACTACATCCTCCTGGGGGACCTCAACTTCCATCTGGAGAACAACAACGACCGCAACACCAGCACCCTGCTCGACAACCTCGCCAACCTGGGACTCAAGCAACTGGTGTCCACCCCCACCCACCTCGCCGGACACACACTCGACGCCGTCTTCTCATCCAGCACAGACATCGACTTCAGCCACGCCACAGAGCTTCAATGGACGGACCACAGCTGCGTCCACTTCTCCTTCAAGAGAACGACGACCCACCAACACCAGCAACAGACCGCCCGCAGAAGCTGGAACAAGATCACAGCAGACCAGCTCGCCACCTCCCTGAGCCAACACCCTCCTGCCAGCTCAGCGAACCCCAGCCAGGCCGCCGACAACCTCACGAAGTGGATCAGCAACTGCGCGGACGAACTCGCCCCGCTGAGGACCCCGCCCAGCAGACCCTGCAGCAAGAAGGCCCCATGGTTCACCGACGAACTCAAAAGCTCCAAGAAGAACTGCCGAGCCCTCGAGAAAGTCTGGAAAAGGGAACCGACACCGGACAACAGAACCTCCTACAAACTTGCCACCCGGAAACACCACCAGCTGATCCGCGCCGCCAAGAAAACTGCATTCAAGGACCGGTTGGACAACAACGCACACAACTGCAAGGAACTCTTCAACATCGTGAAAGAGCTTTCCAACCCCAGCGCAGGAAACAACGACATCACCCCATCGCAAGACCTCTGCAACTCCCTCGCCTCATACTTCCACAACAAGATCACGGACATACACAGCAGTTTCAACAACCAACCAACGCACACCACGACCCACCACCACCCTCCACGCCTGGACCCCGATCAGCACCGAAGACACCATCCGCACGATGAACTCCATCCACTCCGGATCACCGACCGACCCCTGCCCTCACCACGTCTTCAACAAGGCCGACGCTGTCATCGCACCCCACCTGCGAGACACCATCAACACCTCCTTCGACACCGCCATCTTCCCTGAAAGCTGGAAACACGCCGAACTCAGCGCTCTACTCAAGAAACCAACAGCGGACCCCACCGACCTCAAGAATTACCGCCCCATCTCGCTTCTCCCGTTTCCAGCCAAAGTCATCGAGAAGACCGTCAACAAGCAGATGGCCGCCTTCCTCGAGACGAACGGATCCCTCGACCCCTCACAGTCCGGTTTCCGAGCCAAACACAGCACCGAGACCGCCCTCATCGCCGCCACCGATGACATCCGAGCCCTGATGGACAATGGAGAAACAGCGGCCCTCATCCTCCTAGACCTCTCCGCGGCATTCGACACGGTCTGCCACCGCACCCTAGTACGGCGCCTCAGCAACATCGGAATCCAGGACAAGGCGCTGGAATGGATCATCTCCTTCCTGGACGGAAGAACACAGAGAGTCCGCCTACCACCGTACAAGTCAGAAGCCTCCAAAGTCATCTGCGGCGTCCCCCAAGGATCATCCCTGAGCCCCACCCTCTTCAACGTCTACATGAGCCCCCTCGCGGCCATCGTACGCAAACACCACCTCAGCATAATCTCCTACGCCGACGACACCCAGCTGACCCTCTCCCTGACCAACGACCCCGCCGCCGCCAGAGCCAACCTGCACGAAGGGATGAAAGAGGTAGCCGAGTGGATGACGACCAGCCGCCTGAAACTGAACTCGGACAAGACGGAGGTCCTCATCCTGGGCTCCTCACCCTCCGCCTGGGACGACTCCTGGTGGCCTCCCGCCCTGGGCACCGCACCCAAACCGACAGACCATGCACGAAACCTGGGCTTCACCCTGGACTCCTCCCTCTCCATGACCAGGCAAGTCAACAGCGTCTCCTCGGCGTGCTTCAACATCCTACGCATGCTACGGAAGATCTTCTGGTGGATCCCCACAGAGACCAGGAAGACCGTCACCCAGGCCCTCGTCACCAGCCGACTGGACTACGGCAACGCCCTCTACGCCGGGACCACCGTCAAGCTCCAGAAGAGACTCCAGCGGATCCAAAACGCCTCAGCCAGACTCATCCTCGACATCCCACGTTCCAGCCACATCTCCGGACATCTGAGAGACCTTCACTGGCTCCCCGTCAACAAAAGAATCACCTTCCGCCTCCTCACCCACGCACACAAAGCCCTACACGACCAAGGCCCGAGCTACCTCAACAGCCGAGTCAACTTCTACGCTCCCAAACGCCACATCCGATCAGCCAACCACGCCCTCGCCGCCGTCCCCCGCATCCGAAGAGCGACTACAGGAGGAAGGTCCTTCTCCTACCTGGCCGCCAAGACCTGGAACTCCCTCCCGTCCGACCTGCGCCTGACCCAAGACCACCTCTCCTTCAGGAAGAAGCTGAAGACCTGGCTGTTCGAGCAGTAGCGGCACCCCCCCCCCCCCCCCCCCCCCCCTCCAGCGCCTTGAGACCCTACGGGTATGTAGCGCGCTTTATAAGTGTATTTGATTGATTGATTGATTGACCCCATCCCAAGACCTCTGCGACAAGCTTGGAACCTATTTCCACCTCCAGATCAAAAACCTCTACGACAACTTCATCGACCATCCACCAGGTGCCACAGAGATACCCGCCCCCCAGAAACACCCGCCAGCCTACCATCTCCAACTGGACACCGATCACGGCCAAAGACAACGCCTCAACAATGAAAAGCATCCACTCGGGGGTCCCCACCGACCCCTGCCCCCCCCACACATCTACCACAGAGCTGCTGCCGCCATCGCCCCCGAACTACAACGCACCATCAACACCACCTTCAAAACAGGCACCTTACCAGATGACTGGAAGCGCGCAGAAGTCAGACCTCTGCTCAAGAAGTCCACAGCTGACCCCACCGACCTCAAGAACTATCGGCCCACGCGCTCCTCCCCTTCGCAGCCAAAGTTGCAGAGAAAACGGTCAACAGAAAACTGACACGATTCATTGAAGAGAACGCCGTCCTCGACCCGTCCCAATCCGGATTCCAAAGCAACCACAGCACAGACACCGCCCTACTCGACATCCGCACCCTCCCGGATCAAGGCCACTCCGCAGCCCTCATCCTACTCGACCTATCAGCGGCCTTCGACACCATCTCCCACTTCACACTAGCCGCCAGACTACACGACGCAGGCATACAAGGCCTGGACTGGATCAGATCATTTCTCACCGGAAGAAGCCAAAGGATCAGACTCCCACCCTTCCTCTCCGACCCCACGAAAATTACCTGCGGAGTTCCATAGGGTTCATCCCTGAGCCCCACCCTCTTCAACATCTACGTGGCCCCCCTCGCAGTCATAGTCCGTCAACACGGCCTCAACATCGTATCCTACGCCTACGACACCTAGCTCATCCTCTCCCTCACCAAAGACTCCACCACTGCCAAGCTCAACTTCCTGACAGGAATGCAAGACTTCGCAGTCTGGATGACCAAGAGCTGCCTGAAGCTCAACGCCGAGAAGACAGAAGTCCTCGTCCTCGGTACCACCCCTTCTGCATGGGACAGCACCTGGTGGCAGACTGCCCTCAGAAGCCCACCTACCCCCTCAGACCACGCCAAGAACCTCTGCATCGTACTCGACTCATCACGCACCATGAACCGACAGGTCAACGCCCTCCTCATCCTCTGCAAGAATTTCGAGTGGATCCCCCCTGAGTCAAGGAAGACAGTCACCCACGCACTCATCACCAACAGACTGGACTATGGAAACGCACTCTATGCCAACATCAACTAGTCCCTACTCCGCAAACTCCAGACAATACAGAACACCGCCACCAGACTCCTCCTCGGCATCCCCTGACACGAACACATCAATCAACACCTACGAAGTCTCCACTGGCTCCCCGTGGAGAAAAGAGTCACTTTCAAAATCCTCACTCAAGCCTACAAATGCCTACACAACAACGGACCCAAATACCTCAACGACCGAGTCAACTACCACGTACCCAAAAGAAACCTCCGATCTTCCAACCTCGCACTGGCTGAAACCCTGCACATCCACAGAGCCAGAGCAGGCGGAAGATCCTTCTCTCACATTGCAGCCAAGACCTGGAAGGAGCTACCGGCAAACATTAGACGTGGCCCCTCCCTGAACACCTTCAGGAAGACCCTCAAGACCTGGCTCTTTGGCTAAACAAATCTTGCAAGCCTCCCTTTCTTCCATCCCCCCCACGCCCCCCCCCGCACTCCCTACCCCCTCATCGCCTTGAGACCTTCACGGGTGAGTAGCGTGCTTACAATTCCCTGATTGATGCCTAGATTATGTTGTATTAGTCCACCCTTGTTTTGGATGGTGCATTTTGAGGAGACTAGCATCATCTCTCGAAACAGACATGGAAGAATAAGATAAAGCTGCTTTGAAGACAGGCCCATGCACACTGGTTTACTGTTCTTAATATTATTCCAGCCAGTGTCCACTGTGTAAAACCATGACATTATGGTAAACATATTCTTTTCTCAGTAATTTCCTTTATTATTCATCTTGCACGCAAGCACTTTTTCTTAGCATTCTCTTTTAGAGCAACCGTTGATTGAAATTTCTTTGCAATTTACATGTATTATCTATTTTGCTATTTCATAAAATAAGAGAATATAAAGACGTTTTTTTCTCTAAAAACTAAGTATTTGTGTCTTTCTCGTGGCAAAGGGTGTTCGGGGGCTGGAGGATCTGTAGACTAGGGTTCCTCGGAATGTGGCTTTGGGGGTGGTCTGGATCTGGAAGTGCAGGTGTAGGGCGGTGGGGAAGGTTTTTCTGGAGGTGGTGAGGCGGATGGTGCTCTTGTGGGCATGGTGAGGCCCCCTCCTGTGTGGTTGTAGTGGTCTTTCCTCTGGATCTTGTATCCGTCTTGGATGGCGGTGCTGATGTTGGGGCGGAGGATGCGTTAGTCTAGGTCTCGGTGAAGAAGGCGATGTCGGGCGAGAGAGAGTCGAGTAGGTTCCAGATTTCCATGCCGTGTTTGTGTACAGAGCTCACTTTAAGGAAGATGCCTTTTAGGGTGTCGCCGGTGCTGGTGTCGCCGGTGTTGGGGGCCGGGGTGGCGGTGAGTGTCTGGTGGCATGGCGGCAGGAGAACTGGCCGTGGGTCATGTTCGGTGAGGCCTGTTAGCATTCTCTAAGTCTTCCAGGGTTGAGTGCGAGGAGGGTGGTAGTGTCGTGGCGATGGGTAGTGGGAGGTCCAGGGTTCCTGGCGCTGGCCACCATCAAGTCGCGACGGGCGCAGATGGGCTTGCCTTTGGCGTGCCGGCAGTGAGCCCGCTGCGAGCGGCCGCCATTAAGTAGGGGAGGCGGGAGGGAGGAGAGGCTGGGGAATTTTTGGGGGGAATTCGAATTCCGGGGGAGGGGGGGAGAGGCCGCAGGGGCAGCAGCGGCGAAAGGAAAAGGCAAGCACGAGAAAATATAAACAGTGGTGGAATTAGAGTAATACACAGATGGGCACAATAACAGTGGCTCAACAGGGAAACATTAAGAAAAAAAACAGCTGAGAAAGGTTATGGTGGGTGCAGGCAATCTGGTCCCAGTTGGGGCGGGCAGCAGGTGCAGGAGCTGCGGGGAGAGAGTGGACCTAGACCGAGAGTCGGAGGTCCTACTCATGGGACAAGTTGTGGCAGCATTGCAACCCAACTTAGGCGTAAAGGGTCAATTCAGACCTCCGCATGCGGGTCTTCATCAGGACAATGGAGTATACATAAGGCAACCGTAAGTAGCGCCCAAAATGGCAGACCGGGTCAGTCCACAGCTCACAATAATGCGTTGTCACCTCAGTGGTGCGGAGTAGTTTGAGTCACTTGATGGCTCTCTAAAATGTACTTTTTATTATTCCCATTCCACATGAGCACTTTTTCTTTGCACTCTCTTTTTGAGAAACCATTGATTCATATATCTTTGGCATTTATATGTATTATCTATTTTGCTATTTCATAAAATAAGAGAATACAAAGGAGATTTTTTTCTCTAAAAACTAAGTATTTGTGTCTTTCGCTCTGGTGTGTTGAGAAGAATATTTTCTCTCTGTATAACAATTATTTTGTTTAAGCAATTTAGTGACTGACCCAATTGAATTTAGGGGTCTCATCCTTCTTGGTTCATCCAAGAATGGACGTCAGGACCACCTTGTGTCTTTACCACGTCATACTCGGGTCCTTTGGCGTATCATAGGTTCCCACATTAGTTTGGAATGGTGATTTGACTAGTGACCTTTTTTTGTAATCAAGGTAAGGCCCTTGTAGGTATTCAGTCCAGTAGTGTAGATTTTACAGGTAGGTTTATTCAGTTACAAGTAATATGGTAAGTATTGTGCTCCACCGGTAGCAGCATCCTGCTGCTCTGCCTCACTCATTCCAGCTGACCACTCATCCAAAGCATGCACTCATGAACATTCTATTAAATTACATTCACACAGGCTGAGCAGCCAGGAACTAGGATATCATAGATTACAATACACCTCCTTCCTTCAGGAAACAAAAGAAACAACAGGAAGCTAAGTGGAAGAAAATGCTCATTTCGTTTACATTCCCCCTTTCATGTAAATATAAGTAACCAATCCTTAAATTACTAAGAAAGATCACATTACATAAATTTCCATACCTTAGGTTGTAAAGTAAAACCACGTCAATCACATTATATGAGTTATTACACTCCTTGAATTGTAAAGTAAGATCACATAAGATTTCATTACATAAGTCATTACCCTCCTTTGATTGTAAAGGAAGATCAATTATAAAGATCACATACTATATATCTATACAACCTGTACATATGTCCTCCTCGCACCTCACAGCACAAAGGAACTCACACGTCCCCACTTCTGCACACACTGCAGGACAAAGGAACCCTCACGTTCCTACTACTGCACATACTTCAGGACAAGGAACCCTCATGTTCCCACTACTGCACACACTGCAGGACAAAGGAAGCTACGCACTCCTACTACTGCACAACTTGCAGGACTAAGGAACCCTCACGTTCCCACTACTGCACACACTTCAGGACAAGGAGCCCTCATGTTCCCACTACTGCACACACTGCAGGACAAAGGAAGCTACGCACTCCTACTACTGCACAACTTGCAGGACAAAGGAACCCTCACGTCCCCACTACTGCACACACTTCAAGACGTGAAATCCTCATGTTCCCACTACAGCACACACTGCAGGACAAAGGAGCCCACATGTCTCCACTACTGCCCACACTGAAGGACAAAGGAGCTCTCGCCCCCCAACTACTGCACACAATGCAGGACAAAGGAGCCCTCGCGTCTCCACTACTGCACACACTGCAGGACAAAGGAACCCTCATGTTCCCACTACTGCACACACTGGAGGACAATGAAACCCTTGTGCCCCCACTACTGCACACACTGCTGGACAAAGGAACCCTCGCGTCCCCAATACTGCACACACTGCAGGACAAAGGAACCTTAATGTTCCCACTTCTGCAAATTAAAGGTATTGTCCAACCATAGACATTTCTACTAAAAAGAAATAGTCTCTCGGGGTATCTTCCAGCCCAACCCATCTCCACTCACAGGACTTATGCAATGGGTGTCTACCAACCCACAAGCCACACACAGTCACAAAATAAAACCTAACCCAAACATACCCCTACACATAAAGAAATTCACCATGCATCTCAAATGTAATACCCCCTCCATACTGCGAAAAACACATGCACTCATCCAAAAGTGTAACCACTTCCACTTACTGCCTTCATTCGTCCCTCACCACAGCAGACAACAGCCCTTAAGCCTGGTAAACATCAATACCACAAAACTTTTAAGAATATGCATTAGAATCGGTATAGCTTTGTAAAATACTTAGTCTGGTATGTGACAGTAGCTTCTAAAACCTGTCCAAATATTCGGTGAGCGACCTCTGACCCAAACCCACTTTCAACACAACTCCTGTATGCGAAAAGCTCCAAAGCTCCTGACTCAATGTGCCTCAAGGGAGAAAGCTGCATTTCAACATAACATGTCAAATCGTCACGATGAACTTATCATCAGGTTGTATTCTAGCCATCCTGTTCGTAAACATTTCAGCTGAGTAAATTATTCTTGCACATCAAATGACTCTCCGGTGGCAGTGCCGCTTCACCTCTCACAGTCCCAAATTCTGTAATGAAGAAACACTCACCCGATATCTCCCAGTCAAGTAGGGCATACTCTGCCTGCAACACCCAGGCTTGTCATTAATATTGAGCAAGCATGCGCCTCAGCACTGGGACGCAGCACAACCAACATGGAATGGCTGGTGCAGACGTGCTGCGTCAACTCAGCGCGACTGCGCTGAGCTCGCATTGCCTTAAGTGACGTCACAACGGTTACTTAGCTGAAGCTTGTTCCGCTCACAGAAGCTGGATTGTTGAGAAACTCCACGCGCAGACCAATGCAATGGCTCGTGCCCTCCTGAGCTTGCGGTCGTCATCTTGCTGAAATTCCCTTGCTCGTCAACTCCAATGTGGCGGCTCTACAGATCAGCAGCACTTGGCGGCCCAATGCGTAACAACGTGAGCGTTCTTTAACATCAACGATAGCTGCCTATGAGTGCGTCTCTTAAATTTCAAAAATCCACAACACGTTTTTTTCACCAGTGTATCACATCGGCTCCTTGGGGCCCCATCTGTGCCCCCGCATGCCTAAACTTGAAACGCAACAAACAGCAACTTACCGACCATAATGTTGCCAGATCGGATTTCTTGAAATTTGTCCTTGGCCCAGCCGAAGCCCACATAGAATGTTGTAGCATCACCTGGTGGCTTCAAGACACACGCTGCGGTTCACAGTAAATGCAACTTCCAAGTCAATGCTGTTGGAAAATTTGAATGCTGCAGCTGATAGAGTGCGGGGTCACGTGCTCAATTACCATACTCACCTGGGCCCATAAACATACACACTATGACCAGGTAACCCTCCTTTAATCAGTGAATTTTGTTTCTACTTTATAGGATATACCTATAAATATCGACTTACCAATCCTTGTCACCTGTATAAAGTCCTAAGGGATCAAAGGGTGTTAGCATAATAAGTAGAAAATAGCATTCATATAATAACCACATACTCTGGAAAAGTTTAAATGCTTTATCTATGTAAATTCTCAAATATCATAGACCATACAGAAAAGATTAAGGCCTTTTCGATTAGGAAGATAATAATTAAAGCAATGATATGTAGAAATATTATGAAACTTCTTTTAGGCATTGAAACGTAGGAAGGGTAAAGAGAGGGAACCAGTACATTGACATTACCCACACAGATTTATATTTACCTAGAATGGTGTGAAGACCAACCCTGGCCACGGCCCGGGATAAAGGAAACAGGACTTCTCGATAATTCAGGTGCCAAAGAACAGGATAGATGCAATTCAGGATAGGTGAAGACCAGGACTGGACATATGCAGGTCAGGACAGGTACCCTCAGCTAAGTGCAATGCCAGCCTTACACCCCTCTCTGCGGCTAACAGTCAGACCCCGATTGGGTTATCGATTTTCCTCCCAAACCCCGATTGGGTTATCGATTCTTCTGACAGAGTGCTCCGCCAGCACCTCTGCTCTCGATCTCCTATAGCGTGCGTTGGGTCAGTGACAGGTCAGCTATTCGGACTAGTCGGACAATCTTAACTAGCTGAGCCTACCTTAGTTATACCATTTTCCAGGGCACTGTACCACCCCCCAGTGTTGCAAATTCGTGTATCACCTAGTTTTGATTGGTCAAAAGACGAGGAGAGGTCATCACACCATACCAGTATGAGATCATTTCATTTCATTCAAATATTTAAATGTGCGTTCCCTCCCATAATTTTCTATTTTCGCCATGCACTTTTAATCCACCCTGTAATGAATGTTTCAATATTAAACACAATTTATTAACATTTTATATTATTCTCTTCCTCCGGAGAGTACACAGGGTAACTTTCCCATGCACATCGCAGGCCAGACTGTCACTGGCACAGGTTCAATGCCATGACTTGAGGAATCTTGAGCTCTTCTGCGCAGACGCAGCTTTTTCAATATGGAATACTGCAGGGTCACAACGGCCCAAATAGGAACTATCAGCAAAGTCAAAAAGAAACGGTTTTAGAACAAAGACTAAATGAATGCACTGTATACCACTTCTCTCCACACTATTCCCATTATTTATTTTAACTATAGCGTTAATAGTTAAGCAGAACTAACATGGTTTCGTTGAAGCAGCAGCAGGTGCATTAATCTGTAACACATCAAGCAGCCATCTTTAATACTAGTGCGCAGCTACAGATTTCCCACCAAAGCAGAGAGTACGTCATGTCACGTGAGTGTCGCAGACACATGCATAGTGAAATTCTCGTGTTGCGGCGGCCATATTAGGTCACTTGAGTCTCTTGTTAGTAAAAGCACATAGATAAGCTTCCCCTGGATACTAGAAATGTCGTGTGGTGCAATTATTAATAGGACAAACATGTTGATTAATACATTATAGGTTATTTCGAGAGGGTTGAGGCCGAGCAAGTCTCTTATCGTATGAAACCTTGCTCCATCAATCCCCTCTTTGATTATATTTCATATCATCACTAATTACAGAAACAGATGCTAACTTTTAATATTCTCACAATTCCATCTCTTTAAACGCTCGATCTGGACTTTTCTCATTATTTAATTGGAAGTTGTTTCATTTTCTTGTACAGATTTCCATTCAACTCTTCTAGCTCCATTTCATCAAAATTGAGTTTCTTTCCTTTCTTGTTCACCGTATGTCTTTTTGCTTCTGCAACACTTGCACCAAATCATTATTCCTAAAATCAGTAGGGCTACTCCTGATATTGGCATCAGTATTCTACCTACAATACTTTTACCTACGTTAGAAAACCAACTACCTACAGAGGAGAAACCATTAATTAGTCTCTTCCATGCACTGTCAACCTCCAGTGGTTTCAATTCTTCTCTCAAATATGTAATATTTTGAGCGTACTTTCCAATTTCAATGCTTTTATCAGGATTGGACGTGCAACAATGTTGCATTTTCAGCATTCTACAGACTATTGCTAATAATATGTCGAGACCAAGTTGATTTTGTAAAACAATTGATCTCACCGCAACTAATTTGGTATTGATCATCAAAAATCCACCAGCATTGTCTGTCGATAACTGATCCACCACTGCTGACAATTTTTCAAATTCTTTGAGTATTCAGAACCAGTCCCACTGAAGGTATTATTGCACTAAATATATTGCCTACAATTTCAGCAAAAGTTGCTCTCCTACTATGGGTTAGTCCTTTAACTTCATTGTTTCCAGTGATTTTCTTTACATGGTATACCTTTGGGAATACTATTCCGAAATAGCAACTCTCACACCAATGATCAGGCAGTTTAAAATATGCCTTATTCCCACAGATGTAATAAATCCCAGGAAATACTGGTTCAGTTCCATCTTTGAATCCCCAACCCCCAATTACTTTAAAATTGTGATCACACTCACTGGAACCAATGAATATATTATTATAATAATCTGTTTTCTCTCTATGGAGACAGAGCTTCCCTTTCTTTTCGAAATCCAGCAACATAGCAGCTTGAGTCTTGCCATTTGTGGTGAACTCATTACTTTCAGCCCATTTAGGGATTTTACGCTTTGATCCAGCAGCCTTCTTTATGAAAATCCTGTCTCCTGGTTTCTACTAAATTTAAAAACACTTTCTCTTTCTCATATAACTTACATGTTAAATTGTCTTTGTGTGCTTCAGCTATATCTATTGCTCCTACTGTTAGGACATATTCACCCATAAAATGTGTACAGTCTCTAGTACTAGTGACCGGTTTTAGGTTTCTAGTTAAAGGAACTTCTGAGAAAATGACATCAATATTAGAATAGTAATACTGTAACTTTCCAGTTCTATAAAATAAACTAGCTAAAATGCTACATGAAATACCATATGTCAGAGGTAAATGATGGCATGTAACCCCTTCAGCTACTGATGTGGGCAATTTCATGCACACATAACAATCACTGATTTCCATAGCGTCTACATAGTGTACTAATACATTTGCAAATACATTTAAATCTGTTCTGTTCTTAGCTCTATTATAGTGTAAATCTATCTCATCTGGTGCTTCTACATTTACTCTATCTTGTTTAAAACTATTCAACTTTTCAGGCATATTTACCTTTTGTGGTGTATCTACCTTTTTATGTATACTAGAGTTATTCTGCTCATTTTTACTCATTAAGTAAGGTATAGCTAATGTCAATCCTAACCATATCATTATTACTATCACTATACTACATGTACATATTCTACAGCATGTTTTCAGACAGTTTCTTTTCGGTTTTCTGACAACACTAGAATCAGCCATAAGGAGTTTAACCCCTCTTTGTAACTTTTACACAATCTTTTAACCTGTGTATTTCCCTTCAGATTGGTCTCACTTCTTCGACAGTCTGATCAGCAATTAATTCATCATCACTTTCGTCACTTTTCGAAATCTTCAAGGATGATGTAGGTCCAGTCAGGGCTGTTGAACTTATTATTAAGTCTTTTCAATCGAGGACTCCTCCTTCTCAGCTTTTCAGTGGATGGTCCTGCTTGACTTGTTATTTCATTTACTTGCTCTGGTTCTTCATTTATTGTTTTAAGGCGAAATTTTAGTCTTTTGACAAAACCAAGCCACTTATCTCCTTTTTTGAGTCTTTTAGCTGGCACTGTGCTTTGATTTTCTTCAGATGCTCTTTTATTTTCATTCAGTTGTGGCACAATTTGTTCATCATTGTCTTCTGAATTCCTCTCTATCTGACTTTTGTCCAGGGCTTATTTTTGTTTCTTCTTCCTGGATACTAATCTGACCTCGTTCAGGAGTCTGCTGAATTTGATTCTGACTTTGACTTGGTTCGCCGCCTTCTTCCCGAACACGTTTTTCTACACCTATCTGGTCCTGCTCAGGTCTTTTGCTTTCTTGATTGTCTTCCACCTGACCTTTTGCACTAATTCCTGTCTCTCCCTTCTCAGACTCAGGAGTTCTGGTAAGTATGGCGGATGTCTGAGTAAATTGAGCTCTCCTTATCTGGTCCTCCTCAGAATTACCATTGACTTTGATTTCTGTAGTCTGAGTACGTTCTTCTATTCCTGTCACATCCTCAGTCTCACTCAGTGTATCTAAATAGGTTTGACTTCTGGTTCTTATGAGTTCTTCAAGTATGTCAACTACTGGAATCCATTCATCCTGACTGGTGCTCATCAGCTACTTCAGGATCGATTTCTTGGGACCCTTCAGCTGTACAACCTTCAGCTTCTACTTCATCAGGTTCTGTCACTCTTTTAGTGTGACTTGCATGAATCCAGTTTGGAATTCCCTTGCACTTTACAGCTGCAGTGTTAACCAGTATTACTTGATGTGGCTCTCCCCTCCTTGGTGCTAGGCAAGATTCTCGGGTGTGTTCCTTTATCTCTACCCAATCACCTGGATTCAGGTCATGTGCTGGAGTTGATTGTCTGGTGACAGCGTCTTCCCCAACCTGGTGAGAGATAGAACGCACTTGATCACCCAGTTCTTTGCAGTACTCGAGCACTTAATCATCAGTTCTATTTATCAGCTTGTGTCCTGGTACCCACGCTTGCCTCATTGCTCTTCCCATGAGTATTTAATGGGGACTCAAGCCTGTGTTTCTGTCTGGAATGCTTCTGAGTCCCATCAGAACAAGAGGTTAAGCATCAGGCCACTCCAATCGGGTAGATTCATACATTTTTCCCAATCTTGACTTGATTGTGCCATTCAGTTCCACTACCACTCCAGAAGCCTCTGGGCGGTCTGCACAGTGCAGCTTTTGCTCGATTTGGAATGCTTCACAGATTAGACTAATTATTTCATTATTAAAATGAGACCCTCGGTCTGATTCAATCGTTAACGGAAAAGCGAAACAAGGTATGAGCTCTCTCAATAGGAGTTTAGCTACAGTGATGCTATCATTTCTGCGGGTAGGGTAAGCTTCCAGCCATTTGAAAACAGGCAGACCATGACAAGGACGTACTTTAATCCTCGACAAGGAGGTAACTGGATGAAATCGATCTGGAGTCTTATGAAGGGACTCTCTGCCTTTCCAATTTTTCCTGCGCAAACTACAGTTTTCTTACCAGGGTTCATTTGCTGGCAAATCAAACATCTTTGGCATAGAGTCTCTGCTATGTTCCTGAACCTCTCATTAAACCAGCTCTGTCTGAACAGACTTATCATTGCATCCCTGCCTATATGGGCCTCTCCGTGATACATCCTAGCCATAGGAGCAAGCATACAGTCTGGTAACACAGGTCTCCCATCCAAGTAAACAAAAACACCATCTCCAGCCCTTCTCTGACATCCCATTTTCTCCCATTCTTCTCTTTTTGCTCTGCTTCATTCTGTAAATCTCTCACTTCCTCCCACGTTTTTACACGTCCAAGCAACGTAATTTGGCAGCTGCTTCCATATTTCTCAATTTTCTTATTCGCTGCTATTTTGAATTTTGCACAATGTTGGGCTACCTGGTCAGCATAACGATTACCTGCGGTCACTTTGTCATTTCCAGATTGGTGAGCAGCACACTTCACCACAGCCACTGTTTCAGGCAATTGGATTGCTTCTAGCAAGGCTTTTACATAATGTCCATTTTTAATGGGAGTACCTAAAGAAGTCATGAACTCCCTTTGCATCCAGAGCTGGCCAGAGTCGTGCACAAACCCGTAACCATACTAACTATCAGTAGATATGGTCACTTTCCAATTTTTCCCAATTTTGCAAGCTTTTGTCAATGCAATCAATTCGGCTTCTTGTGCAGACTTGACTCCGGGTAAATAGGATGCTTCTACTATACCACCCAAGTTGAACACAGCAAAAGCAGCACTCAATCCTCCTTCCTCATGTCGCATGCATGAACCATCTACAAACCGCTCATGTTCTGAATTTATTAATGGTTCTTTTCGTATGTCTGGTCGAGGTTTAGTACTTTATTCTGTGAGGTCGATACAATCATGTTGGACTTCCTCCTTTACTTCTCCAAAATGAGATTTGGGTAACAGAGTTGCTGGATTCAGGACAGTACATCTAGCAATGGTTACATTTTCAGCACCTAAGATGACTCGCTCATACTTAGTCAGTCGACTAGGAGTCCATCACTGAGTACGTGTTCTTGTCAATAGAATCACAACTGCTTTTGGGACAAACCGGGTTACAGGGTGTCCCATAATGATAGACTCACTTTGTTCAAGACTCATGCAAGTTGCAGCAACTGCTTTCAGACATCCTGGCAATGCAGATGCCACTGGATCCAGTGTGGATGAAAAATATGCCACAGGACGTCGCATTAGACTATGCGTTTGGGTCAAAACAGACAGTGCACAATTGTTGGGTGCATCACAGAACAGTGCAAATTCTTTCGAGTAGTCCGGCATCCCTAAAGCTGGAGCTGAACACAAACATTCTCGTAATTATAGGAAAGCAGTCATGCTCTCATCATCCCATTCTACTGGATCCTTTGATCTTTTCTTTGTCATTTGTATCAATGGTTTTGCTAGGACTGCGAATCCCACAATCCACTGCCTGCAGTACCCTACAACTCAAAGAAACATTCTGATTTCTTTCTGTGTTTTAGGCCGATTCATGTTTCTAATTATTTTAATCCTTTCTGACTTTACTCTTCTTTACCTCTCACTATCTGGTGGCCCAGATATTTCACGGATGTGGTGCAAAACTATAGCTTTTCAGGTGACACTTTATGTCCAACTTCAGCCAAATGATTCAGCAATGCAATTGTGTCGGCAACACAGTCATTTCGGGTTTTAGATGCCTCCAATAGGTAGTCTATATACTGCACCAGGACAGACTGTCCGGGCAGCACCAAAGATTCAAGAGATTTCTTCAATAACTGATTGAAAATCGAAGGACTTTCAGTGTACCCCTGAGGAACACGATTCCAGACATAAACATGCTTGTCGAACTTGAACGAAAATAAATATTTGCTGTCTGGATGCAATGGAATGGAGAAAAAGGCATGACATAAATCAATTACAATGAACCATCCGGCTCCCCACGGTATCGGATACAGAATCACTGCAGGATTCGGAACAACTGGACAACATGGGACGACAATTTTATTAATCTTCCTAAAGTCTTGTTCGACCCTGTGCTTTCCGCTCGGTTTCTTTATGCCAATTATAGGTGAATTACATGGACTGCTCATTATTCTTTAAAAAATGCCTTGCTCCACTAGGCGTACTATTTCTGCTGCAACACCTGCTTTTATTTCTGAGGGTCATTTTGTACTGTCGAATATTTGGATAGACTGCACCTTCCTTCACTCACTTTTATTGGGTCTACATTTGCCAATTAATCCTACATCTTTTCAGGTACAATCCCACACATCAGGATTCACGGTTTTCTGCAACTCATTTGGTAACTCGTTTAGGTTCATCTTTTTAACTTCAGTTTCTTGCTTAGCTAACATTAATTTGTAAATTCCGTCTTCATCTGGAGTCTGAATTTCAACACCACTTGGAGTGCTAAAAATGGTGCAATTCATTTTGCACAACAAGTCCCTACCTAATAGGTTTACTGGACTAGAATCACATACTACAAATGCATGCATTTCTTTAAAGTCCCCTATCTGCACTTCTATGGATTCTGTGACAAGGGTCCTAATTTGTTTATTAGAAACGCCCACTACTTGGATCTCCAGAGAGGGGTAGGTTTGGAATGTCTGCTGTTCTCACAGTAGAACGGGTAGCACCAGTGTCCAACAAAAAGGTAACATCATTGCCCTCAACTTTTCCCTCAATGTATGGACCTGATTGATCTACCGGCAAGGATGCGCCAAGTACGGACTCCTCGTCCTCCCCTCTCTGGCACCGTCAGTAACTCTCCTCTTCAAAAAAACGTGTTGTGTAAAAGAAACTGTGGAGTCTCTGGGCTCTTTTTATTATTTCCCTCCCAATTTGTATTATCCACACTGTATTTGGCTTGGCTCCCAAAATCTGGCATAGGGGCAAGGGGTAACTGGTTTTGTATTACCTGTTGCTGTTTCTTCCTCGACACCTCATTCTGCGTCTGTGGATTAAATTGTTATTTGGAACATTATTACTCAGTACAGCCTTACACTTGTTTCTCCAATGTCCCAATTTTCCGCACCCATGACATGGAAACTTTTTCTTTGCCTCTTCTCGGTTTATTCTTCCCCTTGGTCTGGTCCCATTTCCGTCTCCTTGACCTTTCCCTATTCCTGAATTATTTTTCAACTGGTTTAACTGGAGTTCCTGTTGCTCTGCTAATTTTACTTGTGCCCACATTACTTTTTCTTCTAAATTCTTTCTATTGTCAATTTCATCCCCACAATATTTTGCATACTTTAGAATCTCATCAGCAGGTTTTGCCTGGCAACAAATTTTATGATCTTGAATCATCTGTGAAATTTCTGGCTTCAACCCTGACACAAAACGATAAATAAAATGCGGCATGTCTTTGGCATCAATGTTCTCCAACCCACTGTACTGTTTGAATACTTGAAAAAGGCGTTCATAATATGCATGTACTGAATCATCTTTGTTTTGGGTAGTTCTGTCTATCCTTGTCCAATCTTTTTCTTTTGGGGGTACTTTCCCTTTCAAAAAAGTTTTTACTTGGTGATATTCTTTCATAACCTCATCAGATGGGGCTCCTGTCTTTGGGTCTTTAGGATACTCATCATTGGGCCAATCTATAGTAATTTTACATTTTGTCCACAAATCTGCAGGAACAACAATGTCAAATAAACCATCTAAATCTTTCAACAGTACTTTTGAAACTTTCACAAATCTCTCGACTTGCCTGCACCATTCTACTGGTTTCTCTCTAAGTTTCGGGAAATCATTTGTAAATGATATTAGAACATTGGAATGTTGGGAGCTCCATTGCAGACAATGGAGTGCGCCCTGCTTCTACGGGCCGGTAAAGGCCCGCAGAGCAACATTCCAATGTTCTACAAAGGCTTCTCGAAGCTCGAGGGGATTTATATCCCCTCGAGCTTCGAGAACCCTTTGTTTAATTTGTTAGAACATTCTGCCCTCTAGTGGCAGAATGTTCTAATAGCCTTATAGCCCTTCGTAGCAGGGCTATACCGGCAATTAAAGTCCTGCTGTCTCGTTAAAGTCCCTCGCCTTCGGCTCGGGCCTTTAACGATTCAGCAGGCCTTTAATAGCCGGTATAGCCCGCTCCGGCGGGCTATAAAGCTATAAAATATCTTGTCTGGACCATGGGACATGCACATACCCTCCTATGGGTCTTCTCTCATTGGGCACAACCTTTCTACTTTTTCTGGTTCTTTTAGTAAATATTCAGATGTATTACGATTTGCTTGAGCTTCCTCCTTTTTCTTTGTCCATCTAGCTTTCCACCTGTCTAAATCACCCCATTTTTGCAATAATGACAATAATTCTTTGATTTGCACTTTTCGTCCTGACACATTCATGTTTTCTAAATCTTTGTCAGAAAATTCAGCTCGGTAAGGTTTCTGTAACACTTTAGATTTACCTATGTCAATTCCCCTATCAGAGGCCAAATTCATTAATTTCTCATGAAATGTTTTTGTATTAAGAGTGATACTCCGGCGTATGAATAACAACTCTTCTTCACTGAATGTATTTAACCTTTCTAACCCCACATTTCCAGCAATCATTTCTTCTAATTCAACTCTCAATTTGAAAATATCTAATACCTTTGGCTGTGATTTTGGCTTTTCTATTTCTCTGGACCGTCTCTATTTCTTCTGGGGATACTTCTGTGGCACTCCTTGTTCCTGAGGATGTTTCCATCCGCACTTCTCTAGAGCTTCCAGGGGTGTTTTTCCTGATTGAACCACTTTCAGGTTCCCTTGTAGGCAAATCCATTAGGGAAATTACTGATTCACTCTCACTTGTCTGGTCATAGACTATTAAGGTCTCTTTTCTCGGTTGCACTACAGATGTAGTCAGAACGGGGGTTTAAGGACTAGATTGTTTATCTCCATACAAGGGGACAACAGGACCTATAGTTACTGGAATCGTTAGAGCTTCAGGACTTGTAATCATTTGGGAAATGTTCTGAATTAACTCACTTCGCTGTTTATTTATTGCTTCTCTTTCCCTTTCTTGTAATACTTTTTCTAATGTGCTCTCTTATTCCTGATGGTTCTTCTAAGGTCAATGCATGATACAATCCTTCCACTAACATGGACTGTCTCCATTGTTTCATTTGCTTATCTCTTGCCTCTCGGGGTAATCTAGCATAGAACTTACTCCAGTTTCTGTTACTTCTGGGTCTGTCTCGCTCAAATGCCTGTGTTTCCCATTCCTCTAATGCTTCATACTGGGTTAATCTAGGTCTGGGATCTAACTCATTCATGCGAGTTCTTAAATTATACAAAGCTCTGCCATTAAAGGTACTATTTTCGGGAAATGCTAATACTCCGTCATCTCTAGTGTACTCAATCCAGTTCTCTAACCACACACAGGTGTGGTAGCCCCTTTCTACCATCATGTATGATGCGGGCGTATTCAGTGGGGGAATAATAATCCCTCTCTTGTCTTAATCGCTTTGTCCTTTTTAAAATAATTCTTTACTTTAACGACATTTTATTTGTTCTCCGTACATGATATAGGGTCTTCCTCTTATGTACTGTTCTTGTGCGAAACCCAAGTACCTCCTATCAGGTCTGTTTCCTATAACTGCTGGATCTAAATACCACATATAATTTTTATCAACAATTTAATTTGCAGTTACACTTAATTGTTTACTGAAATGCTTTCCCAATACCAGCGCATTTCTTAATTTTCAATTACTAATTAAAATTTGAATTCAAATCAATTCAACCAATATTTGCGCGGCTTTTCCCGTGAGACTAGTTCTCACGCTCCTGCACTCGCCCCTCCTTTACAAATACCTCAGCTACACACCCGCTGTCTCAACCAATACCAGAGCAGCTCTTTGTGACGTAAGCGCAGCACCGCGATTGACTCCCTCCTTTGCAAGGTAATACGAAAACTTAATTCCTTTTGCTTTTAAATGCAATATTCATTATTTAACAACGTAGAAACATTCGCCACTGTGCCTGATTGACTACATTCAAAGGACAGACAATTTTCTTTTACTGCAAGTAAATCTCTTCCGTTTACCCGTCACTCACTTCGAGTAAATCTCTTCCACTTACTATTCACTCAAGCATTAGAGAACATGTTACTCCCTCAGGCTTACCCTTTCTAGGTGATATAAGGCCAAAGTTTCACCAGCGAACTCCGTTGCTATCATTTATTCACACATTTATACAGAAATCCCTAATTAGTGTCTCAAGTTCTACCTAACTTTAGGCACTTACTTCCTCAGGCAAGTGATGTCACTGAGATGTGGCTTCCATTTACCACCCGCCATTCTGCCCTCGGGGTTTCCAGAAAAACATAAAACAATACGAACGGGTTTTGGTTAATACATAAAATCAATACAAAATCAATAATCAATACAATTCTATTAAGCAATTACCTATCTTAACTAAACCCTAACCACTATTCTGCTACCAAAGAAATACTGATAGAGCGCTGGGTCACCTGCTCAGTTACCATACTCACCTGGGCCCATAAACATGCACACTATGACCAGGTAACCCTGCTTTAATCAGTGAATTTTTTTTCTACTTTAAAGGTTATACCTATAAATATCGACTTACCAATCCTTGTCACCTGTAAAAAGTCCTGCGGGATTAAAGAGTGTTGGCATAATAGGTAGAAAATAGCATTCATATAATAACCACAGACTCAGGAAAAGTTTAAATGCTTTATCTATGTAAATTCTCAAATATCATAGACCATACAGAAAAGATTAAGGCCTTTTCGATTAGGAAAATGATAGTTAAAGCAATGACATGTAGAAATATTATATAAAATCTTTTTGGCATTGAAACGTAGGAAGGGTAAAAAGAGGGAACCAGTACTTTGACATTACCCACACAGATTTATATTTACCTAGAATGGTGTGAAGACCAACCCAGGCCACGGGCTGAGATAAAGGAAACAGGGCTTCCCGATAGTTCAGGTGCCAAAGAACAGGATAGATGCAATTCAGGATAGGTGAAGAACAGGACGGGAGGTATGCAGGTCAGGACACGTACCCTCAGCTAAGTG
Organism: Lissotriton vulgaris; assembly: GCF_964263255.1. NCBI lineage: Eukaryota > Metazoa > Chordata > Amphibia > Caudata > Salamandridae > Lissotriton > Lissotriton vulgaris. Next base: position 724,053 of record NW_028251556.1, on the reverse strand, counting down.
CAACGCCAGCGTTACACCCCTCTCTGCGGCTAACAGTCGGACCCCGATTGGGTTATCGATTCTCCTCTCAAACCCCGATTGGGTTATCGATTCTTCTGACGGAGTGCTCCGCCTGCACCTCTGCTCTCGATCTTCTATAGCGTGCGTTGGGTCAGTGACAGGTCAGCTATTCGGACAAGTCGGTCAATCTAACTAGCTAAGCCTACCTTAGTTATACCATTTTCCAGTGCAGTGTACCACCCCCCAGTGTTGCAAATTTGTATATCCCCTAGTTTTCATTGGTCAAAAGACGAGGAGAGGTCATCACACCATACCAGTATGAGATCTTTTCATTCAAATATTTAAATTTGCGTTCCCTCCCATATTTTTTTATTTTCCCATGCACTTTTATTCCACCCAGCAATGAATGTTTCAATAATAAACACAATTTATTAACATTTTATATTATTCTCTTCCTCCGGAGAGTTCACAGGGTAACTTTCCCATGCACATCGCAGGCAAGACTGTCACTGGTTTAATGCCATGACTTGAGGAATCTTGAGCTCTTCTGTGCCGACACAGCTTTTTCAATATGGAATACTGCAGGGTCACATCGGCCTAAATACGAACTATCAGCAAAGTAAAAAAGAAACGGTTTTAGAACAAATAATAAATGAATGCACTCTATACCACTTCTCTCCACACTATTTCCATTATTTTATTTTAACTATAGCTTTAATAGTTAAGCAGAACGAACATGGTTTAGTTGAAGCAGCAGCAGGTGCATTAATATGTAACATATCAGGCAGCCATCTTTAATACTAGTGCGCAGCTGCAAAGATTTCCCACCAAAGCAGAGAGTACGTCATGTGAGTGTGGCAGACACATGCGTAGTGAAATTCCCGCGGCCATATTAGGTCACTCGAGTCTCTGTTAGTAAAAGAACATAGATAAGCGTCCCCTGGATGCTAGAAATGTTGTGTGGTGCAATTATTAATAGGACAAACATGTTGATTAATACAATATAGGTTATTTCGAGAGGGTTGAGTCCGAGCAAGTCTCTTTACGTATGAAACCTTGCTCCATCACAGCTTGCTGTCTAAATAATGTTGCCAGCTTCAAAACAAAAGCTACTGATCCATCATCAGCGCACCTCTCATTCAATGATGCCAGAACATTTGAATGCTGCTGCTTGCTGACAAAATAACACTGCCAATTCACTCAATTAGAACTGCAGTCAACAACAAGAATAAACTTGAAATCAAGATGACTGTAGGCTTCTTTGACTTCAAGGTACAGATTTCAAACTCCCACAAGTTCAATTCTGTAGGCTGTCTTTCAGGTAAAACATCCAAAACTCAAATTCATTAGGCTGGCTGTCTACAAACCACACAGATCAAGTGCCCAAAACTTCACTTCTGGAGGCTGTCTGCATTGTAATCACAAATATGAAACGCCTACATTGTCAATTCTGTGACTGTTTGGCTTCAAGCCATATATGTCAACATAATTTCTGTAGACGGACTTTGAACCACACAGATTAAATGCCTAGTACTTCTATTATGTTGGCTGTCGGTTGTAATAGACACCGATGGGGCATCCAGGGCGTTGGTCAGCCTTCTCTTCAGACTCTGCTCTCTTCTCTTAGGCTCTTTTATAGTTTCTTGGCTTCTCATACGTTGTTCTTTATTTCCAGTCGTCGCTTTTGTAATCAAGGTAAAACCCTAAAACCCTTGTAGGTAATCAGTCCAGCAGCCAGTAGTGTAGATTTCATGGGTAGGTTTATTCAGTTACAAGTAAGATGGTAAGTATTGTGCTCCATCGGTAACAGCATCCTGCTGCTCAGCCCCACTCATTCCAACTTACCACTCCTTCAAACCATGCACTCATGAACATTCTATTGCATCACATTCACACAGGCTGAGCAGCAAGGAACTAGGAGACCAAAGGATACAGCACTTCTCAACAATGATAGTTCAGTCACTGATATAACTTTCTCTTCTGTCAAACCTAAGGTAACACATATTTAATTAACGGAAATCTATAATAAAAGTTAATGTTAGTCATACAAAGTATGCATAATTCGCCCTTTTCCACAGAAGGGGTTTCTTTTTTTTTTTTAAGTTTGATTTATTGAGGAATATAAAAGGGGGGAATGAGGGAGGGGGTGAAGGAGAAGAGTTACAATAAGCTGATGGAAGAAATAAACAATATAATGATAATTTCATAAAAAGTAAGCATTACAGGCATGAAGAATTATGAACACATCATAAGAGTACAAGTATTATAAGTAAAGCACAGTATATTGAGACTTAAGAATTATAGAAATCAAATAAAAAGAAAAAATAGGTAATAAGAAAATCAGAAAATCACGGGGGTTTGCGAACTTCAACTGTTTCAGGATCAGGAGAGGGATGAACAGGGGCAGAGGAAGAGAGGTAGGTTACCAAAGGAAGCTAAATCAGGTCACGTTGGATAGCTAGGGAGATGGGAGATACATAATTGGTGTCTAAACGATGGTTAAAACAGACTGCATTCCACCAAGACTGATATGAAATATTTGAAGCCTGTTTCCAGTTAGAAGTGACAATATGAAAGGCTACAGCAATGAAGAGGTCAAGTAGAGGATAGTGATGGGGAGAGTGAGGGAGGTCTGATGAGAGGGAGCCAAGAAAAACTAGTGAAGGTGAAAAGGGAACCTGAAACTGGAAAATCTTTTGTATTTGCCGCCACACCAACTGCCAGAACTGGAAAGTAGGAGGGCATTCAAACAACATATGTTTAAGATCAGCAGAAGGGCAGGGACAAGACCAAAAGGTGGAGGGAGTGTCAGGTGAAAAACGGGATAAAGCAAGTGGAGTAAATAAAGTTCTGTTATAAATGAAAAATAAAGTTTGGGTAGTATTAGCAGCTCTAGAGGTATTATGAAGTTTAGTCCAAATTTTATCCCATAAAAGTACAGGCCAATTCTCAGAAAAATCCAACTCCCATGCAAGTTCAATGCGAGATTTCAATCTATCAGTAGTAAAACAGAAAGAATGATATAGAGCGGATGCAGAAGGAGAAGACTCCAGTAAAAGGGAAGTGGGTCTGCGATCTAAAGGAACATCATTGGAGGATGAAAGAGATTGAAGATAGGAGAGCAAGACTGGATAAAGGGTAGTGTATTGCGATCGGGCAGAAGCAGGCAAAGAGAAAAGAGATTGAAGATCCTGGAAGGAGAGAGGCGTATCTTGAGAAAGTAATTGAGAAATCCAACATATTCCTCGAGAGTGCCAAGTTTTCCAATAAATGGTACGATTACGGATTTTGAGAAGAGAGTTATTCCAAATCGGCTGTTCGTGAATGGATAGAAGGGATGGATAGGAAGATGTTAAGTAAGGAGAAAGAAGATTACGAGAATGTGAAAGAATAGGTGAGCGAAGACGGGTTAAAGAAGACGTAAAGGACAAGAATTCACGGAAGGTAAAAGGAGAAATGAAAGAAGATTCCATGCTCAGCCAGACAGGAGGATAATGAGGCAGATTAGATGAAAACCAGCGAATCGATTGCTTCAGGGAGAAAAGCATGATGATACTGTTTGAAATCAGGAAAACGTACCCCAGATTGAGCTTTGTCCTTACGCAACGAGGTAAGAGCTATTCGAGGACGTTTACCGTTCCATAAGAATTTCAGTAATAAAGAGTCAATCTTCTTAAAGAAAGAAAGAGGAATGTGTAAAGGAAGCATGGAAATAGTATAAAGAAGCAAGGGGGATAGCATCATCTTTATAGAGTTGAGCCGACCCCACCAGGACAAAAAGAGCGGATGCCAACGAGTGATAGCCGCGTCCATTTTCTTGTAAATATAATCAAAGTTTAGTTTGAGAGTATCAGATAATAGAGAAGCAACCCAAACCCCTAGGTATTTGCTTTTGGATGGTTGCCATGAGAAACCTGTACAAGAAAAGAGATGTTTCTGACAAAGAGGATTCAAAGGTAAAATTTCACATTTGTCGGCATTCAAGTGATATCCGGAAACTGCAGAGAAGGAAGAGACCTGCCGAAGAAAAGAGGGAATAGAGGTGGCAGGGTCGGAACAATAAAAAAGAATATCATCGGCATAGACCGAGAGTTTGACTTGTTGGGAACCAAACTGAACACCAGAGATAGTGTCATCTAAATGAATTTTAGTAAGGAAGAGTTCTAGGGCTAAAACAAAAAGTAAGGGAGATAGGGGGCAACCTTGTTGAACCCCTCTATGTAAAGAAAAATAATCAGAGGACAATCCATTAACAAAAATAGAAGCTTGAGGATCAGAGTAAAGTAGAGAAATAATAGAAATTAATTTAGGAGGGATACCAATCCAACGTAAAGCCTGAAACATGAAGTCCCATCCAATTCTATCAAAAGCCTTCTCCGCATCTAGGGAGATAGCTGCGAAAGGAAGAGTGAGGGAAGAAGATTTACTAAGAGCGTTAAGAAAAACCCGGGAATTATCAGAAGAGAGACGTCCCTTGACAAAACCAGATTGTTCTGGGCCAATTATATCCGGTAAAAGGGGGTCCATGTGTAGTGCTAATATCTTCGCTAGAATTTTGTAATCAGTGTTAACCAAAGATATTGGTCTATAATTTTTGCACAAGGAGTGATCCTTATCCTCCGTTGGAATTAAGCAAATTAAGGCTTGTTGAAAAGAGCCGCTAGATGAACCGGCATCAGAGAAAGATTGAAATAAGAGTAAGAGTTTAGGAAGAAGGAGAGAGGCAAAGTGGCTGTAAAATTCAATAGTAAATCCATCAGGGCCTGGAGATTTACCATGACGAAGTTAAGATACAGCATGGGAGATTTCAGAAAGCGAAATGTCCTGTTTCAAAGTGTGAAAGTCAACATGTGAAACCAAGGGAGATGGAAGAGATTGAAAGTAAGAGAGGAGATCATCAGACGTTGGAACCTGTTCTGGGGTATAGAGAGTATCGTAAAATTTGGCAAATTCAGTGAGGATATCTTTATCCTTAAATGTGGATTCACCGGAAGAGGTTTTGATAGATTGGATTTTTGTGCGTTCCTTACGTATCTTTAAGTAATTGGCCAGAAGCTTCCCCATTTTATTTCTACCCCTATAGTATCTAGAATTACATTTTAGCAGAATATTAGAAGCAGCGTCAGTTGTAAATTTGTTAAAAGAGATTTTTGCTTCAATAAGAGCCTTAAGGGAGGAATCCGATTTAGAAGCGTAATAAGCAAGTTCTAAAGCTTTAATGTCAGCCAAAATTTTCTCCGATTTGGCCTCTCGAAGTTTCTTCCGCCGAGACACAAAGTTAATAATAAAACCCCTAGAGGCTGCTTTGAATGAATCCCAAACCATAACAAAAGGGGAGTCAGGGGTTTGATTTAAAAGAAAACATTTCTTGGCAAGGCAGAGAATTCGTTACAAAAGGTGGGTTCCAAAAGTAAAGCATTATTAAATCGCCATCTGCCAGAGTGGGGAGAGAATGGGATTAGGTCAAGCTCTACAAAAACTGGGGCATGGTCAGAGAGTAAGATGGAGCCAATTTCAGAACGAATAGCATGTTGGGATAAGGATTTACTGAGAAGATATTGTCTATGCGGGATTGGGATTGAGGAGGAGGGGAGACAAAACTATATTCTCTAACATCAGGGTTACACAGTCTCCAAATATCTACCAAGGCGTTGTTTTGAAATGTGTTCACAAACTGCGTGTGCATTCTAGAGGGAACAAAGGTGACTTTCGAGTGTCTGTCAAGGAAGGGATCAACAATCTAATTACAGTCTCCCCCGAGAAGTATGTAATCTCCAGAAAGGGAAGACAACTTGGAGGAGATAGCAGGCCAAAAGGATCTATCGATTCCAGTAGGGGCATATACATTAAAAAGGGTGAGTGGGATGTTATCGATGAGTAAATTAACAATGAGCCAACGACCATCAACATCACATTCATGAGTAATCGAGGAAACATTTAACTTTTTATGTAACAAAAGTACAACACCATTTTTCCTAGACTTCGTAGGAGAACAAAAAACATGACTTACCCAGCAACGTTTAAGTTTCAAAGCCTCCGGTTCAGCAAGATGAGTCTCTTGAAGAAGGGCAACGTCAGTTTTAAGTCTTGCTAAATGTGAGAGAACCCTCTGTCTTTTAATGGGATTGTTTAATCCCTTAACGTTCCATGTCGTTACACGGATTGGAACAATTTAGAAAAACAACTGAATGCAACATGCTCAGTAATGCATAAGAAATACAATGGAGAGAAAATGAGAAAAATAGAAGAGAGGAGTGAAAAGATAGAGGAGTCAAGGATGAGAACAGTACTAAATCCAGAAAAGAAGAAAGAAGAGCGGAGAGGAAGAAAATAAAGATAAAGAGAAGACGGAGAAAAGAAAAGTTGAGAAGAGTCCATGGTAAGAGGAATAGGAAAGAGGAGAGCAACAATGGCGATCAAGAAGACAGTACATGTCCAAAACGAACGACTGAGAGACATACTTACGAAAACGAGAAAAAACCAAAGCAGAAATGGGGGATGGTGGTGGCAGGAGACGACGACGACAACATCTAGAGCGAACACCAAACCTCAATTACTATGACATCAAAAAGGCAGCACGAGGAAATAGTAAGGTAAAACAGGGTGACGAGGTGAAGGGGGATACCTGTTGAAAGAAAAGAAACATTAGGATAGATGCACGGGTTAAAAATAAACAAGAAGAGAGATGGGTCGAACAATAGGTGTACATAAGAGGAAAGGCGAATATAAGAACAACAGTAGATATTTCATAACATCAACAGTGCGAACGATGAGAAGATCAGAACCATATTATAATGAGATCAAAAAGAAAGTTAACAAGACCAGTCAACCGGGGTTGGACATATCCATGACATCAGGAACATGCCGACGGTGAAAAGCTTGTAGGGCCGCAGGATCTTCGTAGGTGGTTGTTTTGTCTTTATAAGTAACCTTAAAGAGACAAAGATGCAAGAGACCATATCTAGCATTAAGGGCTCTGAGTTGTGGCCTCATGTCCAAAAACTTCTTCCTGCGTTCCGCGGTGGCCTTGGAGACATCCTGCGATATGTAGAGACGATGACCCTCCCATGTGATCTGTTTCTTGAGTTTGGCGGCTGAAAGGACCTGAAGGAGGTCAGTATATTAGAGGAAAAGCATGATACAACCTCTAGGCTTGGTAGCGACTTTAGGACCAAGACGATGAGCTCGTTGAATGTTGATGGAAGATAGGGCCGGTGCATCTAGGATCTTGGCAAGGAAGGACTGGAAGAAGGTGGTAGGGTTAGACCCTTCTGAAAGTTCCGGAAGGCCGTATAAGCGTAGGTTGTTCCTGCGATTCCTGTTTTCCAAGTCCTCTGTCTGTCGTTTAAGTAGCAGTATTTCCGTCTCCATGGACGGAATACGGGAGCAAGAGGACTGCAAGGAATCTGTGGATTGTTCCAAGGTGAGAACACGCGCATCCAGAGATGACCACTTCTCCTGCATTGCCTGCATATTTTTGGTGGTGGCTTCCATAAAAGGTTTGAAAGCACGAATTTCCTCTAATATGAGATCCATAGAGGAGGAGGAAGAAGAGCTCCCAGGAGAAGGTGGATCTTTTTTGAGGCGCTTAGAAGAGACTAGAGAGGATGACGCCTTACCCTCGGTGGAATTTATTTATTTATTTATTTATTTATAAATTTCTAAAGCGCGAACAAATACCACGAATGGTGTCTCGGCGCTGGGCAGACACAGTGGCACTACCTGTGCATTATTGAGTGAATAGCCATGTCTTCACTTGCTTTCTGAAGAGCAACAGTGATGGGCTGGTTTTTATGTGATGGGGCAGGGAGTTCCAGAGCCTCGAGGCGGCCACCAAGAAGCGTCTATCTCCCCAGGTGACTGTTCTCACTCGTTGGATGCATAGTGATGCGGAGGAGGCAGATCTTAGCGCTCTTTTGGGAGCATACAGCTGCAGTGATTCCCTAAAAAAGTCGGGTCCTTGGCTATTCAGTGCCTTGTATATGATACACAAAGCCTTGAATTTTGTTCTCTTTTTTACTGGGAGCCAGTGCAGTTGGTAAATGACTGATGAGATCGGTGCGAACTTGGGAGTTTTGGTCAGAATTCGCGCCGCGGCGTTCTGCACCATTTGTAGCTTTTTAAAGACCTGCTCCTGGGCATTCAGCAGAAGCCCATTGCAGTAGTCCACCTTGGATAACACCAAGGAGGACATCAGGGTTTTCCCTGCCGATAGTGGAAGGTAGGGTAGTATCTTTTTCACCTTCCGCAGCGTAAAGAAGGCAGAGGAGACTACTGCATTTGCGTGGTTGGTGAAACTTAGTTTGCTGTCGAACAACACTCCTAGGTTTCTAACCTTTGGGACTGGGATGGGTGGGTTGCCCATTTCCGGTGGCCACCAGATCGGAGACCAAGATGGTTTTAGGTCTCCAAACACCATCACCTCGGTCTTATCCGTGTTCAGTTTTAGACAATTACTGTCCATCCAGCGACTAATGGCTCTCATCCCAGTCTGAAAGTTGGCTGCCACTTCGATCCCGTTCTTATGTACTGCGAGCACCAACTGAGTATCGTCGGCGTACGAAGTCACTCCCATTCCATAGGTTTTAATGACCCTCGCCAAGTCCGACACATAGATGTTAAAAAGCGTCTGACTCAGCGAGGATCCCTGGGGGACTCCGCAGGGCAGTACAAACGATGGTGAATAGAAGTTCCCCATCTTCACTGACTGTTCTCTATTGGCCAGGAATGAGGTCAGCAGTTCCGCAGCCCTGCCCTTTATGCCCATGGCTTTGACACGGTCGATCAAGATGTTGTGATCGACCGTGTCAAAGGCCGCTGATAGATCCAGCAGGATCAGAACAGCCGAACCTCCCTGGTCCATGATGTGTCTGATCTCTTCAGAGGCCTTGATGAGCGCCGTCTCCGTTCCATGTCCACTCCTGAACCCGAACTGGGTGTTATCTAACAGGTTGTTTTGATCGATGTAGTTTGCCAGCTGTTTATTTATGACTTTTTCAAGTATTTTTGAAGGGTAGGGGAGGGCTGCTATAGGGCGATAGCTTTTTAATTCCAAGGTGTTAAGGGTTGGTTTCTTTAAAAGTGGCTTTATTATAGCAGTTTTCCAGTTTTGGGGATATTTTCCTGTGTCACAGATAGTGCTGCAGATGTTCTCCAGGATTGGTGCTACCACATCGGATGTTAATTTGATAATGGTTGGTGGGCAAGGGTCAAGAGGGGAGCCTGACATGGTGGTTTTGATAAGATCTTTTATTTCTGGCAGTGATGGAGGGATAAATTCAGTCAGGGATGAGGATGTAAGTTCCATATTCTTGGTGTTATCTGCCAGTTCCTCATTTGTGATGTTATTAAATTTATCGAAGATTTCTGTTACCTTGGTCCTGAAAAAGTCGGCCATTTTATTACAGAAGTCTTGGGAGGTTTCATTAATGTTAGCTATTGGTATCGTTGTTAGTGTGGCCACTGTCTGATATAATTTTTTGCTGGAATTCTGTGCTTTTTCTATCTGTTCACAGAAATATTTGCTTTTTTCCAATCTTAGCGTCTTTCTGTAATTTGATAGCGCTAGTTTGTACCTTTCTTTGTCGTTGTTGTCATACTTGACTCGCCAACGCCTTTCTAGATTGCGGCATTTCTGTCTTTCTATTCGTAGTCGTTCAGAGAACCATGGGGCAGATGGTGTTGTACGATTTGACCGCACTCTATTTAGAGGCGCTATTTGATTGAAGGTATCTGTTAGCCATTGGTTATAGTTGTTTGCCGCTAGTTGAGGGTCTGATTCTATGGGTGGTCTAGTATTTTCAAGAATCTCGGCTAGTGTGTTCATATCTATATTTTTCCAGTCCCTACTGAGCTTCTGTTGCTTATTTGCAGAGGGTTGATTTTTGTGTTTCTTAACACAGATGTAAAAGACCACCACGGCATGATCTGACCATACAATGGGAGTTACAGTAGGGGGGGTAATGGCTGGGTTATTCGTGAACAGTCCGTCAAGAATGTGACCTGCTTTGTGTGTGGGTGAGGTGACCAGCTGGTCTAGGCCAACGGCTTTAAGGTCCTCAATCAGACTCAGCGTATCTTTGTCTGATGTATTTTCTAAATGAAAATTAAAATCTCCGAGTATTGTAAAGTCAGAGACTTCTGGCACTGTTTCTAGTAGAGTGCTAATAGATTGGAGAAAAGGTGTTCGGGCCGCTGGGGGACGATAGAGCAGGACTCCATTGAACACTTGGGTGTGGGAGAGCGTAATAGAAAAAGATAATGTTTCAGCAGGGATGGTGATTGAAGTGCCGGTTTTTACTGCTAGGTTTTGCTGTAGGATTATAGCGAGACCGCCTCCTTTTTTTCCGGTCGGTCTGTCTTGTCTGACAATGTAATAGTCCTCGGGAATGGCTGCAACAAGATCGGGATCAGAGGCCAGGTCGGCCCATGTTTCTGTTATGAACAGAATATCCAGTTTGTGTGCTGATATTAATTCGGCCACCTCTTCATTGTGCTTACACATAGATCTAGCATTAACCAGTGCGCACTTGATGCTCGTGGTCTCATTGTGCGGTGCCCCTGGTGTTAGGGGTATCTGAGTGAGGGGGTGGATGGGTTTCAGATAGCATTTAGGGCAGGCTTTATGAATTACGTCGGAATGCGCGTCTAGGTTAAGAAGTGGGCAGTTCTGGCAGAGCATGGTGTTTCGAATCTCTGTCAGGTTGGAGGAGGAGTATTTCAGAGACTTACTAGGAGGGTGTGGAGGCAGGCTTGGAGTTTGGGCCCTGGGCGCGGGTCCGGCGCGGACTGGCGCAGACTGGCACCCCTTTGGCGCGGCTTCGGCGCGCCATCGTCGCGCCCGCTGCGCACGTCCGCTGCGCTTCCGGCAAGTATTCATCGTTTTATAGTAGGAGCTTAGGCGTAGGAGGGGCGTGGCCACAAGAGATGGGCGTGTCTCTGGGCTCCTCGCTCGTGTCAATGGCGGCGGAGAAACGAGCGTTTTACCAATTCAGCAAGTAGTCAGCTGATCGGCGATGTTAAGGTGGTGTCAGGATTAGCAAAGTGAGTAAATGAGAACACGCTTTAAAATCACAGCATTTAAAATCAAAAGCATTTAAAATCAAAAGCATTTAAAATCAAAGCCTTTGGAATGGCTCCATGTGCTGAGTCAGATTTTGATGACCGACCCTCCTCCATGTCTTGAATAGGTGAGTCAGAGTCTGAACCGACTGGTACCTTAGATGTGGAGTTGAGCTTCAAATTGCGAAGTTTCCCCATGAAAGCTCGGAGAAGCAATTGAGAGGAAGCAATAAGTCAGATGAAAATAAGCAGCTATGCAGGCACAGCGGAAAAAGAGCAAAATGCAGGCACTTCAGTAGTACAAAAAGATAAGGTTTAGGAAAATGCCATGAAATTCTGAGAGAAAAGCAAGGTCCGCAATGTCATGTATTAACCATAAGAGGGCATCGTCACAGCCGTGAGGACAAAGCTGAATGAGTCATAGTATAAATGAAAAGTTCACGCGGGTGCCTTTGCGTGGTATGGAAGGAGCGCCATGCATTCAGCAGACAATGATGAGGGGTTTCAAAGACGCAGAAAAAGCAAGCTGCGATAATCAAAATAATCCTGTGGAGAGGTGAGGAAATCCACAAAATGGCAGGCAGAGCCAGAAATGCCAGGTACATCAAGCGTTAAAAGTAAATGTAAATGTCCAGGAGCCACAGCAGGCTGTAAACGAGGCTCACCTCTAATGTAGGGTCGTATTCAGGATATTTATTAATGGATGCGGCATATCAGGAGCTTCTTCGCCAGCCGCTGTGTGGAAACGTGGCCGGCGCACAAAATGGCGGCCGCAATTATCGGCAAACGACACCTCCGTGAAATGCGGCGAAAATCACTGCGGAACCGGGAAATAAAGAGGGCGAGCAGTGCACCTCCCGTTCCGGTCCGCATATCCGCCTTACAGCAAGAGAAACAGCCCCATCAATGCTGCGAGGGAAATCGAAGCAGCAAGGCTTAGTGCGGAGCTCTGGAGTTACGCCGCCATCTTGGCCGGCGTTCAAGCCACGCCCCCCCACAGAAGGGGTTTCTTGAGTAGGACTTTCGGGCTCCGACTCTATGCAAATGACTGTATGCAAATGAAAGATAATGAATGCCTTTTTGCCTGAGCCTCGCATTGTAGTAAATGCTGGACAGCCATGCACACCCTCGAGGTACAGGAGTGATGCAATGACGTTGGGGTTATATTGTGCAGCCCTTCCATTTCACATCAGTTAGAAATCTAGGCTGCAATTTTGATTCTAATCTGCCGCAAGACAAGAAGAGGTGGCCGTTCCTTTTAATTTCTGACTCCCAAACTCTGGAATTTCCTGCCGACTGCTATGGGTTTTACTCCTTCTGAATCAGTTTTTTGTAAACTATCGAATGCTCTTATTTTTGATGAATAGGCTTTCTACACTGTTATCTGTTAGTGCTTGATTGTTCCGCACTCATGCCGCTAGCTCCGGGACCCTTCTTCTGAGGTAGCCACGTGCTTTACAAATTATATCGTATTGCATCAGTGAGTGATGCAAGCAAAAGCAGCAATGCAGCAACTAGACATGCTTGGCAGTTGCAGAGAGAAGCCCAGTGTGCGGCTTCATGCCATTTACATCAGACTCTTAACAACCTTTCCCTCTCAGAACAAAGTGGGATGGAATCAGAAGCTTCACTGAACCCACCTCACACTGTCATTATATGGGGATGGCAGACTGCAGAGAGTGGTCCTGTCTCGTCACATTTTGTATTGCGAGGCTCCGCCTCGGAGGAGAGGAGAAGCACACTAGTGCCGTGAACGTTATATCGAGCAGCTGCGACCCCTGGTGGCTCCCTGCGACGCCTGGCTTGCTTCCAAGGGCCCCTGACACTGCCTTTTCGACCGACCCCTGGTGTGAGAGATCCCGAAGGCAGTGGCAGGAACTAAAGGAAAACATGGTTATATGTGCCCGGTTTACTTTTTATCCTAAACTGGGGCATTTTAATTCATTTGTTATATCCTCAGTGTCTCTAGAAGGGAGTTTCTAGGGTGCACACAAGGAGGCCACAGATGGCCCCCCTACAACGTGCAATCATGAGGATTGTGCACGTGTATTTCATGAATATATTAATTTAAAGCTCAATAAAATAATACAAAAGATTTCTAAAGCAGTTGCAATATATAAACCTGTTTTTGTACTCTGTGTGGTTAAACATTAGATTTATATCTGCTTTAGACTCCTGTTGCATTATTTTGTTAAGCTTGCACATAATATGTAATCTTTCATTTATTGTTTTTTCAGTTGTGTCACTACTTTAATGCCATTATGTCAAAGGTCATCCAGCAGCCCCTTCTCTAACATCACCAGGGTCAAAAATAAATGTGCTCTCACTTCCTGTAATGTCATCAGCAGCTGAATGTTTGGATGATGTCACTTCCGGTACTCTTGGCACATTGGTGAATCGACGCCAATGATTGGTAGGCGTGAAGTCTGGAATGAAATGAAAAAACACAAGTGCGTTGAAGCGGAAACAAAGGTCCTAATGCCTGCTTGAACGTAGAGAAAGGGGGCTGTAATGATTGGCTGTGGAACAAACCGAGTCAGAGTTGTATCAAGACTAGCTTGAGACATCTGCAGATGCTAACCCGTGCAGACGTATGGAAAATGAAATGCACCGTTGACAAAGTTGTTCTATCACACCCACACCTTCTCTGGTATGGGAGGATGACTAAAATACATAAAGAATAGGCACCCCCATGATCATGTATTACATACATTTTAATGCTGTCCATGCCCCTTCCAAATTTTACCAGCCGCCACTGCTGTGCCAAGTGATGCGTGACTTCGGTTCCCATGAATAATAAGGACATTGCATTACATCTCTCATATAGTCTTGAAGCAAGATTTAGAGGAGGGCGGTCCCATGACTCTCCTTTCAGCAGCTCGCCTCGTTGGTCTTGAGCAGAAGATATCCACATATATCCACCCAAACTGTGGATAAAGCTCCCGGCGTATGGTGGATATTATTCATTGGGTTTATTTCCCTTAAAGCGGGAACTTCTTTGGGGCTCGTTAATCCTTAAATTATCCACTTCTAGCCTGATGCATGAGAGAATGTCACACTCACAAAGCCTACAGTGAACCATATCTCTGGCCTTAGTGCCAGGTGTGGTAACCCCATGGTTGCACAGAGTGACCTGCAGGATTGACCCTTCAATGCCTTCCAGATGGAGCTGAGCAGCAAGTTCTAGAGGGGCCCAGACTGACATATTCCTTCCTGGTTGTTGACTTCTATACAGAAGTTCTAGAGGATGCAGAGAGAGGCTGACGGTTGTTCAAGAGTCGTACAGGAGATGCACTTCTGTTGAACATTGAGAAAACCCTCAGCCATTATCTAGTGAATCTGAGGAGTGCCATGTCTTGCAGAGTCCCTAAATGATCTTCTGGGGCCCTTCTTTTGGATTTACTCACTCATTTGCAATGGTCTAGTCCACCTGTACTTGCGTGTTGTGGCTGTAAAAAGTGCACATCAACCTTGTTCCTCATGTTATTGGAGGCTGAGTCCTAATTCTTTTAGGAGTTTCTGCAGTGGGTCACATCTACGTGGGCTGGAGTAAGGTTACATAGTTCGACTTGTTCATTTTGTTTGTTTGCCTCCCAGGTCACGCAGTGCCACCTGTTGTTGTTCTCGGGTGACCTCCATGGGGTCCTGTACCAGGGTTTTTGGCTTCTGTTTTTCTGCCCTGTTGAGGTAAATAACTGGACAGATGATTCCTGTTCTGATTTTGGTACTGTTCTTCAGTCATATCCCTGGTACTACTGGTTTTATCCTTCAGTAATTTCTGTCTGGCTGTAGTGGAAGGATGTAGCTCATCAGTGCTGATGTGATATGCGGTGTACTGCTTACCCGTCACCGAGCTCCCTCGCTGCTTCCTAGCCTCTTTTTGCCATCTGGTCACTCGAAGCCTTCTTGACTTTCTTCTGTGGAAAACTGGACAGTTGTAATTGATGGCTGCTGCAGTTTGTACCAGTAATGTTAGGCTGGGCAGCATTGAGTCTTGCTCACTGACATGCAGTTACTTCAGAGACCGCTTTAGTTCAGTTCTGCCGCCTATCGTTCCTGATTGATGCCTTCTGTCTTGGAGGCAGGTAACCTCAAAAGGTTCACTCCCCTGTCTGCCGTGTGCTTCAGCTGTGGATGTATGGTGTATTACACATTCAGAGTTCAGGCTGCTTTTTAGTAAGAGTTTGATCGATGATCTTCTACACAGTTGCATCTTTCACAATCTATTTCCGGTCTGTCAGTGCCTTGGATAGGTTGAATTTGAATTTAAAAACATTTGTATAGCGCGCTTCTACCACGCGGTTTCTTGGCGCTTTTTAGATTGCGAGGAGACAGCAGGAGCAGAGGGGGTTGGTTGGTTAGATAACTTACTTCCTCTCCTCAGACCTGTCTTCAGGGTGTACTGCTCGAGTATTGATTCATGAGGCAAAGGATCTGCAGGTCCCCTGCCTTACATGAAAAAGTTACTTATTTTTAGTCACAAGCTTTCTGGTGGCAGTTGTATGTACATGCAGCTTTCTTATCAATCCACCTGCGCTGGAGGAGTACTACAGTGCTGGTTTTGTGTATTGCATTTCTTTAAAGTTTGTTAGGTTTGTCCCTGCCTCTGAGGGTGCAGGAAAAAGGGCTGAAAACTGATTTCAGTTTGCCAGGTGGCACCATACATGGCTCTGTGACTTCTCATCCAGGGAGCGCAGTGAGCCATGGCGCCACTTTTGGTGCCAGAAGGCTGTTGCAAATTTTCTAGATCCAATTTGGCACCCGGGAAAGACTCATAAGGTGAGGAATCTGTAGTTAGGTAGAGTATCCACCAGTTGCCAAAAGTAAGTAACATTTTCTCCTGGCTCTGAGGAAGTTTAAGGAGGCAGAGCTTAGCTTACAGTGGTGCCCTAGGAAGGACGAAGAAAGAAGCTGTTTAGAGTCCTGGTCTACTCTGATATCTTGTGCCCACGCTGTGGGGAATTGTCACAAACCTCTAGGGCACCAGGCCAGGACAGTGGTACATTGTTAGCTGCACAGGCCGGTCAGTTGGGTGGAGACACTGTGTGTCTACTCCGGTCATCCCAGACACTAGTTAGGAAATCCTTTCTCATATGCTTGATAGGTTATGTACTTCAGGACATCCAAAGAATGTATAATCTCAGAACTACATAAAAAGATACCTTTGTGCATATTTCATATGTTGTGTACTACAATTGTAGAATGTTGGATACAGGATACAGTCTTCAGATTAGACTCGCCGCTGTCACTTCACTTATCTGTATGCGGTCCACTGTGAAATACCGAAAAGCAGCACACAGCACTATACAAAACTCACTCTACGGTTCACATCGGGCAAGAGCCTAATAAGAATAGAATTAGACTAGTTTACCTTTATGGATACATTTAGATTATGAATAGACTAAGGGATTGGGAGCTGTAGAAGTTAGGGAATAAAGTATTGGTTAGGGGTAATTCCCTTTTTTAGTTATTTAGATTTCAGAACATTTCCACATTAAGTATATCTTTCTAATTGTAAACCCTGATTGTCTATCCTAGTTTGTGTATTTTCCATACTGTTTTAATTTCCTATATTTTTCTCCTAGAGTGGAGATGGGCCCGCCGCTTTGCAGGTAACTACAGATTGTCTTTCTTTTTGGTTTCCTCACTTGTTAATTCTCTTTCATTTCTTCTTGTTATGTGAGTTTTTTCACGAAGCTGCATGTAAGAGTCTCTGTGCATTAATTTTTATATCATTCAATTATTAACAATGTGCAGCATGTCTGAGGGTCTCTGTTGGTAGTCAGATGGACTCTTCTTTCTTGCTTTGGTACTATTCATGATTTGGCAGTAGAGCTCATCAGAGCACACAGCAGCTCTTTGGGAGAGAACAGACAATGAGCACTGATGCAGGTGTCTGTAACTCTGCTGTGGTCTGTGCCATGGCTGCGGGGATCTGTACTTCTGCTGGGATCTGCAGTATTGCTAAGGACTTTACCACTGCTGGAATCTGCACCCCTGCTGGGATCAGTAGTACTTCTGCGGTCTGTGCCACTGCTAGGATCTTCCACTCTTTTGGAATCTGTAGCTCAGCTGGTGTTGGCAGGGGCGGCTCCCCCATGGGAGTGGACGAGCATCGCCCGCTAAAACAACAAGCATTGGCATAGCCAATAGGTCTCGCTTTTGGGACCTTATAAGTATTTAGTTATCCAGCACAATATCCTTGGTGCAACAAGATTAACTGTTGCATGGTTAAACACTTATAAGGCCCCAAAGTCGAGACCTAGTGGCTATGCCAATACTTCTTTTTTTTTTTAAAGGACAAGCAGTGCTATCAGGCTCCGGCTGCCACTTGGAGGTAGAGAGAGAGAGGTGTGTAGAGAGAGAGAGGTGTGAAGAGAGACAGAGAGAGAGGTATGTAGAGAGAGAGGTGGGTAGAGAGAGGGGTACACCCCATCAGACTGTGAACTAAGAAGTGTAAAACAAAACGGTAACAGTACGTTTCCATCTGTGCATAAAGGATCTGGAAGGATACCTAATTCCATCAGGACCGCCCCAGCCCCCCTTCCATTAAGATGTGCAGCAGCTTGTCAAGACCACATGGATTGACTTTGCTAAAGTTTATTTTATTTTTTTGTGATAGATAATTGTTTACTGATTTATTTTGCCAGCATATACAGGGCACCTTAAAGCATTGGCAGTTTACTTGATTTCACTTGTACGCTTTTAAAACAAATAAATAACAACCATCACAGGTTTTCCCAGTCCCAAATCTTTTAGTTTGCCCGTGCTGTTTTTTTTAATTTTGGACTTTTGAAAAATAGTTCATGCATTCTAATGATAAAGTGTCACGTAAGAGATTAAATGACGCATTACATTAATTGTGTCAGTTATCTAAGAGATGCATCAAACACATCTCTACATATCAGGGAGCATGAGATTTGTGAATAAGTCAAATTTGGCACGCAGGAAAATGGGGAGACCACAATGACACACTGGACATCCACAAAGCGTCTCGATAGGATCCCTGTTTGTAATTTTTAGCCATTCGACTATATCATTATCAAGTCAGCTCTTATTAAATTTTTATTGTATTTCGATCCACCTGATATTTAACAGGCACAAATAAATCTTGGTACGGGCTCCATCAGCATCACTCAAGGCGAAAGTGTTTGTCATTCACTAACGGTCATTATTGCCGTGGCTAAGGTTGTGATTACAAGTCAACGCACAAGGGTGCCATTGCCATATGAATATTTATTTTAATCAAATAAAATCAGAAGGATAGTTCTAACTAGTGAAATTTATGACAAAAACAGGTATGAGAAGCACAAGCGGCAGAGCACGCTAATTTAAGTTTTGCTACAATTCAATTATTATTATTTTTTTTGCACATGTTGTAACAATTAGTATACGTGTTTAAATGTTGGTGCATTGACCTTACCGATCAACACTGACACCTATGTTTAGCCATCCACATAAAAGTGAAACTCTGGGTCGCCTGACTTGGTAGGCATTAGGGGGTCAGTTGGGTGTTAGTAATTTAAACAAGATGCGCGGTCGCAAGACGCGCTCTGTGGTGGGGGGAGGGGCGGAGCGAGGCGCCTGGGAGAGCAATCGAGAAAAAAAAGGATGAGAGTGGTGAGTGCGTGACGGCAAAAGTCAAAGCAGGCTGGCGAGTGGTGTGCGATGTGTGAGCACCATGACGAGAGAGGAAAGCTCGATGTCGCCTCTGCTCGTCATTGTGCGCGTAACCGCATGCTCTATGCCAGCCAAAAGCATGTGGTCAGACTTTTAAAAGCCCACACACTAAATGTCTCACCAGAGCAGCGCAAGTGCTGGCTTAGGCGAGACCTAAAAATGGGCCAGCGCAGCTGAAAAATAAAATGGTAACAAAGTTTATTTAATTCTATTTAATTTTTTCCGCAACCCATTCTGAACCAAGTGTCAGGTGGGGTCATAGCTGCTGAGTGGCAGCAGGGGGCTGTGCACTTATGTTTGAAGTGTGTATGTCCCTTTGGCTGGCCGTCTTACAATGGCCAGCCAGGCATGCGCATTTTTAACTTCTGTAACCTAGCTGTCCAAGTCTGATGGGTTAGAGAAAGCACAGGCCTCCAGTGATCTTAGGAGCACTGAGAGAGGCTACTCTCTCCAATCCTGATGGTTATCTCATGCTGTTTAACAGCATGGGAGCAGCACCAGCATTGGGTAATGCAGGTTCCTTGGTCCGAAGCTTCTAGGAGAGAAGACAACCGGACAAGGAGGACATCGTGCAGCATGTCAGAATGGTAAGTGCCATTTAAAAAAAATATTTAAATATCCCGTATTTTGTCCACCCCACCACTCTAAATAGATGTCAGAGGGTGGGGGGGGGGGGGGGGGGGCATAGCTGAACGAAGATGGAGTGAGCAGCTTAACTTGGAGCTCCATTGGGCAAACCCCATCCAGTGCCATCCTGCAGTAATATACCCAGCACCCGGGGGCCCTAACTGACCCCTGAGGATAACACTGCACATGGGAGACGGGCAGTGCTACTGCCAGTCATAACCACAGCCGAAAAGATACACTTTGTGTGGTCGACTGGCATAGTCGTGAGGGCGCAGCTCAAGATGGCAATGGCATCGCATTGCGGAGACCTCGAGAGGATGACTGATCCACTGCTAAGGCCTCACGCTGAGTTACTGACCAGAGGTGCATGTTGCTGAGACGCCTCCCACCCCCTCCCCGACCACTGTTCTGGCGAGTCCCTTATTTACACTGCAGTAGATGGTCTGGACCCTCGAAATAGAGCCCTGCTGCTGGAGGTGGCCAGGTGGAGCGGTAGTGATGAGAAACTGCACATGCCAGACTGAAAGAGGGACCTGGGAGAGAGGGACCCCTGGAGCTGCGGTAAAAGAAGGTACCTGAGGTCGGGAGAACAAAGGCAGAGGTCAGGCTTCTAGCCCTGGTGAACGCCATGATTATGGTTCCAACTGCAGTGGAAGCTGAGGTGCCGCACTGCCTCCTGTTTCCCGACTAGATGTGATCCTACTGGTAGGAAAGAAGGTTGCTGTCCTGTCCGCAGCTGAGAGAGGCGGTGAGTGCGAGTCTGGGCCAGGAGTGCTCGGCCTGCGTATCAGCAGGAGCCCTAGTGGCGAGAGGGCAGATGGTGGGAAAGAGCCCTCATGGAATGGAGGCAAGGTGAGAGAGTATTGTTTTATATGAGGTGTTACCAATTTAGACAGTGCCCACGATAAATGCTAATAGCTCTGCTCTGCTGGGCTTTTGAAGATCGTGGCCTGTAGGAATAACTGGGCTGTAATCTACACCGCAATGCAGGATTGAGTGACTGCCTGCGGTATACTTAGGAGGACCTATAGATAAGATGTCACACAGTGCCTGGGACCAAAGGGCTGATTGAGAACTGTACATTCCATAGGGGTCTACTGGTGCCAAGCAACGGGGATCAGTTGGACAATACGAGAACTGACACAATTAGTACCGGCAGCCTCTGCTGCAATGAGATGAGAGGTCCTGTGGCTGACTGAGAAACTGCCCCCACTGGGACCCATGTGAGGTGTCAGCTCTGCGGTCAACTGATCTAACACAGTGCCCTGAGAAGTGTTAAGGAGTGGCTGATTTGCGTGGACATCTGCTACCTGAAACACCCACTGATAATTAGATTACCTGAATTTCAGGTAGCTGAATATTGCGTTCCTGTGTAGGAGAAGAATGTATGCCCTTTGCTGCCCTGGCGCTGCAACCTTTCCCTTGTGACGGATCCTCGTGATTGGTTGCCTTGGACAAAACCTCCTGCAGGAGAGACCCGGACCCTGAAGTGGGCCAATGGATCTGTCCTGGATGACGAAGGAGCCCTAACAGCAGATAAGGACCCCTCGCTGCATGATATACTTCAGGCTATCGCAGCATCAAGAACAGTGCTTGAAACTGAAATTGACAGCATAAGCTCTGATCTGGGCCTTTATTTGATGACCATAAACACCTGGTGTAGGGAGTTACCACTACTGAATGATCAATGGCAGAAATCCTGGCTACACTTGCCACGATAACGGAGCGAATACCCACTATGGAATCCAAAATTAGAGCTTGGAGCAGAGGATGCTGACAACCCCTCTTGTTGTAACAACATACAAGTACTAGGCCTGCTGGAGAAAAAAGAAGGATCCAGTATGATATTCTACCTGGAACAGAGGCTATGAACTGAAGTGGCGCAGGAGGGGCTCTCTACATTCTTTGCCCTTGAGTGAGCTCACCGGTGGTGGCCCAACTACTCTACTCCAAAGACCGGGACCACATTCTAGCCCAAGCTTGTGTAAAGGAGAACTCTTAGTGGACAATGCCATAGCTCAGATGTTTCCAGACATCTCTCCAGAGGTGCAAGGACAGGGAGCCACATTTCAAGAGGCCAGGAAAAAACTGCAACAACAAAGCCTTCCTTATGCAATGCTATTACTGGCTGGATTGCGGGTGGCAGTGCCCGCTAAATTCTTTCAATCTCCTCAGGAACTGTGGGACTGGCTGGAACGGCAGCTGAAGCCCATTTAAATCCCAAAGAAGCAGCAGAGCAATCGCTATTTCTCTGGTTAAAGTAAGTCACCACGTGGCTCCCTCACAGACTGAGGTGCAAATAAGGAGGCAGGATGTGGTAGAAGTAGTGGCGCAGATCAGTGGATGCGACAGCGGAGATGGAGACTACAGCAAGTCATTTGGACTCAGACTGGGGCTCCGTCTGCTCTGCAGTTTCGATCTTCAAGCTCCCTAAAGAGAACCCAAGATCATCTGACGACCTTATATAATTACCTGAACAGCCTTATACCGAGACTGGGGAACTCATCCATAGACCTTCATTGTATGCTGTGGGGCAATGACTGCTCTGTTACAACATCTCCCTTGGGCTGCTTCAATCTATCCGTAGATTAAAGCTGTTTGGAGGGATGGGTGCCTTAGAGGATCTCTTGATGTCCCCCCCCTCCTCCCACCCCTTGAGAACCGGGAGGGAAGTCCTATGACTTTTCTACTTGTAGGTTACTTGTTTAGATGGCTCGACCACCTACTTGTCCTGGGGAGTGGGCATTGGGGAAATCGTTTTTCGTTTGCATGTTGGGGAATTTTGAGTTGTACTACACTGAATGCATTGTCCTTGTTACACAGGGGATTGCTGATCGCTGGCAAAAGGCGGGAGGGAAACAAACGTATACCCTAGTCATACTTTGTAGATGGTAGTACCACTAACCTACAAATGTATGTCCTGGAACATACATTGTAGCACACTGTGTCAAAACTACACTTGTTATTTCCCTACCTAAACAGGAGAGGGGTACAGATAGCGCTATTACAAGAAACGCATCTCACGGTGAAAGAGGGGTTGGGCTGCAATGGAGATGGCTAGGCCAAGCCTTCTACACCACATAATTAGCATATGCCATGGGAGTCTTGACCTGGGTTAGGGCGGGAGTGCCTTTCCAACATATTGGCACCTTAACAGACCCAGAGGGTAGGTTTGATGTGGTCCGGGGTCGCTAAGAGGGGCGTGCCCTGTCCATTGTAAATGAATATGCTCCAAATGTTGACCAAACATACTTTTTTGACAATCTTTTGCACCCCTTAGCTTTCTTACTTGACGTTTCCCAGTATAGACTTGAATTGTGTAGAAGACATCCAACTAGATAGAACTCACTCCCCAATGTGGTACTCTCAATGGTTGTATATGGCCCGGGCCTTTGGAGACTGGCAAAATTCTTGGAGAAGTGTGCACCTGCAGGGACGGGACTATTCGTTTTTCTCTGGCATACATGAGGTTCACGTCCACATGGACACATTTCTCTGCACTGTGAACATTCATTGCTTAGTTCACACTATTGAATACCTGGCTCCCACAATATTCGATCATAATCCTGTTCTCCTCTGTTTGCAGTGGATCCACACCAAACCCTCTATTCCTACTTAGAGATTTAAGCGAGAATCCTTGGAGGACCAGGCTTTCAGAAAAGTGATTAGGGACAAAATAGTCTAATATTTTAATGATAACGATGATACGGCCTCCTCTCCCCAGGTAGAGTGGTATGCCTTTAAGGCAGTCCTACAGGGCCGTGGCAATGCAGAGTCAAAGGGGGTTAGACGTACTATACTGACAGAGGTGTTTGCTGCTGAACAAGGCCTAAGATGTGGAAACTAGGAGATTGTGACATCCGGAATTGCAGCCTGCGCTACTGTAAAGAGACAGTGGCGGCGCAGATAGAGCGACTTCGTTGCTTTCACTTTAAGCAATATAGGGGCAGAGCACATGCCAAATGAGACCTGTCTGGGTCCCTTCAGACGTGGCTAGCGAACTCGACCAAATGTGGTTCTCTTATAGTCAAGCTGGAAGATTACGGAGATGACACAGTATACACCCAGGAAGAGATTAATGATCTATTCGCTCAGTATTACTCCACTTTGTATCGCAGTGTTACGATACATGACATGACAGCAATACGGATGTACCTGGAGATGTTGAGTCCTCCACATCTGGGGTAAGAAGAGGTGGAGAAATTGCGAGGGGATATAACCCCCCAGGAGGTGCTAATAGCTATTAAAAACATGGCCTGCAATAAGACCCCGGGCACGGATGGGTTCCCAGCAGAATTCTATGATGCCTATCACACAGAACTAGCACCTCGACTAACCACCTTACCTGCTGCAGCCAAGGGCTCGAGGTTCTGCCAGCCACCACTAGGGAAGTGCTCTTAATATCTGTCCTGAAGCCGTGGAAACTAGTGCATGATCACACAGCCTATAGGCCACAATAAATGTTAAATATAGACTACAAAATATTGAATTAGATACTGGCGGCCAGATTACTGCTCCTCATCCCCAAATTGATTCCCCCAGGTCAGGCTGGATTTATACTGGGCCGGGACATGACTCTCAACGTCGGATGACTGGCTGTCCTGGGCGCTGAAGACTATGTTCATGGAACACTTAACTGAGCACACAGGTCACAAGTTCACCACACAATGTTGCTAATCCAAACCGCAAGTGTGCTGGACTTTTACATTTTTTCCATAGGAACCGTTAATCGCAGCTACAGACTCTGGTATTATACTTCTTGTTATAAACATAATTTCTACTTTTGATTTTAAAATCTTCTCTAAGCAGATGATTATCACACTAAATAATAGTGAAATGTTGTCAGAAAAAGACGACGTTTACGCTCAGTTTTTTTATTAAAACAGAAATAAATAAATAGAATCGTAACTTTAACATAACAGTATAATAAACAAAATGTGAGATGGACTTGTAGTAGCAGTGTAGGTATCCTGCAAAACAAAAATGAAACATAAGTCCTTAAAATTAGATCAATGTGATGAGTGAGGTGAGAGATTACATCATTACGAAAGGCAAGATCGTTTTTTCTCACATGCACACTCAGGGTAGTGCACCCCACCCCTCCCACAGAATCACCCTCAACAAGCGTCTGTAGGGCAGCGCTGCTTGTAGGCTTAGGCCTATCTTATGGTATAGATGGTATTTAAAATGAGACAGAGATGTGACTGAATGAGGTAAAAAATCACAAACTAACATAACACTTGGCAATATTGCTTATTTGCACCTGTGCAGTGTGCCTGATGCATCCAACCCCTCTCATAGGCCCGCGCTGAAGAGGTGTCTGTAGGGAAGTGCTTGCTGGCTCAGATCTACAGTATGGTCTAGCAGGTCTTTAAAATGATTCAGAGATGAGACCGAACTAGGTGAGAGATCACGTCATTATGCAGGACAATATTCTTAACTTGCAGCACGTTTAATTGAAGGCATTGTGTATCTAGGCCGCTCTGCTTACCTTTTGCAAACTCTGCTTTCAGCAGAGCTCGCAACTTGAATTCTGCTTTGGTTCTATACTGAAGACAGTATTAAATTCAGCCTTGATTATTTTATCTGCAGAGTGGACAGCAGCGTTCATAACTTGAAAAGAGAAAGAGAAACAGTGTGAGAGAGAAAGAGGAAAAAAGACATTGAAATTGTGAGAGAGAAAAAGTAATAGATGGAGCAGGAGAGGTAGTGTTGATACTGGAGAAAATCTTCGCAGCTCACCTTTTTGCCTCCGGTGTTTGTCCAACCACGTGATGGTTCATAGTGCACCCTCAAGTTTAGTGATCTGAAAGATAGTATAGAATTAGTAATGCAGAGTATATACAACTGCACACATATATTTCTGCATTATGCCTTTGCACACTCAGGGTAATGTATTACATTACGTGAAGTAGTGTGGCTCACTGGTTAGAGGCGGCAGACCCGAGAGCAGAGGACGGCCCGGGACCAGGGTTCGATTCCCGGCGCGGCAGGTTTCTGGACCAGGGTCAGCTGACTCGATAATTCTCTCGCCTCGGTGCCCACTCTGATCAGCGTTCACACTCGGCAACTCTGGGCATTAGCTTGCCTCATCTTCACTAACGGCCCCACCAGACCGCCGGGGATGCCTGGTCTCACCCTGGAGATACCCATTAAGGGACCATCTCTCAGGGAAGCCAGGAAGGGTTTCGCAGCGGTCGAAGCGCCTTGGGACCCTCCGGGTAAGTAGTGCGCTATATAAATGCCTATACATACATACATACATACATCAACTCCCACTGCAAGGAGAGGTGTCTGTGCGCTCTTTTTCTCCTAGAGTACTATACCCATGCATCCCACTGCATAGCGGTGAGTTCTCATTACTACATACCCAGTACTGTTGCACCCCATTAACTCC
Source organism: Lissotriton vulgaris (assembly GCF_964263255.1). Taxonomy (NCBI): domain Eukaryota; kingdom Metazoa; phylum Chordata; class Amphibia; order Caudata; family Salamandridae; genus Lissotriton; species Lissotriton vulgaris. The sequence goes on along the minus strand of NW_028251556.1, from coordinate 698,288 downwards.
CAGTGTCCGGAGGTGAGTGCCCATTCCTGCGCACCCAGACTGTTGCAACCTATCCACTCCCACTGCCCGGAGCTGACTGTACATTCGTACGCAGTCAAGTTGCTGCACACTATCCACAGGTGACTTCTTGTTGCTTCGGAAACAAGCTTCTTTGCTCACCTTGTGCCATTGGCGTGGTTCAAAGAGGGTCCACCACGTGTCGAAGCAACCTTCTTATGAATTGTTACGATGGCCATTCATCATCGCAGAAGCCTGAAACGTTGAGCTTTGGAGGTGTTGGGGGATGGGGGGGGCAATTCGTGAAACACAACCTGTTAGATAAAAAGGAAGATAAGATTGTGCGTCATTTGTTTATCAAAGGAGAGAGGGAGTGAGAGAGTGACTGAAAAGAATATTCGCACCTCACCTTTCTGTCACCGGTGTCTTCCACCACGTGCTGGGACATAGTGCACCCTGAAGCTCCACATCTAAAAGATAGTAAAAGAAAGATGTTATGATTGGTAATTGCCACTATGTTATTGTGGAGTAGAATAACACCGCTCTTACACACACCTTCCCTCCCACATTAAAAATACTAATATTTATACAGTTCCAACTTGTTTAATGGGCTTCGATTTATGAAGAATTAGTAGAGTAGTAATGTTTTCCATCCGGTTATAGAAAAGAAGTGGTGCGCAGTGATACACGTGGTTTCAATCATCACGAGCGACGGACATTTGACAGACTATAAAAACTTTCCTGCTATAGGTAAAAAAAATACAAATACAATAAGATAGGGTATATATGACTGCGGACGCCTAAAGTGTGGACCCATCATCATTGCAGGTTTTTCACCTGCTCAGTCCTTGCCGTACCACTAACTCCGTGACCAAAGAGGTCACGCACGTGGTAGTGGGTCCACCTGTTCGGTAGTTCGGGCCTAAATGAGGCATCGGAACAACCAGGACAGGCCATCACAGCGCTTGCAATGCGAGCAGCTCTAAAATGGCGTAGAGCACGTGTGCACAGTCTTTTTTTTGGTAGGGTCACGTGTGTTGTAACGCCTGTGCTGGATGTGTGTGGTGTGGGTGTATACCAGCAATGAGGGAGTGTGTGTGTGCCGTTCTGACAACTAGACCTGGAACTAGGAAATCACTACAATGGAAATCTGGGCCATATAGCGTTGTTGTATTTTCCTGGAAGCGTAAGCGGAGTGGTCTGGACTGACGCATGCCAATGCTGCGGCAGGCTGTGAACGATGACTCCGGAGCTATGGGCCTGGTTCAGTCATGAGCTATATGAGAAATCAACTGATTTGGGTGTCTGTGTTGTAGTGCTCCCATCAAGTGGGTCTTAAACCTAAATGTGTCATTATGTCTGTAAAGTCCCACAACATGACCAACATGGAAGGTATCACTTACCCTATATTCATTCATAGTTGCACACATAAAAGATGGTGGACATGACGCATTTCTGTGAATATGAATATTTTTGTACATTCAGTGGAGTGTTGTAGCTGTAGTAATACACGGCTATGAAAGCTTTAGGTTGCAGTTTTTGGCAGATGAAGGGCAGCTAATATATATATACGTATGTGGTCATTCGGGTATACTGTCGAACTTGGTGCTGGAAATCCGTGTTCGAGCCTCGGAGTCGTGTCCACATCCTGTTATTGTAGAGAAATGACTTAATCTAAGCATGCCTGAAAATGTACTGTAAATACGGTACTTATGTAAATTGCTGATATAGTTTTGGGTCGACTTCGCACTATATAAATATGCTATAAAAAAATTAAAAATCGAGCAATAGCACACACTTATAAATTTACTATACACTTTGCTTGCAGTATTGTAATGATCCAGTTTGTACGTTCGTATTTGTAGAATGAGCGAGAGAAAGTTATATAATCAAAGTTTTTGTTACTGGCAGAGGTAAAATGGTTGCATACGCTGTTTACAGCACAATATAATGTGGCAGGGCGCAGGAGCAGCATTTTACAAACATAATAAATACACAGACACAGATAGTTGAAGTGGGTACGGGCACATGTGCTCGACTCCATTTTATTACATTTCTGTTAGTAACAAGTAAAATAGTAATCATTATATCATACACAGATATTTCATCATAAACGGTTTAGGACTTCTGCTATACAAAGGTAGGAGCACTATATGTGAAATAATACACAGAAGATTCTATCGTAAAGGGTTCATGAGTTATGGTGCACTAAGGTAAGGTCGGTTTGTGTGGAGCCTGCGATGATGCGTGGTCCAGGCAGACCGCACTGGTAAGAATGTCTTTTGACTACTGAATTTTGCCTTTATAAGGCCACGTGGCGATTATTTATGGTGCACTGAGTTAGTAGTACGTCTGGTGCTCAGCGTGTGCGCACTCTGCGATGATGCTTGGTCTGCACTGGAAGCATTGTCTGTTGCCTACTGGACTGCATCATCTGTAATCCTGATTGAAATAAAAGATGAAACATGTATGGAATACATTGTCGAAATGTGTATGTTTCAGGGACATTATAGTTCAAATTGTGACCTGTGCTGTCCGCAGTGTAGACTGCCATTGAGTATGACTTGCAACGTGAATTTTATTATTCAACTAAATCTATAACTGATATAAAAGAAGTTCTTAAAGGAAGCATACTAAAGGGATATTGTATAGGTTTGAGGGACGTTATACTTAGTTTGGTACTGCACTCTACAAATAATGAATCAATAGTCTATTTAATTGTGAGCTCTGATGACCGCAGTGTAGGCAGGAGGCAGCGGTTAGCAAGAGCCCACGGCCACATGGCGTTGAGTAGAGCTGCACAGTATTGGTACGTTAGCTTGTCTGCAACCAGTGATGATAAGTGGTGCACTGAGTTAGTGGCACCTGAAGCACCAATGTTGATAAAATCAAGTTTTCTTATAAATACTGGTTGTCCTTTTACGGGAGTAAGTTGCAGTAGATCTCCAAAAACTATGACCTGTCTTCCTCCAAATAAGACATCTGACTCAATACGGTCATGTGGCGATGACTTATGGTGCACTGAGTTGGTAGTACCTTTGGCACTGAACGTGTACGTAACCTGCGATGATGCGTGGTCCGGTGGGGGGAGGGGGAGCACTGGTAGCAATGTTTTTTGCCGAGTGAACGCTGCCTTAATAAGGCCACGTGAACATACTTGTGGTGAAGTGAGTTAGTGGTATCTCAAGAACTCGGCATGTGCGCACCCTGCGATGATTCGTGGTTTGGGCGGGTCGCACTGGTATAATGTCTCTTTCTTACTGGAATGCGTCATGTGCAATCGCCATTCCACTTGAATAGTGAGCCCTCACAATGTAGATCGAAGGCAGTAGTCAGTACAGACATTGAGGAATGTTTTTTGTCGCATCCTTTAACAAAGTCTGAGGACATATAGTACAATTGTCTCTGCCTTAAAAAAACAAGGCTGAATTCAATGCTGACCGTAGTGTAGATACAAAGCTGACTTTAAGTTGTGAACCCTTCTGTCCGCAGTGTAGATCGAAGGCAGTAGTCAGGACAGACATCGAGAAATGCTTTTTGTCACATGCATTAACAAAATCTGAGGACATATAGTACAATCGTCTCTGCCTTAAATAAAGCAAGGCTGAATTCAATGCTGACCATAGTGTAGATACAAAGCTGAATTCAAGTTATGAACCCTGTTGTCCGCAGTGTAGATTGAAGGCAGTAGGCAGGACAGACATTGAGGAATGCTTTTTGTCATATCCTTTAACAAAATCTTAAGACATGTAGTACAATTGTCTCTGCCTTAAATAATTCAAGGCTGAATTTCATGCTGTCCGTAGTGTATATCTAAAGCGGAATTCAAGTTGTGAACCCTGCTGTCTGCAGTGTAGATCGAAGGCAGTAGTTGATACAGACATAAGTCTAGGGTGCTGTGGCATTGAGTTCGTATGGAGGAGGCACGTGGTCCTGTCGGTAGCCACGTGGCAGGGTGAGGACCTTCGCTGTGGCATTCTTTTGTCTTTGCACAAGTGAACCACGCCCAAGGCGTAGCCTAATTATTTATACTCTTACGCTGGAGTTGCGTACGTTGGACTAGCCCATTCCGCTTCTGCTTCAAGGGGAGGGGGGGACAACACAGGTACATGACTGAGATATTCCCTAGTGTCTAAGATAATGTTTGCATCCACTGTGCAGTACAGTACATGTATCAATAGTATATCTACACACGGAAAAGTTTTTGGTTTCTATAGTGAGTTGTGTATAGCATATCACTGGTAGTCTTGGCATTGTGTAAATTATTGTTGATGTGCGAATTCTCTCCCTTATACATAGTTGGTTGCCACATCTCTGAACATTCAGCTAGTGTGCTGCTGAGGGGGATATATTATTTTGGGAACGTCCGTTGTCCTGTTTTGCGACGTAGTAGAGGGGGAGGGGTCAGGAGGGGTGGTGGTATTTGTGGTGGGACTGGGTGTTGTGATTTTGTTAGGTGTCAGAAGTGCATAATTACTACCTGTATTACATATTCATCTTTAAATATGGGTGTTTGTTGGATGTAATTCACACAGTACATAGTTGACATCCATACACTACTTAAATGTTGATGTTAATTTGTTAGTTGTGAGTAGAACTATCGCCTGTTGTTTAAGTAGCATTGCAGATTTTGCTTGTTCAAAATATGGGGAATTGGTGATTTTTCGTTTTTTTTGTAAGGGTACGCCTAGTTTGTATATTATTAACGTTAGTTGTGGTTCTGGTTTGTGGCGATTTTGTTAGAGGAAGGAATCAATTGTAGAGTGTTAATATTTGCAGTTTTTACTAGGTTGAGAATGGGTTGATAATTAAAAAAGATAGAAAAAACAGATATGCTTAATGAACATTATAATTAGGAATTAGCATTTAAAAACCTTTGAAATTCACAAAACATAGGTTCCAGACATGTTATAGTTAGGAATTATCGTTTAAAAAAACCTTAGAAATTCACTGTAAAAACCATAGGTTTCGGGGGTGTTATAGTTAGCTGGACATTTCACTCATGCCGGTGGTGGCCCAACTACTCTACTCCAAAGACCGGGACCTCATTCTAGCCCAAGCTTGCGTAAAGGAGAACTCTTAGTGGACAATGCCATAGTTCAGATATACCCAGGCAGTGTCCGCTAAAATCTTTCAATCTTTCAGAACAGCTCCTGGGACCGGCGCCTGCGGAGCATTGAACACTCCACGCGCGGACCAGTCATCTTTCTGGCCGCACCGCCATTGTTAGCGTTATTCATACTGCTGGAGGACGGCGATTCTGCCTAGAACTACCCGAGGTTAGCCATATAATTGTGCGCCAACCGGATAGACTATATCTTAGTCCCAGTACCTATCACGGACTTCTGAATACTACCGATACCTTCCTATCAAGCATGCCAGGCAATATATAAGGACAATAGTCCCTGGCTGATCAGTTGCAAGACTCTAAACTCGTTATATTAGAGACAGACTCCACGCAACCTACACGACTGGGCGTGATTCCACACTAATCTCGGCGCCTGCACAGAATTCTCAATCAACCACACCCAAAAGGAACGGTTTACCTATGAAGAATGACTTGCGTTGGTGATACGAAACGGACCATCCCAATTGAAGATAATTCTACTTCAACTCACCAACTCGGTGTTGTAAATAACTTTGTTCAGGCAAAACTATTCTCTTGTCCTGAAGATGATCCCGTTGTAACTGAGCTTGGGATCGAAACGTCAACGACCGTAGAGTAATTCATACATGTAACTCCATGATACTATTGTTTGTATGAATAACTCCAGGATACACTGTCAATGTAAACCAGTATCAGTGACCTGCAAGCTCACTCTGTTTGCCTGATAATTTCCTTCACTTACCTTCACTTTCTCACTTCTCCCCTTCTTGTATGGCACATGACTGTGCCCCAATGTAACCCTTATGTTTTGGGTTATATGGTGTATTTTGAGATTATAATTCTATCAAACTAATAAACATTCCCTGACCGGCTGGTCAAGGAACTCTGAACTATATAGAATTCCATTGTGATCTATATACATCAATTGTTTTCTACATTCTTGTATGCTCAGGACCACTTGTTGTTTTGATAAATACTTGATACCCATGGTCCCGAGCGATTTAATGGGTTCCCCTTGTCCCTTCTTGACAAAAGATCGGTCGTGGCATCAAAGTCCTGGTCTGGCAGCAGACGTAAAACATCGGTGGTGTCTTTTAAGTATGTGGGCATCCTCTGGACCATTGGACGTAGGAAGTAGTCTACGAATGTCGACAATGATTCCAGAATCGAACCGATGCCCAAAATAATCGGTCTTCCAGGCGGCAGGCGTTGTTCCTTATGCACCTTTGGTAAAATATAAAAATAAGGTGTCACCGGATGTTCTGTGTTTAAGAATATTGCCTCTGACTCAGTCACCCAGCCCTCAGCTAGAGCCTCCTCAGTCATATTTTGAATCGTTCTTTGTAGTTCCATAGTCGGATCATAATCCAACAGGCGGTATGATCTTCTGTCGCTCAGTTGTCGCAAACATTCGGCTCGATAGGTCTCTGTGTCAAGAAGGACGGTGGCCCCGCCCTTATCAGCCGGTTTGATAGTTATAGACTTATCCGCAGATAATGATTTCAAAGCATGATGTTCAGCTTTCGGGAGGTTGCAGAACATTCTATTGTCCTGTCTGCACATCTCCTCTACGTCACATTCAATAGCCTGTTCAAAGGCCAACACATGGGCCGGCATAAGATGAGTAGGTGGATTAAACGTCGACTTTCGTTTCAGGCCTGTGTTGGTCACCTGATTATACTGTTCTGATCCCTGTTTGTCAGCGAAAAAGAAGTGTAATCTCACTTTCCTGATGAATCTAGCCAATTCTAGACGAGTCTCAAAATGTTCGTTCCGATGTGTCGGAACAAAGCCAAGTCCTCTGTTCAAGGCTGCTTGTTCAGTCTGAGTCAGAATGTGTTTACTCAGATTAATTACGATGCCCGCTCCGTGTTGTTCTGTTCCTTGTTCTTGGCCGACGTGCTCCGTAGGTTCCTGGTCGAACTCGATGTTGTTGGGGGGCTGAATTGTACTCGGGGTTGTGCTTGAGAGTGAGCTCACATATATATATATATATATATATATATATATATATATATATATATATATATATATATATATATATATATATATATATATATATATATATATTACCTACTGGCGGTCGCCAGTAGGTATATATAGTTAGGATTTTTTCCCTATGGGATTTTTTAAAATTCTATGTCTAATAACTTTGGCGTTTGTGGACAGAATCGGCTGAAATTTTCAGGAAAATGGCACATTTTGTTTCTGAGCAGCTCCTGGAAATTTGGGGGGGGGTTCGTCAAGGGGGGGCTGAGAAAAAAGGGGGGTCCCAAAACGCGTTTTTCCCATGTTAATTTCCATAGGGCGGTTGGCCTCACTTTTAGCCCGAACGGCTGAATGGATTTCAACGAAACTTGGCAAAATCGTAGGGACTGTTAGCCCGATGTGCCTTTGCTAGGTCTCAATATATGTGCTTCAGTGGATTTTGAGAAATTAACGTTTAAAACAAGATATATATCTGTAACAGCGCTCCGGGCTGCGATCCGGTCCGCTTACTTTTCGCGAAACGGAACTTTGCGATGCGAAGCTGATTGGCTCTCCGGTGTCTGTCAACATTCTAAACAGTCCGGAGCGGCCGCCATCTTAACTCTCGGTAGGATCGAGAGAGAAGAAGAGGCCAAAACAAAGGGGGAAATTACCATAAGGGGGCATAGTAGATCCTCGTTGACCCCCTAGGTTTTATGTGGAGGTTTTAAAAGGTTTTTTTTTTTTTGGCGTGGTGGGCGCCAAGTTCGCGAACCGGGAAGTGTTCTGGGCAGCGGACTATAAGGATAAAAGAATGATAGACTTTTCTAATACTGTATGTTAATTGTTTGTTGTTTTTGTTGTTTTTTTTGTTTTCTTTATTTTTAAAGTATTTTTTTTATTTTGATTGTGTTTCATAATTCATTAAATTTTCTAACATTTCAGTGTCAGAAATTTCAAAATTGAATATAGGGTGTAAATTGTCCTCATTTTGAAGCAGGTTATCCACTGCTTCAACACATTGTAGTAGTTCCTGGTCTCTACTTTGATCCATAAAATCATCAATTTTTTCTTGGCTGCTCTCCTCCAGTACAATTGTAAATTTAACTTGTTGCTCGCCTTCCATTTTGCCTGAAATTTTGATTAAAAAAATATATATTAGTAGAGATAGGGCACTGTTGGGAATAATTTTAGATAGGCAGTTTTATTTATTTATTTATTTATTTATGGGCTTATATAGCGCTATGAATAAACTCCCGAGGGAGTATCTCCGCGCTGTAACAGGCCGGTGCAAGACTGAAATTAGGGAGCGCATAGTTAAAGATGCTGTAAACAAGGGACACTCTAAAATGAACCAAACAAAAACGTTTTTAAATGTTTTCTGAATTGACAGTGGTCATTACATTTCCTTAGTGACAACGGAAGTGAGTTCCACAGTTTGGGACCCACAACAGATAATGCTCTTCCACCCAACCTGGTTTTCGTGATCTTGGGAACGTTTAGTAACAATTGGTCACTAGATCTAAGGGCACGGATGGGAACATAAGGAACAAATTTGTTCGCCAAATACTCAGGTCCCAGTTGGTTAAGGCCCCTGTGTATAGTACAGCATGTTTTAAACTTCACTCGTTGACGTATTGGCAACCAGTGAAGCTCATGAAGTAGTGGTCTGGAGGGGGATCTAGGGGGTGCATTTAACACCAGCCTAGCTGCCGTGTTTTGCACCACCTGCAAACGGTCCAGAACCTCCTCGTTTGCACCCAGTAGAAGGCCGTTACAATAGTCAAGCCGACTAATGATCAGAGCCTGAACCAGAGTTTTCCTGTGAAAATCAGGGAGGAAAGGGAAGATTTTACGAAGGAGGCCAATCACATGAAAGCACGCTCCTACAGTGATATTAACATTTTGCTTCATGGTTAGCTCTGGTTCAAGCCTGACGCCCAAGTTCTTGACCGTAGTTTTTGGCACAGGGACTGGGCCCAGTTCAGAGGGCCACCATTCAGGAGACCATTGAATCCTGGCTTCACCAAAGAGCATCACCTCTGTCTTTCCAACATTGCATTGTAAAAAGTTGGATGACATCCACCTTGCAACTGCCTTCATCCCATCGGAAAAAGAATGTAAAATATCCGGGGTGAGAGATTTGAAGGGGAAGAGCAGTTGCGTGTCGTCTGCGTAGGACACCGGACAGAAACCAAAAGCTCTGGTAACATCTGCCAAGGGGGCCACATAGGTGTTAAATAGCGTCGGGCTCAAACATGAGCCCTGTGGAACCCCCTTGGAAATGCTAACTTCCTCCGATCTAAAGTCACCCATGGTGACAGATTGGGTGCGATTGGAGAGAAAGCTTCTGATCCAGTCCAGTGCCCTACCGCCGATTCCACTCGCAGACAGTCGTTCGATCAAGATGGTGTGGGAGATTGTATCGAACGCTGCCGATAGATCCAGTAACACCAGGACAACAGAATAGCCTTTGTCCTGGTATAACCGTAGATCGTCAGTTACCGACATTAAAGCTGTTTCAGTACTAAATTTAGGTCTGAAACCTGACTGCGAGGGATCGAGACTACCAGAATGTTCTAGGTAGGTAGATAGGTGCTTATTGGTGTGCTTTTCGATGACTTTTCCTAAGAAAGGTAAAAGGGAAATAGGCCTCAAGTTGGACATGTTAGACCAAGGAATCGATGTATTCTTCCTAATAGGTCTAACTAGGGCTTTTTTCCAGGCCAATGGGACCACTCCAGATACAAGTGATAAGTTTACCATTCTCTGCACATCAGGGCCTAGTAAACTCCCCAGCGGACCCATAAGTCTGGCTGGAAGTGGGTCTGCCGGGCTTCCGCTTTTAATATCAGAAAATAATTTCATTATCAGTGAATTTATCTTTTGGCAGTGTATAGTATCAGAGTGTAAATAGTACTATAAAAAAGTGTATGTGATTTAACCAAGACAAGCCTAACTCCATTCATAACTATAACAGAGAAGTCTATCTAAATCTATAACTACTATAGAGGGATAGTCTATATCTATCAGAAAAAGTCTACCATATTAAGTTATAGTGCACAATATACTTCAGTTTTAAAAATAACAACTTACCTTCACAAAGAAGTTGAATTGTTGGATAGTTATTCAAATGTGATGTACAAGTACAACAAGAAGTAGCAGTCAAAATGGCTGTGTTTTCTTCTCCTCCTTTATATATATACAGGTATATAACCAATCAAATGTTAGATAATAAAAGTAGAAAATGAAAGTAACATTTTCATTGGTTGTCAATTCCAACACTTCAGATGTGTTTTGTGAAGTAATTTACCTCACGGTAGTTAGAGAGGTCTACAGGCTTAATGGCTAAATGGAATTTCAATCAAATTTGTGAAAATGAAAGGGATTGTTATGTAGTATGAGCTAATCTATATTTGGTGAGAGTGTCTCTAGTCGTTTTTCTGTAAATTACTTTCCCACCTTTTTTTTGGACCGCTTCCCAGGAAGCGGCTCGGTTCGCGAACTTTAAGCGTCACGGGGGTCCACCATTTTGTGTTTCGGTAGCATTAAGATACAAGATGGAGGACAAATAATGTTTAGAATGGGTAGAAGGGGTCATGGTAGACTTATCTTGACCCCCTAGGTTTTCTGAGGGTGGCTGAGGAGGCTTATATGTGCGGAAAAAAAAAACATTCCGCGAGGTTAGCTTTCGGTTCGCGAACCGGGTAGCGCCTCGGGGAGCGTAATTTGTGGAAAATTAGTGAAAAAAGTTAGAAAAAAATAATAATTGTGAGTGATCAGATGAAGGGTAGCTCTGAGAAGAGCTTTTGGGTTTATGGTATATTTAGGTACTTATAAGTAGGTACCTATGCACAGTCTTAAATTCAGAATGAAAATTCTGTTGCCCTCATCTGAGAAGTGAACTCCATCTCCTCTGTAGATATCTTGCATGTAGTAACGCAAGTTATTGTTGTACAAGGAGCCCATTCCATGGTCTCTCATGTAAGCTGAAACAGATTTGTTTACATGCTTCCTCGCTTTCTCAATTTGTGGACAAAATTGGTTGGACCACCTCCATTTCTGTCTTTGGCATATATTGGAATATACCAAGGCAGTTTGAGGTAAAAGTGCCATTAATTGCTCAAAGGTGTCCTTTAAAAGCATTTCCAGACCTACTCCAGTCAAAGTGCCCAAATCATTACCTCCACAGTGCACAATTAACAGGTCAGGTTTTGGCAAATGCATAAAGGTTTTCACCAATGGTATTAATTGGTGACATTTTAATCCTCTTTGGCCCAACCACTTAATTTCCACATCTTGTAAATTGAGGTTAGGTAAATTTCTGTTCTCAGCATACCTTTGAGCCCAGTGGATGTAACTATGTCCAACAATCCAGACTTTAAACATGGTGAGAGAAGGTTGTGCTGCAGTCAGATGAAGTGTGGTAATGAAAGGACAGTTGAAACAGTAGGAGTTTGTAAAGAAAAAAAACTGTGGAGTTTCAATGCTAATGATTCATTAGCAGTGATTGGTGGATTTCCATTTCTGAAAACAGAAGGTTAGGGTGCATGGATGTGTTCTTTGAAAGATGCAATTTGAATGGTCAAGGAAAAAACATTTAATGAAAGATTGCACTGGATACGCAGGTGCACTGAGAGTTCAGAGTTCAATTGAAACATTGTTGTGTGAATTTGCAAACATGAGAGGTCTTCCAGGAGGTGGTTGCTATGGAAAAAAGGCAGAGAGGGCAGAGGGGGGAAGGGTTTTGATTTGAAAAAAGTGAGGGAAGAGTTATGATTGGCTAATATGAGAGATATGTGTAATGAATATCTGTATTTCTGTGCTTTCAATAGCTGCAGCCTCTGGAGTGCACCCTATTTGATCTGCTCAAGACAATTTGGTGTACTTCTGAGACTGTTTTGAAACTCAAAAAGTATTTGCTAAGGTGAGAAAAGATTTATTTAATTTAGAAAGAGAATAGTATGATTTAAGGAGAAAATGATGAAGAAAGCTGTGTTTTTAAAATGTGGCTTTGTCTCAAGTGAAATACAAATAGATTTTGTTTCTTTGAGAAATTGTAATTGAATATTCGGTTTAGCATTCTGGCATGCAGTAACACCAGTTATTGTTGTACATGGAGCCCATTCCATGGTCTCTCATGTAAGCTGAAACAGATATGTTGTGTTTAAAAACGATTTTTGAAAAGAATTACATTTTTGGATATGTTCTGCTAGAGCTTCATAGGTTATTTGGGTCATATTTATAAGGCATTTGAGTGTCTAGGATGTTATTTTTCCCTTTTTAAATGGAAAGCGTTCTTCATGGGGCAAGTTTGTTGTAAATATGCTCCCACCTGTGCTTTGCAAATTTAGATTTTGATTATGGGAGTTACATAGCCATGTTAATAATGTCCCAAAAATGGTGCAAGGGCATTCAATAAAACGCTTTCATGTGTCTCAAGGACATTTTCAGTCATTTCTTCTTGAATGCAGGTATACAATTGATTTATATGCTGTGTTTAAAAACTATTTTTTCAAATCAATTACATTTCTGGATATGTACTGCTAGAGCTTCATAGGTTGTTTTGGGTCATATTTATAAGGCATTTGAGTGTCTATGATGTTATTTTTCCCTTTTTCAATGGAAAGCGTTCCTCATGGGGCAAGTTTGTTGTAAATACGCTCCCACCTGTGCTTGGCAAATTTAGATTTTGATTATGGGAGTTACATAGCCATGTTAATAATGTCCCAAAAATGGTGCAAGGGCATTCAATAAAACGCTTTCATGTGTCTCAAGGACATTTTCAGTCATTTCTTCTTGAATGCAGGTATACAATTGATTTATATGCTGTGTTTAAAAACTATTTTTTCAAATCAATTACATTTCTGGATATGTACTGCTAGAGCTTCATAGGTTGTTTTGGGTCATATTTATAAGGCATTTGAGTGTCTATGATGTTATTTTTCCCTTTTTCAATGGAAAGCGTTCCTCATGGGGCAAGTTTGTTGTAAATACGCTCCCACCTGTGCTTGGCAAATTTAGATTTTGATTATGGGAGTTACATAGCCATGTTAATAATGTCTCAAAAATGGTGCAAGGGCATTCAATAAAACGCTTTCATGTGTCTCAAGGACATTTTCACTCATTTCCTCCTGAATGCAGCTATACAATTGATTTATATGCTGTGTTTAAAAACGATTTTTTGAAATCAATTACATTTGTAGATATGTACTGCTAGAGCTTCATAGGTTGTTTTGGGTCATATTTATAAGGCATTTGAGTGTCTATGATGTCATCTGCAACCGTGTGTTGGCCTCACCTCAAACAAACAAAACAGGTGATGGACCGAATGTGGATCAATGACACCCATTTACCCCAGTCCAAAGATCTGGGCCCAAACAAACCTTTAGATAGGCCACACTTTATCGTCAACCTGAATAAATCATTTAACATGTTAGGGAGAGATTTATGATTGTTGTATGCCTGTTTTATACCACTGTGTGTCATTTTTGTGACGCAGTGGTGGTGCCAAAGATTTGCTATGTTATATAATAAGTAGGGTGTTAAGTTTATGATGACTGTTATTCATTTACTGTTTGGTAATAGGGGTTAATAACAGTCTTTTTTATTATATTTTTCCACAGATTCAACTGCACATCATTTATAAATTGAAAAAATGGCAACTAAAAATCGTATTACAAAGGCGAGAAAACGTCAAAGACAGCAAGATCATGTATTATTGCAGCAGTCCTCTATCCAAAATACTCGTGAAATCACCAAGAAAGCTCCGGGTAAGAGCACGAAATCATTCATAAGAAATATTTGTAGTAAAAAAAGTATTTCTCTCAAAAATGTTTTAGTCCAGAAAAAGAAAAGCAATTTAAATGGAAAGGAAAGACCCATCAAAAATGTTAATGGTAGAGGAAGAGATAACTCTGTGCATGATAGTAGAAGGAAACAACAGTTTAGGGACATTCGAAAACGAATGTTCCGCAACAGAATAATATTTAATTTATTAAAGAATATTAAAAAAGGCCAACAGAAAGTGGCATTTTATAAGAAGAAGAAAAATGTAGAGAAAATTATTGATCATGCTTTTGAAATTAAGCGAAAGTTGTTTATTTTGGTAATCAATAGAATTAGGACACTAAGCAAGGTAATTTCTGATTTCAAATCAAATAGTAGATGGAAGAGAGTAGTAAATCGTAGTAACTTTTGTGAAGTTTTTTCCGGAGAATGGATGCATAGTTCAAGTTGTGAGGCATTTTTTAATGAGGAGACTTATTTTCAGGATAATGATTTGGTGTTTGCAGTTGACACCAGTGGTCGAGCTTATGAAGTGAAGGATGGTTGTCCAGTTGAAAAAGAAAAACTTGTGACAACAGAGACAGACGAGGTGTTAGGTAATGAGGTTTTAGGAAGACGTCCTAAGCGTCCTGTGTACACCTGGAAGTGTAGTTCTATTTGCAGTGTGCAACGGGATTCCATCAATTTGCTTTGTGATTTTGTACGGACATTTAATAAGAAAAGTTTGAAGCAGAAAATGAAGTTGTTGCAAGAATTAGATCCTTGCAGAGTGAGACAAGTGACAGGTTTGCGTGGTCATTCACTGGCTTGTCTTTCCAGGAGAGTATGCCAGAGTGTTTTTCATCATTTCAGGATGCTAGCAGTGCATCATAATAAAGTCAGGAAAATAGTGAGAATGTTGTATCATGCTAAGAGTCCAGCAATTATGCTTAAACAATTATGTGCTGCTCTTTTGCATGGTTCTGAAATAGATGTCAAGAATATTTGTGAAGAAATTGAGTTTTGTTACTTTGGAAATAAAGATGAGAATGTTCAAATTGACCCAGAAGTAGAGGATAATGTTGAAGATAATGTACAGGTTTCCAGTACAGATAATTTTCAGAAGGAAATTGCCACGTTTCAGATGAAATCAAGTGAGAGGCCTAATTTCACTTGTGTGTGTTGTCGACGCACTTATTATAAGAATCAGACTAAGTTAGTGGATTTATATGCAAAAAGTGAAAGGGAAAATAATAGTGAATGGAAGGATTTTGCCACATACTTGATGGTAGAAAATTCTTTTAATTTGGGATCGGATCAACGTGGGTGTACTTATTGTTGTAACAAATTAAACAAAAACCAGATGCCTGCTAGGGCGGTTCATAATAATCTTGAATTAGTTGAGATTCCTTCTGAATTGAAGGATTTAAATACTTATGAATCTATTTTGATTCAAAGTATTCATCCCTTTCAGGCTATTGTAAGAATGGAGCCAAAGACAGGGAAGTTACCTCCATCAGATTTACAGAGAGGATTAAAGGGAAGAGTTGTTTATTTGCCTCTAGATTTGAACAAAAACATTAACACAATTGGAGTAGAAAAAGTTGAAGAGGAACCTTTGGTTATCTTGGTTAATGGTGTTCCGACAAAGAATAAGAAAATATGGCAAGATTTAGTGGATGTTAGGAAAGTCAAAAAGGCAACATTGTATTTGAAGAAAAATAATAAGTACTATATAAATGTATATGTTGCAGAAGAGGAAGTAAGTGATGAAGAGGATAGCGATTTGTGTGCTGGCCAAATTGAGAAAGTAGAGGCCTCTAAAAGTGAAGAAATATATGAACATTATAGTGTTCATCCTTTGCATTCCAAGGAAGTCATGGGGAATGCAATTGAGTTGTTTCAAATGAAACAAGCCAAAGGGAGTCCCATTAGTGTTTGGGAGGAAAGTTTGGAAGCTCGGTGTTTCCCACAGCTATTTCCAACAGGTCAAGGAGGAAGATATGATGAGCGGTCTCATCAAATTCCTGCATCTGAATACCGGACTTTACGATTGTATGCAGAAGATCCTAGGTTTCGTCAATGCATTCCCTATTTATTTCATCTCTTGTTTGAAAGCGATCTGTCTGGACTGTCATATGCAGTGAACCACATCTTGAAAAGTGGTATACAGATGCGAAACATCTCGGCAAGTGACTTTATGCATAAAGTCAATGTCCAAGACAGTATTTTGGATTCTCACCTAATTAATCTCATGGCGTGTCAGCGTGGTACTAATGAGTACTGGTATCGTCGTCATGGTGATTTAAAATGTATGCTGAGGAACTTAGGAACTCCAACATGGTTCCTTACTCTGAGCTGTGCAGAGTATGGCTGGGAAGACTTACTTGAATTTCTACGAGAGGCAAATGGAAATATTGAAAACATTGAATTCAAGACACCAGGAGAACTGTGTTCTTTGGATCCAGTGAATGTATGCAGGTACTTCAATCATAGATTTGAAGCTATGATGTCTTTCATCACAAATAAGAAGAATCCACCTCTTGGAGAGGTGTTGGATTTCTTCTGGAGAAAGGAGTACCAAGCAAGAGGTGCTCCTCATATACATATGTTGCTGTGGATCAAGGATGCACCTAAATTTGGAACAGATCCGGATGAGTTAGTGATGAACTTCATAGAACAGTATTCTACGAGTGCTGTTCCAAACGCAACGGAGAAGAAAAGCCTAAGAGAACAAGTTCTACGTTTCCAAAGCCATCGTTGTGGAAAGTACTGTCGTCGTAAATTCAGAAACAAGGACAAGTTCTACACCAAATGTCGTTTCAACTTTCCACGACCGGTGATTTCTAAAGGAAGAGTGAACAGTTTGATGTCTTCGCTGCGACATAATGTCACGAGGAAATCACCCAAAAATACATACAGTTTGAAAAGGAACGAAGAGTCCAAGTACATCAACGACTACAACCCAGTGATTTTGTCCATGTGGAATGCTAACATGGATATACAGTTTGTGGCTGACAACTGTATGGCTGTGGCTCGGTATGTGACATCTTACATCACCAAAAAAGAAAAGACAGAACTGAAGGATATGTGGGAGGACATTTCCCATGAAAAGAGCCTCAGCAAGAAGTTGTACAGTTTCAGTCTGAAGATGTTGTCGCATCGAGAAATTGGAGCTTATGAATGTTCTGACCGGTTGTCTTCAGCAAGTCTCTATGCCAAATCCAGGAGTATCGTTTGGGCGAGTCTTGGTCTTGCTGCAACGCGAAATCGAGTTCTAAAACCTGTCCGGGAAATTGAGTATTTGGCAGAAAAGAAACCAAACAGTACCGACATTTTGAAGACCAACATGTTGGATACATATTATCCAAATCGAAGCAGTCACCTTGAGAATGTTTGTCTATATGAGGTTCTACAAAATTGTATATTCAAGAGGAACATCAAAGAAATTATTGAGAATGGAGTGTATGCTGTAATTGGAAGTGAGGGATGTCTGGTCAAGCAAAGAAAATGCCAATTAGTAAACCATCGAAAATTGAGTGGCGAATCTCCAGAAAAAAAGGAGTTTTTCTATTTAGCACTTTTGCAACTTTTCAAGCCTTGGCGTGCAGAAGAGGAACTGCTTGGAGATTTCCTCTGTTACGAAGACTCTTTCACTGCTACTAAGGAGACCATAGAATGTCCTGCTTTTCCCAAATATCAAGAAATGCTAACTTTGGAAATTGAGCAGGAAGCAATGATTGCAGCCGAGATTGCCTGAGACAGTTCTCAGGTCAGTCAGAGTTCTGTTTCATTGAGTCAAGATCCACTTGGAGGACCTATTATCGAAAATGAAGCTGCCACTGCTATGAATGAAGTGGAAAGAGCCATGGCACATGCTCAGGAGGATTCAGTTAACTTAGAAGACTTGGAAAAACAACTCAACGTTGAGCAGAGGAAAATATATGATGAAGTTACCAAGCAAATTGAGCATGGATTAAGTCATGAGAAGAAAGAGTGCTCATGTACATCGTTGAAGCCTGTCCAACTGTACGTGAGTGGAGAAGCGGGAACTGGAAAAAGTTTCCTCATTAAAGCAATTTCTTGTTATTTGCAGGAAAGGACTGAGTCATCGCTGTCTTGTGTTGTCACCGCTCCAACTGGACTGGCAGCACATAACATTAAAGGTATTACTTTGCATCGTCTACTGATGCTGCCAGTGGAGCATGACAACAAATTACAATACCACAAGTTATCTGGGGATGCTTGTTTTGAAGTTTCAAGAGTCTTGAGGAAAATGAAACTTCTTATCATTGACGAAGTAAGCATGGTTTCCAATGTCATGCTTGCCTTTGTGCATTTGAGAATGCAAGAAGTTCTTAAAACTGAGTATGATGTGTTATTTGGTGGCAAACACATCATTGTTTTCGGAGATCTTCTGCAGCTGACACCAGTAAAAGGTCAACCTGTGTTCAAAATACTCACGCATGAAGATACCAGGAAGTGCCTAGGGAGCATTGGCAACGTCAATATATGGTTAAACTTCAATTATGCTGAACTCCATGAAAATATGCGTCAGGCGAAGGATGAAGATTACAAGAATATTCTACAAGATATTAGAATTGGAAAAGTGACCGAGCTTGGGAAAGAAGCTTTAAATGCACGATTACTGTCAAATTTATATCCAGAAGAAGACGTGCCTGAGAATATTTTTCAGAAAATTACTGAGAAGAAATCTGGAATATGTTTGATGCCAACTCTTGCAGAATGTTCCATCTTCAACAACAAAATGTTGAATTTAGAAAAGCAAGAGATTGTGAAACTTGAAGCTATTGACAAAATAGAGCATATGGGATCAACAATTATTTTGTCAGAGAATTTGAAATCAAAATTGGAGTCATTAGAGAAGACTATATCTAAAACAGCGGGTTTTGAAAAGACTTTAAATGTGTGTTTAAATTGCCGAATTATTTTGAGAAGGAATTTACATGTTGAAAGAGGTCTGGTAAATGGATCAATGGGTAATGTTGTTGATTTTGAGAAATACAGAAATAGAGATGGAATAGAATTTTTAAAAATTAAATTTGATGGCATTGAGGAAGTACAGCTAATTGGTCGTTGTTCTGCTAGATTTTTGCTTGTTAAAGACTTATATGTTCGCCGTAAACAGTTTCCTGTTTGCTTGGCATATGCGGTGACAATCCATAAATCGCAAGGTTTAAGTGTAGATAGTGCATTGGTGAATATTGGCAGTTCTGTGTTCAAGGAGGGTATGGCATATGTGGCATTGTCACGAGTTAGAACTTTATCGGGATTGTACTTGATTGACTGTGATGTCACAAACATTTGTGCGGATCTAGATTGTGTTAAGGAATACAATAGGTTAAGAAGAGAGTATGCGCCACATTTGCCTCAATATCCTTTGATTGAGAAACGTGTGGTAGGCCGTAAATGAAGAAATATCAGTAATAGTAGGGAGGTTGTAGCAAAAAGCCAAAAAGTCGATGAACCGAAAATTTTAAGCAGAAAGAAAGTGGATTCTGTTGAAGATGTTGTCGGTTTTCAATTTGAAAACAGTTCTGGTGTCAACTGCTATGCAAATGTAGTGGTTAATGTTCTCTTTTCACTAGAGACTTTAAAAGAACAGATTGTGTTCAATTCGGAACAAAGTTTATGCTGTTTGTTGAATTCTGTGTTAGAGAAATGTAGCACTGATCGAACAAAAGTAGAAAGTGTGTCTGAAGTTCGTTATCTGTTAGATGAATGTTCAGGTCAAACAGACTTCTCTGAAAATAATCAGCAGGATTGTCAGGAGTTTTTAATGTATATGTTTGATGTATTGCAAGATGAGGGTGTAGATGTAGATCACCTGTTTGGGCTTTCTTATCAATGGCAGCATGACTGCGAGAACTGTAGGGTATCAAGTACTACTAGTGTAGACTCAGAAAGATTTATATATTTAACTTTGCCAGACAGTAAATCAGTCTCCTTTAATAAGCGAGTAAATGCAGCCGATCACAACATGGAGTGTAGCCAATGTAAATCTGAAATGCTGTCAACATTATTTATTCGAAGATATGGCCAGTAGTCATTTTAATGATCCAACGATGTAGGCCTGATGGATCAAAATTGTCAACTTTAATAAAAAAAATTGTTGCTTCTCAGCTGTCAATATCAGGAAGGACTTTTGTAACTGTAGCAATTATCTATCACGATGGTCCTTCAACAACATCAGGACATTATACAGCGTATTTAAAGTCTAAAAACGGCTGGTCATTCTGCAACGATTCTGTTGTAACTTTCAAAAAAAAATTGCCGTTTGACCTTAAAAATTCTTACCTGGTGTTTTTAAAACCAAAATTTTAATGAAAGAATCTCGGGATTTCCTCTGAGGAATTGCAAAAGGTTCATCAAGTAGAGGGAATATAAGTCTGCAATGCTGTCTAGATTATTGGTCCAAAACTTTTAATTATAATGTCGATTTAAAAATTCTACTATATAAACCTGATGCAAGTAAGTCTGCTTCATAGTAAGCAGTATCAGTGTCATAGGAAAAGGAGAACATGAGTGAGAAAGAAGGGTAAGATATTAGTAGTCCAGGATTGTGAAAATAATCTTAAATGTTTTCTTTTTGAAAGTTGCGAAAATAGAAAATGACGGGATTTGATTGGAAGAATTACAAGAGTTGTGAATCGCTGCAACATGATTTGGCCAAGTGGAAACATGTGGTAGAATGTGAGAAGTCTTTTCTTGTATGTAACATATTTTTCAAAACGATGGAGGTTTTCTTTCAGAAAGTGGCGGGCTGAAAATATTTATAGCACAACAGAGTGGACGCTGTTCATAGGACATCCTTCGACGTCATTGAAAGTAAGTTAATTTTAAGGAGTTTTGAATTCAGATTTCTTAGGTTGAATGGGTTTTTTAAACACAATCATTTTGATTGTGTTTTTTTTTCCCCGCTGTTACATGATGAATACCTTCAAGTCACTGATTTAAGTGAAATTTGATACATTCTGAGAACAGCAAAAATAAACCATTTAACATTTATAATTAATGTTCTGCTTTTTGTACTTATGATATACATTTAGAAATGTGAGGTAGATATGGAGAAACTGAGTCTTCTGTAAGTGTCAAAGTTAATGCTTACAGTGCAGTACTTCTGGGTACTGTTTTCTTAAAGAAAACTGAATATGCCTCACCTCAAAGAAACCTCTTGAAAGGACACATCTTATTTGCATCCTGAAACAATCATTTACAATGTTAGACACAATTTTATGATGGCTTTACATCTCTTTTGCGCTGCTATTGCATCACTATTGTGAGACATCAGCAATGCAAAAGAAGCACCATATTCCAAAATAGGCCTCACTTCATCAGCATGAAGATACTGTTTGTTTATAATAAATATCTTTAGGATTGTGTTGGGGACGTAGAGAAGCAGAGGCTTCTGTAAATGTCAAAGTTGTTGAAAAACTGTTTCTTCTTGAATCTTTTCCCTTCTTTTTTCTAATTTTTAAATACATGTTTTAATATTTTTGGAAATGTTTGTTCTCTCTTTTACAGATTGAAAGTATGAAAAAATATTTTTAAAAGTTAACAAGAATTATAAGGTAAATGTTTTCTACTCTTTTTACCCGCAATGCACTGCTGATGATGTCACTGACCATGTCATGAATGATGTAATAAGAGGACATGACTTACTTCATTGGTAGGCCTTCACATGTATTATCTCCTCTGTATTCTTCAACATGCGTAAAATTGATATGCAACCCTGAGTAGGCCTCACCTTAAACAAACCTCAGGAGACACCACACCTTATCGTCATCCTGAATTAATTATTTAAAATGTTAGGGACAGATTCATGATATATGTATGTATGTTTTGCGCCACTGTGCGTCAGTTTTGTGACACAGTAGCGGTGCAAAAGATATGTTATGAGGCGTCGAAATTACAAATTGATGCATTTAGGCAAATGTGTCATGCTGTTTTAAAATCGTGCCACATGAAACCGATGCAGCACTGATGAAAAAGATGCACCATGTTGCAAGACAGGCCTCACAAGGAGTCATATGTATCAAGCTAATTAGAATACTTTGGCGACATATTTCTGCTGATAAAAAAAGCAAAACTTTTATTGCCTATGTTGATGATATGGCTCTATGTTATTTACATTTCTTTGCTGTTTCAATTAATCTTTTTCAGTTATTTCTTCTTTTCTGTTTTCTATTTTTTCTCTCTGTTATTCCACATGTTTTAATCTTATTTTGAACATTCACTCACATTCTCCAAGAAACTCTTCTTTGTTATTGTTCTACTCTCTTTTTTTTCTTTCACTTCCTTATCCATTTTGTTTTTCGCAATTATACCCTCTTCCATCTATTCTTCGGTAAATAGATCTATTAAACAGTATCTCTGGTTTACTCCCTATAGCTGTCTTTCTTTTAACATTACTCTCTGTTTACTTCCCTTATACTAACTCTTCTTTTTTTTAAAAAAAAAAATGTTTGGTTCGCTTCTAGTTCGCGAACCGGGCAGCTAACTGGAAAGCGAACCAAAAGAAATAGAGCTTGCCAGAGTGCTAAACATTCTAGCAATTTTATTTGAAAGGGGAGGTAGTTCTGAAAAGAACTTTTTTTTATGTTTTTGTTGTTTTATTATTATTTTTTTTTCTAAACATTTTTTGCTTTTTTTGTATTTTTGCACAGTTTTATATTTTTTTTGTTTTTGATGGAGGGGAAACAACAAAAAACAGGCATTGAAAAAGGCTCAACAGGAGCAAAAAAAAATTACTGTTTGGGTGGGTTAGGGCAATTGTGATTCTCGTAAGCAATGTTCATTAAGTTTACGCTCATGTTCCCACATGAAAGCAATGCCCCACAATACAAGCAGGTTAGCTTCATGTGTTTGAAGTTCTTTTGAATGTTTGGCACGGCTTCCTGTGCCTCCCCTCCAGTCAGAGAGATATGCAAGGTTGACCTGGCCACAGGAGTTGTTGGGGGATTATCCTGCAGGTCACGCAACTCTGCACGGCTGTAGTTGAGTGGATGCCACCTGGTCATATGGCGATGCATGGTATAGTTTCCCATGCTATACTTTTTTTCAGTGCCTCTTGATAGCCTTTTTTTACAGATAAGGCAGGTGGCATATTTTGCATTGACTTTCTTCTCCCCTCGAGGGATTGAAAAAAACTGCCAGATAAAACTAGTTTTCCGACGGGAAACACGGGGCAACTCCTGTAAGAACTCTTGTTCTTCTCTCTCCTCTTCTTCAAGTTCATCCTCTTCCTCCTCCTCTGTGTTGGCAATGAACCGAGATGATGGTCCTCTCTTCTCATGAGGAGGTGAAGGTGGTGGTGGGGGTGCACCAGCTGAAGCAAGTACAGAAGCCATTGCTCAATTATATGTAAATGGTCTTTCTCTCACCAAGATGAAAGTCAGAGTGAGGAAAGAAGGAGGGGTTTTCATCATTTGGGAAAAGCAAAAGTTATAAACCAATGAAAAGTGTTAATTTTAGATCACATGACCTAGTATTAGATCATTAGGAAACCAAAAGTGAAATGAACCAATGAAAAGTTTTATTAACAAGTCACATGACCTGTTCCGCTCACGTTACGCGGTGCGCGCCGCGTCCCGGATCGTTTCCGGTTCGCGGTCCGGAGCACTTCTGGGAGCGCTAACGCGGCGCGTCATAAGACGCATTACGCGACAAAGTGATACGTCGCTCTTCCGCAAAACGTCACAGTTGCGCAAACGAAACGTTTACCGGTTCGCGGACTAGGTCGCAGCATCAAGATGAGCTAACGGAAAGCTTCCCAGTTCGCGAATCGAAAGCGAAGCAAAAAAATATTTAAAAAAAAATTATTAATAAACATCTAAAATATATTTTTAGATTTAAAGAAGAATACATTTTACAGCTTCAGATGTTAGCTTTTAAAAAACCAATCAAATTCACTGAAAAAACCATAGGTTATAGACCATATATAGTTAGGAATTAGCATTTACAAAACCAATGAAATTCACTGAAAAAACCATAGGTTATAGACCATATATAGTTAGGAATTAGCATTTACAAAACCTTGAAAATTCACTGAAAAAACCATAGGTTATAGACCATATATAGTTAGGAATTAGCATTTACAAAACCTTAATTTACTCGCACAAAACCATTGAAATTCGCATATATATGCTGATGATGTCACATATTACATCATTCATGACATGGTCAGTGACATCACTGATGACATCACTGATGACATCTCAAATGACATCACTGATGACATCACTGATGACATCTCATTTGACATCACTGATGACATCACTGATGACATCATCCAGTGACTGTATGTTTCTGTAAAGTTAAAATATGTCTTACATATTGAAGAATGAGTGGATGTATAAGTGTCTGGATGAAGGATTTAGTAGGTGCATGACTTCCAACTATACCCATCGGAAGAGAAACTGCTGTCCTGAACCGCAATATCACACTACTACACTACTACCATCTGCAAAGGAGGCTCAATTGAATGGGACACTCACAACCTACCTCCGCTTGACTGCAGATATCCTGGAAAGGGTACTGAGCTATGAGACGAACATATGAGGACAAACCTGCTAGCGACCTGACATTCCGGTCAAGTACACAGAGGTAAAACGCAATGGAGAAGGGTGAAACTCCTGAAGGTAGGGCGCACAGATCCAAAAAGCACCGAACAAACAATGACAAGTGGGGGAGGGCTCACGAAAGGATACAGAACTCACACCCTCACGTACAATACAGTTGCTTTGGGACAGTAAGCACTCTGCTCAGTTGGGGTGGTGGAAGGTTCTTGATCCACCGGGCAGAGAGGAGGGTAAGGGTTTTAAACTTCAAAAGTTGTATGTGGTTCTGTTATAAGTTGAAGGTTCTTCCATCTCTCCATGACTGCATATTAACGAAACTATGGGATAGACACGAACACGCGCACAGATTAGATCAAGAACACTGCTCTCGCCCTACACACTTCTTGTTCTCGGTATTACGGTCTGCTGGACCAGCGAATCCGTCACTAGACACACAGGTATGCCCACCGGGGGCTGACATGCTCTTTACTTCGACCCAGCATAGTGGTATAGTTATAGGATTGCACTCACCCCTCCCACACTATGGCAGGTAGCGGACTACCGGAACAGAGTTCCCAAACATCACAAATGTTATCTCCCCCCTAAAAATCATCTCATGGAACGTAAACGGGTTAGGGTACAAAAGCAAGAGAGGACTGGTCCTGCAATTCCTAAAGCGAAAGGCCCCGGCAGTAGCACTACTCCAAGAGACACATTTGACGGGCACGGCCTGCAAGGCGTTGAACCGTTGGGGTTTTAAAATGGCCGTGCACGCAGAGTTCTCCTCAGGGTCACGAGGGGTTGGTATACTGATACACAAAAGCTATCCACTGCTAATCAAAAATACATGGATGGATGAACAGGGACGCTTCGCTGCAACCGCCTGCCAGTGGGATGGGATCAATTACAACATACTTTCAGTATATATTCCCCCGGCCCTACACCAAGGCGCCTTCCAAGATCTCGGTAAGCTCCTGCTCGATCTCCCTGAGGGGGAACTAATTATAGAGGGAGATTTTAACGCAGTACTAGACACGTCCATAGATCGCAATCCTCCCAGGGAACCCACTAGACCCAACCAGGCCTTTAGGGAATTCCTAGATGCTATAGGATTGACAGACATATGAAGACTTAAGCATCCTACCGAGCATCACTTTACGTTTTACTCGGGCGCACATAACAGTCTCTCCCACATAGACTACATGCTGACAATAGCAGTCTCCCCCGAAAAGGTAACAGCAATAGAACACCTACCGAGAGGGATCTCGGATTACTCCCCGATTCAGCTCACTTATACCACACACCTCCCCAGACGGCAGAGACTCTACCCTGTATACCCAGGTTATTTGCAGAATCCAAAAATAGCGAAAGCACTAGCAACTACTACTGATCACTACTTCGAGGAGAATCTGACATCAGTGGACTCACCTTCCATTCTTTGGGAGGCGTACAAAACAGTAATTAGGGGACAGGCTATCTCAACGATCACTAGGCATAAGAGGGAGCATAGAGAGAATCTCGACTCACTAGAGGTAGCAGTGCAGAGAGCAGAGACGGCCCATGCTTTAGATCCCACCGTCGATACCACACATACTCTAGCAATGGCAACCCAAGAATACAAAGCATATGCGGAAGATCTGGCAAAAACTAGACATACAGACACACTGCACAGAATCTACGAGCTGGGAGATAAAACAGGGAAAATGCTTGCATGGTTGGAAAGGAGGGATAAGGCAGACAGATGGATAGCCCAAATCACACTAGCAGACGGCTCAACCACCACAGATCCCCAACTTATAGTGGAAGAACTAGCTACTTACTATGAAAAGATATACACTCCACGGGGCACAATAACTGACGAGGATTGCATGAGATTTTTAGACAGCATACCACTGACCACGCTGTTGCCAGAAGACATACACACCCTCGAAGACGACTTAACGTTGGAGGAGGTGGGGATGGCACTGGCAGCACTCCACACTGGGAAGGCATTGGGGCCAAATGGTCTTCCGGTAAAACTATATAAAAGACTCGCACAAAAGGTAACCCCCCATCTACTATCCATGTATAATGACTGCTTAACGCAGGGCACACTCTCAAGGGGCCAAAGACTAGCTACTATCGTGGCCATTCACAAACCAGGAAAGCCGCCGGAACTGACGTCCTCATATCGTCTGATATCATTAATAAACGCGGACGCAAAAATATTGGCAAAACTGTTGGCACGCCGGCTGCAACCGCATCTAACAGCATTGATACACCCTGACCAGTCCAGCTTTATGCCTGGACGCAATACCTCCCTTAATTTAAGACGTCTTAATGGGGTACTTCATCGCATCCCGCAACTGCAGGAGGATGCAGCCATTCTCTCCTTAGACGCCACCATGGCATTTGACCTAGTAGAGTGGCCATTTCTATATACGGTGCTGCAAAAGATAGGATTCTGCCCCAAATTCTGCGGCTGGATTAAACCTCTTGGGCCAGAGGTGGATGAAACGGCACCTCTGGCCCAAGTGGTAGCCAATGGACATATTTCGAGGGAATTTGTGCTGGGATGCGGGACACGACAAGGATGTCCGCTGTCCCTGCTCCTTTTTGCGTTTGTATTAGAACCGCTGGCAGCAAGAATACGGACCGAGCCGTTGATTCGTGGAATTACGTGGAAGTCGGGCTGGGAAGACAGAATCTCACTTTACGCGGATGAGGTATTGATATACCTAGTGTCCCCCACAGATTCATTACAAGCCCTAATGAGCGTCCTCGCGTCATATGGGGGGGGGGTCAGGATACACCATAAATTGGACTACACAGCCAAATGCCGATATTACCCCCCTGACTGCGCATTACAAACAGTGACCAGAGGGTTTAAATATTTGGGCATCTACGTTAACCCACAAGACGCAGTATTCATAGAAGAAAATTTAATGAAGCCCCTACGAAGACTCAAATCGGATGTCATGCATTGGAGATCTCTCCCACTGACGCTACTAGGAAGAGCAGCACTCTTTAAAATGCTCGCACTCCCCAGGTTCCTCTATGCACTCCACAACACCCCGTTCCCGGTCCTTCTTTCCTATTTCAAAGCAATTGATGCGGAGGTCTCCTCCTTGTTATGGGATGGGAAACCAGCCCGTATAGCACAAGTCAACATAGTATGTAGCTGGTATGACGGAGGTATAGCCTTACCGAATGTCAAATAATACTATTGGGCGGCACAATTGATGATTGTAAACCAATGGCTACACGCTCCACAACACGATCCAACATACAGGCTCGACAGAAGTATGCTTCCCGTAGAACACTTGATGAAGGCCCTCTATGCGAACAAAAAACAACACACACTCACAGGTCCCATGGCACACACAATCAAAATTTGGCATACGGCACAGAGGGCTTTGGGATGGGAGGGAGTACTCACGTTGGCCACCCCCTTCTGGGAGACAAGCCGACTTGGGACCCTAGCTACCACCAAGGGCTTCAGGCAATGGGACCTCATTGGCATTACAAAAATAGGGGACCTATGGATTAAGGGTGAAGTAATCACATTTGCAGCACTGCAAGAGAAATATGGAATGGCAGACACTGAACTACATCTATACATCCAAATTCGGCACACGCTGCTAAGTGCAATTACACCAGGAAATAAACTAGCTGACTCCTCTCCCCTCGAAGACAGACTCCTCGCTGATTATCTAGACAGAAAAGCTATTTCACAAACATATCATAAACTAGTGAACAATCTCCCAGACCCCATGGTAGTCCTACTTAGTAAATGGGAGGTAGAATTAGGAGACATAGAAGACTCAGACTGGATGGATGCATTAGGATCGGCCAGAGAGGCAGCTATCCCATCACGTTGAAATTAATACAACTCAAAGTATTACACCACGTATATTACTCGCGCACCTCGCTCCACAAGCTGGGGCGAGCGACTGATCCACTCTGTCTCAGAGGTTGTGGCCTAGCAGGGACATACTTTCATACAATATGGGAATGCCCTAAGATACAAGCGTACTGGGAGCAAATACTGACTGAAATCTCAACAGTGGGTGAGGCAGAGGTCCAGCTAGACTACGGGTGGTGTCTATTAAATATTTGGCAACCTACGGACCTCAACCTAGGACTACAGAATTGGGCAACGCTCGGTTTGGCAATTGCAAAAAGAAATATCGCCAGAAATTGGGCATCCGGGACAGTGCCCACAAAGACACAGTGGGAAACTGATATGGATGTGGCAATGGTGGCGGAGAGAGCGGTCTATACCCACAGGGGATGTCCCAAGAAATGGTCCAAGATTTGGGAGACATGGAATGAATCCCGGGGAAACATTTACGACCCTCCGCAACGATGAACTGACCCCGAGACTGACCCATGAACTTCCACTGTACTTGTGGTAAATAACTACGGTACCCTGAAAATGATGGCAGGGGAGGGATGAATGTACTGATGTTACTTAATTAATAACCGAAAGCACTCTGTAATGATCGCATTAGACACGTGGAACTATCAAGGTATGGACGGGCATCATCACTGAGAGACATGTCACAAATGTAATACAACAAAAGGCTGAGCGGAAGGGGAGGTGGGGGAAAGTGCTTGCTAATTCTGTTATCAAACGTGTATCGCAATGACTCCTCCTGAACACAGGGAAATGTATAGTGTACTCCTAAGCAGATAATGGAGAGGACTGTTTGTTACTGTTCATTTAAACGAATGTAAGATTCTGATGTCCAACTGCTAATAAAAAGTTCTCAAAAAAAGAATCTGTACACTGGGCAGCCTGGTACAGGTTTGCCCACGCCTGCTCCTTAATCTACTCTTTCCGGTTATTTCTTGCAAAATTATATGCCTTTCTAAGGCTCTAACTTAATCCCTGTCCCTCGTTGAAGAACTTAGTGCCATCTTAAGGAGTTTATATGTTTTGGTGCATTGACTATCAAACCATCCGTCCACTTTTGCTTGCTTCCTATTTCCAGGTATACTCATAATCTCCTGGATGGTTTGGGTAATCTGCGTGAAGGCTTCTAATACATCACTATGAGATGTGTCCTCATATAGACACATCATAATTGGTGTTAAGGCCTTTGTGATAATATTTTTGTTGGTGAGTGCCGGATTTTTTGCTCCCCATTTTACTGTAAAACCATTTTGGCGGGACAACACTAGGTCTTGGACCAATGTCAGACGCTCTATTGTAGACCTAGTGTTATAACCAGACACCAGTATATCCACACTGAGAGGTAGATGGTCACTTAATCCCACTGGGTGAATTCTAAAATTTCTCACCATATTTACATAGCGCGCTGGCATAATAATATAGTCAATCACAGTTGTAAAATCCCATCCAATACGGGTAGGTTCAAAGTTATTAGTTGGGGAACACAGTGTATTTAAAAATTCAAAATCACACATTGCCATCATTTCGTTTAGTTTTTCTCCCCTGGCCGTATGTACAAAATGTTTGGTAGGTCCCAATTCATCCTTCCAATTCTTTCCTGATATACATGCATTTAGATTACAGGTACTAATATTGAAATCCACCCCCCCCCCCAGACCATAATTACATCCTTTGCTATGCTATTCACTTGGACAGTTAAATCCTCACTAAGGTTTGTTAACACTGTCATATACTTATCATTGTCAATGTTATTATAGAAGTTAACAATTAATAATTTGGTGCAAGGTGACAGAACGATAGAAACCATTTGGTAATAGGGGGTATTCTTTATCATTTTGGTACTCTGTACCCTCATCCTGTTTGACACGTAAATTTAAATGCCTCCCTTGTTTCTCCCATGGATGGACTGTATTGCAGTAACATGAAAGGTTTTATACCCTTCCAGGTGTTGCTCTAATAATGACCATGTCTCTTGCAGACATAAAATATCATAATTTTGAACAAAATCTCCCCATATACTATTTGTGGTCTTTGACTTAATACTACAGATATTCCATTATAGAATTTTTATTATTCCCTGCATTGGTGTTTGGGTGGGTAATGTATCAGATGTATCCTCGGTTTGTTCCCTTCTCCCTTCCGCCCGGGGTTCACTGACGGTTGATGTTATGACCACGATAGGCTTGTTAGGGTGGGGCTCAACTACGTTTGTGTTGGATTTCCCCCTAGTTGTACCTGGGGTGATAGTTTGTGAGGAATCATTTTCCCTGCTGGCCTTATGTTCGTCTGCAAGTGACTGTGTCTGGGTGAAGGGTAATTTCCGGGAGCATGAGGCTCGTTTCCTATCCTGGGCCTCATACGAATCATTATTTATATGATAATTACTATCTATATCCTCATGTGATTTGCAGCTAGGTCTCCCATTTGGGGGTTCGTTAAGTCAATCCACATCCTCGAAAAAAATGTAGTGAGGCAAACCTATTGTTTACTGGGACATTATACATCTGTCTATCTATGGGGTGATGCCTCTCCTGGTGGTGATTACCCGGGTAGGAATTTTTTCTCCCTTCCATGAGGGGCCGATAGAAGAAGCCTAGGGGGAGGACATTTATACATTCCTGGTTCAATGCATAAAAACTGGTACGAGTCAGAATTTCACGAACGAGAGCCGGTGAACTCAACGTTAAAACTACACAGTCTCCCCAAAAATCTTTCTGCCCGTACCCACCCAGGAAATTCGTCTCACCATTTTAAATGCCCCAAACATTTTCTTTGTTAAGCCGCTCTTATTGCCCAAATGTTGTATGGTCTTATTCCTTAGCGTAGCCCAGGATTCCTTGTCATGCTCTTTTAATACGGGGACATTTGCTAAAATGATGGTATATGGAACCGCAGCAGGCGGGAGGTTTAGGATATTACATTCTCCATAGGCACTATGCTTTTTGGGTTTGTGAACTTCTCAGGCCACCCCCTTCTCCCTGATGGCCTTGTCCGTTATTCCCTGGGTAAGTATCCTCCCTACTTGGATGTTTAGTGGTTTTATAGTCGTTATTATGACCCTTTGCTCCTTTAGATGTAGTTTGCAGGATGGCCTTACTACTACTCTTCCTGGTTAACAAAACATTATCTACCCCTTCTGGCACAGAAACTCTAGGGGCTAGTTCGCTAACTTTACTCAGAATGATCGTTTGATTCAACTCGATCTGTGTTAGCCTATTTTCTATGGGATGTAGAAGCGCCCTCAACCTAATATTAAGGTCCGCAAAGAAGCTCTCCAGTTCGGTCGCACTAATAGCAAGTTTTTGGCCCTTATTGATATTTTTGCAGTTATTACTAGTTTTTGACTGGCTTGTCTTATTTTTCACCTTATTACCCCCAGTATATGGAGTTGTCTTTTTTCGCGTTATATCTGTTGCCGTGGACAAAGTTTTGCCAGGAACATTATGAACCAGAAGTGGAAGGCTCGTAGGCAGAGCTTTCTTAGCCTTAATAAACGCTTTTTGAGAAGGTGGGCGCGACATTACATCTGAATCGTCTGATGAAATCTCATCTCCGCCCACAAAAACGCAACCATTGCTAGCATCCTGTGGTATTATTGGGGATCTAAGCAACTCCGGGAACAAGTCCCCTAATTGACTTGGTGCCCTACTACATTCTGCTGATTTTAAGGCCTCCTTGTCCTTTATCAGAATACCCTCCACACTTGAAATTTGTTTTTCAATCGCTCTCATTGCCCCAGTTAAGTATTTCATCAGAGACATGCGATCTGGTTTCGGGGCTAGGGGGGCTTTTCCCGCGATCGATTTGTTTAGTTTGCTTTTCCCCATGTTGTTCTGAATTAGGCTCTTCCACAGGTCAAAAGAAAAAATGCCCGTCCTATGTTAATGATATGATGCTAGTAACAATAATGTTAACACTCTATTCTACGTGTTGTCTCGGTTAATGATAACGAGAAGAACAAATGTAGATCAGTTCAAATAGCAAGGAGATGCAACCAGTGTTCACCCGGGGCGTCAGTTAGTTCCTTGTTATTATAGCAAGATAGGCTATCAGTCTTACTTGATAGTCAGCTCCCAGATGAAGCGAAGGAAAACCAAGAGGGTAAGCCCGGCCTGGCCTCCTCCGGCCTTCGATGGGCAAGAACGGGCCCGGGCGCGTCCCGAACCACGGGGCTCCCAGCTACTTTTTTTTTTCAGAACAAATTTTATTTGGTTTTAGCAGTTGACAGAATAGAAAAGAAACACTGCTTCCATTGAAGCAGGAAGACAGTGAGCTTATAAGTGCAATTATAATCAAAATATTCAATCAACATTCCCCTGAACCCCCCTCCCCGTAATTCAGCCCAGTACCCACCCCCCACCCTGCACGGTGTTGACATTGTCCAGAACAGGAGCTTAAGCATCTCAATAACAGCATGTGGTTCAGTTCACTCAGGGGCAGTGTGAATAAGGTCTATATCAGAGCCCCGAGTTGTCGGGGGGGTCTAGTAACAGGCCCCTATAGTCTGCCCATTTCTTCCAGATCCGATAGTGCTTTTTGGAGCAGCCCCTGGCCTCAAAGATTGGGCGTTCCAGACCCATGCCAGCTACTTTTAAGGGCTTGGGGCTGGCTCACGCGGCCCCTCTCGCGAGACCGCACTGCCTTCTGGGGGTTGTAGTGCCCCGGCAGTCGGCGGTCCGCGGGAGGAACAAGGCAGCAGGCAAGCGTGGGTCCAGACTCTGCAGGTAAGATGTCCCAGTCTAGGAGGGAGGAGAGCACAAGTGAGGCAGCAATAAGCGGTAGAGCCCAGGTCCCAAGGAGCGCGTCCCGCGCCGCGGGGGCTCCCAGCTACTTTTAAGGGTTTGGGGCTGGTTCACGCGGCCCCTCTTGCGAGACCGCACTCCCTGCTGGGGGTTGTAGTGCCCCGGCAGTCTGCGGTCCGCGGGAGGAACAAGGCAGCAGGCAAGTGTGGGTCCAGACTCTGCAGGCAAGATATCCCAGTCCAGGAGGGAGGAGAGCAAAAGTAAGGCAGCAAAAAGCGGTAGAGCCCAGGTCCCAAGGAGCGCGTCCCCACACACACCTCCACTCTTTGTGCTGCTCTGCCAGACACACAGCCCTCTGCACTCACACCAACCCACCACGCTGTACATACCCTCACTTCAGGGTCGGCTTCACCGCTAAGGCGAAGGAGCATCTCCCTACTGCTTTATGAGCAGTGCAGAGGAAAAATAAAAAGATAACAAAGCGTTATCATTTTATTTTTCCTTCCTAGGTACCGGAGTAGCGGGCTGGCCAGAGCAGGGGCCAGGGAAGGAGTGGTGAGCACACTCAAAGCCTCATGAATGTTTGAAACGGCTGTCATAGTGTGGCCAAACATTCATGCGCACTTTACATGTTCCCCACCAGGCTGCATTATACAGCCTGGTGGGTAACATGCACAGGCTCCCTGTCCCCATCTGAGCGCTGAACCGTGGCGCTCAGACCAATCACAACACTGCAATGCAGCATTGTGATTGACTTAGGGAAACAGGGGAACTAATCTCAACGCTGCATTGCAGCGTTGTCATTGGCTTAGGGAGCCCAGGTGTTTCCTGCGAGGAGAGGCTGCGTCTGGGATGCGACCGGCAGGTAAGTTTGATTTATTCTTTCTTTCTTTTTTCATTTTCTTGCCCCCCACATTCCTCTGTCCCCACCACCATTCCTACCAGCCACAATTGGCTCACTCTGCACCTTTTTCACTCTGTAAAAATTAATCTCTTCCCAGCCCTCAAACCTCTTCACACTTCCTACAATCCACAAACCTCTGCACTCTACACAGCCCTTCATACTCTGTACATTCCTCCAGTAATCAAACCTCTGCACACTTCCTTCAGTACACAGAACCTTCCACTCTACACAGCCCTCAACAATCTGCAAAGTCCTGGCACCTCTGCACAACTTTCTCACTCTGCACAACTTTCAACCAGGGCACGAGTCAGGGGTCCACGCAGGTGGACGGCGTCTCCCCACTTCTTTCACAGGGTGGATGCCGTCCACCCTGCCAAGAAGTTGGGCCCCACTAAAATAGATGCTGAATTCGTCCCGGTGTAATTTCCAAACACTAGGACACATTCAGCAGTGCCTGCACGTTGTTGTCGTTCACAGCGATCACAACAACGTGCAGGCGGGGACGGGGCGCTCTTTTAGGTCTTGCCTGAGCCGCAGCGCATGGCTACTCTGGCAAGACATTTAGTGAGTGGGCTTTAAAAAGCAAGAGCGTGCGGTTCGGGCACAGTAACGCGCATGCCTCTCATCGCTCGTGGGCACCCTTACAGCGCGCAGTCACGCACCATCTGGCTTTCCTCTCGCTTGCTCTCCCAAGCGTGCGCTTCAACGCTCCTCCCCCTCCCCCACCACCGAGCGCGTCTCACGGCCTGGAACAAGCAGCTGTGGCAGGAGAAGGAAACATTACTCTCCCTGCACTCCCCTTACTCTCCCTTCCCTGCACCCGTCCTATGCACTTCTGTCAAAAACTGACAAAAAATGGCAGTGGGTAGTAAGATCCCCAGACCGCGTCTCGCGGCTGCGCGTCTTGTTCCCCAGTGTTGCTGCTTGTCTCCTTTACTCTTTCCCTCTCCTCCCACCTTCTTCTCAACATTCTTTCCTATGTTCAATATTCCCTTGCTCCTCCTCTAACTCCTCCCCTCTTCCCGTTCATCCTTCCCCTCTTGTATTCCCTCATTCAACCCTCTTTCTCGCCTCCCTTCTCTGGCCTGCTGTCTTTCACTCTGAAGCCTCGGCCTTGTCCCGGCTCCTTTCACGAGACGTATTTACAGTACACAGATTTATGGCGGGATGACGGCTCTCCGTCTGACAGTCTGTGAGCGATAAGAGGCTTCCTGCTCTTCTGCCCTCCGCCCCCCCAGCACACTCGCTTTCCGGGCCACTCCTGGCAGGCTGGGCGGTGGGGGCTCGACAGCCCGCTAGATTGTGTACAAGCTCATTTTGCTCAAGGATTGTTGCATCAGGGCATAAAAGTAAGAAACGGACTATGAACCCATTGCAAAAAATGCATCACACATCTGTTGCTTTTAAAGACTTTAATACGGAAAGCAGATTTTTAATTAAATCCTAGTACCTGAATAACTTTTTAAAACATGTACATACATATTTACACAATTTCTTAAGAATGAGGGCCCGATCCATGCATTGTTTTACCAAACAAAGTCGAATTCATGCATCAAGTAAGCAATGTATTGATTTAAAATTTCAAATTGAAATCAGAGAATCCAGTTTAGCTGAATTTTTCATTTATAACGTACCCGCACGAGTGTTCAAATTCTGCCAGTATGTCAGACTTATCACATACATACATTTAAGGTCAGGTTTGGGAGTTTAGGTATTTCTGGGAGTGGCACGTTACAAAGGAAATCTAAACATGAAAAAAAAATCAAAGCAGTGGTTGTCACATAAATTGCAAGTAATTTCTGACCTCCTACACATATGCGTCAGCATTACTCAGCGCAACCACAGCATCAGTCAGCGCCATCAAAGCATCACTCAGCACCTCCAAAACATCACGCAGCGTCACCACAGCGTGACCACAGCATCACGCAGCACCACCACAGCGTCACGCAGCACCACCACAGCGTCACGCAGCACCACCACAGCGTCACGCAGCACCACCGCAGCATCACTCAGCACCACCGCAGCATCACTCAGCACCACCGCAGCATCACTCAGCACCACCGCAGCATCACTCAGCACCACCGCAGCATCACTCGGCACCACCACAGCATCACTCGGCACCACCAGGGCATCACTCGGCACCACCACAGCATCACTCAGCGCAACAACATCAACACACAGCACCATCACAGCGTCACTCAAGACCACAACAGTATCGCTCTGGGCCACAACGTCATCAATCAGCACTTACACAGCATCACTCAGGACCACCACAGCATCAGTCCGCATCACCCAGCATCAGTAAGCACAACCACAGCATCAGTTATCACCACCACAGCATCAGTCATCACCACCACAGTCAGCACCACCACAGCATCAGTCAGCACCACCACAGCATCAGTCAGCACCACCACAGCATCACTCAGCACCACCACATCATCAGTCAGCACCACCACAGCATCAGCATCAGTCAGCACCAACACAGCATCAGTCAGCACCAACACCGCATCATCACTCAGCGCCACCACAGCATCACTCAGGGCCACCACAGCATCACTCAGGGCCACCACAGCATCACTCACCTTCACCACAGCATCACTCAGCACCACCACATCACTCAGAAACACCACCGCATCACTCAGGAACACCACAGCATCACTCAGGAACACCACAGCATCACTATGCACTACTACAGCATCACTATGCACTACTACAGCATCTCTCAGCGCCACCACAGCATCGCTCAGCGCCACCACAGCATCGCTCAGCGCCACATCGCTCAGCACCACCACAGCATCGCTCAGCACCACCACAGCAACAGTCAGCATCACCACAGCATCGCTCAGCATCACCACAGCATCAGTCAGCACCACCACAGCATCAGTCAGCACCACCACAGCATCAGTCAGCCCCAACACCGCATCATCACTCAGCGCCACCACAGCATCACTCAGGGCCACCACAGCATCGCTCACCTTCACCACAGCATCACTCAGCACCACCACATCACTCAGAAACACCACCGCATCACTCAGAAACACCACCGCATCACTCAGGAACACCACCGCATCACTCAGGAACACCACCGCATCACTCAGGAACACCACAGCATCACTCAGGAACACCACAGCATCACTATGCACTACTACAGCATCACTATGCACTACTACAGCATCACTCAGCGCCACCACAGCATCGCTCAGCGCCACCACAGCATCGCTCAGCGCCACATCGCTCAGCACCACCACAGCATCGCTCAGCACCACCACAGCATCGCTCAGCACCACCACAGCATCACCACAGCATCACTCAGTACCACCACAGCATCACTATGCGCTACCACAACATCACTCAGCGCCACCACAGCATAACTCCGGGCCAGCACAGCATCACTCAATGACACCACAGCATCACTCAGTGCTTCTTACACTTTATAATTACAACTTCCCAGCATGCTGCACAGCAGCCACACTTCTCTACAGCACAGCTTAGAAACATTGGCAAAGTCAATAGCTCTACCTAAACACTTACAAGGCCCCCCAATGCATAGCCAACAGTTCTCGCCTTTCGGACATTATAAGTGTTTAGTTATCCAGCACAGTATCCTTGATTAAACAACATCCAGTGTTGCATGGCTAAACACATACAAGGTCCCAAAAGCGAGACCTATTGGCTATGCCAATGCTGGTTTCTGACTGCTGGCACGTAACTGAGGCTGAGTCTCTTGGGTCATCATGCCTCCTTTTGTTGGAGTTTCCTGGGTGGCAGCAGTCTGGAGTCTCACACCTGATGCACATGCAGCAGAGGGGAAACAAAGGCTTGCACCTTGTTAGCACTTTTGATATACTTAAGAAAGGCAGCTTTTCACTTTGTTCAGGCTCTGTTTAGGAGATATGCATGCACTGTTAGAACGTCAGATGTGTTGATCTTTCCCAGTATTTGCACAAAATAAATAGCATTTATATACACTTACTACCCTTGAGGAGGCGTTGTAATAATTTAAATATCACTATTAATTTTAAAGCACTATGGCTATAGAACGATGACAAAAGGTAACTTTGTTTTATGTGTAGCGTAAAAAAGTGTGAATCTTCTGCCTAAATCAGGAGGGTTTGCAAGTATACTCGAAATGTGCTCAAATGTACTCCTAATACACATGCTAAACATATATGTGAGAGCTTAAGATCTGATATCACTTCTTGTGATGCCAGTTCCTCTGATGTCACGTGCTGTGATGTCACGCACCGTGATGTCACACTCCACGATGCCATGCGCTGCGATGCCACTTGCATACTGATTAACTAGGTTAGTCCCCCTCACTTCTTTTTTGGGGACTTGTGCCCTGCCTTCAACTTTATACTGTTTTGTCTTCTTTAAAATGTCTCTGCACCACCTCAATCTCTATACAGCATAATCCAGTCTCAGCACAGCAGCAATCTCTGCACCAACTCAATCCCTACACAGCATAGTCCAATCTCTGCAAAGCCTCAATATCTACTCAGCATAGTCGTCTCTGCACAGCTTCAATCCCTATACAGTACAGTCCAGTCTGCACATCCTCAGTCCCTACACAGCATGGACTTCTGTGGTGATCTGGCTGCATTACATCATTACTCCCTGTCATTGGAATCTAGATTGTTTTATGTGTTTCCTGTTATTGGGGTTCTATGTTACACAGTTACTTGGGACTGCTACAGCTGTGACCAATAAATCTAAATCTTGAAGTATTCATGTTTGATGATTACTTACTTCATTAAAATTTGGCGACGATTTGGTCACAGCAAGGAATCCACGCAACAAAAGAATTTCTACAACCAACAATTGTAAAAGAAGAAGATTGTTTAATTTGAAAAAAACCTTGGAACAAACTTGTTGTTACTCCAGTGGAACAGGCTTGTATATCTTCATTTTTATGCTCAAGCACAGCGCTAAATAATTAATATTGACTTTGGATTTTCTACTTAAAGACTCTTTTTGCTTTATAAATACTGAAGATTGTTAAAAAGTTGAAGCTGCTTCTTTTCCCTACATCTATGACTTTTTATTAAACTCTCGTAGAGAAAATAGAGTTAAAAAGAAGCTGCAATTTGTCTTTAAGGAAGCGCATTTATTTGTGAGGTTTACCTAGACAAACACTTAGTGTTGGGAGCTGAGCGCAAGGAAGTTATTAAGCTCGTACTCCATTTCAGAAGCGCTATTTATTTAAAACTGAGGCTCGAGATTCAGCCTGTTTTCTTTCATGTGCGAAACATCATGATCATAAGAAAGAACATCATGAGAATGCACCTTGACCACTCTTCCCTTATTCCACCATTCATTTCTACTGGTTCTCACTGCATTCTTTGTCACCACCTCAATTCTAACCGGAGGTTTAAATTTTGACATCCCTTTAGGAACATGATTAGGATCCCTTAATGCGGACCCAGTTACCTTCCTTAAGTTTGTTTTCTACAGGTTTTACCCTGTGGATGTTATCATAATGATTTTTCATCTTGTTTTGAAATTCTTCCACCTTTGGTCTCACAACTTTATCCATGTTCAGCATATGATCATTTTTATGTTGATATTCTCTCAACCAAGCTGGACATAATCTTGAGGCAGGTGGCCGTCCTCGCAAGACCTCGAAAGGTGAAATTCCAGAAACCACATTTGGACAGCATCTATGAGACCACAACATTTCTTCAACAGATTTACAAATATCAAACTTGTTTTGAATCCCCCATTGAATGCACTCGACTAATGTGCGGTTCATCTTTTCTACAAGGCCATTGGCCTGAGGGTGATAAGGAGCCACACACTTATGTTTGATGACATTATTTACAATAAAACTTCTCATCTTTTTAGACAAAACTGGACACCATTATCCGAAACAATCTCTTTAGGAAAACCTTCTCTTATAAACAAGTTCTTCAAAAACTTAATAACACTGAGAGTATTAGGTTCTTCTACAAACTTAACCTCCCACCATTTGCTGTAGTAATCAACAACAACAATAGTGAACCTCAATTTCCTTGGAAGTGTGCCAAACGGGCCAATAAAGTCTATAGCTAACTTCGACCAAGCAGTACTTGGTAAATCAACAGGCTGTAAAGGAACAGCTTCAGTTTTTAGACCTTTGTCACTTGTTGCACAAACTACACAACTACGTACACTGGCAACAATCCACAGGGTAAAACCTGTAGAAAACAAACTTAAGGAAGGTAACTGGGTCCGCATTAAGGATCCTAATCATGTTCCTAAAGGGATGTCAAAATTTAAACCTCCGGTCAGAATTGAGGTGGTGACAAAGAATGCAGTGAGAACCAGTAGAAATGAATGGTGGAATAAGGGAAGAGTGGTCAAGGTGCATTCTCATGATGTTCTTTCTTATGATCATGATGTTTCTTCCCATGATTCTAGTGTTTCTGTTCCGCCTACAGTGTCTTCTCCTGATATCCACCTTGTTGAATCAAAGTGTAACTCCTATCCGTTATCTGAACGTAGAACCGGTAGACGAAATATTGTCGGACCCTTAAGGTTTCTTGATTAATGTTTTCATTTAGTTCCTTACCTAAGTTCATTTTATTATCACTGACTTTAGGTTTTCATGTTATGTAAATATTTTATTGTTATATTGTTTATTTATCTAATTATTTATTTCTGTTTAAGTTACTTACTTTTGTGTAAAGAAGGGAGATGTTGTGGTGATGTTGTGGTGATCTGGCTGCATTACATCATTACTCCCTGTCATTGGAATCCAGAATGTTTTATGTGATTCCTGTTATTGGGGTTCTATGTTACACAGGTACTTGGGACTGCTACAGCTGTGACCAATAAATCTAAATCTATTCATGTTTGATGATTACTTACTTCATTACAACTTCTCTATGGGCAGCCCCAATCCCTATACAGCACAGTCCAATCTCCTCACATCCTCAATTTCTACACAACACAGTCCAATCGGCAGAGCCCCATTCCCTGCACAACATAGTCTAGACTGTACTCTCAATCCCTGCACAGCATAGTCCAATCTGCACATCCTCAATTCCTACACAGCATAGTCAAATCTCTGCACAGCCTCAGTCCCCACACAGCATAGTCCACTCTCTGCATAGCGTCAATCCCTACATAGCAAAGTCCAATCTCTGCTCAGCTTCAATCTCTACACAGCATATTCCAGTCTTCACAGCATCAGTCACCACACAGCATAGTTCAATATCTGAACACCTTCAATCCATACAGAGCATAGTCCAAGCTCTGCACCGCCTCATTCTCTGCATAGCACATTCCAATATCAACACCACCGCAGTCCCTATAAAGCGTAGTCCAGTTTCTGCACAGAGGCATTCCCTACATAGCATAGAGAAATCTCTGCACCACCTCATTCCCTACATAGCATAGAGCAATCTCTGCACCCCCTCATTCCCTACATAGCATAGACCAATCTCTGCACCTCCTCATTCTCTAAATAGCATAGTCCAATCTCTGCACTGCCTCAGTCCCTACACAGCCCTTGGCTTTGCACAGCCCTCAGCCTCCTACAGTGGCCACTGCCTCCTCCCAGCGCTCCCGGATTTTTCTTTACACCGCCTCACCAGTGCTCAACTGTGCAGTGACCTCCCTCTGTTCAGGTTTATTCTGTTGTCGGTCGAGAAACCCCATTCTGGTTTCCTTTGTCAAGTCGCAGGCGGACCCCACAACCCAAATGATTCCAGGGGTTCATAGGTGAGAGTCCAGCGCCCCACTGCTCCTGGCTATATCAGATGGGCCTGCTAGCAGTATCACATTGAAATCATCGGATATTATGTGATTAAGAAAGTGCAATCTAGAAGTAAAAACAAATAAATTGGGGGGAGTGTTGGGATGGTGGTGTGAAGGGGGTGGTCAGTTATGGTGCAGTTAGGTTCTCGTTGTTTTCAAACTCTTTTTATAGGTTACTTTTCATAAGACTTAGGGCCATATGTATCAAGATACCAATTAGCGATTCTGTAATAGCGATTTTTAAGAAATCGCTATTTCAGAATCGCTAATTGGTATGTATCAAGAAAATCGCAATATTTGAGCGATTTCTTGATATTCCTTAATTGCGAATTCGCAATTAAGGAATACTTTCCCATTCATTTCTATGGGCCTCCTGGCCCATAGGAAGGAATGGGAATTTATTCTCAATTTGCGATTCGCAATTTGCTAATCGCAAATTGAAAATAATGTCAAGGGTGTCCAAAGGACACCCTGTTGCACCCCTGAAATAAGTATGGGTGCACATGTGGTGCACATACATGCCCTAAGGGCATGTACGTGCGTCACATGGCACTTTGAAAAAAGCTGAAATGTGCATTTTTCAAGGAAATCGCAACTTACCACCAACTAGTAGTTGGTGGTAATTTGCGATTCCTTAAGGGCATTTTGGAATTTTTTTTGCTTACTACATTGCATTTAAGGAATCACAAAATTTGCGATTCCTTAAATGCAATCGCAAAATAAAGAATAGCAAATTTTGCGATTCCTTATTTTGCACCCAAATTCTTTCATACATACCATTTTGCGAAAATTAGTTCGCAAATGCCCAAATTCTGCGAATTTCGGCGTTTGCGAACCCATTTGGCCTTGATACATATGGCCCTAAATAATTAGTGGCATGTATTGATATTAGTTACTTACGTTGATAATACTGAGAACCTGTCCATTAACATTACTTGCATTTCGGATTCTGTTCCTCTTATGATATGCAAAGTTTTCCCACAATGTTAGAACCTAGAACAGGCAGTCTAGAACCAGGCACGCAGTACTGGGTAGTCCAGACCCTGTGTTGTAATGAAGACAAACCAACGATGGTACCAACATAGAGCATTTTCATTTCTGGCTACAGAA
The DNA here is from genome assembly GCF_964263255.1 of Lissotriton vulgaris. Lineage (NCBI taxonomy): Eukaryota > Metazoa > Chordata > Amphibia > Caudata > Salamandridae > Lissotriton > Lissotriton vulgaris. Next base: position 655,474 of record NW_028251556.1, on the reverse strand, counting down.
GCCGGCCGAGGAGGACAGAGCGAGGATTGTATGATTTACTGGTCGAATGTGTATGGATGCAAGGCTGAGAGGTGTCTGATCTTTGCTGTCATTGGTTGCTGAGCACTAACCTCTGCTTTTGTTTTTCACAGCTGCAGTGACCCTGGATCCGGACACTGCTCATCGGAGGCTCGTCCTGTCCGAGGACGGAAGGAGCGTGAGGCACGGACACAGAGACCAGGGTCGACGCACGCCCCAGAGATTCCGTCCTGTTGTCGGTGTCCTGGGGAGAGAGAGTCTGAGCTCCGGGAGGCATTACTGGGAGGTGGAGGTGGGGGACAAGACGGGCTGGACCCTGGGGGTGTGTGGCGAGGCTGTGAACAGGAAGGGGGAGATCGCACTAGCGCCTGAGTATGGATACTGGACAGTGACACTCAGAGATGGTGAATACATAGCCTGTACCTCCCTCTCCACCCTCCTGACCCCTCGTGCGCCCCCCAGGGCTGTGGGTCTCTTCCTGGACTATGAGGCGGGCAGGCTCTCGGTGTACAATGTGGATGACCGGTCTCTGCTCTTCACCTTCTCCGGGGCCTCCTTCCCCCGCACCCTGCGGCCCGTCTTCAGTCCAGGAGCCAGAGAGGGAGGGAGGAATGCGGGGGCGCTGCGGATCCTGCCGGTGGCCGGACGGGAGTGAAGAGACTGCCGTTGCTAGAAGGTGAGACAGCTCTGTATAAAGTAACCACCTGTCACCAGGTAAAGGAGCTGTGTGTAATGTAAGTGATGGTCTCCAACCTCAATTAAGGTTACTGTGTATATTGTTATTTCTTGCAAGTAATATCACAGAGGAGGTGGGGCTACGACCAGAACTACCGAGTGGGGAACCAGGTCCAAGTCCTGACGCCGGTTCAACATCCCGTGACTGGGGGCGAATCACTTAATCGAATCGACCCGTGCCAACAAAAAAATGAATGTGTGTATGTGTAATGTAACTGGTGCCCATGTAAAGCGCTCCTGGGGCCCTTGGGCCGAGTTCACGCAATTTAAAACTGTGAACACAAACTCAGTTTATGTTCACTGCGGGGGCAGTTAAGGAAGAAAAATACACACTCCTGCTTCTGGAGCGCCAAGACTGAGTTCTGGTGCCCAAGGATCTTCTTCCCTCATATACTCTGAGGGAAGGTTTTAGTCAGTCTTGGAATCTGCCTCAACTAACCTGATATTAAACAATTTGGAGCTGTGATTTTGTGTTAGTTGCATGAAGGGAAAGTGGCTATGGTTTAGAAACCATTTTAGGCACAATGGAGAACTTGTTGAGATAGCCATTAAACAACTTCTAAAGACCTGCAGCAGTAACACTGTTGCCACTGTACATTAATACAAAAGAGAGACACTTAGAAAACAGAGACGCAGGGTGGTAGACATCAAACCTTCTGACCCTTCAAGCACACGCTCTTCTCGTGCAGTAATGTGAATTATGTTTGTTTGGCAATACTTCTCAGATGTTTAAGATTTCCCCAGCTGTCACTGACATGTTTTAAATGTAATATTCGATATCCTATTTAAACAAAGTTTAGCAGAACGACACAGTGACTTATTTTAATGGTATTAGGGGCGGTGGGAAGTTCGTGGACAGCCAAGATATCTGAATACTGTAATCAATTATTATAGTCTTCAGAACCCGGATCCATATGGTAAATGTTGGCGCCCGAGGGTCGGCAAATGGAAACATGAACCTGCTATCAAGCATCATCAACATTGCAAATATAGTGCCAACAACAGTCTGACTTCCATCTCCCCAGTCTTCTGATTTCTTCCACCCATAAGCCAGAGGCCACTCCTATCTTAAAGGAGTGAGCACCGAAACACTGAGGGTCCCACATCAGACAAACCTTTATCAATCAACTGCAGCTTAATAGATAATACATCCTTGCACCTTGCCACCAAACTTTGTCCATCATAACATGTCCGCCATGCCTGTCGTGCAGTAAATGCCTCCCGAGCCTGTCTCTAAGCTCTTGCTGTAGAGCAGGGGTCCCCAAACCAGTCCTGGAGGGCCGGATCCATGCCAGATTTTTGGGATATCCCCATTGAGATACATGTAGTTTTTTGTAAAATCTGGCATGGATCCGGCACTCCAAGACCGATTTGGGGACCCCTGCTGTAGAGGGTGGTAAAGACTGCTCAATCTGCTGAATAATTCTTTGTCTTCTAGAGCCCTGACCTCTAATGGTTCTTCCACATTCTGTGGTACGCTGCCATTAGAAACGAGACCAAGCATCCACTGTGATATTGTTCACACTCGGCACATGTCTTGCTCAATTCAATGGTGAATTTTGAACAAGCTGGCATGAATCTGTGTAACATATACAGCTATTGAATGTTTCTAACTTTTGTTGCATTTGAAAAAAAAATGGATGAAGCACAGAAAATCATCTTTAAAGGACCAGGAGTTCACACCATTGTAATGTTTAAAAAAAAATTAGCCAGCTTTCTAAATGCTGATGGAATGTGAATTCTGTGATATGGCAATGAAGCACCAGTTGGAGCAAAACCTAACCTAGCCATCTGCAGTAAGTTCTCCCTGCTCTGCATGTAAGGTTTAGATGACCTAGCAGACTTTGCATGATTCTTAACGCAAATTCCTTTGCAGAAATGGCCTCTTCCAACCTTTGCCTCTGGCAGACAAACAACCATAGCTACTGAGTCAATTTCAATGCCCAAAAACATTAGCGTGGTATTTTGTCTTTCTGTCTTACCGGCGCTAGAGGGATGCCCAAAGCGTCTGTCAACAACTCAAACTCACTAATTGCTCTAGCACACTCATCTGAATGGGCATGCCCCATGAACAGAAAATTGTCCAGATCAAGAGTTGCTATACACTGTCTTGTTCTTATAGAACTGCACCACTGTAAGAATCAACAGAAACTCTCAAATTTGTTACATGATACGGCCATTCACATGGGGAACATCTTATCTACAACAAATAGTGCTTCAAAAATATTTCTTGAAACTCAAAGTCCAATTTTCACAGGCAGTAATCTAAATTTATGTCAAACTTAGCTAAGAGTGCATTCTCACTGCTAATCCTAATCAAGCCAAAAGCTGCATCCACTGAAGCAAATTGCAAAGCCATGTATTCCGTAGCAATATAAATCATTCACCAACTGCCCTTTAGGACACAACAGATGTTGAATCATACGAAAGTCATCTGCCATCTCCTTCGGAACCACACCTAATTGAGAGACCATTAAATTCTCCAAGGCCAAGTAATAAGTGGACCCACCATTCTAACCTCCATCACTTCTTTGAAAGTCTTGTCTCTTACAATGTGTGGCATTTGCTTGGCAGATTTGAAGTTCTCAGTAAAACATCTGCATGACCTTCATAACCCAGGTGAAACTCTTCTTAAAACCCCAAAATAGCAGTGTTGCATCTTTGTTGGGAAAATAAGCCACAGAAGTAAAAGCAATTGTTAACTACATTGTTGTCCACCTCTTAAGCCCCTCTGTGGTGCCTGCTTTGTAGCTGTGAGCTCCCTCAAGTACTGTACAATTAGATACCCATCCTCCACAATGAGAGTAGTTATGTTTGTGCCTGCATGGATTCTTGTTGCAATAACCCCAGTTTAATCTCCATATTGTCTGGAGTTAACTCCTAATTACCTTCATACCACTCCCATCCCTCCCTCCACCCCCCTGTATGGGGCACCCTATAAAGGGCCTGTAAGGGAGCATCAAACTACTGGCTGTGTGTAATTACGCTGATGGGACCATTATCGGTAGCCACAGCTCCTTATCCTATCACTCCCAAGTCTTCTCAGGAAAATAGTCAACCTTCCCCCGAACTCCTCCTCATATCTATTCCATATGAAACTTCAAAGGTCATCTGAGCTTTACTCACAATATCCATATTCTTAAAAATGGCAATCACCCTCTCAGGAAACTTATCTTATTAGACACTCGCAAATATGAAAAATGCTGAGGTCCATGTGTCCACTGTAATTTGTAATTGTTGACTGTGAGCAAGTTACCACACCTCTTTTTTCAATGAGTCTTTCACCCGTACATTCCTATGCAGCAACTTATTGTGATTGATAAAACCCCCTTTCCAAATGTTTTCTTTTGTGGTGGCATTGATATACCCTTGTATGTCAATTTCTTCTTGTATTCAACCCCATCTTTCTTTTCTTCACCTGTTTCTTTGACAGATTTATTATGCTTTTCTAAAATCTGCCCCTTGTCATCTTTGACTGATGCCCCTGTCCCACTGTTCTTTCCTCTTCAACTTCCCCAATTTGCTGAACCTTATCAAAGCCCTTTCGTTAATTCTGTGTGAAGTACCCCACCCCCGTGGCAACCATACCAACTGACTTCTCAACCTCTTTGGGGAGTCTGTGAATTCCCCAATAATCCTTACCCCACAGCAACAGAACAAGTTTTACCTTTTTAAAAAGCAATTATTTTCCCCTCCTGATGTCTCCCAAGAGTACCACCATTCACACCCACCTGCGCCGTATTACGCATTGTCGTTGCACCGAGGGCAGCTGTAAACTTGCCCTGTCCTGAGGGCAGCGCATTCACGTGAAAACATGCGCTCCATGTTTTCACAGTGCAGACGGCAACCCGCCTCACTTTCAAAGGGTATTAGAGATCCCCTTGCATGCGGGTGCAGTCAGTGACTGCACCCGCCTACAAGGATGTGCTTGGAGGTCCATAGGATCCCCTTTCTCCCCTCTAGAGGCCTGCTCTGAGTGGGCAAATTTGCAGTGCGCCCCCTGAGAGCTTCTTTGCCTCTGGGCCCTAGTCTGTAATATGGTATGGAGCAGAGGCAAAGGAGTTCCTTATTTGCAAAGGACACCCCCCTATTCAAATGAGAGAACGTTCCCTGATGGTTGCACTGCTGCTGTAAGTGTGCCAGTGCTATCGGTATTACTGAAGGGGATGCACAAGTGTCTGCGTCCTTTTCTGTAATACCAAAGTGCCCCGAGGCACGTAAAGGAGGCGCCGGGGCACTTATTGTAATATGGCCCCAGGTTGAAAACTCACTTCTCTCCTATATGTGTCTTCCGCTGAATCAACAACCCTTTTTCCATCTACACTGGGGCTGCTCCAGGTGGGCCTGTAACATTAAAGACAGTGCCCATTGTTAGAAACCCCACCCCTCTTTCTCTGACCCAGTCCACAGATCCTTGTTAACTTTCTTTCATTTGCACCCACTGTAGTCCCCCCCTCCTCTTGCTGTTCCTCCTCAGTCTAGTTCCAGCAGCTTCTGCACTCTCCCCAACTGTGCAAAAGTCACTTGCACCCGGTCTCTCTCCATCAATCACTCTGCCATCATAATCCTTCCAATCATTCCTAAATTCATTTAACGTCTTCTTGCATAATGGCTGCTCCCTCGTTGTCCAGAAGGCAGTATTCTGCCTTTCCCTGTCTTTTGTCTGGTGCTCCAAGGTAGCCTCTGACCCGAGTAGATGCTGCTGCATTGCCCTGGTGTCTACGGCCAGGCTTTTTCCCCTGTAGTCCCACGAGTTGTCAGTACCCCTAACTTGGGAGGGCTTTAGTACTGTCCCAAAGGAGGGGGGGGGGGGGTAATTATGTCACTTTAGGTCTGCACCTTCTCTTCTGCTGGTATCCCCACCCATTCTCCTCTTTTTTTGTCTCCCTTCCCACTCTCCACAGCTCACACCTCCATAAACCAAGTGCTTCCTTTGGTAGCCTAAGTGCTGACTTTCAGAAAAGGGGGTCCCATCCTCTTCTTTTGATCTATTTTACACTTCCCCTCCCGGTGAAGCCCGCTATTTATCCCGCCATGCTCTAATCAGAGGGGTTAAAACTTGTTTTTGTCGACTCTGTGCTCCTTCTGAAAAGCGGGGACAACTTGACACCTCCGTGCCTGGGGTTGTAAGAGGAGGCATCTTGGCATCTGTCTCAGTAACTTTCTTTTAATATACTCTGTCCCCTAATGTTTGTCAATCATCATCGCTTTGAGACACTCTCTTTATAACCTGGCTGATATAGACACTCTTTAATACACCTACTAATCTTGTCACTGTTCCTGTAAGTCATGTAAGCGCATTAGTGCCCGCTTTCTGATCTTTTTGTTAGGCGCCTTGACACCTTCGGGTTTTAGTTTGCGCGTTACAAGATGCACAATAAATAAATAAATAAGCCAGTGCACCTTAAGGCACAACCTATCGATCAGGCCTCGCGACCAAGCAAGTCCCGGAGAGCTGGATGGGCTCTATCCTGAACCCTATATACAAGAAGGGTCACAGAAGCAATCCATCTAATAATCGCCTCCTCGCTCTCCTGGATATTGAAGTTAAGGCTTACGCCTCAGTTCTACTGCAAGATCTGGAACACTGGGCAGAATCAAACGTAAATATAACATTTAATCAAACAGGATTTAGAGCTAATTCCTCCACTCTACACAACGTAGTGACCCTATCCTACCTAATCCACCGGCCAACACGCAAGAAAGAACTCCCGCTTTTTGTCTGTTTTATTGACTACTGGTCTACCTTTGACCTGGTCGACAAGAACATCTTACGGAGAAAGCTCTAAGACTGAGGTATACCCAATAACTTACTCCAAGCCATCATTTCTCTTTACACCTCTACTTTGGTACGGGTCAAGCTAACATCAAAAGTAATGAGCAGGAAAATCCAGAAAATCAATGGCCTTAAGCAAGGTAGCGCCTCTGCTCTTCAATCTCTGCACTGCTGTGATGGGATAAGCTTTGAAACACACAAACCAAATTCAACCCAAATTTGGCACTACTAATTTATTTGTTCGAGGCATGTGGGCTGCTGACATTCATATCTTAGCGTAGATCGCCGCCTAGTGTTGGGTCCTGATGATTGCACCTTGTTGTCCTGGAGGAGTCTTCGAAGTATCACGAGATAGGTGACTCCTCCCCTGGACTACAGTGCACATGGGCATCCACTCCATCGTCAGATTGTTTTTTTCCGCCATTGGGTTCGGATGTTATTTCCTACACTCCAACTTCGGAACTGAAACTAACTACTTTCTAAGGCCAAAAGGCCCTCTAACTCGATGGTATTGTTCTCGCTCGGTACCCCTAGACCAGATCAAACTTTCCCTCTCGATCCGGTCGTCGACGCGGGCCGCTGGGCCTTATCGACGCCACGTGCGGCTTCCGTCGATGGAAAGGAGTCCATTTAAAAGGTGCCCACAATGCCACTCCAAATTCCCGCATACTTACAAACATACAGTATGCAACAAGTGCTTGTTACCTGAGCACAAAGAAGAAGATTGCCCAGCGTGTGCCCAATTCCGTTTGAAGAAAACCATCCGGAATCGACGGGCTGCCAGGCAAGAGATGCAGAGGTCGGCACCTGAACCGGAGAACATTCAATGATAAACACGACCTACCAGAAGCGGCGGACTCGGATCTAGAAATAGTCACCATTGAAGACCAGTCGGACTCCGATGACCAGATCCCGCCGGGGCAAACAGTGAGTACACAGCCCCCAACACCGCTTATCCCGACACCGAAGGCTCCGGTCGAAGCATCGCCTGAAGGCCTTAGACAAGATCGATACACTCCTTCAGAGACCCCGCCTACCGGCTCGGCTCCGAAGCACAAACACACGCCTTCCGGTGGCCCAAGCCCTAAAAAGTGTGTAGAGCCTAAAAAAGTTATCGAGCCAAAGGTCGCCAAACCAAAGAGGGTTGTCGACCCGAGGGTCGTCGAACCAAAGAGAGGTGTCCAACCAAAGGTCATCGAGTCGAAGAAGGCTGTTGGACCAAAGGGCATCGAACCGAAAAAGGTCGTCTAACTGAATGCCGCCCAACCAAAGAAGGTTGTCGCGCCAAAGAAAACCTCGGAACCAAAGAAGGCCGTCGAGCCTAAAAAGAGTGTCGATCCCAAACCACAGGATCACACTAAGAAGTCAGTCGACCCGAAAAAAGGCCTTGATTCGGACAAGAAACTTATCAAACCAAAGACTCCGGTCGATCCTAAACAGGTCGTCAAGCCTAAAAAGGTCGACAATCCTAAAAAGACATTAAAACCAAGAAAAGACGTCGAACCAAACAAGGTCACCGACCCAAAATCGGCGGTCGAGCCCAAAAAAGCTACACCAACAAAGGGCCTCGAGCTGAAGACTCCAAAACAAGTCTCTAAACCAAAGACTTCAGAGCCAAAGCCACGGACAGTCGAGGAAGAACTCTCCCATCCTGATCCAGTGACTGAGGAACAACCAAAACTATTCATAGACCCAGAAACAGGACACGTTCTGGTTTATCACCGAAAGAAGAGACCTTTAGAACTGGACAATCTTTCCCCTGTTCCTCCAAAGAGAAAAGACTTCGGAACATCTCCCTCAAGGCCTTTTACTCCTCCTCCTTTCTTTCCTAACATGCCTTTCTGTACCTTACTCTCCTGCATATTCTGACTATAATGAAGGAGACAACATGGGGGAAGATCCTCAAGATACTTATGATGAACCAGGGGATCCTGATCCACAAGACAACACATGGGATGACCAAAATGATCCTTATGATCCACAACCCATCCCTGATTCTTCCCCATATCCTACAAAACCGTCGCCTACAGACGACACTATTGTGTTTAACCAACTTCTGAACAGAGCAGCAAAATATCACAAATTTGACATGCACACTGACCCTATAGAAGAGGACTTTTTATTCAACACTTTTCCCACTTCAAAAAAACTGTCAAGACACTTCATATGCTTAAAGGAGTCCTAAAACATGCGCCTGACATATTTAAAGATCCTGCTAGGGCACGAGTACTCAATCCACGAATTGAGAAGAAATATAAAGCAGCCCCTATAGACCCTACTTATATCAAATCACAATTGCCTTTAGACTCATTAGTAGTAGCAAACGCTCGTAAACGGGCAAACTCACAGACAACAGGAGATGCTCCCCCTCCTGATAAAGAGTCAAAAATACGGGAAGCCTCAGGCAAAAGAGTAGCCTCACAGGCCGCAAACTCCTGGAGGATTGCAAATACACAAACTCTACTAGCACGCTACGATAGAGCACACTACGACCAGCTCGAGAGTTTAATGCAACACTTGCCAGAACCTTTTAAAGAACAAGCTAATGACCTCATACAGGAAGGCAAATTAATAACTAATGCTTCCATTAAATGTGCGCTTGACGCAGCCGATACATCGGCCAGGTCCATTAACACCAGCGTTCTGCTGCGAAGGCATGCATGGCCACGCATATCTGGTTTTAAAAATTAGGTGCAATCCACCATCCTCCCATCCTCAACCAACCAGTTAACCAGGATTTCCTGTTTGGCCCTGCAGTAGACACCATTTTAGACAAAATGAAGGATACTGAAACTGCCAAGTCAATGGGCGCGCTTCAGTTTCAACAACATAAAGGTTCCTTTCGTCGCTCCTCCTATACATTCAAGTCTAACACCCAGAGCTCTTTTAATAAAGGCTCCAACAGAGGAGGTTACAGGGGCAACAATAACAAAGGCAGAGGTCGTGGAGGCAACAACACTAGAGCCTTCACTGCCACCAAACAGTGACTTCATCTCACTCCCTCCAGACCACTTAACACCGGTCGGAGGCAGAATAAAACAATTCCTACCAGTCTGGAACGCAATTACCACAGACAGGTGGGTGAGACAAATTATCCAGTATGGTTATTGCCTGGAACTCACTTCTACTCCACCCAACATACCACCCAAACACCGTCCTATGTCCAGAGAACACATAACACTGTTGCAACAAGAGGTCACATCCATGCTACAAAAGGGGGCCATAGAGCCAGTTCACTTTCAACACCAAGGAACAGGAGTATACTCTCTATACTTCCTAATCCCCCAAAAAGATGAATCGCTTAGACCCATACTCGACCTCAGACCTCTGATCCAATATATACTGTCAGAGCACTTCCATATGATTGATTACTCTACAACAAGTACTCCCGTTACTTCAGCAAGGCGACTTCCTTGCCACATTAGACCTCAAAGATGCATACTTCCACATACCTATACATCCAGCTCACAGAAAATACCTCAGGTTCACGATAGAAGGTCAACACTATCAGTTCAAAGTTCTCCCCTTTGGAGTAACTAAAGCCCCAAGAGTGTTCACAAAATGTCTAGCAGTAGTGGCCGCACACCTCAGGAGGCAACACATCCACGTGTTTCCTTACCTCGACGATTGGCTCATAAAGGCCAAATCGCACGCGCAATGTGCAAGCCATAACTCTCAAACACTCCAACTGCTGCACAGTTTGGGTTTCTCCATAAATTACCCAAAATCCCATCTACAGCCCTCCCACATACAGCAATATCTGGGAGCTACAATAGATACATCAGAAGCAAAGGCATATCCAAATCCAGCCAGGATAGCCAACATGCAGACTCTCATTCAAAAGTTCCAGCCACAACACTCCTTACCAGCTCGAGTGTTCATGCAGCTCATAGGCATGATGGCCTCCTGCATATTCATTGTCCCTCATACCAGACTTCAAATGCGCCCATTACAGAAATGCCTCGCACAGCAGTGGAACCAAGCTCAAGGACAACTAAAAGACCTAGTGTTGGTAGACAGTCGCGCTTACAACTCTCTGAAAGGTGGAATCCACAAAACCTTTCCAAGGGGCGACTGTTTCAAGAGCCGGTTCCACAAGTAGTACTAACAGCGGACGCAGCACTGACGAGTTGGGGAGCCCACCTACTTCAATACACAGTCCAAGGGCCCAGGACAGTCAAACAAAAAACACTGCATATCAACCACTTAGAGTTGCTAGCAGTATTTCTAGCACTAAAAGCATTCCAGAACTACTTATACAACCAGGATGTGTTGATCCGGACGGACAACATGACAGCCATGTATTATATCCAGAAACAGGGATGGACTCCCTCTCTACAGCTTTCTCACCTAGCGCAAAGCATATGGAGGGGGGCAATTCCAAAGAACATCTTTCTCCTAGCAGAACATCTACCAGGGAAAGACAATCAAATAGCAGATCTGCCAAGCAGACACAGCCAACAGCTATACGAATGGGAGATTCATCCCCAAGTTCTCCAACCATTCTTCCACAAATGGGGGCATCCAGAGATAGATCTGTTTGCCACAAACGAAAACTCAAAATGCCAGAACTTTGCCGCCAGGTTCCCACATCCGTTGTCACAGGGCAATGCGATGAGGATGAACTGGTCAGGCAGATTTGCGTACGCTTTTTCACAAGCCCCACTGATTCCGCTAGTGACACGCAAACTACGTCAGCAGTCACTAACGATGATCCTAGTTGCTCCCACATGGGCAAGACAGCCATGGTACACAACATTCCCAGAACTCTCAGTGGTTCCCCATCAAAGACTGCGTCTTTCACCACATCTTTTAACTCGGAACCATGGAGAAATCAGGCACCCAGATCCCAATCAGATGAACATCTTTGTGAGTCAAAAAGTCTAATGTTATGGATCCCAGCACAGAGTTGGTGATAACATACTCCAGTTGTTGGTTACGATGGAGTTTCACCAAGTCTGTTCGGGACACCTTCTTACACGCTACCTCAGGCTCACTCCTAGCGATCTGGCTCCTGAAGTCTTAGAGTTCGGATATCTCAACTTGCCTCCTAATTGTATGAACGTTATCAAAGAGGCAAGACGCCCAACTACTAGAGCATGCTATGCAGCTAAATGGAAACTATTTGTAATCTATTGCAATAATAACCAAATCAATCCACTAGACGCTTCCATCCAAAACATTATATGTTACCTGCTGCACCTTCAAAGATGAAATCTAGCATACTCTTCTGTAAGACTACATCTTGCTGCTTTAGCAGCATACCTCCAAAGCAGACAACACCTGTCTCTATTCAGAGTTCCACCAATCAAAGCTTTTATGGAAGGGCTTAAAAGGATAATTCCTCCAAAACACCCAACTTCACCAGTCTGGAACTTAAATATAGTAGTTACCTGACTTATGGGACCTCCTTTCGAACCACTCCATTAATGTGAACTAAAATTCCTAACATGGAAAGTGGCATTTTTAATTGCCATTACCTCACTCAGGCGAGTAAGTGAGTTACAAGCTCTAACCATTCAAGAACCTTTCATGCAAATTCATACAAATAAGGTAGTACTCCGTACTAACCCTAAGTTCATGCCAAAGGACATATCCACTTTCCATATCAATCAATCCATAAAATTGCCAGTTTTCTTGCAAAACCCGCAGTCAGTAGCTGAGAGAGCCCTACACACACTAGACGTAAGAAGAGCTCTGTTATTTTTATGTTGACAGGACTAAATCATTCAGAAAGACCAAACAACTGTTTGTTGCTTTTTCCCCGCAACATAAAGGTAATCCCATCTCAAAATCAGGAATAGCCTGATGAATAGTAATGCATTCAGATATGCTACCAAAAAGCTAAACGCACTGTAACAGTTCCCCCAAGAGCACACTCTACGCTTAAAATGGGGGCATCCATGGCTTTCCTAGGAAACATTCCTCTAGAAGGCATCTGTAGAGCAGCTACATGGTCTACCATACACACTTTCACTAATCACTATTGTGTAAATGTGCAAACAAAGCAGCAAGCTGCTGTAGGCCAAGCTGTCCTTAAAACTCTTTTCAAACTGCTGCAGCTGGGACAGGTGACCACCGCTAGAGGAGATACTGCTATACAGTCTATGCTAAGATATGAATTCAGCAGCCCACATGCCTCGAACGGAAAATGCTACTTACCAGTATGCATCTGTTCTTGGCATGTAGGGCTGCTGACATTCATATCGCCCACCCTCCTCCCCGGTGCCGGTCGCAGCTGCAGGATTTTCTTTGCATGGACATCTTCTACTTTGCTATACTCCATCTTTGCCACAATGGCGAAAAACAATCTGACGATGGAGTGGATGCCCATGCGCACTGTAGTCCAGGGGAGGAGTCACCTATCACGTGATACTTCGAAGCCTCTTCCAGGACAACAAGGTGCAATCATCCGGACCCAACACTAGGAGGCGATCTATGCTAAGATATGAATGTCCAACAGCCAGTCAAGCGCACACAACAATTGTAAAGTTATAGGTAATTATGGTAGACGTTCAAGGATAAAGTCACACACGATGCTCTTTCCGTCTTTAGTTTTTAATTGGTGAAAAGTTGGGCCTCCTGTCCAGGAGACACCAAAGAGAAAAAGAAACCAGCCGACACGTGTTTCGTCAGTAAGGGCAGTTAACCCATTGACTCTTCAGGGCTGTAATGGAGTAAAAGATCGTGGTCTCGGGGGACCGGTGATACTTCCAACCCGGTCCTGGTCGGGTTTGGTTGGCAATTAGCGTGTCCGCACCAAAGTGTGAAGATGGAAAGTAAAAAGCTTGTATTTAATCACGAAGGCGGGTAATGCCTTTCGTTACGATCATGAGCGGCCCGGTGCGCCTGGTAGTCTGGAGGAAAGATGTTTGCCGGTTTCCTGTATCCGGCAAACATCTTTCCTCCATACTTCGACAAGACCGATGGGGGGAAAAGGCCGGTGATAAACCTTTCCGACTTCAATCAATGGCTCGTTTATCGCCATTTCAAAATGGAGGGGATACACCTTGTCAGGGACCTCCTCAGGCCTTTCGATTGGATGGTCCGCTTGGACCTCTAGGACGCCTATCTGGTAGTTCCGATTTTTCCTCCCCACCGGCGATTCCTTCAGTTCCTCTGGGGCTCTCAGGCTTACGAGTTCACTTCTCTCCCCTTCGGACTCTCGTCGGCTCCTTGGTGTTTTACCAAGGTTCTCAAGCCGGCGGTAGAGATTCTGAGGTCCAGGGGTGTCAGGATGATCGTTTACCTCGACGATCTCCTCTTGATGGCGGCCTGCCCGCGCCGCCTTGTGGAACACTTGCAGATGGCGGTGTCCCTCCTTCAGGATCTCGGGTTTGTGATCAACGAGAAGAAGTCGCTTTTGCGGCCGACACAGACCATTACGTTCTTGGGATTCGTCATAGACTCGACGGTTTCCACACTCAGTCTTCCGAGCAGGAAGGTGACCAAGATTCGTCACGAGTTGCGGCGTGTTCCGGCCAGGCCCCTGATCTCCCTTCGACAGCTCGCTCGAGTGGTGGGCCTTTTGTCCGCCTCGATTCAGGCTATTTTCCCGGGCCCGCTTCATTACCGGGCTCTCCAACGCCTCAAGGGATATTTCCTTCGGAAGGGGTATCCCTACTCTCACAAAGTCAGCTTGTCCGCGGATGCTCAGGCCGAGATCCGGTGGTGGTTGGATCATATGGAGGCGTGGAGCGGGAGAGCTATCTTCGGGTCCGCACCGGACATGGTTATAGAGTCCGACGCCAGCAGGCTCGGTTGTGGGGCTCGCTGCGGAGACCTTTCTACAGGCGGGTTGTGGTCACCCGAAGAACCGAAGTTACACATAAACTGTTTGGAGCTTCTGGCGGGGTCCTTCGCAGTGCGGTGCTGGACGAAAGATTTAGTACAGTCTTGTGTGGTCCTCAAGATGGACAATATCTCGGCGGTTCGGTATGTGAACCATCTGGGGGGCACGAGGTCGAAGGCCCTGTCAGATCTGGCTGCAAGCTTTTGGCAGTATTGCCTCGACCATCAGGTCTCAGTCACGGTGGAGTACCTCCCAGGCCGGGACAATTCAGAGGCGGACTACCAATCGCGCCACTTCCAGGACTCTAGTCTTTGGCGCCTGGATCGGTCAGTGTTCGAGACTCTGAGCGACCTTTGGAGTCCTTTCTCAGTGGATCTATTTTCCTCCAGGCTGGATTTTCAGACGCCTCGGTTCTTCAGTTGGAGACTGGACCCTCTCACGACGGCGACGGATGCGTTTTTCCAGGATTGGAGAACGGAACAGGGATATGTGTTCCCTCCGTTCGTGATGATCACGAGAGTGACAGCGCAGGTTTGCAGACAGGTGGCAGAGATGGTGTTGATCACCCCCCCTATGGAGGTCTCAAGTGTGGTTTCCAGTTCTTCTGGAACTTTCTTGGGATTTTCCAATCCTACCCCCCCACTTTCCCTACCTCCTTCTGAGCCCGAGCGGCTCTCTTCACCCCTTAGTGTCCACAGGTTCACTGAAACTAGTGGCGTGGCGGATTTCAGGAGTCGCTGGGAAACCCCTGGCCTTTCGAGAGAAGCTGAGTCCCTTATCTCTAAAGCGTGGGCGGACAGCACTGTCAAGAGATATCGATCGGCTTGGCTCCGATGGACTCGTTGGTGTCTGCGACGGAGTGTCGATCCCTTGGGTTCAGACGTGGTCCATGTAGTCAATGTCTTGGCCCAGTTGGCCTCTGAGGGCTTGGCCTACCGTTCTGTAAATACTTTCCGGTCGCCCATTTCTTCTGGTCATCTCCCAGTGGTGGGGGTGCCAGTGGGGGAACACCCGTTGGTTTGCGGTTTGCTCCGTGGCCTCCGGCTGTCATTGCCCCCGGAGCCCCGCTATTCTGCCCTTTGGGATGTGAATATGGTGCTTAATTGGTTCCTGTCCTGGCCGCACAATAGATATCTTTCAAGGAAAGAGCTGTCAGAGAAACTGGCCATGCTCTTGTGCCTCATTTCTTGTAGGCGAGTGTCAGACATGCGGGCTTTGGATATTTCTGGCAGAATTTTTTCTCCGGAGGGAGTCACGTTTACGCTGCTTCGACGCACGAAGTGTCATACTAGGTCTATTTCCTACCCCCAGTTTGTGGACTCTCCAAAACTTTGTGTGGTGAATTGTCTTGAGGCTTATGAAGAAGCCACAGAGGAATTCCGACCTCCAGGAGAGAGACAGGTTCTTATTTCTCTGAGAAAACCCTTTAAAGCGGTCTCTTCCCCCACCATTGCTAGGTGGGTTCGTTGGGTGATGCAGGAAGCAGGCATCAACCTTAGCCAGTTTGGAGCCCACTCCGCGAGGGGTGCTATGGCTTCGAAGGCCTTTAGTCTCGGTGCTCGTCTTGAGGATATCCTCAACGCGGCTGACTGGTCTTCGGATTCCACGTTCAATAGGTTTTCTTTCAAACCGATCTTGAATATGGCCAACCTGGTTGTGAGCAAGCTTTGAACAAGCATAATCCTCGCCTCCAGTCCTGACATAGAATGAAACATTTCCTAGCTAACGTAACGGAAAGTTTCAATTCTATTAAGGACTCGGAGGAGAGGATTATACCGCCCTTGGCTCCTGGAGGAGATCCCTCCCCGTATGTCAGGAAGTAATATGCTTCTATACTTATTATGATGTTTTCTTGTCTGTTTGCTTGGTTCTTCTTGCACTGTTTTGGATGAGGCTTCCTCAGTGCTTCCTTTGGTAATATGTTTCCTCTTGTCCTCAGGCTCGGATTCCAACAAGCAGGACGCCTAATGAATGAATGGGTGGCTGTCTACGCGCTCAGAAAGAGGAAGAGAGGACACGGTGAAAGGACTATGTAGGGGCTTCCAGGACCCTGATTGGACATTGGACTGTGTATGCCATTGGCTGTTGCCAGGTGTTGCTGGTTTTCTTGTTTAACTACATTTTTCCCAAGGTTTCATGGGAAATGTATTTTTTGTTCTATCTTCGCTGTTGTGAATAAAGTGGAGAAAGAAGGTATAATCCTCGCCTCCGAGTCCTTAATAGAATTGAAACTTTCCGTTACGTTCGCTAGGAAATTTTTCATTGTTGGAGTATTGCAGTAGATTGATCTAAATGCCATTGCAGTGCGTGCTGTCACTGCTCTCAAATCGCTATATTAGTCATTGGTATGTTAATTAAATAGGTATGATGCCAGGATGCGCTCTTGTTTTACAACGATTACAGTCCGCAGTGTTGTAGTCAGTTATCCCATTGTATGTCCCAGAGTTAAGCAGGTGAGAAGCTATGCAGTTTACTAATTTCTTGCACCAAATGTGTACTTCTACCCAGCGGCGCTGGAAGGGTGCCACTGACCCTAAAACAAACAAAGGAATGGGCCCGCCCACTCATAGTTTAGCAGTACATGACAGGCATAAGGGGATACAGACGGCCCACATGCCACTGCACCCCTCTTTATATCTCCTCCTGCCCACTTAGTTCAGGTAATCTAAGCTCACCACTGTTTTTCTTTTTTTAAAGCTACTATGGACAATTTGATGTTTTCTACAGCACTGCACCACATTGCTTGACACTGACTTTCTTAATCCCTTCTCCGCCTGCAGTAATATCTACCAGGAACGTAATTGTGTACATTTGAAAAAAACTTAAACAGCTTTCCTTAGGCATGAATCGATATTACCCATTTGTAGCACTGTTTCCAATTTGGGTATTTCTGCTCAGTGTTTTTATCTTCATCGGTTTCCCTCTTTTCACAAAATACAGTGTTAGATATGTTGTTTATCCCCATAATAAAGTTTTACTTTAGCTGTACTCATAGGTTGATTTTATTTATACTTGATAAGGTCTCACACTCTCACTCCAGCCCTCTCACGGAGCGTACATTTCGTGGGGTGTGAAATCTCCAGTCTGGGTGGGTAGGGTGCAGTTCCTTGGACTCCCCACCCCGTGGGTTCCACTTTTACCATCTTTGTGGGGAGTGGCCAGCGATGCCTCATCAGCCGGGGGTCACAGTTTGGAGCTACAGGTCAGCAGGCCCGAGGGGGGGTGGCTTTGAGTTATCTGGTGTCCTTAGGCCGACCAAGTTCATGCACCCCTCTCAGAGCACAGCCACAAAAAGCGGTCAGTCCAGGTTAGAGGTCAGAGTTCAGAAATCTGGAATCGTGTAAATCGCAATTTGCAAACATGGTGGTGTGAAAACTAGATTATGCTTTTAAATAAGGGCATGTAGTACTAGGGAGAGCATCTCTTTGTAGTCCTCCAACCTAATAAGAGGATGATGTACTGTGGGTTCTAAGCTCGCCTGATGTGCACACAGGCTGTATTAGTGGCAGATATTGTTAACATTCTGTGCCACAGAGATTTGTTCCCATCACCGTTTTTTGGTTTTCTTACTTTTATAGAAACGTATCTTTTAAAACGAGTGCTGATGCCACCAGCAGGTACAGATTACTTCTCAATATGCCTTACCTGGGAAAGGGGTCGTTCGTTTATTAGGACTGTGCTACTGATAATGATTAGTGCAATCCTGATAAACCAAAAACTACTGACAAATCTAGAATAAGCGCTGGCAAAGCCAGGAGGCTCGCTTGGCTGCCATCATTTTGGCACTGGCCAAGCTTTTTTTGTCATGCTTTTTGCAAAATATTATTGTTGGTGAAGCAGGTCGATCCACGTCAATCTTTAAACAAGCATTGGCATAGCCAATAGGTCTCGCCTTTGGGACCTTATAAGTGTTTAGCCATGCAACAGTTAATGTTGTTGCAGTAAGGATATTGTGCTGCATCACTAAATACTTATAAGGTCCCAAAGGCGAGACCTATTGGCTATGCCAATGCTTGTTTTATTTTGTTCCATGATTCAAACCTATCTCTACTGCCCCTGCTCCCCTGGCTTGTCAACCCAGTTATCCCCAACATATTTTTAAATCTCTAATGAATTATGCTATTAATGGTTTTATGTATAATGGGTTTTTATCAGTCTAATGCTCACCAGTGGTCATGTTTTATACAATTGTAAAGTTTTTAATTAATCATACAATAAAGTATTACCTTCTGGCTCGCTGCGTAATATAAGGCTGCTCCCTAATGGCGGGCGAGGGTGTCTCCCGATGCCCCCTGCTGGCCTGATTCTGTCTCCACATCACAACCCATTGCAGCTAACAGCGCCAGCCCTCAGCTATCCGGGTCCCACCCTGTTTCCTGCGCACGCTCGCGCAAGAAAACACTGTCCACACCTCTTTGAGAGCAAGAAAGGCAACTTTATTTAAGACAGGTGTGTACATCAAACATCTTTCCAACACATTATTTAATAATTAATAAAATCCAAATCTTCCAGCTCGACTAAGCATCCCTACCTAGGAGTAACCCCCCCCCACCAAGTTAACCCAACCCAAACCAGAAACAACTAACTCTTGAAGAATACCCCCTCATTTCCTTTAACTGCCCTTTGAGGATGGACCAACCCGCTCCAGGCTGCCCACCCCCCACTAGAAACCGCCTACAAAAGAACAAGACACCTGTCCTAAAGTGGCAAGGCCAGAAGGCCATAGCAGTATCGAAAAATACTGCAAAATGGGGAAAAACCTAGAGAAAAAAGGGGGACGGGTGGGTGGGGCAAAAGAACCTTCCTCCCCAACCTCCCACTAGCGCGTTCCTTTCCCGCCTGCCTTAGCCTCTCTTATAACTTCCCTCCTAATCAAGAAGACCACCACCTGTCCTGCGCCCAGTCGTCCTCGCGCGAACAAACCCAGGGAGAGACCGGCTCGCGCACGGCTCTCCCTGGGTCCCTCCTCGCGCAAGAAAACACTGTCCACACCTCTTTGAGAGCAAGAAAGGCCACTTTATTTAAGACAGGTGTGTACATCAAACATCTTTCCAACACATTATTTAATAATTAATAAAATCCAAATCTTCCAGCTCGACTAAGCATCCCTACCTAGGAGTAACCCCCCCCCACCAAGTTAACCTAACCCAAACCAGAAACAACTAACTCTTGAAGAATACCCCCTCATTTCCTTTAACTGCCCTTTGAGGATGGACCAACCCGCTCCAGGCTGCCCACCCCCCATTGGAAACCGCCACCCAGGAAAACCTTTAGAGTTTTCCTGCCCCACCCAAAGGAAAGGACAAAAAGGGGGGGGGGGTTCGGGGAACACCACAAGTGCACATCCAGTACTGTAGCTATTAAATCACGCAATTCCAAAATATAAAAGAAAGACCCAATTGCGACAGGTGGACTCCAACCCCACAAAAGAAATGTTTCTCAGAAAGTTGCAAATGAGGGTGAGACAACTAATAAATGCATAAGTCTGTACAAAACAATTTCATCGAACGATTCAATATTTTGCCCGCGCCGTTTCCATGGCTGCAGAATCCCTCGCCCCAGTCCATTGGAAGCGTGGCACCAACGCCGTCCAGATCACCATGGTGCACACCCAGGCTCTTTTTATTTATTTATTTATTTATTTTATTTTTTTGTTATAAGACCTAGGAGAAAAAACCAATGTTAGGAAAACACAGGCGAGTCATTTTCTTACATACTTCGCACAACATCTCGACCTGCAACTCCCAATTCAGCAAATCTGGAACCAGTCCCACCCCAACCTGTCATCCTCCGTCGCCGCCCCAATCAGAAAGGAATGAGCACCAAAATTGAAAAGGACCCCGCCCCAGACCTAATAGCACCTAAACAGCCAACAACTGCGAAAACAACAATCAGACTGCCATCAGCGGGACAGAAAAATTACCCCCAGTGGAAAAAGGAGGGGACGCCCAGAAAGCCTCCCATTCCCCCACAGGACAACAAGAAATGACAACCGCTCCGCCCAAAGAAAAAACCCACGTACCCCTCCCAACTGAACTGTTTTAGACATTCGCAACCAGAAACGAACCCTGTCTTGTGCCAGCACCACTCCACCTGTTATTCATACCCGCCCTGTTGCACAAACCCAACAACTCAGAAGCACGGGATGCCCCCAAAAATAACCACACCAAGCCCAAACGAAACTTCCGACACTCAAAAGCGTCAGAACAGCAGACAGCCAACTGGGCTAACATCAGTTGAAGCAAATCAAAAAATCACCGGCTGCCGCAGCCTCCGGGCACCGGCCTGCAAACTACCCAAACCGTTCAAAACCTGCATGACCAGCACCCCCCCAGCAGGATCCCTCCCCCACCGAAGCTGCCCATAAAAAAGAGATCCCTGCCAGCGTACTCAAAATTGACGCGAGGGAGAGGCCTCCGTCCACCAATACAAAACAAAAATGAAACAAAAATGCTCCGCAGACAAAAAACCCACCAATGCCTGACCGAAAAATTGTTCTCACCGAACTGCAAAGATTCCCCCTAATCCTGGAAATAGCTCCGACGGGTGGTGTCAGCCCAGAATGCTCAACCCACTGTAAGACTCTCAATCCCCCAAGGCCCATACGTACTGCGGGATCGTTAACGGTTCTAGATCTGCCCCAGGAGCCAAACGTCGGAATTCCAACCACGTAAAGCGAGATAAAGCATCAGCAATGCAATGAATGACCCCTGGAACATATCGAGTAGTGAATACAATAGCCAGCTGCGAACACCACAACATGAAAGCACTCGACCGTTGTGGAACAGGAGCCCATATTACCATCGATGCCCAGGCTGCTGGCGCAAGACGCCTCTTAGTTCCCATTCTGAATAGTTACCAAATAAAGAGACGGGCGCTGGAAGCAGGAATCAAGAACAGAGTTTAATTCTCATGAGGAGAGCCTGTCATTTCAGACACGAAACAAGGTGCCATCGGGAGGTGCTCTAACAAGTGAGCTTGAGACTCAACCTTTTATACATTACAAAACACTTGGCATTACAGTCACAGCATTGTGGAACGAAGGAAAGATAACCTCATAATCCTCGTGTCAATCCTACCCCACATGTGTTCACAATAGGGACCCTTGACCTGCTGATAGGAGAGAGAGAGCAATGACGCAGCTGGATGTTCCGCTGATTATTAGGATGTGTGCGCCTGATCGTAGCCCAGGGGGTGGGGAGGCCAGGATCAATAGTGGGTCCTTTGAAGAGGAGTGACTTCATACAATAAGGGCAGTAAATGGTATCTCCTGGCTTAGGCGATGGCCCTGGGCATGTGTGGACAGTTCATCGCGGAGAGAGGGTTTACTAACAGAGGGGTTATTCATGAAAGGAAAGGAGGTGCTGGTCAGGCGCGGCCGTGACTCCCAAGGACAGGGTCTTGCAGAAGAAGAAGGTTTATGACTTGTCCATGTGAGGGAGAAGGAGGGGGTCAGGGTGCGCGCAGGGTCAGAGTCGCACAGAGAGAGAGAGATCTTATGACCCGTGCATGAGAGAACAGGGGCAGTCAGATACAGCTGGGGGGCTATGTCAGCTGAGGCGAAGGATGCTTCTTCAAGAGGGAAATGGGGGGGTTGCCTGGGTCAAGCAGGAGGGTTGCCTTTCATAGCAGGGTCGCGCAGAGTGCTGGGTTTCATGGTCCATGCATGTGAGAGTGGGAGGGGGTGCTCAAATGCGTGCAGGAGGGAAGCCAGTGATTCTAATGAGTGGGCAAGAGGCCAAGGTGCCTAAAATGGCTGTCATGTATATATGGGCACGGGCTTTTGCTGGCAGAGTGATGCAGTCAATACTTTACGGTATTCATGATGCGTGCAGGGAGAGGAGTGGGAAAAGGGAAATGAACGTTGCTCATGTACATCAATATTTCTAGTTTTCTACAGTCGCCCCTTTTTACATAGCAAAGTTCATTTTCGTAATTGATGATGGTACATGTAAACAGGCGCAGTCATAGAATTAGCATTGTCAATATTGGCATATGGCAAATAATCATGGACAGTTGATGTGTTAGGCAGGATGCAGTACATAGGTGCAAACGCACTACATATCATGAATGCCTCTGACTTTCAAAAACAAATGCAACCAATTAACATTTTGATCAAGTAGTTGAGGGAGGAATTCAGTTCAATACGCAAGATCTCTTCGTCACAGTGTCTTTTTGGTAGCGAGCCATCACTGGTAGGCTCTAGTCCGAGTACTCTCGTTGGCGCTGTTGAGCACCGGCGGTGGAGCTATAGGTCCAGCTCGGTTCTATCCTGACGTGTTGCAGGGTGCGGTCAGTCCTCTGCTGTTAGACCACAGTCCTGTTCCCTAACCAGTCCTTTTAGTGGTGCCTTATGCTCGGCACCTATATTTCCGTGGCAACACCCTTTTCCCATCTGAATGCCGTTCTTCCTTTTGGCGTGAAGTCATATGGAAAAGAGGGGGTGTGTATGGTTCAAATAGTCGATAGGAGAGAGAGCGGAGTTGGGTAAGAGTTCCTGGGACACACAAAAGGGACCAAGGGAGCAAAGGATAACAAGCAGGCAGGCCCATCAATAGGGCCCAAAGAAGGGGGACGGAGACTCCAGGCACACGTGGGTTAGCAGACGGAGGGCTTCAGGGCAGCCCGTCATTTTTCATTTTCCACGTTTGAAATTGCTGTCTCGTCCCGTATCTTGTTGCTCTGCAGCTCCACCTTTGGTCGAGGTCGCATGTGTCTCAAGATCTGCAGCCAGGCACGTCCGACCCTTCTCCTCCGGTGATCGCAAATCTTTGAATAAGTACAAAACAAGTTTTTAGAGAACTGACAGAAGAAGTCATCTATGCAGGTGAATTCCTCCCTCAAATCTACGCACTTGGGAGATACGCTCATCGGTCACAGTCAGAGGTCTATTACCAAGCAGTGCATATGTCGGCATTCCTACTGAGTTCATGCCAAGTTTATTCATTGTCCTATTTATAACTCAAGCAGGCACAAATAAGATTCCCATCAACTGTGCATTTCATCATATTCATCATTTCGGAACATTTCCCTTCAAGGCTGGCTAACCTTTTCAAACAGAGCGGGGTGCAATCATTGTAAGACAGGGTCAGACAGGTTTTTCTCGAGGGGCGGCAGTTACTCATGGTCATTATATATATATCGGGGACAGTAGCTGAGGTCAATCAAGTGGGGCTGGGACGCTTCGGGCATTCGTGTTGGGTGCAAAGGGGTGGGGCAATCTGGGCATTGGGGGTCAATCTGGACCTTGGCACTTGTCTCTAACAAAAATAAAAAATTAGGATGCCATTGACATATAGTCCCCCTTATAAAAGGGCCAGATTAGGGGATATCAGTCGTCTTACCTGTCCTCTCTTTCTTAGCCAATTCAAGTTCATTCAATTTGCAGAAAGGAGAGGTAGTAATATGGCAAGTTACAATCATTTTAGTTTCTGTCAATTTTGCTGAACACCTTCGCGTTCACTAAGTATCCAATTAGACTGGTGCCGACGGGGCACAATATTACCATACAAAAAAGATGGGACAGGGGGACTCTCATAGGGAGTGGGAGTCGTCTGCATTCTAAACGAGCCATCCGGTACACGTATGACATATATATAGATAGAGAGAGAGAGAGAGAGAGAGAGAGACGTGTACGGTAATAGGTCATTTAGAGCGCTCACAACACAGAACGACAGAGGTCAGGTAACACGTAAACGCAGACAGAGGGAAGACATAAACCCGTACATTACATACACACAAACTCAGACAAGGGAAGACAGTACATGTGTTACATACAAAAGAGTTCACGACAAAACATAAAACAGTTATTGGCCAAACAAAAAGTTTCCTGCATGCTGCGCATCTTTAGTATCCTATTTATTTATGTGTTGAGCTCTTTTTACCTTTTTCCTCCTTTTCCTCTCGTTTACTACCTTCGCGAGTGTTCTCAGTTGCTAATACTCACACCGCAGTCAGTTGGTCAGGAATTAACCTGGTCAGGCTATTGCTCATAGGTGGATCTTAAACCATTTTTTTATTTTCTTCCTTTGGCTGGATGTTCTCCGGGCTGAGGCAACAGAGAGTATCGATCAGGAGAACAGTCGGGCAGTTTCGTTATATCTATAAGAGGGTGAGAAGGAGGTGGTACATTTCGAACATCAACAATATTTTTAACTTCCCAGACGGGTGGTGCCTGGGTACCCTTACCTCAGGGCTTTCCCTAGTCCTTTCCTTATCTAATTAAACGTAATAATCGCGTTATCTAGCGTGCTAATTTCGAGTCAATTTCCGTCATACAGTACCCGTCAAGTTTCTATGTCAGTCCATCCTCCCAGTCATTATGCTCTAATGGAGGAACAGTCATATCTAAGTCTAGCGTCAGTACTATGCTCAAAGCTCCCCCTTCCCTTATCGTCGGTCGTTCGGTCATCGCTCTTCCATTCTCCAGCAAACGTTCCGACGTGACCTGCAGAAGGGAGGAGAAAGAAGGGGGTGGGGGCAGCATTCAAACCACATCAGCATGCAGTAATCCGGAAATGTTTTTACCTACCACATACTCGACCAATCTCCACGTAGTGCATTTCTTTGCCATCTCGGCGTTTAAGCCCAGAGGGACCAGTAGCGTCAGATAGATAATCATTGATGATCTGCGTATCTACATGAGTTACTTGGTCGCGACCCCTTTAGGTTGCGTGCAAGGGTGGCGGTCAGGTGGCATTTCTGTGGTGTCGTTTAAAAGCGTCTAAAACACTTTTCCGGCTGCCTGTCACACATAATGTAGCTGCTAAATATCGGGTCCTTTTTACTTTCAGCCTTCATCGTACTTTCTCGTTGCTCACAGTAGTAATACATTCAAAACTCATTAATGCAACCGCTACAACTATGCTTTCTTTTTCAAAATACTTTTAATAAAAAGTGCTGGTGTATAAAATACAGGCCTACAACCCAGTGGACCAGCCACGGAGCAGATTGGAACCGTACATAGGAAGAAAGAAGTTGATGGCAGTTCATTGCATAAAGTGCGGCAGTGCAATAAAATCGTATCGAACTTTACTACGGAGCAGGCATGATGCATATCAAGAATTCAGTTTTTCAATTAACTCATTAATTCATTATCCAGATGCTCGTTCACTGTCTAAATTACACCAATTCATTGCTCCCATTCATAATTAGTACCCACCCAAAATCAGTTCATTGTCCAAACACATGATCAATATCTATATTGCTTTCTTCTCTAAGCACATAACCACCATCCATCTTATCGACTTTCATTGTCCAAAAATGCATACATATCTCAGAGCATCAATATTCGAGCAATCCGGGTGAACAGGGAGTTCGAAAGTTCCTTTTCGTGTATCGGCGCCATTTTGGGCGAGGTCAGGCAGGTTCTGGTATAGTCAGAATGTCTCCAGTGACTCATGGTTGGACCAGAACCTTCCGTTGGCAGTTCAACAAAGTTTTTCGCAATGTGGTAACAGTCTAACAATATGGACCATCAGTCAAAGAGTGGGGAGGGCAACAATAATTTTCCTACCGGGTCACTCTGGTGTTCCACCGGAACTGAACAAGTCTGTACCCTGGCTGTGTTTTAGCCATTTCCAAACTGAGGCTGGCGCCGGCAGGAGTGCGTCGATGTTGCGGATCCCAGTGAGGGGGACGGGGGCGCCCATGTAGAGGGGTCGGGGGCCCCCTGGCTCTTATAGAATCTTCAAGGCTGAGGAGAGACAGCATGGGGCGTGTGCCCGTCCCGGGCAAAAGACCGTTTTTCGTTGTGGACCCTCTTTAAGTAAGAGCGTTGGGGTGTCGCTGGAAGCCTCCACCTGGAGGGAGGTGGGGGAGGCTCGTTCGCGACACCTCCCCCTTCCAGCGACCCCTCGCCGATCCTCGGCTCCGCCGTTTCGATATTGGCCGTGCCGGCTATTGAACATGGGGGGGGGGGGTCGGTGGCTGAGGCAAGACAGCCCTCCCCCCTTTTGACATGTGGCGGGACTACCTCCAACTCTTCAGAGGTGGACATGTGGCGGGGCTACTTGTAACTATGCAGGAATTTGACATGTGGCGGGACTACCTGTAAGCGCCGCCGTTCTCGCTTTTGGCTTCGGCCTTCTTCGTGGGTCGGACCAGGCGAGAGACAGAGGGGGGGGGTGGTCGGTGGCTGAGGCAAGACAGCCCCCCCCCCGTGGCCTGCAGGGCAGCAGGAGAGAAGAGAAGGAGAGACCATCACCGTTTCTGGGCCGTCCGCCCAACAGCATCTCCTTCTGACGGCGGCCAGGCGAGCCCCACATGCTTCGAGGCCTCGCCTTCCGGATGGGCGTAACCGCGGACCTGTTGCACTTCGGGAGCTTCCGGAATGGGGGTAGGTACCTATTTATTTGTATCTATTTCATGTAACCGTTATTTGGGCGTGGTGGGCAATGAGGCAGACATGTTTGGGGCAGGAATAGGCAACGGAACCTAGCTACCTCGTGGTTTGCCTTGATGTTCAGCTTGTCTTCCCTCGCCATTTTTATGTTTCTTATTACGGGTTATTTCTAACGTTTCTTATATTATTATTTTTTTTTTTTTTAGCGAAGTTGATAACTCCTCAGTGGCCTACTGATTTCGCTCAACTCCTTTTTCTTGTATATTATGCCATAACCTATTATAAGCTATAGCGACTAGTCCACACTTAATGGACAGGTCCTTATTAGGCGTGCCCTCCAGTGGAGCTGGATGGTTCAACTCTAATAAGCGGTCCGGGCTAAACAGGCTACCAACCAGTGGGGAGAAGATAGGCATGACGGATTACAACGGGGACAAAAGTCTGCATTACCTATCTTATCACAGCGGGCAAAGACTAGGCAGAATATTTCTATTCTCCGTTGTTTGGCGGCGGTGAATACCTCAAACGAACCAATACCGAATAATCGGCCAATCAAACAATTCAGTGGGGAGAATAAGTGGGCACGAAAAGTTATCGCTACCCACTCTTTCTCTACCTGCAAAGAGAGACCTTGTTCTTTCCCTGTTTGTAGACAAAGAATCTCCAGTCAATAATCCACGAACGACAGTTCGGGAAACAGTGGGGGAGGAAGATAGGCACGACGGATTACAATGGGGACAAAAGTCTGCGTTACCTATCCTTCACTGCTTGCAAAGAGAGAGCCTGTTTGTTTTTCCCCGTTTGCAGACAGTGAATCTCCAGAGGTTTCAACAAAGCGTAATACTAGTATTATCCAACAAACAATCATTTCACAATTTGTCGCATTTACGCGACCTTACCCGGACCGGACCGTGTGGGCAGTTCTTCGCCTTCCTCCTTCCAGCGCCCGATCGTTCTCTTACTCCATGATTTTTACCGCAGCAGTCCTGTGGGATTCCAGTCAGGACAGTAGGTCACTCAAGAGAGGTCCGTTCAGAATAGGTGAAGTTCATTCAATCGGCAGCCGGACGAGGGCCCTCTCAAGGCAGGTATACTCCGATCATTTAGATGTTCACCTCATCGTCTGGATCTCTCTTACTGGACCGTATGTCACTGATGGACCCCGCGTTGGGACGCCATTTGTGGAACAGGAGCCCATATTACCATCGATGCGCAGGCTGCTGGCGCAAGACGCCTCTTAGTTCCCATTCTGAATAGTTACCAAATAAAGAGACGGGCGCTGGAAGCAGGAATCAAGAACAGAGTTTAATTCTCATGAGGAGAGCCTGTCATTTCAGACACGAAACAAGGTGCCATCGGGAGGTGCTCTAACAAGTGAGCTTGAGACTCAACCTTTTATACGTTACAAAACACTTGGCATTACAGTCACAGCATTGTGGAACGAAGGAAAGATAACCTCATAATCCTCGTGTCAATCCTACCCCACATGTGTTCACAATAGGGACCCTTGACCTGCTGATAGGAGAGAGAGAGCAATGACGCAGCTGGATGTTCCGCTGATTATTAGGATGTGTGCGCCTGATCGTAGCCCAGGGGGTGGGGAGGCCAGGATCAATAGTGGGTCCTTTGAAGAGGAGTGACTTCATACAATAAGGGCAGTAAATGGTATCTCCTGGCTTAGGCGATGGCCCTGGGCATGTGTGGACAGTTCATCGCGGAGAGAGGGTTTACTAACAGAGGGGTTATTCATGAAAGGAAAGGAGGTGCTGGTCAGGCGCGGCCGTGACTCCCAAGGACAGGGTCTTGCAGAAGAAGAAGGTTTATGACTTGTCCATGTGAGGGAGAAGGAGGGGGTCAGGGTGCGCGCAGGGTCAGAGTCGCACAGAGAGAGAGAGATCTTATGACCCGTGCATGAGAGAACAGGGGCAGTCAGATACAGCTGGGGGGCTATGTCAGCTGAGGCGAAGGATGCTTCTTCAAGAGGGAAATGGGGGGGTTGCCTGGGTCAAGCAGGAGGGTTGCCTTTCATAGCAGGGTCGCGCAGAGTGCTGGGTTTCATGGTCCATGCATGTGAGAGTGGGAGGGGGTGCTCAAATGCGTGCAGGAGGGAAGCCAGTGATTCTAATGAGTGGGCAAGAGGCCAAGGTGCCTAAAATGGCTGTCATGTACATATGGGCATGGGCTTTTGCTGGCAGAGTGATGCAGTCAATACTTTACGGTATTCATGGTGCGTGCAGGGAGAGGAGTGGGAAAAGGGAAATGAACGTTGCTCATGTACATCAATATTTCTAGTTTTCTACACCGTGTCAACATACGCAAAAAAAAACCTTTGCACTCTGCCTGTTAGCAAGGTCAACCATCGCCATATTGTCCACGTGGAACAACACAGATCGGGTCCGGAACTCTACCCCCCAGCTGTACAGAGCCGCCAGCAAAAGGAACAGTCCTAAAAAACAATGCTGCGCCCCTGCCCCCGCCAGTGAACAGGCCTAGATAATGTCCTCGTCCGCAAAAAACAAGGACACGCCGGTAAAAGCCTGCAAAAAATTTGCAACCAGATACCCAAAGCTGCACTGACAGGTGCGGCAAGGCGCACGGAGCTCCAACCTGCGTTCGCCCAACACCAACCCGATGAAAGCAGAGAGTTTGCGCACCCTGCCAGCAGACAGCCTCGCAACCATAACCATGGTATCGATTGCAATTCCCAAAAAGGTCAACATGGTACATGCCGTGCATCAAGGAAAAGGAAAGCATCCAAACAATGACATACCAAAACATGGCCACTGATGAAAGCCAAAGCGCGATTGCAGAAAAAATACTGAAAGTCCCGAAGAGGGCACAGGACACCGAACAGCCCATCGGCAAAACCCCGTCAACATAGAAAATGTCCCCAAAGTGCATACCCAAGAGACCAAAAATCCCACGGATGAATGGGCAGAAGGCGAAACCAAACGAATGTCACTGTCCGTCAGCAGGGCACCAGGGCCCACAGTGCAAACCAGCCTCAGGGCGTCAGCCACCGAAGCATAGGACACGCTAGAAACTGCCTGGTCGATGAAATCATTGATAGATGGAAACCTCCGGCCAGGACAAATGGTGTAGGAGCCGGAACTCCCCAGCCACCGTATTGGTGACAACACCCAGAGGGGAAAATTAGCAGATCCGGGAAAGGACAGCTAAGAAAAAGGACAGCTAAGAAAAAGGACCAGCGATCCCACCAGCAGCAAGCTCAGACTCCAACATCCTCTGCACAACCTGGGGGCACTCTGCAGCGGACTTCCGACTATCAGACCACCGACCCAACCGAGGACCCTGGTACCCAATCCGGAAACCTACCCGGAAACCCCCAGGACAAAGTCTTGGCCACCTCCAAATCGGGGTATTCCTTCAACCACAAGGCAAAAACCTCAACCTTAATAGCAGTAGGAGCCGTCGTAAACAACATGCGAAGGCTGTCCTCTGCCACCTGTACCCCTCCCTTGGTCCAATTGTCAATAGACGTCGGAACTCGCGGCCTCCGAGCCAATTCAAAATCTTCTTCCTTAAACCCTGCCGTTGCCTGCCCAACACAATGCAGGAGCCTGAACACATCCACAAACTCCCCATCCCAGATCCTGGATTCAGTTTTCTCCGATAAATGAGACCCCAAAGGCATCCCAGCACTAGAATAAGGAAAATCTCCTAGGAAGGATACTATCCCCCGCCACCAAACATCCCCTGCAACATTAGCATCCACCTCCAACTGCCGCACCAGCAGCGGTGCTCGAGCGACTCGCTCCTCAATCACCCCATCCCAGTACCAATAGCTGTCACGCTGAGCAGGGAGACTCTCCCCTTGTTGCCAATAGCTTAGGAAGGATACTATCCTCCGCCATTCCAGACTCTAGATTTAGTATTCTCAGACACAGGAGACCGAAAGGCATCCCAACTCCAGAATAAGGCACTTCCTTGGGAAGGATACTATCCTCCGCAACCTGCTCCATATGTGTCGCCGACCGGAGCATTCACCTCCGCATGCCGCACCAGCAGCGGTGCTCGAGCGAATAGATCTGGTACTCTTAGCAGGGAGACTCTCCCCTTGTCGCCAATCGCTTAGGAAGGATACTATCCTCCGCCATTCCCGACTCTAGATTTAGGAAACTCAAACAAAGAAATAAATCTCTTGGGAAGGATACTATCCCCCGCAACCTGTTCCATAGGTGCTGTCAATGTCCCCATCAAAATGAGTATTCACCTCCGCATGCCGCACAAGCAGCGGTGCTAGAGCGACTCGCTCCTCAATAACCCCATCTTTTATATATATATATATATATATATATATATATATATATATATATATATATATATATATATATATTATTTTTTTTTAAACTGACTACTACCCATCCGTACCTCTTGGCAACTGGGAGAACTTCTGAGGAAACACCACAAGATCCCTCTGAGTTGCACGACGTCTCGCCGACTCTTACCGTGTCGTGGTCCGCACGTGACCCCTGCAAGATACGAGGGTCAAGGAAAAAATTGCCCCACCCCACCCGGATGGGCCCGTGCTGCCAAAAGCCCCAAAGTCCTTCTCCCTCAACTCCCCCTCCCCCAAATCATCAGCATGTACATCCCACTGTAAAAACATTACCATAAAAAGAAAACTGCGTACTACCACTAGGCAGAGCCCCTTCACCAAGTCCCCCATCGAAACATTGCCATGTAATGCCATCAATGCGCACTGCGCACGTCGCAGGAGAAGAGTAATCCGCTCCAGATAACTCTCCCGGACCCCCCCCACATGAGACAGCCGTATGGTCAGTCCGCAAGCCGCTCACCAGCCACCAGCCGACCAGCTGGAGCCAAAACCGGGAAAAACGAGGGCCGCTCAAGCCAGACTGCGAGGAAACAGCGAGAGTGACACCCCCAACGGAGCCAAGGGGAACGCCCACAGACAACCCACCAATACAAGGCACAGCCCATGCGCCACCGCCCAAACCGCCCGCCAGCCCACCCAGCAAGGCACTGGGCCCCCACGCAATGCCTGGAAAACGGACTGGAAGGCGCAGGAACCCCCCCCCCCCAGAGCCCGCCCCACCCAGACCAGCACAGGTGTCCCACCGAAAACCACAACCAGGCCCAGCAAGCCCCTGGACCGCAGCCCTGGGCCGGGGGAAAGGACAGCACGGACAAGCCATGGGAGCAAACCAGCTCCAGGGAAGCACCCCCGCCAGGACCAACCCAGCCCGGACAGGGAGATAGACCCGAAAGCAGCCTACCCCCTTGCAGCACTGCACAAATAACGAGGGGGGGGCGCTCCCCTACCAAGGGGGGTGGGGGGGGACAGGAAGGAACACTGCCCGTCCAACAAAAAGGCCGAAGAAGCACCTGGGGACACAACCGGCAGGGCACAGGGCGCCCGCCCTCCAACTGAGCAATACCATAACATGGGTGAGGCACTACAAGACGGGGCTCCAACCCCGCGGAGCCCCGTCACACACGGAGGGCTGCCCAACTTGGGAAGAGGCTGCAAAAAACTCCCGACCCCTGCACAAGGCCCCCCGACAGACCGACCCCGCCTCCCACCGGGCGCCCCTCGCAAGCCGGCAGCCCCAGTGGGGGCCAAACATACCTGCTGGTGGGCGCCCGGCACTTCAGGGGAGGGCGCCACATCTCCATGAAAACCCGCAGCCACCACCGGGGAAACAGCCGGCAGGGCCTCAGCTCCGTCCCCGTCATCCTCCGGTCGCGGAGAAAGACACGCCATGGCCGCCTTTGCCACGCCTACGGCCGCCCTGCGATGGGGGCGGGCCAAACCCAAACACGCCTCACCATGAACTCCGTAGCGAAGGGCAAAAGAACCTTCCTCCCCAACCTCCCACTAGCGCGTTCCTTTCCCGCCTGCCTTAGCCTCTCTTATAACTTCCCTCCTAATCAAGAAGACCACCACCTGTCCTGCGCCCAGTCGTCCTCGCGCGAACAAACCCAGGGAGAGACCGGCTCGCGCACGGCTCTCCCTGGGTCCCTCCTCGCGCTGGGGGCCTCTCATCTCTTTGGCACTTGAGGGGAACATTGAAGCTTTGCTGCCCCTCCCAGGTCCACCTACTCTACTGCTTTCAGCATGAACTACTACCGCTAATCGTTCCTACATCCCTGCTCTCCCCCATCTCATCCAGACCTGCTAAGGGATATTTCCTTAACGGTTCCCGCCATCTCCCTTCTGCCCTCTCCAACCCACCAAAGACTGAGAATGCACAGCCGGCTTCATTAGATCCTCCCGCCCGCCCTCGCAGAGAGTATAAAGGACGTCTCCGTCTCACCGCCTCTGCCGACACCTCTAAGCCGGCCACCAATACAACTAAAGCCACTGCCAGAGTCAGACACAAAACGACCATCAAAACACTTGACATCGCCTGAGAAAAGAGACAATGCCTGCAGGGCATCTTCACAGAACCACAGCCAACTGCAAGTGAGGTCAACATGACCGCGCAACAGACGCCAACTTTCAGTGCACTAAATCCTACTAGTCCATGGAGCTCCCCAACCTGCCTGAAGACCCCACGTCTCTATTCTTCCTGATATGCGTAGTCTGCCATTATAGAGATCACATTTGAAACATTATAGTTATGTGTTTGTTCAAAAGCAGCGCTGGCCATCTTGTGTGTTGAAATAACAATATCACTATGTGAAGGAAATATCTTCTTGTATACAAACAGGTAGTTCATTTTAAAAAAAATTGAGCAAGTTGTAATTTTTTTCTGCAAAACTCTGGCAATCACGCCTGGAAGATAAATGCATGTTACAGCGAGTATCTTTCGTTGCAGTTATGCAAGTGCTTAATTTGAGCCAGTGGTTGCCGACATTTAACATCACCAGCCACGGGCTTCTTAGCACAGCTTTGGACACTGCCACTCATTCTTTGACAAATCAAGCAATGGCTATGCCCAGAATTAAATACCATTGATTGATAGGTCACGAATGCGCCTCAAATGCCTCTCCGATATCAAGCGCCATAAACACGTAAAACATTAGAACATGGTGGAGTTCTCCTTGTTTTTGTCTTATAGCCCCCAACTAAAATGCAGTGTAGCTGTATGCAATGCTGCAAAATGCCATCACTGCCTGAAAGGCAAACAATAGGCTGGCCCTGACTACTTTTAAGGCAGTGATGTATATTGTGCAAGAGTAATGCCTGCACTCAGAGTGAAGAGAGCCAAAAGCTCTAGTGGGTTGACCCATTGTCCCTTGCTGATTGCTGTGATATGTGAAAGCAAAATGTAAATGTTAATTAAAAAAAAGGCTCAGTCTATTCTATTCTTTTCTACTCAAAAAGAAGGAACACAAGAATAGAAATTTAGAACAGCTCTCTAAACTTCTCAGATGAGGTGCATACACAAAGCTTCATAGGGAGGGAGTTCCACAATTTAGGACCCAAAAATGTAAAGGAGAACCATCTCTGTCAATCAGTTTTACTCAGGGAATTGCAGCAAAATTCTGATTGCCTGATCGTGGCGCAAGACTCGGAGTATGGATGAACCAGCAACCTTAAGCAAGTCCATAACGAGTCATAGCTTTGTGTATACAGCACAGCGACTTCAACTAGAAGTGTTTATCAATAGGGGGCCAGTACAGGTTCCGTTGATGAAGAGAACCCAAAACACAATTTTGGAATATGACATAGAATGCAGTCTACTGCATTCCGAATAATCTGAAGCCGGTTCACCAACAACTTGATATCCCCTAAATAGAGAGCATTGCCATAATCAAGCCACAAATAATCAAAGCCTGCACAATCGTTTTAAGATTAGAGGAGGGTAAGAGCCAGGATATTTTCCTCAGATATCCATGGAGGCCAAAGCAGCTGGTGACTACCTTATTTGTTTGTTTGCTAGTCCATAGTAAGCTTATCATCCAGCCAGAAGCTGCACCTGGCTTTGACTTGAAAAAGATCCCCATTTGATTCATGAACCTATTTCTCCATCATGGGAAATTTCATCCCAGTCACAACACTGATTAGGCTTAGGAGCGGTGATATACCTGTCCGCTGCATTCTATACCATGAATTATAGGACCTTGCTCCAACGACTACATAGAATTGACATTAAAAATGCAGCATTTCAGTGGATAAAGCCATATATTTCAAATAGGACCTTAGAAGTCCAACAAGGAACTTCTGCTTCGACACTGCTGAGGCATACTGCTAGGGTTAGGTTTGTTCCCGTTACTGTTTCATATCAAAGTTCAACCCTCGGCGATCATACAAGAAACAATTCAGTGTGATTCGTACCCTGTGATGATGACACACAAATTATAATCAATCTAAATGATGACCATGGAAACCCAAGGTCAGGCCACTCACACAACTTAGAAGCTCTATGTGCTTGGATGAATAAAAACTCTCAAATTAAATCCCTCCAGGATGGTGATTCTTTTGGTTTATAACGAATTAAATTGTTGGGTAGTGTCTCTATGATGGGCAAATGTCCTCTCTGTCTCCTCAGTCAGAGACCATGGCCTAATTCTGCATTCAGAGCTAAATATGGAAAAACAAATTGCCATCATTGCCAGGACATGCTCATATCAGATTTGCACTCTTCAACAAATCCTTCTTCATCTTTTTTTCAGCTATATGGTAACCATGGCATGTGCTTTTATCAATCACATGGAGATTATGGCAACTCAACATATCTTGGGCTGCCAAAGGAAAATATCAATTGGTAGTAAAAAATCCAAAATGCAGAAGTTAGAATGGTCTTCAATCTAAAAAACGTTGAATCTGTATCTAACCAACTATGCCAACTTAACGGGCTACCTGAAGAGAAGCGCTTCGCTTTTAAGGCCTTATTTGATGTACAAAATCTATCATGACAAGACTCCTAAGTTTCTAATTAAACAAAGGAATACATCCGCTGATGGGTGGGGAAGCAACGGGTCTCCTGCTGACAGAATTGGAATACAGGTTCTATAAGAAGGCACGATTTAAGACCCTGTTGGGGGCATGGCAAGTATGGAAAACAATCTTAAAATTCTTTCATGTCCCTAAAATTAACCCTTCTCTTCTTCTGGAAAATTCGAGTCTTTTTCTTCAGTTAACAAATGATAAGAATCTACAAATATGGAAGGGTTTGGGGGTTAAGACTATCGGTGACCTAATGGTAGGAGACCAGATAATTGGGTTTGAGGACATGCAAGGGAGATACGGCCTTCCTGTAAATCAGTGGCTTATTTATGGCCAAATCTCGTGCATCATACATGTAAATGTATAGGCATTTATATAGCGCACTACTTACCCGTAGGGTCCCAAGGCACTTCGACCGCTGCGAAACCCTTCCTGGCTTCCCTGAGAGATGGTCCCTTAATGGGTATCTCCAGGGTGAGACCAGGCATCCCCGGCGGTCTGGTGGGGCCGTTAGTGAAGATGAGGCAAGCTAATGCCCAGAGTTGCCGAGTGTGATCGCTGATCCGAGTGGGCACCGAGGCGAGAGAATTATCGAGTCCGCTGACCCTGGTCCAGAAACCTGCCGCGCCGGGAATCGAACCCTGGTCCCGGGCCGTCCTCTGCTCTCGGGTCTGCCGCCTCTAACCGGTGAGCCACACTACTTCACCATACAGGCTTTTAGGCCAAAACTTAAGCCCCTAGTAGATTTCTCTTTGGTTGAGGTCCTGGGAAGAGGATGCAGGAAGATAAAAGAGGTTTATAATCTCCTGGTTTCTAGAATACAGGACGATGTAGGAAAAGTAGAAAGTGACTGGGCAATTAAACTGGGAAACCCGGATGTAGATCTGGACCTAGCATTATGGTTAAATAAAAAGATCTTTCGGGGTTCAAAGTTATGGGCTCAGCATTTTAAAACAGTTTTTAATCTGTATCATACACCCGACAAATTATTTGCTTGGGGTGTCAGGAATGACGATCGCTGCCCGAGATGTAATAAGGGGCAAGCAGATTTATTACATATGTTCTTTACTTGTGAGCGGCTGGCCCCTGTTCTGGACGCAGTAACAACATTTTGGGAGGGGCTGCTAGGTCATAAGAACGATCTATCCCCAACATTGATGCTATTTGGCTCAGATTCTAAACTGGTTTTAACAGAGGATGAGGCCGCTTTGGTTTTTATGTCGGTTGCTGTGCTTAGAATCTTGATCTCGGCCGGATGGAAGGATGTTACAGCCCCCTCTTTCCAGATGTGGATGTCTAGATTTTTAGGTATTTATAATATTGAGTCTTGTCTCTATGAACTTAAAGGTGCTAAAAAACGACTATGGGCCCCGGTTAAGAAATGGCTGGAGGACAGAATAAGAACTTGAAATGTACTGTATTGTTATATTTATTGGTAGATCTTCTGCATCTTTTTTATCCCCACGTCATGTAATGTGTTTTTAGTTGTTTATATTTGAGTGATCATTTAATTGTATCAGATGTTCTTATACCTTGCTTGTGATTAATTAACTGTTTTGTCAAATGCACCATGAACTTTTAATAAATAAATAAAAAAAAAGGAATACATCCGTTTTGAGAACCTCAGATCGGGCAACATTTTAAATTCTTCCGACAAGTAGTACTAGATGGGGTGTGAGAGCTTCTTGAGTTCAGAGACCCAATTATGGAATAACATCCCCTTGGATATTGTCATTCATCTTCTCTATTAAAGTTAAGGAAAAGCATTGAAAATCTAGCTTTGTGCAATGTAATACTCCTCTATCGATAGCAGGCACTTACTCAACACCAAGAGACTCCTCCGAAGTGTATGCACAAATGGCAATAAATAAAGAAGTAGTCCTATTCTTGCACTTGCATCTATATATTGATTTTTATAAAAAGACAATTTCAGATTAAAACATAATTTAATAACTCATCTGTGGCCTGTATTGGATAAATTCACTTAATTAAAAAAGAGCCGACTAAATGTAAGAAATGCTTTTAGTGAAAACCAAGGACAGACTTTTATTATTATTCAACAAAAATGGTTCAGCACACCATACAATATATAGTGACAGTATTGATGAGGTTAATAATATCAATAAGCCATGGAGTTTTCTTTTCTTGTTTTATTCCAAATCTTCACATACAAGTAGCCAACGCGTTTCGTCCGAAGGACTTCTTCAGCGCTACAACAAACAAATATACAAAAATATACATATTATACAGTGCTATATTACAATTAAAAGCCTAATTTATTTGTACAACCTAATTGAAAAAAAGGAAAGTCTTTAAGAATGTTACTACATAGTCCATGCATAGAAATGGCTTACTGACAGAAGTTTCAATTTATTCTTATTAAAGCCCGGGGTACATATCATGATCTATTATGTAACAAGATCTAGAATGCAAAAACCTAGATATTATTGCGATAGGTGATTCCTTTCAAAGGATTACAAGGTCGGGCAAACCATTGTAAAGAGATTGGTGACAAAAAAGACAATTTTTTTCGTTAAAACCAAAAATACATATCATGATCTAAAAAGGTCTAAAGTGCAATGAGCTTAGTTGCTATGCGGTGGATGATTCCTTTCACAAAGTTGACAATTTAGGCAAGCCATTGTGAAAAAAAGGGTGGAAGGGAAGGAGGAATCTTCTATCATTTAATGGTTCGACACATTGAGGACAGGGATTGGAGAAAAAAGGGTTGTATCTTACCGAATAGTAATCAAGATACTGTCTTGTGTTCTGGGCTTTATCAGTGAGAACCAGTCTCCAGCTACTTTGATGGAACCAGTCTCCAGGAACTTGGATGGAAAAGATCCTATTTATAAGCAAGGGATAGGGTATGAATCTCTCCTGCATATTGTGCAGTTTATAATTTTTCTAGAGTTTATTAACCTGACATAACACATACCTTCATTTGGGATGGACTAGTCAAATTTCTGTGATGGATGTATTACAGTTGAAACGAAAATGGGGATGTCCAAATACACATCCGGGGGTGGTGATATCAATATTCACCCTGGTAAAGATAAAATTGAAAGCAGGGTTAGGACCCCAGAAAGGAAAGTACCATCATGCATGTCATATGAACGATGATGAGATATTTTATTAAATTAAATTCCAAGGCGAAACCTGGATGTACAGGGCAAGTGCATTTACTGTTTAGCATGTAAATCCGTTAAGGTAAACATGCACACACATGGAATTAAGGATGTCAAGATCCACATCCATAGATCACGATATAAATATTCACCCTGATGGGGGTAAGAGTGGAAGTAGGTTTGTAACCCCAGAGTGAAAAAATCCTATTATCCATACCATAAGAACAGTCATGAAGTTTTTAATAGGTTCCATAGCAAGACCTAAATATACGGGGCCCATGCTCTGGTTGTTTTAAAATATCGGTCAGTTGTGCTGGACATACGGGGCACATGCTCTTGTTGTATTAAATTAACGGTCAGTGGTGCTGGACATACATGCACATAAATTAGAGTGCTGATGCCCATCCCTAAATACCTCAAGACAACAGCATTACTAATGAATAATGTGCACAAGCAAAGGGATTAAAGTCTAAGTCTAGGCGCAGAGTGGCTAAAAGAGCCCTACAATCCAGATAGCCTTACATTAGTGTGCAAATGCCCTCCCCAGGTTTCACTTACTTTTAAAAACAGCATATCTCCGTTCTCGGTCGTCGTCTTGAAAAAGTAGTTCGAAATTAACCCGGAGCCGGGCCAGTTTAAATAGCCCGCAAACAAACTTCACCTGCTACCAATTATGAAACAGGTCGCGTTAGAGAATACTTGCGCAGCCGCCATCTTAGAGTGTGCAAGTAATGCGTTAACGGTACAGGGATGAAGATAAAATTTGCCAAACACCCCTCCGATTTTAAAGTATGCCTAATCTTTAAATAAGGCATATAATACAAACGTATTTTGGGAAAATCCTCTTTCTTTTTTGGTCGCCGGTCTTAATTTGAAATTTCGCATTAAAATAGTGCGTAAAGAACTGTAATGCGGTACCCGTTTAGACTCGCCAGAAAACGGATGCCTATTTATTTCTCAATTTTAGAAACCTCGATCAAAAAGGTTTCTGGGGGTTGGAAGCTAACGTTAGACATTTGCCGATGGAAAAAGACGGGCAGCAATAATATCCGATTAGTCTTTTTGGCGCGCCATTTTGAGTCGGGAAACAACCAGGGCGATATATTAATGAAAATATATCGACGTGGTTCATTCCTTATACCTATTTAGGTTTACAAAAAGTAATTCTGCTCTGGTTTTATCTTTTTATGGTTCTGGGCATTATATATTTAAATGTCTCAATCCTTGGTGCCATATTATACTGAAGGGTTGGTTATTTACAAAGCATATTTGTCATTAGAACATTGGAATGTTGGGAGCTCCATTGAAAACAATGGAGTGCTCTGGGCTTATAATGGCTGGTATAAGCCTGGAGCTCCAACATTCCAATGTTTCTTTGTTCACAGCTCTGGCTGTGAACAAAGGCTTCAGGGACCCTGAGGGGATTTCAATCCCCTCCCGCTTCCAAAAGGCTTTGTTTTTTTTGTTAGAACATTCTGTCCTCTAGTGACAGAATGTTCTAATAGCCTTATAGCCCTTCGTAGATGGGCTATACCGCTATTAAAGTCCCTCTCCCTTGTTAAAGGCCCTCGCCTTCGGCTCGGGGCCTTTAACGCTGGAGAGGGCCTTTAATAGCCGGTATAGCCGTCTACGGCGGGCTATAAGGCTATATTACAGAATGGCTCATTATTAAACCCCTTTCTGACACAGCGATTGGGAAACAATATATGCTAAAACCAATATCATATACATTCCATTGTTAAATTCACATTATTGATTACAAATGATCATACAAACTCATGCAAAAGAGACAAAGTCTCATAATGTCTTATGATGTACAAAAAAGGACGATATTTAGAGGAACAACCTTGTATGACAATAATAAATAGCTAGTCAATCTAGATATAACCTTAAGGATTATTTACAAAAGTTGTATAACACTGAAAGATGGCACATACATTTATACAAATCAAAAGCTCATTCATTTTTCTGAGAGCATACGGAAAGAATAATTTTTTACAACATAATGTTTACTGGAGGACAGATATTATTACAAAAAATGGTATAGCTCATTGTTGATATTGAGTCCCTTTGTGATGCTGCGAAGCCGACAAATCCATGCAGCTTCCCTTTGTCTGAGCATCTTAATTCTGTCTCCACCTCTTATTGGGGGTTGGACATGATCTATGCCAAAAAAGCAGATATTAGATTGATGAGGATGGTTTTCTTGAATGTGCACAGACACAGGATATCTGTCATCTCTATTTTGTATGGCTCTCACGTGCTCTTGAATGCGGATTTTCAGATTTCTAATACTACTGCCCACCTATATTTTGTTACGTGCGCATACTCTAAGATGGCGGCTGCGCAAGTATTATCTAACGCGACCTGTTTCGTAATTGGTAGCAGGTGAAGTTTGTTTGCGGGCTATTTAAACTGGCCCGGCTCGGGGTTAATTTCGAACTACTTTTTCGAGCCGACGACCCAGAACAGAGATATGCTGTTTTTCAAAGTAAGTGAAACCTGGGGAGGGCATTTGCACACTAATGTAAGGCTATCTGGATTGTAGGGCTCTTTTAGCCACTCTGCGCCTAGACTTAGACTTTAATCCCTTTGCTTGTGCACATTATTCATTAGTAATGCTGTTGTCTTGTGGTATTTAGGGATGGGCATCAGCACTCTAATTTATGTGCATGTATGTCCAGCACCACTGACCGTTAATTTAATACAACAGGAGCATGTGCCCCGTATGTCCAGCACAACTGACCGATATTTTAAAACAACCAGAGCATGGGCCCCGTATATTTAGGTCTTGCTATGGAACCTATTAAAAACTTCATGACTGTTCTTATGGTATGGATAATAGCATTTTTTCACTCTGGGGTTACAAACCTACTTACACTCTTACCCCCATCAGGGTGAATATTTATATCGTGATCTATGGATGTGGATCTTGACATCCTTAATTCCATGTGTGTGCATGTTTACCTTAACAGATTTACATGCTAAACAGTAAATGCACGTGCCCTGTACATCCAGGTTTCACCTTGGAATTTAATTTAATAAAATATCTCATCATCGTTCATATGACATGCATGATGGTACTTTCCTTTCTGGGGTCCTAACTCAGCTTTCAATTTTATCTTTACCAGGGTGAATATTGATATCACCACCCCCGGATGTGTATTTGGACATCCCCATTTTCGTTTCAACTGTAATACATCCATCACAGAAATTTGACTAGTCCATCCCAAATGAAGGTATGTGTTATGTCAGGTTAATAAACTCTAGAAAAATTATAAACTACACAATATGCAGGAGAGATTCAAACCCTATCCCTTGCTTATAAATAGGATCTTTTCCATCCAAGTTCCTGGAGACTGGTTCCATCAAAGTAGCTGGAGACTGGTTCTCACTGATAAAGCCCAGAACACAAGACAGTATCTTGATTACTATTCGGTAAGATACAACCCTTTTTTCTCCAATCCCTGTCCTCAATGTGTCGAACCATTAAATGATAGAAGATTCCTCCTTCCCTTCCACCCTTCTTTTCACAATGGCTTGCCTAAATTGTCAACTTTGTGAAAGGAATCATCCACCGCATAGCAACTAAGCTCATTGCACTTTAGACCTTTTTAGATCATGATATGTATTTTTGGTTTTAACGAAAAAAATTGTCTTTTTTGTCACCAATCTCTTTACGATGGTTTGCCCGACCTTGTAATCCTTTGAAAGGAATCACCTATCACAATAATATCTAGGTTTTTTGCATTCTAGATCTTGTTACATAATAGATCATGATATGTACCCCGTGCTTTAATAAGAATAAATTGAAACTTCTGTCCGTAAGCCATTTCTATGCATGGACTATGTAGTAACATTCTTAAAGACTTTCCTTTTTTTCAATTAGGTTATACAAATAAATTAGGCTTTTAATTGTAATATAGCACTGTATAATATGTATATTTTTGTATATTTGTTTGTTGTAGCCCTGAAGAAGTCCTTCGGGCGAAACGCGTTGGCTACTTGTATGTGAAGATTTGGAATAAAACAAGAAAAGAAAACTCCATGGCTTATTGATATTATTAACCTCATTAATACTGTCACTATATATTGTATGGTGTGCTGAACCATTTTTGTTGAATTGTACACAGTGCCTTTGGCATTGACTTTTGAGGCCTAGGGGTATGTGGCCTCAGGTTTTTGGCACCCACAGATATAACTAGACCAAGATATATTGGATAGAGTGCAGTCAACTGTCTTACCCTGTACCCCTGTTCTAGTATCACTAAGACTTTTATTATTAACAAACCTTTTCTAAATGAAATAAAAGGCAGGACAATTGAGTTAGACCGGCTGCAACCTCATTAAGTTAAAAAATGATGCTGCTTTTTAGGTCTCGCTGAGTCAGCGCATGCTCTGCTCTGCGAGACATTTTGTAGTGTGCTTTTAAAAGTGCTACCCCAGGCTTCTGCTGGCCTAGCACTTGCGTGCACGTGCATGCGTACAGCCGCCAGCCAGCTTGCAAGTTTTATTTGTGCCAGTGGTTACAAGTGTGGGCACTGGCACACATTTTTGTGGGCCCAGTGCTTAATTTGAGTTGGTGGTTTCTGGTGCTCGGCACCAGCACTTAATTATCAACAGCCACACTTATGACAGTCGGCCACATGGTGGCGCTGTCTTCCTAATTTAGACATTTGCAAAACAACAGTTGTTTATTCATTAACTAGACATTAACAAGCATTGGCATAGCCAATAGGTCTCGCTTTTGGGACCTAATAAGTATTTAGTTATGCAGCAGAATATTCTTGGTGCAACAATATCAACTGTTGCATTGCTAAACACTTATATGTGATAAGGTAAAGTTGCCTTCAAGGGATTTATTCTAGTGTTTAATTCAAATTATTTATATCATTAAATTGCAAGGTCAAATGAATGATTTCCTTGATCAATGATTAATTCCAACAATTTTAGTACCTCAATACAATAGTGTATAAGAATCACAAGTAAGAACATTAATTGTCATATAGGTTATGAATCATAAGTGCAAAAGCATATAAAAAATGGAACAAAGGCGGGTGTATATAGAAAAAGATTCACTTTTTATCTTGATAAATCAATTCAGGGTACTTTTTACAAACAAATATACAAACAATGTGACAAGAAGTAAGCAATATAGATTTGAAGCCTTCACTGTAACAATTGTTGACACCTTTCTTAATGTATATTAAAATGAATTTCAGAAGAAAAACAGTAGGTCGACGTTTCGGTCTCTACTTTTTCATAAACGAGACCATCTTCAGGACTGTTAAGTATTTTAATAGTTGACCCCTATTATAATGTAGCACAAAAGTAATTACTGTTTATTCTAAAACATATTAAACACATAAAAAATCATCACAATATATCACCTGTTTCATTTGCACAAATACATTATTATTTCAATTCTGAGCCTTGATTTAGGTTTCAAACTCTTTCAATGCATCATCATTATTCCAGTTGTTCATATCCTAATTTGCAAAAGAATATACATATCTAGATTTCAACCTCATTTGGTTTTATTTGATGATACCCATATCGGTTTTAGCACATCATGTTCTTATTCACATTTGCCCAAAAAAATTATGAATAGAGTAGAATAGTTGGTGTCTCTTTTAATCATAAGACCAACCTGATGGTTAATCATGTTGTTATTCTCACTTGTGAAACACTGTACATTCCGTGGAATAATTGGTGGCACTAATAATCTTGAAACCAACCAAGT
The DNA here is from genome assembly GCF_964263255.1 of Lissotriton vulgaris. NCBI lineage: Eukaryota > Metazoa > Chordata > Amphibia > Caudata > Salamandridae > Lissotriton > Lissotriton vulgaris. Next base: position 611,058 of record NW_028251556.1, on the reverse strand, counting down.
GGTTTCTCTAGTAGGGAGCCGATTCGATTCGGGAAAAACCATTCCGAATAGCCGTAAAGAGCATTATTCCCGTACGAATCGTACCCTGCAACGTCCCTGTACGTACGATGAAGTACGATTCGTACCAGGAGCAGGACTCCGTACGAATCATACAAAGACCGTACGACTCTAATCTCCGCACGATTCTCCCTCGGAACCCGCTGTACGCAGCATCCATACGGTTCGAAGCAGGTTTTCCCAACCCAGCAAGTACGATTTGTGTACGGTGCGTACATCCCATGCCTGCAGGGGTACGGTGCGTACCCCTGCAATCACGGGGTGTACGCACCGTACCCCATGATCGCAGGGTGTACGCACCGTACCGCATGATTGCAGGGTGTACGGTGCGTACACCCTGCATTCATGGGGTATGGTGCGTACACCCCATGATCGCAGGGGTATGCACCTTACCCCTGCAGACATGGGGTGTACGCACCGTATGGTGTGCATGTGATTGTGTGGTTGTCTGTACGAATCGCCCTTACCGGACGTGGACCGTACGAATCGCGTCCTCATACCCCGGTCCGGATCATACTCGTCAGGTCGTACAGCATGTTTACGAATTGTACGGTTCACTGTGAGGGTATGTGTCGTACGGTTTCACCCTTGCAATTCGTACGGTTCGCGACGATTCGGATGGATTGACGAGATACAGATCGTACTACGCGATTCGGACGGACGTGTATGAATCGTATGGGGAGGGCTCCGGATACTTTACAGACAGATGCTTTTTTTCCTGAATCGGAATCGGCCCCTAAGTGTCTATTCTTGGGCAGTTAACTCTTATATCATTTAGATCAGTCTGCCCTTCATTTTGTAAACACTTTAATGTAGAGACTTTAATGCCCAATTTCTCTAGGTGAGTATCATCCTATAACCTGGACATACCTGAGTTTTGACAGAATCTTGTGACTCAGCTGGTTATCTTCTCAAATTTAGGACCTGACAGGCATTAATCTATAAAAGAAAAAAAGGTCTTTATTACTGTCTGCATTATTCATCTAATTTATGTACTTGTGATTTATTAACTATTTTTACCTTCTTCTAGCCACAAGACACGTGTTCAATCTGTCTAATATGTGGAAAGAGTGTTGTATCCCAATCTGTAAAGCCCAAAATGCAAGGATGGCGCAAGCGCATAATTTAAATATTGGAAGGGAACGAAATAAGAAAAAAAGCTGTGATCCTTTGCGTGCTTTGCTAATTTTAAGCTCTGTGTATTTTGTCTTTCATATTTTTGCAGAAGAGAAAATGGCAGCGATCAGGTCTGGAGTGTTTTTGTTCACAAAATCAGGAATCTGAGAGCGGAGAGATTCAAAGGTGGTGCATCTGCCAAAGACTCAAGATTTTCCTTTTGTTTAAGAAATGATTATAATTTTGTTGATTGATTGCAGAAATAATACTGAACAATGAGGTGCACTTTACATTTGACCCCTAATGGGTCATGACCCCTCCCAAAATAACAGAACCCCCCACCCACCCATACCACCTAGAACATCACAATATAAGGGGATATCACGTTAAATAAAGAAGGCCTATTGGCTTTAAAGGGTCACCACCATGCATACAAGGTAAGCCTATTGGCTTTGTTAAGCGGTCACCAATACAAAACTATAAGGCAGGCCTATTGGTTTTGTCCAGGCGATCACCACATTAAAAGACCATTAAACCACGATTTAAAAGCAACCATCCTGGTGTTCAATTACCATATTTCAAAGCAATAATTTGTGTTAATAAAGTATTAGCAATAATAATTACAAAATGACTGTGAACAACATATTGTCAATAAAGATTTGGAAACTAACATTACATGTGTCTGTGTCTTTACTTTTTAAATACCTTCAGGCTGCAGTAAATGCAGCCATAGAACCAGCCCTTGGAGGATAATGCACTGCCAGATAAAGAACAAAAGCTCCTGCCATGAAAGTATTTGAAAATAGTGGTGAAAATCCTGGGGAGTCATGGATTCTGTGCACCAGAAACATAGGCTCACTTTTGAATATTGATCGGGGCTGCTACGTTTCTGCAGCCCCCACACACCTCCATAATCATGTAGTCATAGTGGTGGTGCCCCTGCTTTCCTTGAGGCACCACAAAAACCAGAAAAGTATGCAAATATGCCTCTCCTGAGGCATGATAAGCCGCTCCCACCTTGGAACCCAGATTTGGCTATAATTTGGGGGTGGGAGGTGCAGGGAGACCACCCCCAACTGCCGCAGTGAGATCCCTGCCCATCTGACTCCTTTCACTGCCAGCGCAGAAGTGGCAACTTAGATTCTTCCTGAATGCTCTGTGCCGGCAGGCCGTTACACTGGAGGGGCCCTCACCGATCCCCCCCAGACATGGCCAGAGGGAGCGAGGGTGAGCCCACCACTATGGGGGTGGTGGAGTGGGGAGGGTGCAACAGTGCTCCCCCTGATTTCTCCCACGTCTGGGTCCCATAGATTGGGTCTCAGGCCACTATCTTCCTCCTTGGGTGGGGGCAGCAGCTCTCCCCCTCCTCTTGTCTGGAACCCAGAGATTGGATCCCAGGCCACTTCTTTGAATGAGTTCCTGGACCTTGGAGAGCTGTAGGGAGGGGACCACACGCACGACTCTCCCGGGCTTATTAATTTTTTTATGAACCCTTTGCAAAGCCCTGTGCTCTGGCCCACCCCAGAGGTAATCTGTACCAGCAGCTGGGCCCCTGTTTTAGAGGGGGGGGGGAGGATTTAAAGGTCACACAGTTTTAAATTAGCATATCTTGATGGGCCAATTTGGGAATCTTGGGCTTGTTTTTCACCTAATGGCGAATTCTAGCATCCTGAAGCAGTTTTAGAAGGCCTTCTTGCCTAACAAGGGTGCACTTTGCAGAGAGCTGTTCTACTGGCTCCCTGTGCCAGCCTTTCTCATTTTCCTTGTGCTTTGGTGGTCCTCTCACCTTGCTTGAGTGAGGAAGTTCAGATCTTGTCCTAACTGGTCTCTACGGCGTGTAAGGGAATCAGCTGCCGTAGTCATGGAGAGACTCACTGGTCCTAGGTTCAACTTTTGGCATAGTCCTTACACCATTGGGGCATCAGGTGGGCATGTCCTTCCAGTTATCCCCTCCCCGGTCCTGCACAGCATGATGGGACAGTTCAAGATGGCTTCAACTAGCGCTGTCCTCAAGTCCTGCACCATTCGTACGAATACGAGTCTGAGTTCCGCATTTCCTGCATTTCAAATGTTTTTATTACTCTGAAGTTACAGTACATTTCATTCTTTATTTTCCATTTATTTTCCTTCAATGTCGCACCATGTATACAAGCCTTTTATCTAATTTGCACCCGCGTAATACAATATCATACAAGAACTACCAGTCTTTCTTTTACTTTTATTATCATGGTAGTACGGAAACGCAGACACTTCCAGTTCTATGCACGTTTATAACACAAACACCAGAGCACCGGCCTGCACCAACGTCCTTTGAAGATAATCACCTACGCCTGCACCTTATCAGCACGGGTAAGCTGCACTGTTCACCTACTTGAATACTTCGTTTCACCCAATGTACACTTTTTTGTTAGTTTTTACCGACCTTTATAGCACTCTACCAGACAAACAAAGAATTTATTTATATAGCGCAAACTCGACCCAAAGGTATTGGAGCGCTTTACGTAAGCACCGTATTTACATTACACAGTTCGAGGCATGTGGGCTGCTGAATTCATATCTGTGCATAGATCGCCGCCTAGTGTTGGGTCTGGATGATTGCACATTGTTGTCCTGGAAGAGTCTTCGAAGTATCACGAGATAGGTGGCTCCTCCCCTGAACTACAGTGCGCATGGGCATCGACTCCATCCTCAGATAGTTTTTTTCCGCCATTGGGTTCGGATGTCTTTGAATTCCTTCTTGTCGGAATCGATAGAAAACTTTCTTAAGACCAAAAGGTCTTTAGTCTATACGTCGGTATAGTCTTGCTTTCGGTCTTAGTTCTTCCAGCTGGGTTCCGAGCCGGATTCCCTACACCCGCGTGCTTTCGATGCGGGAGGCCCAGTCGACGCTTCAGACCCTATCAAACGTCCATCATGGACCGTAGTCCATTTAAGAGATGTCCTGTCTGCAACTCGAAGTATCCCCACATCGACGTCCACCCGGTGTGCAACAAGTGTCTGTCGCCGGACCACGATGAAGCCAAGTGTATGGCTTGTTCACTGTTCAGGTCCAAGAAGACGCTTAAGCTTCGACGAGCTGCGTGCCAGGAGGCCCAGCATGCTGCACCGGCGCCTGTGGACATCTTCGATGCAGGGGATGTCGAGGACGAATCTATCCAGGACATTAGTGAGTCGAACCCCGCGTCGGACGTCGACTATGACTACGACGCGGATGCAAAGATGTTCGAGGCCGAAGAAGTCGTCGACGAGGTAGGAGACGACGACGGGGCCCTCGGGGCCATGGAGGATAGCTCGGACGCGGAGCTTCCTCAAACTGACTCTGGGGCCATGCCAATTCATAAGGCTCAGGTCGAGGGATCGCCTTCGGGCCTTACCCAAGATCTTACCATGGGTTCTACGGCCCCGCCTTCGGGCTCGGCCACGGACATTGCTGTTGAGCCACACCCTGGCAAATCGAAACCGAAAGTGAAGCCTACGGTCTCGACACAAGAAACTGCGCAGGTGCCGTCCTCGAAACCAAAAGTGTGCATCGCTTTGGTCGGCTCCAAGGCCTCGGAGCCCTCGGCGCCGAAGAAGCCGAAAGGTGCTGCCGCGCCGAAGACTAAAGTCAAGGTGATCGAGCCGAGCGCGTCGGCGCCGAAGACGGTCGACACCAGCAAAGGCCTCGGCGACTCGAAGAAAGCTGTCGGCGACCTGAAGAAAGCTCTCGGTGACCCGAAGAAGCGACTGGATGACCCGAAGGTTCTCGCGACTCCGCGTCAACAGGACAAGGTCAAGAGCAGCACACCCCGAGAGTCGACTCCAGGTGAGGCCTCGAAGGATTCCGTCGAACCGGCACGCCCATCCGCCGAGTTCACCAAGAAGGTGACGGACTCCCTGCAGCGCATCAGGGACAGGACCTTATCGGTCGGTCCGAAGGATCCTCCGCCTACGAAACCGGTGGAGAAACCGCATAAGGCGTCCACGCCCATCCATTTTACGTTGCCGCCGAAGACTGCGCCGAAAGCTTTCGCTCCTAAGGCGTTCGCCAGCGCTCTCGAAAAGGTCTCCTCGGCGCCGAAGTCGTCAGCGGTGGTCCCCGGCCCACAGCCTTGACGACCTTCAGTGGACGAGCATCAGGAACACTTCATTGATGCCGAAACGGGCAGGCTTTCCCTCCACAAGCGGAAAATCGCCCTGGAACGCCCAATGGAGTCCTACAAGATCCCTCTCAAGAAAAAGAAGGACTCTGCTTTCACTCCTGTCTTGGTGGAACCACTCTCCCCACAGACTCATGATGTTTCGCCCACTTACTCTGATGTGGACGCTGAAGAGGGAGATGATGAGGACGAGTACAGTTATTCTGTCTATACAGACCCTGAGGATACCAACGAACCCTGGGCCGCTGGTGCTGACCCAGGTGATTCTCAAGCAGGACAAGACCCTCAACTATTTTCTGCAAAAACGTCTCCTACAGAAGACTCTGCAGCTTTCAATGCCCTCATTGAACGGGCGGCTAACAATCACAACGTCCAGCTCCATGCTGACCCTGTTGATGTCGACTTCCTTTTTGATACCTTCTCAGTCTCAGAAAGAACTGTTAAGACTCTGCCTATGCTGAAAGGTGTTTTAAAACATGCTGGCGAGATCTTTAAAGAACCTACCAGGGCGAGGGTGATAAACCCTAGGATTGAGAAGAAATACAAGTCAGCGCCTACTGATCCTACCTACATCAAAGGACAGTTGCCTCTGGACTCCCTTGTCGTCTCGAATGCCCGGAAGAGGGCTAATTCTCAGACTACGGGTGATGCTCCTCCCCCAGACAAAGAATCCAAGGTCTTTGAGGCATCGGGGAAGAGGGTAGCAGCACAGGCAGCCAACATCTGGCGCATTTCAAATACACAAGTGCTACTGGCGAGGTATGACAGGGCACACTATGACACACTGAAGACCTTGTTGCAGCACCTGCCTGATGAATACAAGGAGGCGGCTGAGATGCTGATTCAGGAAGGGAGGCTGATCTCTAATGCTTCGATTAAGTGCGCTCTGGACGCGGCTGATACCGCAGCCAGGGCTGTCAACACTAGTGTTATGCTACGGCGACATGCCTGGCTGAGAATCTCTGGATTTAAGCCGGAAATCCAAACCACCATCCTTAATCAAACAGTGAATCCAGATCACCTGTTTGACCCGGAGGTTGACACCGCCCTAGAAAAAAATAAAAAGGATACGGAAACTGCTAAATCAGTGCCTTACAGTCCCAGCAGTTTCGGGGTGGGTCTTTTCGTCGCTCAAGCACTAGAGGCGTTTCCAGAGGCCAGCTCTCCCAGTCCACGCAGTACTACAAGGGCAACACTCAGTCCACATACACCAACAAGAGTCGAGGTGGATATCGTGGTAACAGCGCCAAGAGCAGAGGTCGTGGAAACAACAACTCCAGATTCTCTGCCACCAACAAACAGTGGCGCCTTGTCACTGCCCCCCGACCACACAACACCGGTCGGGGGGAGACTCCAGCAGTTCCTGCCAGTCTGGAAGTCCATTACCACAGACAGGTGGGTCAGAAAACTTGTACAATACGGTTATTGTCTGGAGTGAACGTCCACTCCACCCAACATACCCCCAAGACACCGTCCTATGTCGGCCGAGCATTTGCACTTATTGCAGCAGGAGGTCACAGTTATGCTGCAAAAAGGAGCAATAGAGCTCGTGCCTCTGCAGGAAAGAGGCACAGGGGTCTACTCCCTGTACTTCTTAATACCAAAGAAGGACGGGTCCCTCAGGCCCATCCAGGACCTCCGGCCCCTCAACCAGTACATCCTGTCGGAGCACTTCCATATGCTGACCCTGCAGCAAGTGCTCCCGTTGCTCAGTCAGGGGGATTTTCTCGCAACTTTAGACCTAAAGGATGCGTACTTTCACATTCCACTGCACCCATCACACAGGAAGTACCTCTGGTTCACCATACAAAACCAACACTACCAGTTCAAGGTTTTGCCTTTCGGAGTCACCACGGCACCCAGGGTGTTCACAAAGTGCCTAGCGACAGTGGCGGCGCACCTAAGGAGACAGAATATCCATGTCTACCCTTATCTGGACGACTGGCTCATCCAGGCGAAGTCAGCCCAGCAGTGTGCCGCCCACGTGTCCCACACCATTCACCTCCTGCACGATCTGAGATTCTCACTGAATTACCCAAAATCCCACCTCCAGCCCGCCCACATACGGCAGTATCTGGGTGCGACAATAAACACTTCGGCAGCCACAGCACAGCCAAATTCAGTGAGGGTCAGCAGCATTCAATCACTGATTCAGAAGTTCAGACCTCAACACTCGCTTCCAGCAAGAGTGTTCATGCAGTTGATAGGCATGATGGCCTCCTGCATCTCCATAGTCCTGCACGCGAGACTACATATGCGCCCGCTTCAGGAGTGCTTAGCACATCAGTGGACTCAGGCTCACGGGCAGTTGAAAGACCTAGTGTTGGTGAGCGGTCGGGCATACAACTCTCTGCATTGGTGGAATCCACGAAACCTTTGCAAGGGACGACCGTTCCAAGAGCCTGTGCTGCAGATTATCCTGACAACGGACGCTTCTCTCCAGGGATGGGGAGCTCATGTACTCCATCACACTGTGCAGGGACTATGGACGCAACAGCAACGGAAGATGCACATCAATGTTCTGGAACTGATGGCGATCTTCATGGCACTAAAAGCCTTCAAAGTACATCTGTGCAACAAGGTCGTGTTGATCTGGACGGACAACATGATGACCATGTACTACATTCAAAAGCAGGGAGGAACACACTCTCCGCAGCTGTCTCATCTGGCTCAGAGCATGTGGAAGTGGGCCATTCAGAGGAACATTTTCCTCATGGCGGAACATCTCCCGGGCAAGGACAATCGGATGGCGGACCTGCTCAGCAGGTACAGCCACCAGATGCACGAGTGGGAGATACATCCATCAGTACTCCAACCGTACTTCCAAAGGTGGGGTCATCCCGAGATAGACCTGTTCGCCACAAGGGAGAACGCAAAATGCCAAATCTTCGCCGCCAGGTTCCCACACCCACAGTCGCAGGGCAATGCGATATGGATGAACTGGTCGGGCAAATTTGCGTACGCTTTTCCCCCAGCACCTCTGATACTGCTGGTGGCACGCAAGCTCAGGCAGGACTCGATGACTCTCATCCTGGTTGCTCCAACGTGGGCTCGCCAGCCATGGTACACCACGTTTCTGTAACTGTCCGTGGTACCGCATCAAAGGCTACGCCTCACACCCAGCCTTCTGACGCAGAGCCATGGCGACATTCAGCATCCAGATCCGCAACAGCTCAACCTGGCGATCTGGCTCCTGAGGTCTTAGAGTTTGGCTACCTACACTTGCCTCCTGACTGTATGGACATCATCCGGGAGGCAAGGAAGCCCACCACAAGAGCATGCTATGCGGCAAAGTGGAAGCGGTTTGTCATTTATTGTGCAGACCACAACATTAACCCGCTAGATGCATCTATTCAGAACATCATTTGTTATCTTTTCCATTTGTACAAATGTAATCTGGCCTATGCTTCCATTCGCATACATCTATCCGCAATGGCCGCTTATCTCCAGAACAGGCAGCACCTCTCACTTTTCAGGGTGCCTGCCATTAAGGTTTTTCTAGAAGGACTCAAACGAGTCATTCCTCCGCGGACTCCACCAGCTCCGGAGTGGAACCTCAATGTGGTCCTCACCTGGCTGATGGATCCTCCCTTTGAACCACTGCATTCCTGCGAGATTCAATTCTTGACGTGGAAAGTGGCTTTCCTTATAGCGATTACATCGCTGCGACGAGTTAGTGAGCTACAAGCACTAACTATCCAAGAGCCATTTATTCAAATTCATTCTAACAGGGTGGTGCTTCGCACTAACCCTAAATTCCTTCCTAAGGTGGTGTCTCAATTCCATATTAACCAAACTATTGAATTGCCTGTTTTCTTCCAAAATCCTGAGTCATTGGCGGAGGGAATGCTCCACACCCTTGACGTCAAGAGGGCCCTGATGTATTACATCGATAGGACCAAGGATTTTAGGAAAACTAAACAACTCTTTGTTGCCTTTGCGCCACAACACAAAGGTAACCCCATTTCCAAGGCTGGTATAGCTAGGTGGAACGTTAAATGTATTCAGATCTGCTATCTTAAAGCCAAGCGTACTCTCACCATTCCACCAAGGGCCCACTACACCAGAAGGTTGGGGGCCTCCATGGCTTTCCTTGGAAATATTCCTTTGGAAGACATATGTAGAGCAGCCACATGGTCTACCATACACACATTTACAAAGCATTATTGTGTTGATGTGCACTCCAAACAGCAGGCAGCTGTAGGTCAGGCTGTTCTGAAAACACTTTTCCAAACTGCTCCAGCTGGCACGGGCGGCCGCCGTTAATGGAGGAACTGCTATGTATTCTATGCACAGATATGAATTCAGCAGCCCACATGCCTCGAACTGAATATGCTACTTACCAGTATGCATCTGTTCTTGGCATGTAGGACTGCTGACATTCATATCGCCCGCCCTCCTGCCCGGCGCCTGTAGCAGCTGCAGAATTCACATATATTTCTAGCATGGTCATCATTCACTTAGTTTCACTCCATCTTGGCCACAATGGCTAAAAACAATCTGAGGATGGAGTCGATGCCCATGCGCACTGTAGTCCAGGGGAGGAGCCACCTATCTCGTGATACTTCGAAGACTCTTCCAGGACAACAATGTGCAATCATCCGGACCCAACACTAGGCGGCGATCTATGCACAGATATGAATGTCAGCAGCCCTACATGCCAAGAACAGATGCATACTGGTAAGTAGCATATTCGTTCAGGCACGGGGAGATTAAGTGATTTGCCCAGAATCACAGGGTGTGGACGCGACCCCAAGGATCGAACCCTGGTTTCCAGCATCAAAGTCGGCAGTCTAGCCGACGGACCACATTCTGTCCCAAAATAATTGTCCTCCCTCACCCTCTGCACTCCCTCCCATATCCATCGAGCCACCCAACACTCCGTGCTCAGCTCTCCTCTCCCTGGAAAATATACGTGATTCTCTCATCTCTTCCATTTCCCAGCTTGTAGTGTCCATCTCACTTTTAAGCGCCAAGATGACCCCCTTCCCGAACAACCTCCTGAGGAGTTCCTTGCTCCAGCGCCCCAAATAACGCAACCACAGTCTGTCCTCTGCAGACATCACCAACTTACTGGCCAGCTACAAGACCACCAACGTCACTCCCCCTCCACCTTCCTCTCCTAATAATTCTACGCTGTTCCCTTTTCAGACCATCTCCTCTGTGAGAACTTACCAACCTCCCTCTTACCGGGTACCCTCATTCAAGAATCTTATCCCTATCTCCCTTAACAACCCTAACACCCCCATTACCAAAACATCTGCATTGGAGCTGCACTGCTTGCTCCACAACTGCAGATCTGCAATCAAACACAAATTGGAAATCTCTGACACTATCATTCACCAGAATCTTGACATGTTCTTCCTCACTGAGACCTGGTTTAATGACTCCTCTCATACTTTGTTTGATCTTCTGGTACCCACTGACTAATCTATCCTCAGAAATGACAGGACAGACAAAATGGGGGGCGGTGTCGCTATCATCTTCAGGAACTCCCTTCAAATGAAATCCTTCCCTACCACCCTTTTCCGTACATTCGAATGCCTATCCCTAGAACTTCAAATACATCACGGCTCACCCTTTAGATTCCATGCCATCTACCACCCACCCTGTAACTGCTCTTCCTTTGTGGAGGAGCTCACTGACTTCATCAGAGACCAATTTTCTCAAAGTGACAGACAGATCTTCCTGGGTGACTTTAATCTCCACTTGGCTCTTTGGAAGACTCGGCTGCCAACAAGCTTGCCACCTTCTTCTCCGCCAATGATCTCTTCCAACATTGCTTGGAAACCACACATTTCAAGGGCTCAATTCTGGACCTTGTTATATCCAAAGCAGACCTGCTGACTACTGCTCCCCCCATCCATGTAGACTGGTCTGACCACTTCCTCACTCCCTTCCGTTTTCACCTATTGCACGTTATAACTCTCGACCAACCTAAAGAGCTACTACATTCAATTCAATTCAATTCAGTGATTTATATAGCGCGCTACATACCCAGAGGGTCTCAAGGCGCTTGGAGAAGGGTGGGGAGTTACTTGTCGAATATCCAGGTTTTACGTTGTTTTCTGAATGCTAGGTGGTTCTGGGTGAGGCGAAGGTGAGTGGGAAGTGAGTTCCAGGTTTTAGCCGCCAGGTAGGAGAAGGATCTTCCTCCCATGGTGGTTTTGTTGATGCGAGGTACAGCAGCAAGGGCTTGGTGGGAGGAGCGTAGCTGGCGGGAGGGGGTGTAGAAGGAAAGTCGTGTGTTGAGGTACTCGGGTCCAAGTTCGTAAAGTGCTTTGTGTGCGTGTGTTAGAAGGCGGAATGTTATCCTCATATTGATGGGAAGCCAGTGGAGGTTTTTCAGGTGACCAGAAATTTGATCTTTACGCGGAATGTCTAGAATGAGTCTGGCTGATGCGTTCTGGATGCGTTGGAGTTTTTTCTGAAGTTTTGCGGTGGTACCGGCGTATAGGGTGTTTCCGTAGTCCAGGCGGCTTGTAACCAGTGCGTGGGTGACCGTTTTTCTAGTCTCAGTGGGGATCCAGCCAAATGTTTTTTTGAGCATGCGAAGAATATTGAAGCAAGATGATGAAACTGCGTTGACTTGTCTGGTCATCGAGAGTGAGGAATCCAGAATGACGCCCAGGTTTCGTGCGTGGCCTGTTGGGATGGGTGCTTTTCCAAGGGATTCTGGCCACCACGAGTCGTCCCAGGCGGAGGGGGAGGTACCTAAGATAAGGACTTCTGTTTTGTCGGAATTCAGTTTCAGGCGGCTGTGCTTCATCCATTCGGCTACTTCTCTCATTCCTTTATGTAGGTTGGTTTTGGCGGTGTTAGGGTCTTTGGTGAGTGAGAGGATCAGTTGAGTGTCATCAGCGTAGGAGATGATGTTGAGGTTGTGTTGACGTGTGATGGCCGCGAGGGGGCTCATGTATACGTTGAAGAGGGTGGGGCTGAGTGAAGATCCTTGTGGCACGCCGCAAATGACTTCAGTGGCTTCTGATTTGAATGGTGGGAGGCGGACTCTCTGAGTTCTTCCGGCAAGGAACGAGGTGATCCAATCCAGTGCTTTTCCTTGAATTCCGATGTTTCTGAGGCGTTGTAACAGGGTGCTATGACAGACTGTGTCGAAGGCTGCGGAGAGGTCGAGGAGGATGAGGGCGACGGTGTCACCATTGTCCAGTAGAGTTCGAATGTCGTCTGTTGCTGCGATGAGTGCGGTCTCAGTGCTGTGTTTGGCTCGGAAGCCGGACTGTGAGGAGTCGAGGGATTTGTTGGTTTCGAGGAAGGCGGCGAGCTGGTTGTTGACAGCTTTCTCGATGACTTTGGCCGGGAATGGAAGGAGTGATATGGGGCGGTAGTTTTTGAGTTCGGTGGGGTCAGCTGTGGGTTTTTTCAGAAGGGCGTTGAGTTCGGAGTTTTTCCAGCTATCTGGGAAGGTGGCGGAGGTGAGGGAGCAGTTGATGACATCTCGGAGGTGGGGTGCGATGATGGAATCTGCTTTGTTGAAGATGTGGTGAGGGCATGGGTCTGTGGGGGATCCTGAGTGGATGGAGTTCATCAGGCGGATGGTATCATCCGTGGAGATTGGGTTCCAGTCATTAAGGATGTTCAAGGGGGGTGAAGGTGTGGCAGAAGGTTGGGTGGGTTGGTCTCCAGGTTGGTAGTCGAAGCTGTTGTGGATGTCTGCGATTTTGTCATGGAAGAACGAAGCTAGGGAGTCGCAGAGGTCTTGAGAGGGAGTGATGTCGTTGGAGTTGGCAGTGGGGTTGGTGAATTCTTTGACGATGTCGAATAATTCCTTGCTGTTGTGGGCGTTGTTGTCAAGTCGGTCTTTGAAAGCGGCTTCTTAGAATCCTGGAGAAACATTGGAGAAAATCTCCTTCCACCTCCAATCTCTCTCTTTTACGTTCAGCAAGATCCAAATATCACAACCACATCTTCCTTGAAAAAACATCACATTTGAGATCCCTCCTTGACACATCCAAAAACGACCCCGAAAAACTTTTTAACCTCATCAAAATCCTAAACTGTTCTCCCCTAACCATTAAACCTGAGGATTCCACAAAGAAAGCAGCAGATTTCACTATATTCTTTGATGAAAAGGTCAGAGCACTGGTGGATCAGGTCGCCCATCCCACCCCCATTGAGGAGCGGAAATCCTTAGTTACCTGGCAGAACTTTTACTTCATCTCGGAAGATGACCTCAAAAGCTCGAAACTAAACCCTCCAACCATTCTTCTGACCCCATCCCTAGCGTCATCGCCATCGATTTCTACACCAATACTCTCTCTTACTGGACCAGTCAATCTCTTCCTCAGTCAAGGCTCCTTCCCTGTTGCCTTCAAATCAGGACATGTCACCCCTCTTGTAAAAAAAAACCTCCGCTGATGCAAACGACCTCAACAACTTCCGCCCTATCACCAACCTCCCTTTTCTTTCGAAAATCACAGAAAAATGTGTTGCAAAACAACTTTCCTTACATATTATGGACAATAATCTCCACAACGTCTTCCAGTCTGGCTTCATCCAAAATTACAGCACTGAAACAGCCCTGCTGCAAGTGATTGATGAAGCGCTGCATATACTCGACTCTGGGGAATAGTGTCTTCTGATTCTTCTAGACCTCTCTTCAGCCTTTGACACTGTTAATCTTAGCACCTTCCTCAACACTCTTCAACAGAGAATGGGATTGGATGGCACAGTGCTTAAATGGTGTGCCTCTTTCCTCTTGGACAGATCCCAAATGATCAAGATAGCAAACAGTCTTTCATCTCCATTGGCTGTAAGTCAAGGCGTCCCTCAAGGTTCTATCCTGGCCCCCACTTTGTTTAATCTCTACCTGGAACCATTAGAGAACCTCCTAAGCAAATCTTGGATCCATTACCATCTTTATGCAGATGACACTCAAATCTACCTTAAGGTGTCTTCCGCACACGATCTCTCACTACTTAACTCTACTCTCAACTCTATTCACAACTGGATGTTAGCTCACCAACTCATTCTAAATCCAGCCAAAACTGAATTCCTCCTCCTCTCTACCTCTCTCTCACCTCCTCCTGTTCAATCTTGGATGGATCAGCTGAACTTACTCAACAACAAACCCATCATTGTCGACAGTGCTAAATCCCTAAGTGTCATTCTTGACAAAATACTCAACTTAATCTCCCACATCAACTCTATTGCTAAGAACCCACGTTGCCAGTTGCGCCTTATATGGGGGATCCGTTGGTACTTCCTCGGAGAAAGACTTAAAAACCTTGGTACAATCTCTGGTTCTCTCAAGACTGGATTATTGCAATTCTCTTCTGACGGGTCTACCCAAATCCCACCTCTCCCCTACTGAAAGAATACCCTGCCACTGTGTCTGCGCTGCCAGGGACCAGGATCGAGACTACAGAGACACCAGAAGTAGGAGCCGAGTCCCCCCCCGCCGCCGCCTCCCTCCATCAGAGCGGCCGCCGAGCGAGGGGACTTCAACCCCCAGGAGCCTTTGCGGGGGCGCTCCCAGTGACAAGGCTACAGGCGCCCGGAGGTGCATAAAACAGCAGCAGCTTCGAAGCGTAGTGGGAGCCCAAAACAGTACCTTGCATACCTGCTGAAAGAATACCCTGCCACTGTGTCTGCGCTGCCAGGGACAAGGATCGAGACTACAGAGACACCAGAAGTAGGAGCCGAGTCCCCCACGCCGCCGCCTCCTTCCATCAGAGCGGCCGCCGAGCGGGGGGACTTCAACCCCCAGGAGCCTTTGCGGGGGCGCTCCCTGTGACGAGGCTACAGGCGCCCGGAAGCGCATAAAATACCATCAACCCCTCCGCATAGCGGGACGCGAGCGGGACTACGCGCGGGGCTAAGCCCGGGCAAAGGGCGGGCCCTCTGTGGCCTGAGGAGCCGGGCCTGGGCCATACACCCTGCTCGTTTTTACCAACTCGTTGATGACTGGACTCCAGAGAGGACAGCAGAACTGTAAGCCATTGCCCTCAACTTATATTCACACCCAAAACCAATAGGGGTGTACATTGATTGTTTCTGTTACTGTCGCTTAACTTCTATTCACGAGGGCTTGTTAATATACTGTTGACATTTCTAACCGCTATATTGGCGATTAGTAGTAAGGCCTATTATGAATTGTCGAGAGACTAGAAGTATTGCCGCTGGGGGGGCAAAAAAGTTGACTGGCACCCTTGATGACTTCATTGTTCGTACTAATGCCCTAATTGATGAAGGGATTGTTTTAATGGACAGAAGGGTGTCCCAAGATTTAGCTATGGCCAAGAGATCCTCCTTAGGCCTTATTGCTCAGGCACGTACGCCTAACACTGTGACCTGCTCAAATACCCTCGCCAGAGTAGATAATACAGGGGATCATGATGTACCAAGTTCCCAACAGGGTCTAGAGGCCTCCCCTAACCTCAATTTGTTGGCAGAGGGAGGTATGGTTAGTGATGTGACAGAGAACCTACCCATGGCCAGCGTTATAAATCAAAGGGGGTTGAAAGAGGGGGCTATCCCTAAACAAAAGGCCAATAAATCTATCACTCACAAAGGGAAAAAAACACAAACCACCCATAACGGGGTTATAACCACCCCAGACCCGGCGATTGTGAGTGGTAACTTGGCACCTTGTGACACTGATACCGGGTGGCCACATCTGGTGAATGTTGGCCTACCATTAAGTCTCCCAGATGATACTATTGTAGACAGTAGTTTGGAGGAAATTTTGGAATTAAGTGGTGAAGAAAATAATTTAGCGAAAACTAATCAGGATGGAAGTGGGTTAAGTATGACGAACAATAATGTTTTTGAAATGTTAAAGTCCCTCCTCGAACCAATAGAGGTTCGGTTACGCTGTCTAGAGACAGTATTGAAAAATATCCATAAGGACATAAGCGCCCCTAGTTTTGGTTTGAACATCAAGGCACCTCATGCGGCGACCAAAGTAAACAAGCTACCTTTGGCTGATAAAGGTGCCACCGTGGCTAAAAACATTGTGCCAAAGAACACTAGCATCATCTCAACCCCAGGAGGCGCAAAAGTGAAGACCCTCGACCCTAAACAATCACAGAATCCAGCCAAGCCCAAGACAACTCCCCAAGTAACATTTAAAGACCCTACACCTCTGACCCCTAATCTGGACTCGGCCCCAAAAGATAAAGCAGAGGCCCGAAGAAACATCCATCTCCCTCCTGATGCCCGTCCTTATGTAGTAATTTTGACTGGGGTCACGGAAATTTTACCATCTGAAGTAGAATCCTTCCAGGCCCTGAAAAATAAAGTGTGCCACTGGCTATCAAAAAATCATCCCCTACCGCCGAATATCCCAAGTAACATCTTAATGGTGGAGAGAACCCCATGGGTAGGCGGGAATAGAAAAAACTTGCAAGGGGATTGTATCGTGGTAACTTTTGAGAACCCAAAGGTGGTAGAACACATCTGCAGAGGTACCTCTCGCTATCAAGTGAGTACTGTCACTGCTAGGCCTCTCTCTTATTTCTACCTACCTGCAATTCAAGTGGACAATAGATGGAGCTGGTTAAGGGGCCCACATGAACAAAAAGCTAGACAGAGATTCAATTCCCCATGGGAGGTGCAAACTCATGGGTGGGACGAGGGCAGCGATGATGGCTGGAACCAGGTCAGGAGAAGAAGAGGTAGACCTTTTCAAGGAGGGTTCGCCACAGGGTTACAGAGTGGCCACCCACTCTATCACCATCAGACTGCGAATGGGTATGAGAATTACTTGAACATTCCAATGGCTAATCGCTATGAGTGCCTGCCAAACATGGACTGGGTTGATTGACAAAAACAGGGCTCACTACCCAGTCAGATGCAAAATATCCCTCCTATTCAATTATTAAATGAAAGTAGTATCCAGGTTGTGCAGGAGTCAAACACCAACCTAACTTTAATTAATGATCAGAGTGATGAAGGTGGGGCCTCACTGTGCGATAAAACGGATAAAGTATCGGGAAGGGGGGAGATAATCTTGGCAACATGGAATATTGCTGGTCTTAAGAGCAAAGTGGATGACCCCTTCTGGAGGGACTTCATAGACACCATGGATATAATAGCCATACAGGAGACATGGGATACTCAAAACATACTCACAGTCGATGGCTTTACCACTTTCTTCCTACCAGCTATTAGTTCAACACGGGGGCGGGCAAGAGGGGGATTGGTTACTCTGATATCCGCTAAAATCCCTGGCACATACACTGAAATAGTTACTGATTGTCCCTATTGTCTCGCGGTTCAAATTAACTACAGGGGTTTCCATAATGTGCTGATAGTGAACTTCTATAATTCCTTTGACAGGGACCATTCAGTCAGTAACCTGATGATGTTAAATTCTTTTTTGTCCAACTTTAAAGAATCTATAGAGCATGATTGCACTATCATATTAATGGGGGACTTTATTGTCCATGGCTGTCAGGACAAATGTCCTTCTAATGATCTATTTGGTCCTCCGGATGAGTAAAATATCCATTTTGAACACTCAGATCAGGGCATTCTCCTGGAATCCTTGCTGGCCGAAAATGGGTTAATGCTACCCATTGGGTGCGACGAGGCTATTCCCACATTTACTGGACACGGCAGCGGGTCCGTAATTGATTATATCTTTTCAAGCAGTAGCTGTGGTAGCCACATTACTAGTTATTCAGTCGTGCGATCCCATTTTAGCGACCATAACCCAGTTATATTAAAGGTTCAAAATGTAATTTTTACCAGGGAAAGTGGATCGAATTTGGTTGACAAATGCAATATGCGGCCGACCGACCAAGCACGTTGAATCAAGTGGTGTAAGATAATCCCAGAGGAGTTCCTTTGTAAACTCTGTAATAGTAGCCGGGAGGAACTAAAGCTCTGCATGGACGATCAGGCGGGGGACAGTGAAGTTGTGGAGGCGTATAGAAAGATCTGCTTCGACATTCTCTCCAACCTGACACGCCAGGGTAAAAGCAAAGCACAAGGGAAGGAAGGCTGGTTTGATAAGAATTGCTCTGCTGCCAATCATAAACTTAAAGTAGCACTTAAATCCAAACCAGTAGATAGATTGCTTGTGGCTACTCTTAGGAAAGAATATAAGACAGTCGTTGAAAGAAGGCGACGTGAGATTAGAGAGGACGCATGGGCTGATTTGACATCAGTTGATGTGTTGAAAAGTAGCGCAAAGTTTTGGGCCGTGGTCAACAAACCTTATTTTGCTGACCCTGGTAATAATGAACTGGATTGTGGAATCCAAGAAGATAAATGGCATTCGCACTTTAAGTCTGTCTACGAACAGGAGAGTTTGGGGGCAGAGGGCCCGACCACCTTTTCCCAATTGCCTTATACCCTAACTGTGAATGAGGATGAGGTGGCCGTGGCCATTGGTAAAATGACTAGTAATAAGGCTCCCGGGCCGGACGGTGTTCCCTCCGACCTTTTTAAAGCTGATATTGTATTTTGGTCCAAAATCTTAACAAATGTTTTTAATAGAATTTCAAAAGTAGGAATACCAGAGACATGAACTCAGTCGGTGATTGTCCCTATTTACAAAAAAGGGGACAGGGGTGACCCTGGAAATTACCGCCCTATATCTCTCATCGATTCCGCAGTTAAGGTCCTAGGGAGAGTGGTCCTATGCAAACTCACCGAATGGTTAGAGGAGACCAATACCCTTTCCCCTTTACAGTACGGTTTTAGAAAGGGCCGTAGTACCATCGATCAAAGCCTGAATTTACAACTGCTTATTGGGAAGTACACAATAGCGAAGCAAGGATCTCTATATATTGCCTTTATGGATCTGTCCTCAGCATTTGATCGAGTAAACAGATCCAAGTTGTGGGGCCAGCTCCTTAGCATTGGAATAGATCCAAACATTGTGTATTTCTTAGCAGACCTTCACAGGGACCTTACAGCCACGGTACGATATGATAGAAAAGGGAACTGCACGAGTAAAATCAGTATCACCAATGGTGTAAGGCAGGGATGTATTCTTGCTCCCCTGCTTTTTACACTATATATAAACGACTTGGGTGGAGTTTTGGGTGCAGCGTGTAAGAACATCCCGAGGGCAGGGAAGTACTCATTGCCCGCATTATTATATGCGGACGATGCTGCTCTCTTAGCCAGAACTGCAGTGGGTCTTCAAAGCCTGTTGAACTCTTTTTATGTTTTTATGATAAATCTTGATTTAAGTGTTAATTATGGTAAATCCCATGTTATGGTGGTGGGCCAGAAAGGGAAGGCCAAAAAAAATGTAATGACTCTGCATTGTAATGGACACAAGCTGGCAAAAGTCTCTAGATTCCCCTACCTGGGGGTCGTCTTCGACGATAGTTCCACTTGGCACCCCCAAATGTTGGAGAAAAAAAAGGCCCTGGCTCGCTCTATTTCGGCGGTGCTGGGCTTCTCACGTAAATTAGGGGTGAAACCCCTTGAGCGGTTCTAAAGGTATATGCTGCTAAATGTATTGCCATCGCCATGTATGGTGCAGATTTGTGGGGCTTTAGGCCAGTTAAACAGCTACAGGTAACGGAAGACAACTTCCTTAAAACGATTCTCTCTCTTCCAAGATCCACGGCCAGCTTCATAGTCCATCAGGAATGCGGCATGGATTATTTAGAGGATCGAATCGCAATGGCCCCCCTCTTAAAATGGATATCAGTCTGGCTTAACCTGGAGCTTGAAGTGAACCACGAAATTTTGAAGGATTGCCTAATGCTAGATCACTGGGACAAGATCCCCTGGTTAAAATATATACAACAAACATGTGTAAAGATGGGTCGGCCTGAATTGTTTAACAACCCATCTAAACTGGTGAAAGGTGATTTGAAGTGGGTTAGAAACACTTTTTTGCTGAACAGAGGGATGGATAGAGAAGGCGTGGAGCTGTTAAAGCCTTCAGTTAGGTCTCACCAACTGATTGTTTCCCCTGGTCACGATTTGGAACTCTACCTAAAGGTTGTCAACAACTCAAACCACAGGTATCTTCTAACCAAGTTCCGATTGAATAAAATCCATCTATTAATCTCAGGCCGCCCTGGTTGGACCAAGCAACTGGATCTAGATCTGTGCAATTGTGATGGTTGCTCAATTATGGATACTGTTCACCTTTTGTTTTTTTGTGATCACTTTAAGGACATTAGGAAAAAGTTTATCATACCCTTGTTAAAGGGGAAAGGGTTTAGACAAGTTAAGCCAGCTTTACTGCATCTTCAACTATTAGCAGATATATGGGAAATCTACAATGTAGCTACATTATTAACCATAGCGGTGAGACTTAGTAAAAAGATCAACTGGTCCTAGATGATTTACTGTAAATATTGACTATTGTAACTTGAATCAAGTTTTAATCTAAATCCTTTATATTGCTTTTTTATTTATAGAATGATGTACATATTGCCGTTTTTAAACTTTGGCATCATGTGTTGCATATTTTAACGGGTACTCCCTTCTTTTTTATATATCGGATTTTTATGTTGTTATGTTGCCTGGTGACCTGTGGACCAATTTTTATATGTTCTGTACTTTTATGGTTTTTGTAATTGAACCGAATAAAGTATTTCTTGAACTTGAACTTGACAAAATACTCAACTTAATCTCCCACATCAACTCTATTGCTAAGAACCCACGTTGCCAGTTGCGCCTTATATGGGGGATCCGTTGGTACTTCCTCGGAGAAAGACTTAAAAACCTTGGTACAATCTCTGGTTCTCTCAAGACTGGATTATTGCAATTCTCTTCTGACGGGTCTACCCAAATCCCACCTCTCCCCTCTCCGATCCATCCTCCATTCAGCTGCTCACTTCATTTCAGGGTCTAAACGAAGCAACCACGTCACTCCTATCCTATGACCGATTATGTAAACAAACAAACTTACATAGACCACTTTCACAAGTTATTATGCACCTCGCATCGTTAAAACCACCATTGGGAGAGCACCGTGACCCTGATCACCCGGTCTACACAACACCTAGATTTTACATATAGTAGTTCTTTTGTTATTAAGCATAGACAACTTTTCTGACATTTTTGGATTCACATGCACGTTTGGGCACCTTTCATCACTGAAGGTTTCTATCATCACAACACCATCTTTTTATCCAGACAGACCGTTCTTGTATTGAACCGGAGTTTCCTTTATATTTCAGCATTTCATCCCCTGATGAAGGGCAGACCGCCCGAAATGCATTGGGTAGAAGGGAATGTTAATCACAACATTTGATGTGAAGAAATAACATTTGTTCTTAAGAAACTATATATGACAACAATGAAGAAGTAATTACAATTTCAAATAAATGAAAAGTTCACTAAGAGTGATGAAACTCGTGTACTATTTTCTTGAGTGCAAATGGGAGACACCCCTCGTGACTTGAGGACAGTGCTTATTGAAGTCTGTCCTCCTCATACTCCGGAGGATTTACCCAACTGCACCACCTACCTTTTTTAAGTGAACAGTTTTTCACCACCCACCTAGTAGTGAGTCTGTCTGTTTCAAGTCTTTTGGTTATTGAAACACAGTTCAAGATGGAGCAGTCAAGAAGTCCCTGTTCACATCTCTTCTTATGACCTCAGCTCTGCCCCTAGTTGGCATCACTGGCAGGGTCTTTCCCACCAAATCTTCAAAGAGAAGCTCCCTCCTGTGCTGCGGTCTGGACTTCCTCCTTTGTTCAGTGGGCCTCTGATGTCCCAACCCTTGTACGGTGTGACAGCTACTCAACAGATGTAGATTTTCTTCCCCACCTATGCTCCTCCGGACTTGAGGCACTGTTACTTCTTTTGTTTGGGGAGGCTTTTGTTCCCTCTGCTGGGAGCTGAGTAATTAACTTGGGCCAGCAGGGTGAGTAAGGCCTGGGCTCTGATCCTGTGCTGAGCCAAAGAAATATAAATATTTTAGGTGAACCATAAAATCTACATGTCAGATCTTGGGACATGCACAGTCAAACTGGGTGCTCATCTCACCCCCCTCACCCCTCGCCCCCTTTCTGTACCTTACAGGACTGTGTAGGTCTCATGGAAGCAAAACTGCCCTCTAAGGCAGCTTCCCCCATTTATGTAACAAAGTGACACTGCAGATAAAACAGTAAAACCTACTGACTTTACCTATGACTGTCCACTAATATTATAAGGCCTACCTAGTGTAACATCTCCCCTTGCAGAATTCTCTCTGTGCCTGGCTACTTGCACGTAGTTGCTGGGCTGTGCATGCCCATAGTCTCACATGCGCAGCACACACACGTGCGCATGTGCGCTTGTGTTCCCTCGTAATCAGCCAAATGCACCTTAAGTCTTAAGTCACCTTAAGTCCCAAACATCTGTAGATCATAGAACCCAATTGCAACATATATCAATAGAAAATTTAATAATATCACCAAAAGCATGTTGGTAAAAGAAGGTTATCCTTCTTTAGAGAAATACCATTCATTATGAAAAAAATGACATTTCATACCAAACACGTTTCATTTGAGACTTGGTTTTCCTTCATGGGGTCTACATTGATAATCATTAAAGCACTGACTAGTCCCGTCCTCACCTTGAATCCTGCAGCACTGTTATCAATACTTTACAATTAAAACTTCTCTTTTTCATTGGAGCATTCTGTGTATTAAATCATCTATATCCTCAACAAGAAGGATCCCCCAGAAGGGCTTTGGGGTGATTCCACCACTGAAAGGTTACTTCCTCAGTGTTGTCTCAGTGTTCTTCTGTTGGATATTAACCGAGCTGCAACATGGGCTTTGGTCCACCCTTACAATAGACATTACTATCTCGACCCCAAAAGTCTGCAAAGCTGAGCATTTTACCTGCTCCTCATATCAGGACTCCTTTGTCTTGGTTTTATGGTATTCTGAGACCCACCATCTGGAAGGTACTGTCTGTAAGCAAAACTATCCATCAGAAAGATAACTTACCTTTGGTAATGATCTTTCAAGTGATACTTGATCTACCTGCAGGTTCTTCCTCATACTGACCCGCCTCCACGTTGTAAGAAGTGGTCATGTGACTTTTAATAAGGTCCCAAGTTAGTTTTGGTGCAATTTCTCTCATTCTGTCAGCCTTGAATCTGATTATGTGGGAAAAAGGATGGGCAGGTGATGTCGGTGCCTGGATGGCTCCTTATACGGCTCCATATTGTCCTATCTGGGGTGGGTCTGTGTTAAAGCCGCTGATACCACCTGTTCGCGCAGGAGAGCTATTTCACATTTCGTGAGTCTGAGTTATTGGGTGAATGCAGGAACATCTGATTGAGGGGCAGCACAAGAGATGAAATTAGGACAATCAGTTTCCCTGTCCCTGAAATGGCTAATTTGGTACCGTGGTCTCTTGGGGATGTTTCACTCCATGCATTGAGACTAATGTATTTTTAGGTTTGCTTCCTGATACCAATTCAAACACATCTGCCATTCCTCATTGCCTGTTATTTCTAGGATCCCTTAATCTCCTTCTTAAGTTGTTTAACCACTCTAGATCAAAGAGACCTTCCTGCAGAAAGGCCTTGTTCACATCTTTGAAAGTGAGTCCCACCTACTTTTTCAGAAGCCTGCATTTGCTTTTTCCATAGTGGCGGTCGACAGAATGAGCAAGAGTCGCTTTTGCAAGGGGCTCTTCTTTCTTAGATTTTCGTGCCCACAGATACATTTATGCTCAGGAACAAGTACACATGTCTGCTAGCCTTGTGCTTATTCCATGGACGGAGCTAGGGTAGAAAAGTAAAAGCGTAAATAAGGGTTTAGCAGTTATCCGCTTGTTGCTGTCAGGGATGGAGGGTGGGAGGTAACTCACACTTACTGACCCCTTTGTGTTCAGAAGTTTCCAGTCTCAACCGGAAAGCTCACTGGTATGGTCTGCGCTAGGGTCCTAACACTCCATGCTTTCTGATAGAGACTTCTAGCTGCAGATTCCTCACCTTTTGTATACTCTCCAGTCATCAAACAGGATTTCTGAAGGCCAGGTATCCAGGCGCTTCGGGCCTTGCTGCTTTGGGTGAGTTCAGCTGAACAGCCAGACTTGAGTCCTCTCCAGGATTCTAGAAGGGAGGATGAGGTCCTAAGGGAAAGGGAGGGTTGTTCCAGGATTTTGCTGCATAGTAGGAGAAGGAGCATTCTCCACTTTTGCTTGGCAGACATAGGGCGTGTGAGAGGGAGGCAGGATGCAGAAGTCATGGGTGTTGGTGGAAGTGCAGGCGGTGGTTGATGTAAGCTGGTCCTGGATTGTGTATGGCTTTGCAGGTGTGGATAAGCATCTTGACCTGGCATCTCTTCTGAATGTGGGTCTGTTTGGGGAGGTCAAGGATGAGTCTGGCCGCTGAGTTCTGTATGGTCTGCAGACTGTTCAGGAGGTGCATGGTGGTTCAGACGCAGAGTGTGTTTGCCGTAGTCCAGCCGGCTGGTGACTAGGGCATGAGTGACAGTTCGTCTGGTGTTGACAGGTAGCCATTTGAAGATTTTCTGGAGCATGCAAGAGTGAGGAAGCAGGCAGATGAGACTACATTGATCTGGCTTTTCATGGTGAGCTTTCTATCCAGGATAATGACGAGGTTGCGGGCGTGGTCTGTCAGAGTGGGTGAGGGTCCTGGTTTGTAGGGTCACCAGGAGTCGTTCCATGGGGAGGTGTTGTCCCCGAAGATCAGCACTTCAGTTTTGTCTGTGTTGAGTTTTAGACAGTTGATTTTCATCCAGTCGTCAATGCTTGTCATGCATATGTGGAAGTTGGCTCCTGTGGTGGAGAGCTATTCTGCTAGTGAGAAGATGAACTGGTTGTCGTCTGCTTCACATTTGATGCTTAGTCCATAGGTCCTAACGCTGTTGTTCAAGGGAGTCATGTAGGTGTTAAACAGAGTGGGGCTTAGGAACGAGCCCTGAAGGACACTGCAGATGATGTTCTGGGGTTCAAAGGAAAACGGTGGTAGGAGGATTTTCTAGGTTCTTCTGGTGAGAAAGGAGGCAATCCATTTGAGGGCGTCTCCTTGGATTCCAATGTGATGAAGCCTCTTGATAAGGGTGGTGGGATGCAGTGCTAAATGCTGTTGAGACGTCGGAGGATCAGGGCTGCCGGTTCTCCCCGATCCAGAAGACTTCCGATGTCATCAGTGGCAACGATAAGGCTGGTTTCAGTGCCATGGTTGGTGCAGAATCCAGATAGGGAGGTGTCCAGAAGATTATTGTTCTACAGTTATTGAGTGAGTTGGTGGTTGATGGCTATTTTTGAGGACTCTGGCAGGAAAGGGGATCAGAGAGATCGGACAGTAGTTCTTGAGTTTACTGGGGTGGGTGGATGATTTCTTGAGATGGTACTTGACTTCTGAGTGTTTCCATTCTTACGGGAAAGTGGACGTGGTGATGGATGCATTGAATATGACGGTGAGCTAACTGCTCACCTTCTTGATCCTGAGGTTGAAGATGTGGTGGGGACAGGGGTTCGTAGGCTCCTGAGTGGACGAAGTACATGATGGCTAGGGTGTTCTGTGTGGTGAGCTGGTCCCACGAGGTAAGTATGTGGTCCGGTTCACATCTGTGGGAGTAAAGCAGCAGTGGAGTTCAGAAAAGGTGGGTTGGGATTCAAAGTGTTTCTAGATGGTGGAGATCTTGTCATAGAAGAAGTCCACCAGGGTGTTGCAGGTTTCCTGGGAGGGGCTGATGATGTTTTCGGTGGCTGCGGGGTTGGAGAACTCTGACGATGTTAAAAAGTTCTTTGCTGTGGTTGGAACTGGCTTTAATGCAGTCATGCAAGAGGCTCCTTTTCATCTATTCCAGGAGTTGGTGGTATTGGTTGAGGGCTGTCTGGAAGGTGGCTATGTTTACTGGATCCTTGCGGATGCACCATTTCCTTTCTACTTGCTTGCAGTTGCATTTCGTGGTTCTTAGTTCCATGATGTACCAACTGGCCTGATTGGTGGATCTCTTAATTTGGTGGGTTTGATGGGGGCAACTCTGTAGGCACAGTTGGCGATCTAGGCAGATAAGTTCTTGATGGCCTGATCTAAGTTGGTTGCGGTGTCGGGGTGGGAGGTTTTGAGGGTGTTGATCCACTGGCTCTCCGATGTTCCGTTCCAGCTGGGGTAGGAGGTGCTGGGTGGCTTGGGGGCGGTGCCCTGGGGGACCTGTGGTCTATCCGGTGACATGACTGAATTTGACTTTGACGCTGGCCATGAAGATGGGGTCAAGCGTGTACAGCATTGTGGGTAGAGCTGGTGACTAGTTGGGTGAGACCGATGTTGCTAATGATTTAAGGAGGTTGGTGGGGTCGTCATGGTGGAAATGGATGTCTCGGAGGAAGATCTCGTTTTTGGAGTCAATGGCGAGAGGGCGATGAAGTTGGGAATGGTGTTGAAGAAACTGGGGCATGAGTCCTGGAGGTGTGTGGTTATAGGTGCCTCTGATGGTGGTTGTGTTTTCAGCAGTGGTGGTTCAGTAGATGTTTTCTTTGTAAATGATGTTGGTTCCATCTCCGTGTTTGTTGATGCGGTTCCCTGTGGGCTACGTGTAGCCGTTGGAGTTACTGCGCCGATGTCGGGAGCGGATGCCAGGTTGAGTCATGTCTTGTGAGGAAGATGACGTTGGGGTGAGGGTGGTGATGGTGTCCCAGATTTTGGTGATGTGCTTGCAGAGTGATTGTGCATTGAGCAGTAGGCAGTGGTGTTGTTCCAAGGCAGTCTCAGTTGTAGGCACGGTGGTGGTTGTCATGCGTATAAGTGTTTTTGTGTTGCCGGAGAAGAGACCATGCCAGCAGGTAAAAGGACCTACCATAGATCGAGGTGAGGTGCGGCAGCAGTTGTTGTTGCGGAGTCTGGGGTCCAGGGCATGGAGCTCGGTGTCAGTGTTTCTTCCAGTGGCGGGAGAGCCAGGTTTCCTGTGGCTTGGTGTGGCCTCCATTAAGAAGATCCTGGGAGAAGGGAGGGACACTGGGTGGTTGTGGGTGGGGCTGGCGTGAGGCAGGAAGCACGAGGGACTATGGCAGCAAAAAAAGTGGGAAAAGTGAGCAGAGGGTGAGAGTGAAGCCAGTGGAATACAACAGGAAGAAAAAAGTCAACACACAAAATGCAAGACTAGAACTGGCAATGTAAAGAGAAACTATAACAATGCAATGTAATAGACTAAACACACAGTATATAAAAGTAAACTGAACAGTAGAGGACTCTGAATTAGAGTAAAGAAAATAAGATATGTGAGGAAGACAGTAAAAACGACATAAGTGAGGACTAAACCGTGGGCACAACAATACAATTAAAACAAGCAACACAGTAAAGGGGACCTAGGCATGAAACAACGCAGGCGGGAGACTCGTTCGGCCAGCAGCAAGGGGTAGCTGGCACGAAGGACCATCAGACTCGATCCGGAGACTTTTCAGCGGTACCTTTGCATGCCGGCAGGTGAAGCCATGCCGTTCAGTACTGATGTTATTATGATCTGGAAATAATGTGCTGAACCTATATAGGTGCCACTTCAGTGCGCTGATGTCAGTTCATTTTGTTTTTGTGCCAATTTTGTGTGTGCAAGGGAAATATCACTTTCCAATATGACAGGTTTTAGGCCCTGGACGGACTGTCGCTAATAAATGTCTATGGCAGATCCTCATCAAATTTGCCTGTAGTGCCTGGGGTCGAGTCATAACTCAAAGGCGTGTAGTGATTGTGAGTCAATGACCTCAAAGTCCATTGAAGACTACGATGCGAATCTTTACATCGCCAAACACAGGACGACTTTGTGACAAGACCTTTTCAAATCGAATTATTCCAGATCCAAGACTCGCAGGAGTCGCTCCTTGAGGTCATTCTTGATGGGCAAGTAAAAAAAAAGCACAAGAAGTCTAAGTAGAACTTGCCGCCTTCCCGCCATTCACACTTTCCTGAGAAGGCTCGGTGCGACACAATACATCTTGTTCCCACTCCTCGACTTCGAAGCCTATCCAGCAACTTATCCCGGCACATACCAAGTTACTGTGGCCATCTGCACACTGAATCAGATCAAAGAGTTCCACAAGGCTATTCACCAACTCTATGGAAACTGGCCAACTCCTTCTGGCACGCCTTTAGGTCCCATGGAGCTGAGAGGTTCTGAATACTGCTGGCAGGTTTGCCCTCCGTGACAATTGGACCGACGCGCTCTCCTCAGTGACAGAACCAGGTAGTGAGATAAGCCCTGACTCAAGGGCTGTATCAGGGCTACTACCTTCCTGTAGGTCATCATATCAATCCTCTTCGAGGTATGGCTGTCCAATCTCATTGCTCACATCGTAGTTATTGTCCGAATCCGTGCTGAACAGTTAATGCAGGGTATGTGTTCTTCCCTGATGAGCCGTAATTAGGAAGAAATCGTTCCTGCGTTGTTTCAGGTTCAGGGAGGACTTGCCCTGACAGGTAAGGCTGGACTGTTTCCACTGGTGAAGGGTCAAGTCTGATTTACAAATGGTTATGGGTTCTTTCTACTCTTTCTATGTTCTAAATAGATCCTACAAGATTCTGGGTCATATTCACCAATGTGTTGCGCCGCCTTTGCACTAGCAAAGGGTGGCGCAAGGGTGACACAACACTGAAGTAAGATGTATCCAGCCAAGCAAGCCCACCCTGCGTGACTTGATACATCTAGAGTAATGAAACACAGCGCAGATTGCTGTGTTGCGTTACTCTGCACCAGGGAGGCGTTCCATGGGTGGAGCGTTGGTGTTCAAACAGATCCACCCATGAATTTTGCCTCTTTCCCAGATTTACCATTACTAGTAAACCTGGGAATGCGTCAAACTGCTACGCCAGCCCCAGGTGAAGCATAACAAGGAGAAATATCTTTATTTCCTCTTTCTATGTGTGCTGCATTCAGAAACAGAAAATGCCTCAGAGGATTGGTTTTGTGCAGGAAGGTGCCCTGTCCTGCTCAAAAACAATCCTGTCTGCGATGCAGGCACCCTTGCACCACAGCGCAGGGGTGCCTGCGTTGGGGCTAGGAACGGACAGGAATGCACTGTATAATGACGAATACAGCACATTCCTGCCCTTTCACACAGTGCAGCAAGGGGTCTTTCTGTGCTGCGTGAGAAATATGCCCAGATGTTTCTGTCACACCAATAGCAAAATATCAAAGAGTAACAAACACGTATGAAAGGGATGAAAAGAGCAACAGAGACAAGTGTGTGCTTAATAAATGACTACTTCTGGGCCCTCAAGAGTTGAGTGGATTCAAATTCACTTGTGTTTGATGTAGAAACAGCGCACATGCTCATGAGACCAGTCGTGGAACTGACACCCCATTATAGATGAGTTGCTGTCAATAACATGAGGTTTTTCACCTGAGAACATGAAGTGACAGTAAACTCCAACTATTGTTTTGCATGATAGAAAATTCAACAATAGCATACACTACTGCAGGGTCCTGGGTTAAATACTACAGTATCCTCTTCCTGCGACCAACAACTACTCTTCAAATATACCAGGCTCCATGTTTCCACCATTGGTTTCATCAACTCAGATGTACTAATGTGGAGCATTTGCAGAATGTCTAAGTGGGAGGAGACAGGTTAGGGAGAGAATGTTGGCTGCCGTTGGGCAGACCTCTTGGTTTAGCGAGGCTTTATGGGTGTTTTTAGAAGTGATATTAACCATCCGCTCTAGCTTCTGGCACAGTAACCTGGAGAACAAGCATTGGCATTGCCAATAGGTCTTGCCTTTGGGACTTTATCAGTGTTCAGTCATGCAGTCACAGTATCCCTTTTATAAATTGGTACACATGCAGTAATGGTGCCTTGTTGCATACCTTGGCACAATTTGTGTGATGATGCCCACTGCATAGGTTGGCACATATGCAGTGATGGTACACCATTGTTATGCGCGAGTGGTGGATGTAGGCCCACGTGCACATTTAGTGTACACACAAAAAAAAAACAAAGATGCCAGAAACTTTAGAGCTTCCCCCCAACCGGAAAGCATCTATCGGTATGGTGTGATCCTTGGCCACGAGTGAAGTATAACTCATGCGTGCCGCACCTGCCGGAAGGGACGCCACACCTGACACCTACACCAGAGGGTGGACAGCATGAAAAAGTATTTCTAGCTGCACAGTAATTAGTGTGGGCAGAGGTAGAACATGCGGAAATTATGCTGTAGAGTGCTCTGCAATGAGGACGGGATTGGCAACTGGTACAGGTGGGTACAGCTAGAGTGAGCTGGAGACAGCAAGAGGGGAGTAGGTGTTTTTAGCAAAATGGAGGGGGCAGCATAGTGGATAGCTTAGTGGCGACTGAAACTTGAGGGGGAAACACAGCAAGGTACATGGAGGGCCCACCTGCGGACTTAATGAGGGGCTCTCTGGCCAGAGTATTGTGCTGAGGGGGCCCCCTGCAGCTTGGTGTGCCCCCGCATTGTGGGGGCTGCGAGGGCCTGTGTTACGCCACTGGGATAGCTGTGAATGCAAATGTGGGTGTACTTGTAAAGCGCACTGCGACTCCATGGAGTATCCTGGTGCTGAAGACCGCTGGGGAACCCGTCCTGGTTTTCCCTGTGAGATGGACCCTTTCTGGGTATCTCCAAGGTGAAACCAGGCATCCCAGTCGTCTGTGGGCTGTTGTAGAGATGAGGCAAGCTTAATGCCCAGAGTTGCCGAGTGTGTTCCCTGGTTGGAGTAGGCACCGAGGCGAGAATTATCGAGTCCGTTTTTGACCCTGGTCCACGACCTGCCGCGTCGGGAATTGAACCCTGGTCCCGGGCCAGTCTCTGCTTACAGGTCTGCCGCCTCTAACCAGTGAGCCACACCACTCCACTGAATAAATAAATATGTAATGGTGGTGAGAAAGGAAGGATGTAAAAGGGGAAGGGATTTTAGCGAGTTGGTGATAGCACAGAAAAGTATAGGGGGAACGTATATGGGGAGAGCGGAATAAAATAGGTGAAGCTGGCGTAGATAAGGCGGGAGTGAGGTGGTGAAGGAGAATCAATGGTGCGAATGAAATGAGAGACCACAGAGCTGGAGTATACAGAAAAGAAGGAATGTTGGAGTGAAAGGGGTTAAAAGTAAACAAAAGTAACTAAACAAGCAGCAACGTGAGGGAGTCGGTGGGGGGGGCAGGGATGGCACGGGGGAGATTAAGTGAATTAACACTTACTGAATAATAATAATAATAATAATAATAATCCACATTTGTAAAGCGCACAATCACCCGTAAGGGTCTCTAGGCGCTGGGGGCCGTTGGGAAGATTAAGCAAGCTATTGCCCAGAGTCACATGGTGCTGGGCTAATCTGCCGGCGGCCCCAGGGATCGAACCGTGATCCCCAGATTCCGGAGTCAGTCGCCCTAGCCGCGGCGCCA
Organism: Lissotriton vulgaris; assembly: GCF_964263255.1. Taxonomy (NCBI): domain Eukaryota; kingdom Metazoa; phylum Chordata; class Amphibia; order Caudata; family Salamandridae; genus Lissotriton; species Lissotriton vulgaris. The sequence continues at coordinate 579,484 of NW_028251556.1, read as the reverse complement.
CACCTCTGTGGCGCCTCCTGGCCCATAGGAATGCATTGGAAATTATTCCTTATTTGCGAATTCGCAAAATGCGAATTCGCAAATAAGGAAGATTAAGGAATGGCAAAAGAAATAGCGATTTTTTTCATACATTCCATTTTGCAATTTCTAAATAGCAATTCCTTAAAAATCGCTATTTAGGAATCGCAAAATGGAATCTGGATACATCTGCCCCTAAGAATAAATGTGTAGATAGGTAAAGTTAAGCATACTTTTGATTAGTAACTTTCCATTCTTAACTTCAATGCTAACGAGCCATTGTGCACACTTAGCAAAACCAAAGGGGACGATGGACGGAGTGTTGAGCATTGCAAGCATTCACCCCCAGTCAACTGTTCTGGGTTTAATCCTGCATCTTTCTTTAGCTCACGCCGCCACCCCAGTTCAGACATGGCAATATGCAAATCAGGCTGACCCTGTACCTCATGAGAACAGTCCAGCTCGAACTGCCAAGCCATGTCTTCCTTGGACCGGAAACAAGCATTCTGGGACCGGTTTCTGGCTAATCCGCCGTCATCAGCCAGGCTATCTTGAATCCAGTGGCAATGTGAGCAAGGGACCCACGTCTGGGCATACCCTGCCAACTTAGGCCGAACAAAGCAAAACCAAAGGGGATGATGGACGGAGTGTTGAACATTGCAAGCACTCGCCCCCAGTCAACTGATCTGGGTTTAATCCATCATCATTCTTTAGCTCACTCCGCCACCCCAGTTCAGACATGGCTGTATGCAAATCAGTCTGACCCTGTGCCTCATGAGAACAGTCCAGCCCGAACTGCCAAGCCATGTCTACCCTGGACCGAAAACAAGCATCCTGGGACCGGTTTCTGGCTAATCAACCGTCATCAGCCAGCGTAGGCGAGACCTAAAAACCAAGAAACAATACATGCATAACCGACAGATTAGAATACTGAGAATAAATGTTTAGATAGGTAAAGTAAAGCATACTTATGATTATTAACTTTCCATTCTTAGCTTCAATGCTAACCTGCATTTGTGCACACTTAAACAGTAATGTTCCGAGGATGTCTGTGGTGACTGGGTTGTGCCCCATGATGTTATGAACACTTAGGGGTAGAGTGTTTATTTTGTTCTTTTCAGTCAGTTACTGGTTGCCAGGTCTGAATTTACGATGTTCTTTCGGTGCCCCATTACATTTTTCTAAGGGCATTGTGTGATTTTGTAACTTTATTGTAATTATTCCGTTTTGCAACGTCGTCCATCTCCTTGTCACCCAAGCATTGGAGGTATCGTTCTCTACTTCTAGAATTATTCCCAGTATTGCACGGAATAGCAACAAACTTCTACTTGTGTTTTCCATCGCCAAAACTCAGCTCATGCTGCTGAGATCTTTCAAAAAAGTCATTAATGCACACAAAATAATGGAGTCTGAGAGGCAGTACTTATCTGAACGGGGAAATGGGCAGGGGATTCTTCAATGGTGAGGGGTCGCATCATTGCCTTCATCTTTCTGCAGAGAACTACCATCTTGTGCTTGTGGCACAAGCTCTTGCAAACAACCTCATACACGTAGCACATGGATCAACTCATTCCATACAATGCACATGATTTAGGGGATCACCACACTTATGAGGGAGAATGAAGCTCTTTCCAGGACAGGCACAGTAGATCCCTTTCCCAGAAAAAAAGATCTTGACCCCTCTATATTCTTTACTTGCTTTGAACCCTCATCCTCCCCATACCCTGATGACATCTCTGTGTCCCCTGGCACGTTTGCAGATGGGGAAGAAATCTGCTTGAATACTGGGGGTCCCTGGGGGCCAACTAGCCCACCAGGAACCTCCAGTATGCGCCAGGGGGCTGCGTTGCAGAGAGGTGTTCTGAGGCCAGGCCCCTTTTTACACCTCTCTGCAACGCAGCTCTGTGGCGCTTACTGGAGGTAGCTGGTGGGCTAGTTGCACCCCAGGTACCCTCAGTATTCAAGGGAAGTTATTCCCCCAACTTAAAACGTGCCATGGGGCGCGTTTGCACAGTGGGGAAGAGAGGGGGCGGGGCCTGAGATGACATGTGTGCAAACACACCTTGTGGCGCGGTTTAAGCTGGGGAATTAATTCAGCTTCAATCCTGAGGGTCCCTGGGGGACAACTAGCCCACCAGGTACCTCCAAGAAGCGCCACAGAGCTGCTTTGCAGAGTGTTGTAAAAAGGAGCGTGGCCTCTGAACACCTCTCTGCAATGCAGCTCTCTGGCGCATACTGGAGGTACCTGGTGGGCTAGTTGGCCCCCAGGGACCCTGAGGTGACGTGTGCAAACACGCCCTATGGCACGTTTTAAGTTGGGGAAAAAATTCCCCTTCAATCCTTAGGGCCCATGGGGGCCAACTAGTCCACCAGGTGCTTCCAGTAGGCGCCACTGAGCTGTGTTGCAGAGAGATGGTCCAGGCCATGCCAATTTTGTCTGCAACGCAGCTCTGTGGTGATAACTAGAGATACCTGATGGGCTAGTTGTACCCAAAAGACACTCAGGATTCAAGGGGACTTTATCCCCCAAATTAAAACGGCCATAGGGTGTGTTTGCACATGTCAGCGCAGCCCCCCCTCCCTTCACCAGTGTGCAAATGCGCCCTGTGGCGCATTTCAAGAGGTAGTTCCCCCCTGCCCTATTATATACTAGAGGCTTACAGAGGAGGTCATGCTGATAACTGGGGTACCCCAACGGATAGTGTTCCCTAGTGTATGTAGGTGTTTTAATTGTATTCTAAGTGTCTTTTAGCATAGCACTGGCTCTATGACTGGTTAGTCAGAGCCAGTTACCACCAGTACCCATCTGAAAAAGTTGAGGGTACAGGATGATTTTTGCAACAAGGCCTCCTTCTGCTCCTTTGTTTGTTCTTTCTGGACATCTTCCTTCTTCCTGCACTTTTCTTCGTGTTTGAGGACTTCTGTTGCTTCTTTCTGCATTTCTTTTTCTTCTTTTTGTGTGTTTCTTCTTTCTTCACATGTCCTACCTCTGTAGGCATATTTAGAAACTACCATTTAAAAAAGCTTTGGAATTCACTTAAAAAACCATAGGTTTCAGTTACGTTAAAGTTAGAAATTGGCATTTAAAAAACCTTTGAAATTCACTGAAAAAAAACATAGGTTTCAGGCACGTTATATTAGGAATTAGCATTTAAAAAACCTTAGAAATTCACAGAAAAAAACATAGGTTTCAGGGGTGTTATAGTTACCTGGACATTTCCCGCGTACAAAACCATTGAAATTCCACTGTTCTAGTTAGTTCACCTAACTATAACTCGCGCGCCCGCAATGCACAGCTGATGACGTCACATATTACATCACTTATGACCTGGTCAGTGACATCACTCATGACATCACTGATGACATCTCACATGACATCACTGATGACATCATCCTTGTGATAGAGTGGCAGACCTCCTCTCACCCTAATATAACCTTTGATACACACATTCAAAAATAGAAACACAAATTTTCAAAAAAAATGGACATACCAATACCAGTTACAACAATCTATTCAGTAATTCCAAGATCTACATACACATCCACTCATTCACCAACAGTCCTTTATAGTCACTCATATATGTACTCACTCATCATATGTAGTCTTACAACTATACCTCCTATTACACACCGCCACTCATTCATAGAGTTACTCACACACATTGTCACTCATGTTAATAAAGAATCAAACATCCATTTACTTGCGTATATAGTTTTACACACACCACTACACTTACTTCTACAGAAACACACGCATACTTACTCTCTTAAACAATGACTTACAGAAACACATACTTATTTATATAGGAGCTCTTCCAATCTCTCACTCTCACATATACTAACTTATATACACCAATACTCACATATACTAGTTTAAAACATATGTAGTTACTCCTAAAGACACTATTGAGACAGCCATTCACTCACTAACACACCCATACACACACTCATCCACTGATACAGTCCTGCACACATGCTGTCTTCAACACATACAAACAGTGAGTCACTCATTCATGCATCTATGCGCTAAGTAATACCCCCCACCGAACCATACAGACACTCATACTGATACTCAAAAAAACAACTAATAACCCATATAGACACTCGTGTAGCTACTCACCAAACCATGCAGCCACTTATACACAAATTGAGAGACTGATACAGATATTTACATATTTAAACATTACTCGCTAACCCTTGTATTCACTAAGATACACTTAATCAGTCAGTTATAGAATCAATTTTACAAAAAAAATCCATTTAGACACTTATTTACGATTGATTGAATTGATTGATTGAATGTACTTTATTCGATAAAACAATTTATCATAAAAGTCTATACATCCCTGTACAATCGTAATTAGAATTCCATCAATCCATTGTACATACAGCATACATAAACCATTTAGGAACAGATTAAAAAAATATATTCAATAAAACACGTAGAAATCTCATAGAAATCTTATAAAGTATAAAACCTTTATCAGTCCACAGCCAGAATATTTTAAGAGGGGGTCTCTTTTAACAGCCTAGTACCAGTCTGCCAAGAGCTACCCAAAAACTTAGTTACCCCGCATACTACCATCAGGGATGACGTGTCGGTGGACAAGACACGGAAAGCCATCTTGTGGCATCTGAGGCCCAACTCCTTACAAATTGGTTTTATCCAAATTTTCCTAGCAACCTTGTAAGCAGGACAAGCAAAGAGAAAATGGGCCACAGACTCCTTAGGGGCAAAGCATCCGGGGCAGGAAGAGTTGGGGATGCCTGATTTTTTCCAACCGGCAGTGATTGCATTTACCGGGAGGGACCCAACCCCCAGCTTTAGGTAGAGAGATCAGTCCCTGGGTTTTTCTATAAAATCCAGGAAAGGTTCCAAACTCCTCACAGGTTTATGTGACAAAAATTTCTCAGTGAGGGACCCCCATTTACAATTACATAGCTCTTCCTGCTGTACCCAGTTCCAATATATCCTCTTTAGTAGTTGTTTCGAGAGGGGGGCATTGGCTATCCCAGGCGTCTCCCAGCCCAAGTTTCACGACCAACTGCCTGAGATTACCCAACCACTTGATCTTATTTCCGGTGTTGAGTTTGATTAAATCATCAAGGACAGACCCATTTATTCTTCCATCGACCTTGAGATTTACATATAAAAAATATATAAAATTTTCAGGAAGACACACATTCACTGGATGATGTCATCAGTGATGTCATTTGAGATGTCATCAGTGATGTCATAAGTGATGTCACTTACCATGTCATGAGTGATGTAATATGTGACGTCATCAGCAGTGCATTGCGGGCGAGCGAGTTTTAGTTAGCTGAACTTACTATAACAGTGGAATTTCAATGGTTTTGCACGAGTGAAACGTCCAACTAACTATAACGCCCCTGAAACCTATGTTTTTTTCTGTGAATATATATATATATATATATATATATATATATATATATATATATATATATATATATATATATATATATATATATAAATATATATATTACCTACTGGCGGTCGCCAGTAGGTAGTTATAGTGAGGACCTAGTTTCCATAGGAAATCCGCAACATTCTATTGGGAATAACTTTGCACCGGTTGTTGAATCTTCGCGAATTTCTCAAAGAAGATGGCCCGCTCCGCTCCTTCCCTGAAAGTCTCAGGAAGATTTGTCAAGCGGGGGCCGAAAAAAAAGGGGGGTCCAAAAACGTGTTTTCCCCATGTTAATTTCCAAAGGACGATTAGACACGGCTACAGCCCGAACCGCTGAACGGAATTACACCAAATTTGGGAAAATGGTAGGGTCTGGTACGCAGATCGCCCTTTTGGTTAAATGGTGTAAATCCCTCCAGTAGTTCCTGAGGAAATCAAAAGAAAAAATATATATATATCAGGGCGGAGCCTAACCGCACATCTCATCGCGAGATTTGATTGGCTGTCAGCACTTCATCCAAGAAGTGTTGGCAGCCATCTTGGGACCAATATACATGATAGCACCTCATTGAAAAGCATTGCAGTTAATAGAAGGATTTAGGACTTTAGTTACATTATAAATCATTTGTTGATGGTACCATACTCATTTTAGGAATTGTGGTGTGTTCTAAGGTGATTTTACCATGTGAAAAAGCCTTCTGCTGCAATATCATGAATCATGTTTGAAAGAAAACTATTATCTCATGCTTTTCCCACAGTGGTTTGGAAAGGGATCTGTAAGCTAAACTGAAAGTATATTTTCTGTAAATTCACATTATCTTTCTCAGTCATGTGAGAATGAATTCTGACATTCTCAGCAAAACATGTACATCCAACAAGGACAGAGACTGTCAGTTGATTCCATTGTGTTCCACTGCAGCTTCCCAGAGTGTTCTAAAGAGCAACTAGAGCGCTAACAGTCCTACTTATTACAAAGGTATGGCACACCTGAAGCCATCTTGATTGGAATAAAGTGGTAACTCTTAAAACATTTAATTTAAAAAGGAACAAAATGAGGGGGTATATTTTGCCCTAGAAAGTATGATTAGTGCTGCAGAATGAAAAATTAGGGCACATTTTGAGTGACGTCTCAAATCCTCTTCTATTTCATTGAAAAAATCTGACATGCAGTCTCCCAAGATGGCCACCAGAGACAAAAGAGCCCAAATGTAGGACAAATATCACCCAGATGTAGCCCAAGTAAAGCCCAATGACAGAATGTCCCAGAGTGTACTAAAGAACAACTAGAGCGCTAACAGTCTTACTTATGACAAAAGTATGGCACACCAGAAATCATCTTGATTGGAATGAAGTGGTAAGTCTGAAAACATTTAATTTAAAAAGGAACAAAATGAGGGGGTTAATTTTGCCATACAGAGTATGATTAGTGCTACAGAAAGAAAAATTAGGGCACATTTTGAGTGACTTCTCAAATACTCTTCTATTTCATTAAAAAATTCTGGCATGCAGACTGAAACATGCACTTTCAATACCAGCAGCAGACTTCCCTGGTGAGCAGTAGCTTTACTACAGTGATCTAATAAGCCACTAGCGTGCTAACATTCTAAATTTATGACAAATGTGTGTCACATCTGAATGTCTTCTTGATGGAATCAAAGTAGAAAACTGAAAGTATTTCGTACTGAGGAGACTGTAGTAAATGAGGACATTAGGAAACTTCATAACAAATAAGTCTCTCAAGATGGCCACCAGAGACAAAAGAGCCCAAATGTAGCACAAATATCCCCCAGATGTAGCTCAAGTATAGCCCAATGACAGAATGTCCCAGAGTGTTCTAAAGAACAACTAGAGCGCTAACAGTCTTACTTATGACAAAAGTATGGCACACCTGAAGTCATCTTGATTGGAATAAAGTGGTAGCACTTAAAACATTTAATTTGCAAAGGAACAAAATGAGGGGGTTCATTTTGCCATAGAAATTATGATTAGTGCTGAAGAAACCTAACCCTAACCCTGACCCTAACCCTCAGGTAGGTCACGTCCCCACCGCTGCTGCTCCACCTGCCAGTCTTCTTGCCTCCTGCTCCCCCTCCAGATCGGCGCTCTCCTACCCTGTTCGAGCGCCGCCTGGACTGCCTGCGCCTGGACTGAGTGCCCCCGTGTGCCTGCCTGCCCCATTCTTTTTCTGTACCCCCGACTGGACTGCCTGAGTGCCCGTGTGCCTGCCTGCCCCATTCTCTTTTCTGTACCCCCGCCTGGACTGCCTGAGTGCCCGTGTGCCTGCCGGCCCCATTTTCTATTTTGTACCCCCGAGTGAGTTGCTTTGCCCGCCGGGCTCCTCAGCCCCGTTTTTCCTGCCGCTGCCTCCCGTGCGGCCCGCCCCCCCACACACATTGGATTCTTCCCTCCCGCCTCCCAGCTGACCCCTCCCCCCCTCCTCCTCTCTTATGACGCAGCGGACACGCGCAGCGGGCGCGCCAAAGGCAAGCCCATCTGCGCCTGGACCCCTGGCCCCCGAGAACGGCAACCCACACGACGGACTTACGACCCCACCATCCTCAACGCACTCAACGCTGGCCGGAACCCCGCCTGCTACCGAGCCACCCCGAAACGCACCCACGGACCCTTCGCCTGCCAAGCCTGCCGATTCACCTGCCTCAGGACCTGCACCGCCCCCGCCAAGCCAGACACCAGCAACAACCACCTCAAGTGCATCCTGCTCAACACCCGCTCCGTCCACAGGCACGCCGTGGAACTCTGGAACCTGCTCGACGCGACAGCACCAGACGTCGCCTTCCTCACTGAAACCTGGATGAACGCCTCCTCAGCACCCGACATCGCCATAGCCATCCCGGACGGATACAAGATCACCCGGAGGGACCGCGTCAACCAGACGGGAGGAGGCATCGCCATCGTACACAAGAACACCATCTGCATCTCGACCAACTCCGACGAAACCTTCACCACCGCCGAACACCTCCACTTCCAGATACACACCGACCCCAAGACCACCCTCCGAGGCTTCCTCATCTACAGACCCCCGGGACCACGCACACAATTCAGCGAAGACATCGCAGACTTCATCAGCCCGCACACCCTTCCCTCCGTCGACTACATCCTCCTAGGGGACCTCAACTTCAACCTGGAGAACAACAATGACAGAAACACCACCACCCTGCTGGACAACCTCGCCAACCTCGGACTCAAGCAACTGGTGAACACCCCCACCCACTACGCCGGCCACACGCTTGACCCCGTCTTCTCATCCAGCAAGCACATCTCCTTCAGCCACTCCACCGGACTCCACTGGACTGACCACAGCTGCGTCCACTTCAGCTTCAGAAGGACTACGACCCACCACCACCACCCGCGACAGGTTCCCCGCCGGAGGTGGAGCAAGATCACCGCCGAGCAACTCACCGCCTCCCTCAGCCAGAACACTCCCACCAGCACCACGAACCCCAACGAAGTAGCCAACAACCTCACCAAGTGGCTGACCGTCTGCGCCGATGACCTCGCACCACTAAAGAACCCTCCCAGCAAACCCGGCAGCAAGAAAACCCCCTGGTTCACCGACGAACTCAAGGACTCCAAGAAGAACTGCCGCACCCTCGAGAAAGCCTGGCGGCTCGACCAGACCACAGACAACAGGACCGCCCTCAAGCGCGACACCCGCAAACACCATCAGCTGATCCGCGCATCCAAGAAGACGGCACTCAAAGAACAACTGGACAACAACGCCCACGACAGCAAGGAACTCTTCAGCATCGTCAAAGAGTTCTCCAACCCCAGCGCCAGAAACAACGACATCACTCCCTCGCAAGACCTCTGCAACTCACTCGCCTCGTTCTTCCACCGCAAGATCACCGACATACACAACAGCTTCGACGCACAGACCACGCACCCTACCACCGAACCAAAGCCCACCACCACTACCCTCTGCAACTGGACCCCGATCAGCACCGAAGATACCACCCACACGATGAACTCCATCCACTCTGGATCACCAACCGACCCCTGCCCACACCACGTCTTCAACAAAGCCGACGCCATCATCGCACCCCATCTCCGGGACATCATCAACACCTCCTTCCACACCGCCACCTTCCCGGAGAGCTGGAAGCACGCTGAGCTTACCACCCTCCTGAAGAAAGCAACGGCGGACCCCACCGACCTCAAGAACTACCGTCCCATCTCGCTCCTTCCTTTTCCTGCCAAAGTCATCGAGAAGACCGTCAACAGACAGCTTGCCGCCTTCCTCGAGACGAACGGATCCCTCGACCCCTCGCAGTCCGGGTTTCGGGCCAACCACAGCACTGAGACCGCCCTGATCGCAGCCACCGACGACATCAGAGCCCTGATTGACAATGGGGAAACAGCGGCCCTCATCCTCCTGGACCTCTCTGCGGTGTTCAACACTGTCTGCCACCGCACCCTAGTGCAGCGCCTCAGCAACATCGGAATCCAAGAGAAAGCACTGGAGTGGATCATCTCATTCCTTGCCGGAAGAACCCCGCCAGGGCTCTGTCCACGAAGAATATAGCACCTGACATTGCATGCATTTACAACGCATGCAATTACAACCCAGTCGTTCCAGCAACTACGTTGTTACATCATAGTACATTACAATGCAAGTCGTTACATCGACTTGCTGTAAGGGGTGCGCTGGACTTAGGAATAGTATAAATTACTATTCCAACTCCAGTGTGCACAACAGTAGGGAAAGTGTTGGAATAGTAAATTATACTATTCCCTAGGTTAGTGCGCCCCCTACAACAAGTCGATGTATCAACTTGCATTGTAATGTACTGCGATGTAACAACACGGTCGTTGTAACGACCGCGTTGTAATTGCATGCGTTGTAAGGCATGCGATATAATGGCTGTTTCCCGTCCATGAAAAGTCAGTGTTTCTCTGTCTCAGCTCTGGGCCTTTCCACTAGGTATCAAAGATGGGCGACTTGATAGTACCGGAGTATGCAAGGTATTCCGAGGTCGCCTTCGGCTGAGGGAATCCAGCTTCGCTCTTTACGGATTCTGGGCCGTTTACCCTCCAAAATGAAGTGATGCTGTGCGGCCAGTAGGGCTGCGATCATACCTACCTGGAAGAGGAAGAGGATCCTGGGCAGGGTGGTCATCTTTGAAGCTGCAATTTGGCCTAGCAAGGACACTGGCCCAATTCAGTGCGCACACGTTTCATCAACGCTCTATAATTTAAGACATTTGTTCCCACCAGTGTTGGGCACAGCTGGACTCCCAGGTATAGGATATACTCAGACGCCCAGCAGACCATGTAATTTCATTTCAGCACCTCCACCGCAGGAGGAGGGATCCTGATGTTGAGTGCCTGGGAATTATGAAGATTTATTCAAAATCCAGACACCCTTCCAAACTCTTCCAGCTCGTTAAAAAAATTGGGGCAGACTCTCAATGGGATTGTCGAGCATGTCTATAACGTCGTCAGCAGTATAGAGGCTAATAAGCAGCACCAAATTAGAGGCTAATTTGGTGCTGCTCCCCACCCTTGAGGTGGTCTTCTCACCCGGTGCGCAAAGGACTCCATGTAAAGAGCAAGTAGAAGGGGGAAAGTAGGCAGCCCTCTTGTGTGCCCCTGCGTATTGAGAAGCCCTCGGAGCCCTGTCCATTTACTCGCACTAAGGCCGTTGGAGACCCGTAACCACTGAGAACCCAGGATCGTAATCTCTTCCCGAATCCAAAGTGAGTTAGTGTCGCACTATTGAAGGGCCAATGGACCCGGTCAAAAGGTTTCTCCACGTCCACTGATAAAGGATTGCTTGAGCCTTGCCTTCGAAGAGCTTTGTCTTTGATGTGTAGGAGCCTTTTGGTATTGTCTGTGAATCGTCTTTGCAGGTCACATCCCTCTTGATTGGAATGTATAAGACTCTCCATGAGGGGGTTAAGTTAAGGCGGTTTGCCAAAATACCTGTGAATATCTTCACATCCACGTTCAACAATGATATAGGGAGGTAATTGGCACATGATCGCTTATCTTTCCCAGGCTTAGGGATGACGACTATGGTTGCCTTGAGCATCGAGGCCGGGAGGGTGGCTGAATCTGTTACTGTGTTGAAGAGGTGGATAAGAACTGGAGCTAACTCCGAGCAGAAGGCTTTGTAGAAGCGGGAAGAGAAACCATCCAGACCCGGGGATTTCAACAGTTTCTGCCTAGAGATGGCAGATATGACTTCTTCGATCCGAATAGGATCATCGAGGGAGGTATCCTGGGAGTCAGTAGTTGGGTCGTGGAGGAGTTGTGACGGTAGCATAAACATCTATATACAGAGGGATTGAGGCAATGCACTACCGCACCCAACAACCAAATGAGTTGCGCATGTTATTAATTTATATGTGGTGCATTGGACAAGGAGTACAACCCCTCTCTATTCCAATTTGAAAACGATTTTCAAAACATTTTTCACTGGTGGACCAGCAGCCACACTCTTACTAGCAATATGTCCAGTTATTGGGAGTCCGGCATATATTCATCAATGATTTATACTGAGAGCATATCTAAGAATACGATACACGAGGTAAATCACTGGATCTGACAACAGTATTCCAGTTCAAATATTCTTTATTAATTTTTTCCATTAAAAAAACGCCATTGTGTTATGGTTTCATAAGGGACAGGTTGATCCGAGTACAGAGCCACATAGAATTCCCTAAAGTGGGCACCTATTGGAGCGTCCCCTTCCAGCACATCTCCACTTTCTGATAGGAGGAAGTTTACTCTGTTGGCCTGTCGCTGAGCTCTACGCTTAGTGGCCTGGAGCCTGCCACTTTTATTCCCATTCACGTAGACCAGCTTGCTTCCGTGTGGTCTCCACCTGGAGCCATATCCTGGGGGCTCCGGTATGAGGGTGGATTAGCTCCAGTTCTCTGACCTGTTTCTGCAGCTCTGTCCTTTTGATCTTACGCTGCCAGTTTTCGGCCGCTGAGAGAGATATCAGCTCCCCCCTAACGACTGCCTTCAGTGCATCCCAAATGATGGAGATGGGCATGTCTGGGTAGTCATTGATATCCAGATACGGAAAACAATTTAGAATGTATTATGTGGTTGTACAGTTTGCACCCTTACAGAAACTGAGCGTTGTGGATCCACACAACTGAGTTGTGGTTTGATTTTCTGGTGCGTCTGTTGCAATAATCAAGATGTGAAATGACCACAGCAAAGATTGAGTGCATTTTCTGACAGAGGTGAAGGACAGAGGGGAAGGAATGGTAACACCTGCCCAGATTCAAATAGTGGAAAGCTGATGTTGAGACAGTGTTAATTTCAGGTTTGAAGGAGCTCTAACTGCCTCACAACAAATTAAGATGTACAGTATTGTGGGGATCACAGACTCTCAGACCATTAGAAAGGCAAGAAGCTTGCTTGGCAGTCACCAACAGTTCAACAGCTGCAAAGCCTGGGGCTTAAAGATACCTGTGGGTGTTATCGACAATTTTTATAAAGACAACCTATTGGTTGCAGGTGTGATCACATTACGACACTGCATGGGAAGCACCAGGAAATGCTAATAATTCACAGTTCAGTTATGCTTGCTCAGCCCTGAAATCTGGAGTAAGCAAATGGGACTGGGAATCTGTAGGCTCACATGGCTGTATCTCCTCCTCTGAGGCGCGGGTTCACATTTCCTGAATTCGGGAAGTAACCAATACTTTCTAGAAAGAAAGAAGGGGTCAAAGGAGAAAACAATAGTATTGTTACAATGCAGTCACTGTTACAGAGACAAAAAAATAAAACCACCTAGGCAAGGATTTCTTAATGCAAAATGTGAAAAGGACCTTAGGTGAGGAGGGCAACGTCTGGATAAAGCTCCACGTCCAGGGATATTTTAGCGAAGATTTATCAACACTTGTGCCTGTGCAAAAGTTCCAAAACATGACCCAAATTCGCTTAAAGTGTTCATGAAAGATTTGCTTTGAAGCTCTAAGTTGCCTCTGTAGTAACACAAACAGTGCTTTGTGCTTCGTTGCATTACTTGGTATCAAGGGGACATCCCATGGCTGGTACATAGGTGTACCCCCATGTTTTTGACACAAATCCCTGTCTGCTAACAATGGTAGATTGATAGTGAACAACATACAATGCCCAAACCACAATGACTCAATTCGTTTTTTGATACAGGGTAAGAAACCAATTTATTGTCGCTTCCCTAGACACCATTATTTTGTGTCGATCATTTTATATTTTTATATTTTCAAAAAATTCATGACATAAAAAAACATTAAGTTCAACTATTTACAAGACTAAACAGACTTTAAACATACGTTAAAGGCAAAGATTATTTACACATTTAGAAACCGTTATCACACACATTAGAAAATGTTCTCACATCAAACATTTGACAAAACAATTATTACAAAATGAAAACATTTTTATCACAAACAATAAAAATTGCAAACACTAAATGAGAGAAACTAACGGTTGGGAGGATGAAATATAAGTAAATAATTGACTTATATATATTTAAATGCTGGACCAGCCGGTCCTAATATTTGTAAAACAATGATAGTTTGTATCTCCCAAACAACACTGCTGACGCGTTTCAGGGCCAGGCATGAAGTCACTGGTCGGTCATTCGGGCTGTATGTACCTTGTATCTATAGGATACTAAAACATTATTTTACTTGATCTAGTGTGTGGGCTCCTTGTTACCTATCATTTCATCGGGGGTATTTACTGCAATACATCCGGTATTTTTAGAGAGTTAAAAAAGGAACATATTGACCAACAACTCTTGACAGTCGCATAGAAGACCAACACAGGATGTCTGAAACCTTAATCTATACAGTGCATCCACCACATGAAATTGAGAGCAGAAAGATCTCTTAAAAAAATGTGTGGAGAACAGAATGAAACCTCACGGGAACACCACCCTCGGGGTAACTGGCAAGTACTCACCAGACTGGGCCCCTTTTCTCAGCACTGGTCGTCATTCAGTTCAAAAAAAGAGAAAAATGTGTCCAAACAAAAAACCAAGAAGTGAAAAGAACGTGGTAGCAGAACCTATAACTCTGCTCCTGACAAACAGATGTGATTAAAATCAACAGGCACATCTCTTCGCAATGTTATTCCTAAATATTAGGCGTGGACTTATGAATTAAAAAGGCTGGTAGCTACCATCGCATACCATTACCTATTGCCAACATGTTTCTCTGCTGGCACTAGGCAAAATGGTCATGCTGTAGCGTTATCTTTATTTGTGAATTTACCTGTATTGCTGCTGACCCGTTACTTTAAGTCTTTGAACAATTTGCTGACATATCAATATGAGGCACAGGCAGATGGAGGGGTGGTCTGCCCAAGCTTCAGCTACCCTCTGATAGAGGAGGGATGAGTGCCTCTGACTTTAGATCCTACTGTCTGGCAGGTCAGCTGCAATGGCTCTCCTTCTGATTGGCTGGCCGGAATCTCTGGGAAATTGACTATACCACAGATATGCTAACCCAAGGCACACTACATACCCTACTGTGTCCGGGATCTGCCCTGCCCGCTTCAGCCCTGTTGTAGTTGTGCCTCACCCTTGCATACTGGAAATTGGCATTGTGATACATCACACCAGCGATACATGTGCTCCCAACATACCCCTGTTAGGACTCCCTAGATGGAGTTGTGATGGTTGGTACATTATTTGGGGACACCATCCTCCTGAACCACACAGACATCATACATGCAGATGGCCTGCCCCACAAACTATTTTTAACCCTCATCCACATCAAACGATACATACGTCAACACTGGGCACCGGATGATACTGAACCCCTACACACAAATTTGTTCAAGCAATACATAAAGTAGGCCACGGTCTTCACCTAATCTGATGGCTGCACCGGGGACTGCGGGCACATCTCTCGACATCTCTGGCCCCTTTACCTACTAAATTGGAGGAGTTCCTAGGTCGTGACCTGCGAGATAAAAGGATGAACATCCTTGCTGGAACACTCCAAGGCAGATCTCACGAAATTCACAATTAAAATGTATTCAATTCACCATACTATACAGGGCGAATCTAACACCACATCGGCTCCATGCAATGGTCCCTACCTCATCCCCTACATGTGCCCATAGTCATACTCAAGACTCTACACTGGTACACATGCTGTGGGCTTGCCCTGTGATCTCCTACTGGATGCAGATTAATATTATTATTACATTGAATTTGTACCCCAAAGGGGTTCCCGGCGCCGTCCCTGTAGGAAAGAAAAGGTAAAGATGAGAGAAAAGGCATTAGAAGTTGAAAAACCAAGACTTCAAACCTTTGCTGTATGCACAGTACTAGGGTGACCAACCGTCCACAAATTTCACGGAGTGTCCGTAATTGGGACCTCACGTCCGTTGTCCATGAGGATCCATTTTACGCACGCCTTTTGTCTGTAATTTTGGGCATTGCAGGGAACAGCACTGTTCCTTGCATGAAGCCTCAACTCCCTGATGGGGCCGCCTTGCACTCCTCCTTGGAGCACAAGAGCAGCCCCACCCGCCCATTGTCATTCTGTATGGGGCCGAATGGCGCATACAGAATGACAATGGGCCCCTGTGGGGTGTTACAACATGCGGTGGCAGGCCTCCTACAACCCCTGTCCAGGGCAGGGCATTCTTTCAGACAGAAGACTGCCTGAGGGGAGTGGGGTGGGTTGGAGGGAGTTGTTTCTTGGCGTTTCCAGAAGAGTTTTGTTTTCACTCAGGAGGCCACTCAGGTGGTCATATAGACCCATCTCTCTCATTTCAGCCGATAGTAAAAAAAAATTCTAAAATTCTCGCGAACAGACTAAACGAGTTTATGCCGACTTTTGTCTCCATAAGGCAACATGGTTTTATAACAAAGAGGGATACTACAGATCATGTGAAAAAAATTATAGCGCTCCAGGATTGGGCACAGGCCTCGGAGTTCCGGGTTGCGGTGGCCCTGTTGGACGCTGAAAAAGCGTACGACAGGGTCGCCTGGGGGTTCCTAAGGTCTGTAATGGCATGCATGGGACTCCCTAAGGAATATATTAATGCAATTAAGGCACTCTATCTCCATCCAAAAGCCGCAATCAGGATTACAGATACATCATCGGAATATTTTAGGATAACAAGGGGAACAAGGCAAGGTTGTCCTTGTTCTCCCTTGCTGTTCGCCTTATATCGAGAACCCTATCTTTGTAAATTAGAAAATGAAGTTGATATTGCTCCGGTTATGATCCTACAAAATGAATTTAAGGTATTCGCATATGCAGATGACGTTGCGATCATTACCTCAGATATTAGACGGGCGCTGCCAAAAATAACAGACCTTGCTGAAGAGTTTGGATGCCTATCAGGCTATAAACTAAATCTTACAAAAACGCAACTGATTCATTCTGATAGTGGTCGGCCTAATGATCGAGCTTTCGTTTCTGAGGCCCAATATCTCGGGATTACAATATCTTCAAAGATTGATGATATAGTGCGTCTCAATATAGAGCTAGTGTTAAAATCCTCAAGTAACATTTTGGAAAGGCTAAATAATTTACATTTCTCACTCTATGGCCGTGCTAATATATTAAAAATGTTGTTTTTCCAAAATTTCTGTATTTTTTTCGAACAATACCTCCTTTGTTTTTGTCTTTTTAATTTTATTAAAATTGATATAATGGCATCCAGGTTTCTCTGGGGTTATCATCGAACCAGACGGGCCCTGAAATGGTGCTCCCTTCCGAGAATGAAAGGTGGCTGGGGGATACCCAATTTCAGGCTATATTATTGGCTTATCTCATTAAGATATATGGGGATATTAATCTTTCCAGATGTTATCACGGAATAACCGATCCACCCTTCAATTTACTAAATGTTATTAGGAGAGGAAGTCTCTCAATGCTTAGTAAGAATTGTAAGCCCAGCTACTGTAAAAAGACCAAGTTCAAAACTGTGATAGCAGCCTCGGTAATCTGGAGGCAGATAAAAAAGAAAATTATTAGTTGTGGTGATCTAAACTATTACTCTCCAGTTTTGAATAATCGTATGTTACCTGAGATTTTTAATGACCAAATTATGAAAAGATGGCATCTAGCTGGGATTCATTTATTGGGGGACTTCTATTAAGGTACTCAAATCGTTCCTTTTTCTATTCTTCAACTACAATATAAACTGTCTAGACATGATTTTTACAAATACCTCCAGGTACGGAGCTTTTTGGAATCTAAGGGTCTTCTTGACCATAAACGTATGAGTAAAAATAATATACTAGAAAGTAGTAGAAGTGTCAAGAAAGTAGGTTTTGTTTATCAGATGACTGTAAATCAATTGGATGACGATTTGAGTTTCATTGAGAGCAAATGGCAGAGGAAACTTGAAATTGAAAAAGTTGATATAAGTAGATCTATTAAACTATCGATCAGGTTGTTATTTAATGGCTTGCTTCAAACCCAGCATATCATGTCAATTTATGATTTATATTACTCTCCGGCTAAATTGTCTAAATGGAAAGGTAGTAATGGGGATAAATGTAAACGATGTGATGCAGTAGCTGCTGATTCTATACATATGTCTTTTAATTGCCCGAAACTTTCTCAATTTATCTCAGAAGTTGAATTTTTCTTAAATAATAGTTTGGGGATTACTATAAGATTAACTGCCGAAATGATTATTTTTGGTCTCCAAACGGATCATATAGGAATTAGATCAGCCACTGAAGAAGGCTTTTTATTTATTTGCATGTCAGCCTTTCCCTTTTTTTATCACTTCTCGCTGGTTAGATCCTGAGCCTCCAGCTTTTAATCATTGGCAAATAAAATTGTTATCCATATACCAACTAGAAATAGCGATTTGTAGATCTAAAGGTTTAAAAAGGAAGACATTTGGTCAAAAAGTCTGGGCTCCTATTTCAAAATGGATATGATTGGATTTGATCATGTTATGTTATGTCAAGTGCTCTCTATAAATATCTTATTATTTGTGTATTGACTGTATAAACCATTATGCTAGGTACCATGCTCAATTTACAACTGATTGCTAAATGAAATTAATAAAAAAAATATTTTTTAAAAAAAGGATGCCTCTCAGGCTGGCAGCTAGTTTGAGAAGATTAGAGAGGTAAACCAGAGAGTTAGTTTGGATTGTGTTGTAGGCAGGAGCTCCCAGTTTCAATTTTATTCTAGACAGAAGACAATCTAACTAGATGAGGCTTGTGGGGACATTAATACATTTAATTGAAAATGGGATAAGTGGAAGAGTTTGGATTGGGTGATGTCCAATAGAGTGCCCCTAAATGATCTAAATGCACACGTTGCTGAATAAACTTGTAATCATTATTGGCATCTGGGGTTTAATCCTCTGCAGTGAACGCATTTAAGCCAGCGGTTCATGCACTTGTTCTCACCTTAAGAAAAACGACAGTTTGTGATGAGATTCAATGGAATGATGAAGATTTTTTAATAGTTCAAATGTCTAGGAACTGCCATGTGATATGTGTTTTAGCCCTTTGACGCTAGATTTTACCATGATAAAGTTTCTGTAAGGAAGAAAACGTGTCGGCAAGGCTAATTCCTGTTTTTAAAAAATATATATTTAGTCTATCGAATAAAGCATTATACTATTGAATGAAGATTGGTTTCGCCATAGTTTGTGAATCCAAGGAGAATTATTGATGATCCCTTCACTATTAACATTTCACTGAATGCCGAGAACTTATAGTACATTATGAATTTTTGAGTATGCCACCCTACTAGAATATTTTATTCTAAGCCATCCAGGTTTGAATGTTTACATGTACAGAATGGAGCCTGGTCAAGCAGTGATGAGGTTTTTACGGTGTATTTAGGTTGTTCTGGAAATCGGGTAGCTCCTTGGAATGTTAGTCCATGTATTGACCAGTTCTGTTACCAGCATTTGCACCCGTCTACCATTTGTGGTGCACTGTACTTCTTTAGGATCGCACTATTCTTTCAATAAAGTTGTGGAATTTTGACCTATGCATTGTGTTAGTAAAGCTTTGTTTGTCCAGTCTCTTGTGTAATCATTTTTTATATTGATTCGCGTGAAAAATAAGAGGTGAGACAGTGGGGCTTTCTAGTGCACTGTGTGCATGGTTGCACGTGCCAAAGGATATGTTTATTTCATTCCACTGGGGTCATAGGCTATTAGGGTGACAGTCTCGCCATTTTAGAACTGATGCATTTTCAATATTAAAGGAAGACATGATTGCTGCTTTTTTATTTTATGCAACTAACAACCATTGACAAAGCCAATAGTTCTGGCATGTTGAAGGTGTAACGTTACTTGTTGTGTTATATGGATACAATGACAGAAGACTCAAAATACCAGTCAGGCGGTACACTATACTAAGCACAGATTTTTAGCTTAGGTGTTAAAAGCTGCACCCTTAATTATTTCAAATATCCACTTTGGAGAGACCCCCCAGTTTTTTCATCCCACTTAAAGCCCTGGAAACAACACCATGTCACAGTCACCTCATGGCCTGGCACTGTGCCTCATGCGTGATTCATGACTCAGATTGCCTTTGTGCAAGGGCATAGTGAACCCTTCCCTGCCCCACCCTTTGCTTTAGGAACTAGAGCAAGGGTGACGTTCTTGATGGGCCTCTTCTGTCTGCAACTCTTCAGACAAAGGCTCATTTCATAATTAAAATGAAAAGGGGGGTGAGTGAGTAAGTGAAGGGATGGGTGGATGGCTGGATAGATTAGTGAAAGGGTGAATGGATGAATGAGAGGGCGAATGGATGGATAATGAGAGAAAGGATGGATGGATGAGTGAGTGGAAGGATGGATAAGACAAAACGTAAACAGATAGATGGATGGGTGGAAGGGTAGAAGGATTGGTAAAAGGTGGATGGATAAGTGAAAGGATGAAGAGAGGAGTTAAAGGGTGGATGATGGGCGAGTTAATGGGTGGATAGATAAGTAAAATGATGGATGGATTAATGAATTGATAAGTGAAAGGGTGGACCGGTGAGTGAAAGGGTGGATGTAAGGATGGATGAGTGAGTGAAAGGGAGGGTAGATGGACAAAAGGATGGACAGATGAGTGAAGGAGTGAAAGGGTGGATGGATGACTGGTAGGGTAAATGGATGGATTCATGAGTGGATGAGTAGATGGATGGGTGGAAGGAAGGATGGCTAAATGAAAGGGTTGATGGAGAGGGAAAGGGAAATGCAAACAATCACAGTAAAGGAGGCCCATATGGAAAAAGGAAGAGAAAAAGACAGGGAAAAATAAGAGCGAGCGGAAAGGAAGAAAGAAATGAAGGATGCTCGGCTAGTGGCCGTGGCATTGATACTCTTGGCCACAAGGTGGCGCCCGAGAGGTGAGGGTCTTGTGGGAGGTCCAGCCGGACTGAACGCTGCTGGGGAAGGATGCTGAAGAACCACAGCAGCAGGTGCAGCTCTTAGGGATTAGGGGTCCTCTCCTCTGGAGTGATCACCGTCGTTTTCTCTGTGGTGAGAGTTGTATGTTGTTTGTTAGGGGCACATGTGGTCCTTTCCTGGCCAGTGGGTGATGGCAGGTTGCTATCACTGAGACCAGAATAAGCACACGCTGTGAGGCACAGGAGTTAAGGATGCCAGCAGTAGCCCCATGTCCTCTACCCAGCACTTATAACTGTGTCAACATTTCAGCTCACACCCATCACAGATTAGCGGTCTCACATCTCAGACTAGGAGTCACACTGTAACAGGAGCACTCTCACAACCCCCAAAGACTAGCAGTCACACACAACTGGCAGCACTCTTGCACCCTGTAGTGTTCAGCCCAGCAATGGGCCAAACCAAGTGGGTCCAGTTTGTGGGGGCTTCTAGCCACCCCCCCCCCCACCCCCCCCTGTGCGTGTAAGCAGTGGGCCGACCCTGCGTCCGCGCGGGCGGCACGCTGCTGTGTGAATAAAAGACCAGGGCTCTGGGCGTGGCGTCAGAGCAGGAGCCGGCCACTGTAACTACATGACACGTGTGCTGCGCATTATTCATAGGGTCTTCCAGTACACAACACTGGCGACGAGGTGGTCTCTCCACCCCGCCGTGTGCACCCACGCCTCACTGCTGCACTGAGGAACTACCGACAGCGGGCCCCCCGCCTGTTATGTTATGTTATATTATGTTATGTTATGTTATGGGATCTTATATACCGCATGGCTACCCAAGCAACGAGGCGTCCCAGCGCTTGCGGACATGCCTGAAGCTAGTATGACAGAGGATGTGCTAGATGGACACAAACAGCCAAGTTTTTATAAGTTTTCGGAATTGCAGGTGATTTGAAGTGGCCCGAGCTTTTGGGGGGGATAGAATTCCAAAGCTTAGGGGCCAGATACCTGAAGGAGCGGCCGTCGGCTCTACTCCTCCGAATCCTGAGAGTACGAGCTAGAAAAATGTCCGCTGAACGGAGTGCGCGCGTGGGAGTATAAAAGGAAAAAAGTCCCTGCAGAGTTTGGGGGCCAGCGCCATACAAGATTTTGTGGATGAGGCTGAGGGTCTTGAATTGAATGCGTTGCTGTATCGGCAACCAATGTAGTCGTCGGAGAAAGGGGGACGTGTGACAAGTTTTGGGCAGGGCAAACAGATCACGAGCAGCAGCGTTCTGTGCTCTTTGCATCCTATTTATCACAGTCATGTTGGAGCCTAACATGAGGGCATTGCAATAATCCAGGTGAGATAAGACTAATGCCTGGACTATAATCTGGCGGGTAGGGGGCTCAAAGAAACCCAAGATGTGTTTAAGAGAGCGAAGACGCCTCTAGCAAGTGCCTGCCACTTTTTTGGCATGGGACTCCAGGTTGAGTGAGTTGTCAAGCATCAACCCGAGATTTTTTCTGACTACTTGGGTATGGGAGCTGGTCCCAGCGCAGGAGGCCACCAGTGCTCGTCCCATGTCTGCATGTCATTGCTGATCAGAAGTACCTCTGTTTTAAAGGAGTTTAACTGAAGACAATTGTTAGATAGCCACCTTGATATAGCCAGGATGTCTTCTTGGAATTTAATTTGGTCCACCACATTGGCATTTGAGAAGTTGAAAATGAGTTGCGTGTCGTCCGCGTATGATATTAGCTGGATCTTACGTTCCCGGGCCATCAAGGCCAGGGGGCGGACGTACACATTAAACAATGTGGGACTGAGCGCAGACCCCTGAGGCACCCCACATTCAAGAGGGAGCCTACTTGATGAGTACGACGGGGCATGCACCTGAAAGGAACGGTCAGTTAGAAATGACGCGATCCAGTCCAGGGCCATTTCCCTGACTTCGATCTCCCACAGTCTCTCAAGTATTATCTTGTGGGAGACCGTGTCAAAAGCCGCACTCAAATCCAGCAGAATCAAAATAGAGGTTGCGCCCACGTCCAAAGAAGCCCTTAGATGTTCTGTGACTGTTAGAAGGGCAGACTCCGTACTATGGTTAGCACGGAAGCCATTCTGGGACTAGAATCCCATTGGACTCCAAGTAGGCAGTCAGAGTGGAGTTGACATGTGCTTCGGCCACTTTCGCAAGATAAGGAAGCAGCGACATAGGCCGGCCACTGTAACTACATGACACGTGTGCTGTGCATTATTCATAGGGCCTTCTAGTACACTACACTGGCGACGAGGTGGTCTCTCCATCCCGCCGTGTGCACCCACGCCTCACTGCTGCACTGAGGAACTACCGACAGCGGGGCCCCCCCACCTGTGGCCTACCTTGTCTTCTGGCGCCTGTGTGCGCCCAACGCCTGCCTCCTGCTCCGGCAGTGCCGTGACGTGCTGGGCGGCCGCTTCTGCACCGCCTCCTGGCTGTAGCCGCCTGTGCCTGCCGCCCGCCTTTCCTCCCACTGACTGAGCACGCGTGCACCTCCTGCGGTGGCCCCCGCTGTCTACCGGCCCGACGGCCGCAACGCGCATACAGGTGAAAGCGCACCTGCCCCAGCAACCGGCCTGCCCTGTGCCCGGCAACGTGAAAGGAGCCGCTTTCCCTCCTCAGAGGGCCCCCACCTAGCATCTGGCTCGGCCCCAGCGTCAACGCCCACGGGAGCAGGCTGCCGTCAATGCCGCAGACCTCCAGGCCCCGCCTCCTACTTTCCTAACGCACTTCACGTAACACGGACCTCCGGCCCCCTCCCATTTCTCACGCATTTCGCGTGGTATTGGTGGGCCCATTTCTGCATACTTGGGAACTCTTCCTGCGCGCCTCCTACGGCCCACTGGTGTCAAGAATTTGCGTCACGCTGCCAGCCAGTCGCCCCAAGCCAGGAGCTCGCCTTCTGCAAAGTAGCCTTCCAGCTGTCGCCGCCCAGGCCTGTCCGCAGCTGCCATGGCCACCGTACCTCCCCTGGAACCGTTCACGATAACTGGCCCACCGCCATTGCAGGCTGTGAGGTGGAAGAAGTGGGTGGAACGTCTGGAGAACTTCTTTGAGGCAGCAGAGATAACGGCCGAGCGGCGGCGCGCTATGCTATTGCACCTGGGAGAAGCAATCCATTGGTCATATTTGAAGGATACTGCCCACACCATCTCCATTTTTGAGGGACAGAGCTTCGACAAGGTGACCCAGTTATTGGTCACCTTGGATATCGAGGCTTTGTATACGAACATACCTCAAGACGATACAATTTAGGTCATGTCCTCCATTTTGGACGATGACAATTTGGAGGGTGGCCATAAAGAGTTCATCATAGGCTGTATAAAGCTAGTATTGAAAAACAATATTTTTCTGTTTAGAGAGGAGCTATATAAACAGATCAAGGGGACCAGTATGGGGGCCACATGTGCCCCCAGTCTGGCATGTCTTTACGTTGGTCACTTCGAACAAAGGCATATCTATAACGAAATGGCACCTTTTTTTGAAAATGTTTCTCACTGGCACCGGTTCATTGACGATATTATTTTTGTCTGGAACGGTGCCAGTGAGGAGCTTGTTTCCTTTCTGGAGTGGTTGAACTTAGGTGACAGGAACTTAAAATTTACGGCACATTAGAGTGACAGTAGTGTAGATTTCTTGGATATCAAGATTAAGAAATCACAAGGGTCTTTAGAGGTGGAGCTTTTCACAAAACCAACAGACAAGAACACCCTATTGCAATATCAGAGCAATCATCCCCGGTCTCAAAAGGACATTATTCCTTTTGGGGAATTCCTAAGGTTACGGCGCAATTGCACAACCTTGGAAGATTTTTATTACCATGCAGAAATCATGGATAAGAAATTACGGGATGAGATTGTTGCGGATAACCCCACGGTAAGGAGGACTAAAACTCTGTCTGTTTAGCAGATTATAATGAGTAGAATCCGAGGGCATAGGATTTAGCAGTGAAATGGTTTCTGTCTATTTATGTCTTCACTTACACAGAACCACAACAACGGACATAAGTTGAATTCCACCCCAGGGATGCTATTGTGGAAGTTTTATTGGGTAAGGATGATGTGCAAGTGGTGTTTTACATTGTTATGCCCATCATCTTACTAATGTTTTCCAACCCTATGTCCCAACCCGATCCTTACGATCAAGTAGTCTTCACTTACTACAGGTTCCTAAAATGAAAAAGTCTCGTCAGGGAGGCCGTGCTCTGGCGCACACAGGACCCGCTCTTTGGAATTCCCTTCCCCCTAAACTTAAAACAATCACCAACCACTTATCCTTTCGTAAAACCCTCAAGACTTACCTTTTCACTATTAGTTAATCTGCCCATGTTTTGTGTACCCTAGAAAGTGAACTGGTGTGATGTGGACCTCCCTTAGCAAGCAAAAGCGCGGAGATACCCCTTCGGGGATTTATTCAGGCGCTATAGAAGCATATAAAATAAAATAAATAAAATGGTTAAAATCACTGTCTCCCTCCTTGACAGATGTGATAGTGAGGACAGCATTTCCAAAGGCGGGAGTTAATTCCAATTGGTGGTGTACCGCCCCGCCCTCCTGTGACCGAGAAGATAACAATTTGGGAATCTGTTTTTAAAAGTAGGTACAGTAATAATATCACGAGGCTATGTTTAAACTTTAAAGAGAGGCCGATGCAGGGTCTAGATATAAGCCAATTATCATCAATGCGAATCAACGGGGTTTCGATGTTACAGGGTTTAATGAAAATGAACCGGGTGCAATTATCATCCCGGCAAACATAAGAAGAGCTATAACTCTAAAACGTATAGAAAACGGACTGACATCATGAGGTGGTACAGTCATATTCATGATAGAGGCACACGAATATCGGCAGACAGAGGTATTCTATTCATGGATAAACTTTCCAGCAGCAAACGCTGTAACACACAATTTCCACTATTACAAAATAGAGGAACCTCCGGAAGAATACACTCCTTTCGAGGATGTTGAAATCCCACTAAATTACCAAGAGCACCTGCTCTTGTTTAACGGCACCCTAAAACATACTGATCACATCACCAGGCTCAGTCCACTAGGTAGACCAGGAGCAACGTGGCCGGTTCTAGCCAGCTACACACCACATCCAGACATCGAATAATTGTCAAACCGGGAACTTTTAGCCCAGCTAAAAGTTCTAATTAAAATTCATAGACAATTAGTCCAATATGTAATGCGGACTGCAACAGTCCAACCAGCGATTAACATTCCACAGCTGAACCCTCATCAGGGAAACACAAATAAAATTACACCACAGAACATACAATCATGTCTTGGTAAAACACCCGCAAAACGGGAACAAATTCCATTTTGGCTAGCACAAAAGATAACTCAAATAGAGGCAGTATTCCCGAATACTACCCCTAGTGAGAAACACAGAATTCTGACTATCTGCCTTCCAATGGGGGTCGCACCACATGTGGAGTATTGTGACACTTGGGGCACAGTCTTTGCTTCTATTTACACAAAAACACATGGAGTTCTGTCTCTGGCGGTGATACCAGATGTACTAAGACAGATTCAAATTGAATACGGTCCAGAACCTGCTTTAACTCTTGGTATGAAATTACTGAAAGACTTCAAGCAGGTCTCGGCTATATTACTAGCCAACATAAAAGGAGAAGCAGCATCTGTGGCGATCCGCCAAAAATTGAAAGAAACAGATATAGCAGACCAACCAATTGAACTTGCCAGAATCATAGAAAAATCCTATGAAGAACTAGGTAGAGATAGTTTGGGTGGGAAACTGGTAAAACCCCAACTAACTGAAAATCCTGAAAAGATATTTATTAAAAATAATCTAAACACTCCAAAAAGGAGCTGGGATGGAAATAAACAATCCACTCCCAAAGAAAAAAGATTCCAGTGCAGAGGAAGGTCTCCTCGGCGGAGGGAAATAACTCCGAACCGAGAACACAAATCTCCCCAAAGGGAGCCCTCTGAAAAAAGATACAACCTTAGAAATAGGGATAATTTGAAAAAGCCTGATAGATATCAAGATATTGATACACGTCCCTCTCGATCTTTTCAGACTTCCTCGCAGAAATCGGAAAGAAGAGGACGGTCAGAACGGAGGGAAGAGCACGTCAAGTCCAAAGACAAGGAACCTGCTCAAAGTAAAAAATTGCAATTTCCAAGAAAGAAGGTAGCAAGTATTAAAATAATCAAACATGCCGAGGATACTGAGGACACAGCTGAAAAACGGAGACTGGGCACAGACAATACTAGGCAGCGCAGCAGAAGTGACCATAGCTCGCAAGATCCTGATGAATCATCTGGAGACAGTGGACACGAATGAATACATTCAGGTGGAAACTGCAGATACCAGAGTTAGCGAACCTCATAAAATATACAAAATAACGTTGCGTATAGGGGGAGATAAGACTAGGAAGGTAAGGGGTCTGTTTTGGGATAACCTCTCAAAAGGTTATGACATCCTATTAGCGGAGTAAGACTGGCCACCAGAGTTTGTCAGGGAGTGCCCTCATGGCGAAGAAATGATTATGCCTGCCTTCTCAAATCATATTCCAATTCATAGAAAATATATATATGCAAGAAAATGGGCAGTAGCCCAAGCTCCTGCATTACATACAAATCATGTAGGATGGGATGAGGACTCTCCTCCTCACAAAATCCAGTTAAAATGTCAACCAACTGCACAAAGACAGTACCCAATTAAGCAAGAAGCTAAAAAACAGGTCAGGGAGATCTTAGATCAACTTGAATATCAAGGGGTGATTGAAACATGCACCTCTCAAATGAACAATCCTTTGTTTCCTGTCTCCAAACCAGATGATTCATATCGTCTAGTCTTGGACTACAGACACCTTAAATCATGCTGCAAGACATTTCCGGTACAAAATTCGCATAGTGCGGCACTAATGAATAACATCATTCGCAAAAAATACAAAACAACATTAGACATTTGTAATGGATTCTTTTGTCAAAATATTGCACCGGAAAGCAGGTATTTAACCGCTTTCTCAATAATGCAGTCACAGAAAAATTTCTGTCGACTCCCACAGGGATTCAAGAATAGCCCAGGATTATTCCCAGCAAGAGTAACAGAGTTACTACAAATATATGATGATGAGGCATTATCTTATGTCGATGACATCTATCTCACAGATGATGACCTGGATACTCACTTGAAAAGAGTGACCACCATAATACTTGGGTTCGCAGCAGAGGGTTACAAATTCAACTTTAAAAAGTCACGAATTGCCCATCTAACTGTCCTATTTTTAGGATATGAATTATCAAGTGAAGGCAAAAGCCTAGCAGACAACTTCATAGAGAAGTGCTCTGTACTCCAAGAACCAAAAACGCTGAAGAACTTACAATCAATACTAGGCTTCCTGAATTTCTGAAGAACTTACATTCTAAATTATACAGAGAGGGTTAAACCTCTCTACGAATTAATAAAACCTGATTTTAAACCAATCAATTGGACTCAGAAACACACAGAAATGTTGAGATCATTGCAAACAGACATGTTAGCTAAAACAAAATTAGAAACTTGCGACAATACACGCAACCTTGTAATCCGAGTCATCCCAGGAAGATGCGGATTCACGTACCTGACCTCTAATGAGGGAGAAACAGTACCAATAGCTTACAAATCACATTTGTACACACAAGTTGAAAAAACATTCAGTCTTACAGAAAATACTGTAAAGGCGGTTCAAACTGTTACAGCAAAAGAAAGAGCCCAAGCCCAAGGCAAACGAATAACTGTTTTTACAGCAGAATGAGCCTTTGAGGCATTATTCACCCCAGTTAATCTAAAAACGGTGGCATTAGATCCAGAATGGATACAGTGGAAAAATTCTCTTGCTGCAGAACACGTGACATACTATTTTGACCCAAATATGAAAAAACTGAATGACTTGAAATATGAAGAAGAATATCCTCTGCCTCTCCAACAGTACTCTTGTAAAATCTATACAGATAGATTTGTACAACATTACGATGTGGATAATAAATCCTACAATGGAGCATGCGCGATTGTTAAAGGTCGCTGGCGCTGTGGTAAATTCAGACCAAAAATAACAAAAACTGAATCACTGAGAAACTGTTCGGTTCAGCGAGCTGAAATCAGATCTTTAAAGATGGCGCTTGAAAATGCCGATCGTGAATTCTCGACACTAATAGTGTGCGATTCACATTTCTGCATCAAATCTTACAATAATGACTTGCAGAACTGGGTTCAAAACGATTACAGAGATGACACAGGAGCCACAATAAAGCATAAGAAGCTTTGGGAACAGGTAGTTCTTTTACAGAAAGAACTACAGAAGACTCACGTGATACATACACTGAGTCATCAACGTGATGGCATTCACGTTGCAGGGAATTCATTGTCTAATACAGCCACAGCGGAAGCAACTCAACCGGCTTCCATAGCCACAAAAAAGCGTTCAGAAAAATACATAGACGGGGAAACCATGCTGGCGGAAAAACGTCTTCAAAAGGCGACTGTGCAGCACTACCCGTGAACTATCCACTCAATTATACATACGTAATTGACGCAAACTCCGTTCCTTTTGCTTGAATCCCTGGAGTGGGGGATAGAGTAATTCCAAACACGAACAGGAGAGTCTTATTAATAGCAGACGCACACATGGGTGAAGGTCCGAGGCACAAACAGATCGAGGAATCTCTGACAGAATTACAATCAGAATACTGGTGGCCGGGGATGAGCCTGCAACATTATAAATTTGCAAAGAGCTATCCAAACTGCAACAGAGATCGCAGTAGCGAGCCAACCGGAATATTGCCATGGCCATTTCTGTAGTTAGCATAAGGCTATGTATACGTAAACTCCAGCGTCCCATTAATTTCTTTTAAGACTAGATTCACTTAAAAATATAGACCCCAGCGCTTGGCTGACGCCAGAACTGTTATAAAAGATTTGCAAGTCTTTATCGGCACATACGCAATTGGCATGCTACATTCTGACCAGGGTCCTGCTTTTAGCTCTCGAGCTTATAAGGAGGCTATGACCAGCATGGGCATTGCGTTCCGGTACTCTTGTCCCTTCCATCCTGAGGGAAATGGGATTGTGGAAAGAAAAAACCGAGACATAAAGCAATCTATAACGGCAAAGGTATTAGGTTCGTGTGATGGGTGGGTCCAACATTTAACAAGTGTCCAACGTAGTCTTAACAATCTGCCAAGAAATTCTCTAAAAGGTTTCAGCCCGTACGAACTATTGTTCAGAACTAGAATGTATATTCAGGATTTAGATAGTCAGACTTCAGTGGTAGAAGATAAGAAAAAATGCTTTGACATCAGAGATCGTTTGGCTGTTTTACAGGACTTAAATGAAACAAGAGAAGCCCTGAGCAACATACAGTTAAAACAACAGCAAACAACCACTGAAGATACACCACCTGTCCCAGCAAGACCTGTCTGGATTCCAAAGATTGGGGATCTGGTCAGAGAGAAGATCGCGGTGAAGAAGGAATTTGGGCCTTCTTACAGAAAAGCAGTACCTGTCTTAGCACTCAGCGGAACAAGATCAGTTGTACTACTGCCCCTTGCTGATAAAAAGGAGAACCTAGTTGTATCCATTGACCTGGTAAAACCACAATCATGTGGCCAATAATAAGTAGTAGGCCCAGTGGACTCCCAAGAATTAGCAGAACTCCAAAACTTGCTACAATCCAAGAGGTTCAAACTGAAAGATTAATCACATTTGATAAACCTGCAGTGAATAAAAATAGACTATGCAACAATGCCATGGAACTTGTGCCTCTTGAAACCCAAATTTAAACAATTCGTCAAGAAACACCGTTCTACAACGATGTAGCCTCAGACTATACTAATGAAAGAAAAAATGAAAAAGCAATTCCAATAATTGACAGAACTGCATCTGGCTACTTCATCAATTTCGATAACTTTTCTGAAGATCCAAGCGAACCTGAAGAAACGCCAGCAACAGAAACTTTTAAAGATAAAGCAACAGAACTCTGTCATCAACTCAAAGAAACCTATCTGATTTTACCATGGATTGAATTTTGGATTGTGTTAGGTGTACTTTTCCTCCTGCTTTGACTCATCATGGTACTTTGTTTGGGAAAATTCATTGAGGAAAAATACAGTGCAATGGACACAGCAAGTCAGAACATCAACTTGGTCCTAAAGCCACACAAGTCATCTCACATCGAGAAAAGAGAACTATCATCAGTGAATGTCACAGCCATTCTAATACCCGGTGGGGTAGTTTGGGACAAAACGGATTATGAAATCTATGGCCCGGTCGAACTCTTGAAATATCCACACCAATTCAAGGTTTCATTAAGTGACTTTGTAAAACCTAGTACATTCTCTGATGATTGGTACTTTGAAAGCATAAATAATATGATGTCAGATTTAGTAATGTCAGCAAAATTTACAGAACATGATTATTTACAGGGTTGATCGAACTATGAACAAATGTACTGCTATAACCACTATGCACATCACTATTTGCATAAATCTGCACAACCTAGAAATGTTTTTAAGTATAATCAATGGGAACATTGTGCAACTACACCTAAAAGCAGTTCGAAAACATTTTATGAGAAATTCCCATACTTCTCAGGGTTTAACACAAGTGATGCAGAAACATTTTATTATAAACTATTAGATAAAACAGGGTTAAAAACTATGTTGACAAATACTAAATTGATTTATTCGGAAACATTTTATGAAAAAATGATTACATTTGGTTTTGATTTCTGGAAAAACAACATTGAAACAAAAACCATCTGGGGTACAAAAGAATGGCAGGTCCAAGGTTTTGAAGCATTATTTCGTGCCTGCATGATCCCAGAACAAATAATGTTCTTGAATGACACCATTCAATAGACTACTTGTCTTGGCCTAGCTAAGATTAAAGATCTAAACAAACCGTCTATTCCAAAGCCAATACCTGATAATACGTTAATTCCATGGTCACTTGCTGTATGCAAGTATTGTATCCAAACGGCCCTCCTGATACAGAAGTGACGATTTGGCCTTCTTTGAATATCTCTTCTATACGAATTGATACTTTAAGCAGAATGAAGTCTGTTCTTTTACAGACAACCGTGCCTTTAACGTCATCAAAAGAAACGTATGATCTTCAAGTTGCAAGGACAACAGCAGAGATACATACACTTTTATCAACTAATTGCCCCGTGCATTTCGTAGAAATGCTAAGCCAAATTCTAAATATGTCAGATACCAGTGGCATCGCACATGTATTTAAGACAATTTTTTCGGGACTGTTAACACCCGTCGAAGCAGTTCTGGGCATCTTTCCCAATTTTGTCCATTCTGTCTTTGGCGGCCTACCACTACTTTTGGGACTCGTGGCAGGAATTTTATTTTTGACTCTTCTGCTCCGATATGACAAGCCAAACCGCAGACAAGACTCCAGCAACAATGGAAGAAACGATCCTAGCTATACGCTATCGGGACCGCAAAACTAAAGTCCTTGGATTAGCCCGGCTAAGAGATCTAAATATGACCTGGTTTCTTTCATTCAGACCTATATGGCAGAACTGCATCTTACCTGTGCTTCGATGTATGCTATGCGGAGAAGAATGCGTGTTGGACACCTGTCTTACACTACAATCAGCAGTACCAATGGATATCGATACTTTGCTAAGTCCTGTAACGGCTCATGCATCGTGTTGTCCCCAGCGGTTACCAATCCTGATGACGGCATTCATTGAAACTTCACCACTACGTTTAGGTGGCAGTGAAGCACGAGATGAGAGCAACATCACCCAGGTACGACCTTCTGTGAGCATTGCTGATCCTGACATCGATGATAGCAATCATTCTCACGACTGCCTGGTTACAGCATTTTCAACCATGGTCGAACTTTCACCTGAAGCTGTAGACTGTTTTTTTGCACATCTGTCTGAAATGATGTTCTCCCCTGAACAGAAAGAATAACTTTTTAACCAAACCGGCACACAGCGTTCCCCTGAACTCTGAATTAGGCCTTCAGCTTTGATAAACAAAAGCTACTGAAAATATTTGGAACTATTTTTTCCCCTGAAAACAAAATTTTTTTTTTTCAAAATTCCAAAATATTTACCCTTTTTCTGGCATGTGTACTCGGCTTAAAATAGAACTATTCTTAAAAAACAGAGCTTCTAGTTTTAGTAATTCTAGAGACAAAATATTACCTCAGCCTCTAGCAAACTTACAAGCAATTGCATTTATATGTGATGAAATAGTCTCGACCTTCTTTTCTGTATTAAGAGACATTTCATGTGTAATTTTCGCAAATCGTTCAGCTAAATATATATGCATCCTTTTTACAGAATGATTACACTGCTTGAAAAACGTACAGTACCAATAATCTTTCGTGTATTTCGCATACACCATTTCAAATGCAAAAATGTATTTTGCGGTGGGTTGGAATACACACGCACCTTTACATGTTTACTATTGCTTAGTTTTAGTAATGATGGACATTAGATCGTGGAGTGGGTATTGTGTTTTTATCTAGGAACCTGAATCAATATTACTATTTTATGCCCTTGTACGGCTATAATCAATAATATCCCTATAATGGCATAAGAATCAGATCCATATTTAAGTAAATCGCCCTTGCAGTCCAAGGCAAGGCAAAAGCTACTTCCTTGGATTCCTAGAAAGCACAACGAGTTCTTTCGACACACCAAACCTCCAGCAACCAGGGAAATCCCCACTTGCTTTGTTTTGATTTGTAATAGAACTCCTGCGAGCACTGTAAGAACGGCCAGTTCTTAGTGACATCTTTATTGACGTCTTATGTCCAAACCTTACGTCAAACTCGGCACCTTTCAGGTATAAATATACCAACGTTGCCTTAAGCAAACAGACGGTGGTGGTTTTGGAGCAGAGGAGCTATCTACTTGCCGAGAGCCCAGCTGATGCGAAAAGCCCACGGACGCTGCCCCTCCACTTTGACGCGCTGAGAAAGACGCTGTCTTTTCTCCTGCCGAGAAAATCCAGCTCCGGCGTTTCCAGCCTACCCTTGCGAGTGACTGGGATATCGAGTCCTGAAAGAGAGATACTAGACCTCCTACATTCTATTCCCAAGGTACAGTGCTGACTAAACCCTTAGACAGAATTCTTGAGTCAGATTCTTGGCAAAACCAACTTAACTTAAACTGCTACTTACTTACTCCTTCCCACGTATGAGGCTTAGGTCAGGTACACCGGGGTAGGCGTATTTTAGAAGCACCAGTTGAGTACGTTAGTCAATGTATATATGTATGTATATATTTTATCCATTTTAAAGTGTCTTATGGCTAAGAAACCAAATCAATGCTTTTACAGTATTATTTCATGATACTCCTTTTACTGTACGTACTTTACTTTATATTGAGTATTGCAATTGTGGCAATTCATTTCTCTTGCATGAGAAGGAAGACTGCTCAATAAATAATACCTTTTATTGAAAACGCCCGTCTCTCTCTTCTCTGCACTCTGGTGAAACTAAGAACGCACATTTGACTGAGTGAAATAGCTGTCTATTGTTTTCACGACTCTAGAGATTTACTCTAATTCTGGGGGAGCAAAGTTGTCATGTTATATGGTTGTCGGAAGCTGAATCCCTTCGTGTCTGAGCCTGGGAAGCTTATCCCTCCCTATTCATTCAAGAAAGTTTCCAGTGACCTCTGAGCTAGCTGGCGCAAACCTAAATTAAGTTTAACATAGTCAGTAGAGACCTAGATGACCTCAGTCCTACGTCTACACTGCTGTTTATGTTATTCCAATGCGCAGAGCCTATTGGGAAATAGGAACTACACTACAGAAGACACCCCGTCGCAAGGAGCACGGAGCAGCCAAGACACAGCAGAGAGAAACTGTTCGGAGGACATGTTCCAAACCCCGCCGAGCAGGGGCAGTCAGGGCAGGTATCACCTGCGGCCCTGTCCACGACCATCCCAGATGTATGAGACTTTGTTGCCTGCTGCCGGCCAGGGAAGTAGGACGGTCCTGTATACCCGTCAAGACCAAGTAAGCCTGTCCCATTTTGTTTTCTTAACTTACAAGAGACTGAAACGTTGTGACAGGCTATTGGATGCCCTTTTTGTTGTTTATGTACATGTAAGCAGTGGGCGGACCCTGGGTCCGCGCGGGCGGCACGCTGCTGTGTGAATAAAAGCCCAGGGCTCTAGGCGTGGCGTCAGAGCAGTAGCCGGCCAATGTAACTACATGACACGTGTGCTGTGCATTATTCATAGGACCTACCAGTACACTACACACACCACACAGATAAGCAGTCAGACTCTACCCATAGCACTCTCACACTCCTCACACACTAGCAGCACAGCAAACGAGGCCCCTTGATTCATGTGTTAGTTGTGTGTGCCATTCTGGATGGACCAGTGGGTGAATACAAGACTGAGTCAACTGGTGGATGAATGCAAGCATGAGTGCAGGCATGAGTGACTCAGGGTATGTACAGATGGATACGTGCCTTCATGGATGGGAGCATCGCTCAATAGCCAAACCTATTGGCTTTGGAAGTGCTTAATTGGTTTCATATTCTCCAGTGGAAGACTCTTTCCAGTAAGCTGTTGATACTCCCAGTTACAACTCCCATCTCAGTCGAGGACACTCCGATCACAGCGCAGAGAGACTGACACCCTCACACTACAGGCGCTTGTACTAGGAACCAGAGCTGGGAAGAGACCCCTTTCCAGGAATGACACTGTCAGCCTGTCCTGACCTTTAAGCTAATATTGCTTTGCATTCTGGGACTTGTAGTTTTGCTTTACCATTCAATCCCAGCGTGCAAGGAACATACAGTTCAGTAAAGGGTCAAAACTGTAAAAAGTTGTCACACATGACATGGTGTCACTAATCAGAGATGATGCAGACCTCGTGGCTCGTGATGGTGGCGCTCACAGCAAACAATCAGACACTCCCGGCGCACAGGCAGACAGACACTCCTTGATCTGCTGCACTCGCTCTCACCTCACGAAGCCTCTGTCTTCTCTGTTAAGTTAGTTTCATTCCTAGCACCAAGGTGCCCTCTTGGGTGGACATTAAATTTTCACAAATGTGTTCCTGTCCTGTCCAGTCACAGCACACACCCCGGCACCCCAAGATGCAGACACCCCCACTACATGCTCAGGCATTCTTGGGTCTCCTGCAGACACGAGTACAGACTCAAACAATGTAGGATCACCTGCAGACATCCAGTGGCATTACAGATAATGATGCCCCCACCTGCAGAATGTAAAGAGGGCCCCCGAGTCTCCCACACCTGACGGATATTCAGCTGCATTGAAAGTTTGGAAGTCTCCTAAAAGATGCACCCTGTGCCTCAGGTGCCTGGCCTACACAGCTGCAGGCACCCCCAGCACACCTTCGTATGTTCCCAGGTAAACTGCTGACACTCCCAGCTGAGATACAAACACTCTGAGGTCGTACATTGATATGCTCAGCTCCGCTGCAGACACTCCTTGCTCTCCTAGGTTAAAGGCTGACAGCCCACTTATCTCCTGCAGAGTGCAGACTCTCTCAGGACAGGTACAGCTGCCAGTAAAGGTGGGAGGGCGTGTACGGAAGGCGGGACAGACACTCCCACTTCATAAACAGGGAGAAACGAAACTTTAAACACTGCCGCTGGGGCCGGTAAAGAAGGAACATGGCTTCAGCAAACCAGCTCCGGAGCCTGAAGGAGGAGGCCACCTGCTCCATCTGTCTGGAATATTTCGCAGACCCCGTGGTTGTGGAGTGTGGACATGTCTTCTGTCTGTCCTGTATCACTCATTGCTGGAAGGGGCTGCAGACAGACTTCCCCTGTCCTGAGTGTAGAGAAATATCTCAAAGTAAAAGACTCCGGTCGAACAAGAGACTGGCAAACATGGTGGAAATCGCCAAACAGCTTCGGGTACCGAGAGCGACCCCCCAGGAGTCGAATTTTTGCCGAAAACACGAAGAGAAACTGAAACTCTTCTGTGAAGACGACCAGGAGCCCATCTGTGTGGTCTGCAGCATGTCACGTGATCACAAGCAGCACAGGGTGCTCCCCATTCAAGAGGCTGCCCAGGAGTACAAGGTATTTGTGCTGCTATAGTGGTGGGGAAGGGGTGGAACCGGAGTACACGGCACTCCAATAGGCTGCCAGAGGGTACGAGGTAGGTGGTATAGAGTTGGGTCAGAGGCTGGGAAAGGCTACATGCTACTCCCCCTTCGAGAGTCTGCCCAGGAGCACAAGGTGTGTATACATTAGTTCTCGAGATGGGGTAGTCCAGCCTCATACTGTGCTTACGGTTGCCAACTGGCCTGACCAATGGTTTAATATCCCATCCGGTACAAGCATTGAGAAAAGAACTTATGTTTGTCTTTTTTTACTCCGTATCAGTACACACTTTAACCAGTAAATAATAGAAGAAAGCACTTTTAAAATATTACACAGCCGGTGTAATGATCCCTGACTGATGATAAACGTTAACAAGACAGAAAGGCCCTGAACACCGACAATTATTATTTTTTAAATTTTTTATTTTATTGCTCCCCAGTAACACACAGAAACATAGTAGTTTAACAATTTCACAAATTCATATGGTCACAGAAAGCCCCCCAAATACTCAGACCAATCTTACGTTTCTTTGCCCCCTTCACCGAGTATAAACTGAATTCTAAAATTAAAAAGATTATACATTTTAGCCCACCATAGCTCAAATGCTGGGGCTCAGCTTGAAGCCAATCAGAGGCCATACAAAGACGGGCCAGTGTCATTGCAATAAAAATCAAATGTCGATGTTTATACAGAGGGGTCCCCTTTTCGATAATTGACCCTATTAGCATTATGGCGGGTGTAATACTCATCGGAATCCCGATGATCGAAGACAAAAATGTCTCTATATCCGCAATAAATCTAGGCAATTTGCTACAACTAAAAGAGATACGAACACTATCTGCATTAACACGCCTACAACAAAAACATTTGCCATCATACCCAACCTCCCACTTGAACATATGAGCTGGAGTATAATACAAGTTAAAAACAGTTTTGAAAAATTGCACTTTCAAATTAACGGAAAGAAAAACATCCTGAGATCTGACAATTGGCATTCTCAATAGCTATGTTATGTTCCCCTAAAATCGTAGGTGATTGAGCATTGTGCTTTCCTAAATCATCTGATCTATACGATAATAATCGGTTATACAGCACCCCAATTTTCTTCAGTCGCCTTACAGCCTCTACAAGTGGATTAGGTGCCATTCTGACATTTTTCCGACATAAAAAGTCACGAATTTGAAGGAATTTAAAGTATTTAAAATTAGACAACCTATATTGTCTTGCTAGTTCTTCATAGGACAAAAGAAGCCCCGCAATAGCAAAACAATCCCCTAATTGTGCAATACCTTTATTCCTCCAGCCAAGAGCAACACTATCCCAAAAGATGGGAGGAAGGATCTTCACAGCATTCATGGGGGTGTAGTGAGATAGTCTCTCCAGTAAATAACATTTTCTTATTCTCTTCCACACTTCAAAAGCAGCTTCAGGTACTTTGAACCTTGTCCGCTTAAAGTAACTGCCATCAATTTCTTTGAACAAGCATTGTCGTGCCTCAGACTCCAACAAAATCTCAAAGATCAAAGGGGCTTCTGCTGTATTAGCCACTTCTTTCCCAGGTCAATAATACCCACATTTTTAACAAAAATCGTACATAAAAATATCAAATGAAGTCAGGTATGGCTAAACCACCTCTCTCGATTGGTAACGTCATGAATCTAGTGGCTCGTCTCGGTTTGCCAGGGGCCCAGAGGAACTTGGCACACAAGGATTGAAGATGTTTCAATTGGGCTCCTGCCACTTCCAAAGGGATAGATCTAAGTAAATATAAGACCTTAGGTAAAATATTCATTTTTATGATGTTACTTCAACCTATTAAAGTAGGGTGTAGTCGTCACCATCTATCAAACGAGTCCTTAATGCTGTGTAACATCACAGTCCAATTAGCATCAACCACTTCAGACATCGATATCCTTATTTTAATGCCTAAATTAGTCACCTCTTTTAACACTCTAGCATCATCCAATACAATATTATCAGAGCAAAGCAGTTGTGTTTTAGTAACATTCAGTTTGTAACCAGACACCTGACCAAATGTTATTGGTAATCGCTCAATCTCTTGGAGTGCAAGAGAGGGGTGAGCCGAAGTCACAGCGATGCCATCAGCGTGAGCAAAAACTGAATATGGGATATTGTACATAAAAAGGCTTGATCCGGGGACTATTACCCAACTGCTCAGCAAATGGATTAATATATTAAGTGAACAAAAGTGGCGAGCAAGGGCAACTTTGCCTGGTGCCTCTAGTAATTCTAACTGATTCTGATAGTAAACCCTTGCAGCAATCTTAGCGATCGGCGACGTGTATAGGACCTGCAGAGGGTTCATAAACCTTTTCCCAAAACCAGCTCGCAACATCAGTTTCCATAGATAATCCCACTTCACCCGATCAAATGCTTTCTCTGCATCCAATAAAATTAACCCTAAGTCCCGTTTTTCAGTATGGGCTACATCAAAAAGTGTCACCACTTTGTTTACATGGGTAACGGTCCCTCGAGATGGTATGAACCCATGTTGACTTTCAGAGACTAATGTGCTGACGATCTTAGACAAGCGAGTGGCCAGAATCTTTTAATATATTTTGCCATCACAATTTAACAGCGAAATCGGGCGGTAAAAACCAACCAATTCCGGTTCTTTGCCCTTTTTACTGAAAACCACAATGGTGGCTTCTGCCCATGATTTAGGAGCATAACCCTCCTGTGCAGCCCTGAAAGTAGTCAACATTTCATCCTTCATTTGATTGAAAAAAGCTTATAAATCTCTGCCGGGAGCTTATCATGCCCAGCAGCTCTCCCTAAGGCAAGACTATTAACTGCCGTTTCTAACTCTGCCATAGTATTTGGACTGTCCAATTGTTCCGACTCGGCAGGTTCTAGATATGTGTA
This sequence comes from Lissotriton vulgaris, assembly GCF_964263255.1. Lineage (NCBI taxonomy): Eukaryota > Metazoa > Chordata > Amphibia > Caudata > Salamandridae > Lissotriton > Lissotriton vulgaris. Next base: position 539,747 of record NW_028251556.1, on the reverse strand, counting down.
ACGGGGTGTACACGAGGTCCCCAGTCAACGGACTGACCCCACCTCCTACAACTACCAGAATGCATTGTACCAAGGGGGACTCCGGGGATGAGGACTGCAATGTACTTTTACCATACTCCCCTGTCTCTCTCTCCTCTCAGGACCCGGAAGCCAGTACGGTCGTTCATGCTGTAGAGGACTGGCCCTTTAACTCTTGGCAGGAGGCGGACTGGGAGGAGTCGGCATACTACTCATTTCCGACAAAAGGACTCCACCCCGAGGCACAGGTGTGCTTGATCACCCGGAGGACGGAGGAGGAAGGAGAGGAGCGGACGGAGGGCGAAGAGGAGAATACGGAGACCGGAGGAGAGGACGGCGAGAGAAGAAGGACAGCGGAGGAGAAAGTGGAGAGTAAGAGAGGAGGAGGACGAAGACGGCGTGGAACATCAGAGGCCGGGGGAGAAGCTGCGAGTCACCTACCAGAAGCAGAGTCGGCGCCTGCTACGGACGGAGAGAAGCCAGGAGGCCACCGTTCCTGCGAGTCGCCCAGCCACTCACCCAGGGGAGGTGCGTGGCTTTCACAGGTGCGTGACCGATTGCGGGGCTGGGTAGATCTTAGAGGTACCTTAAGTACCAGACCACGGGAAACCTAACCTCCCGGGACCCCTATCCTGTGCACACGCCCCTCCCATTCACATTAGTGCACCATTGTAATTACGAGCACCGGTGGTTTCCCTCACTCCCCTACCCTGACCTCGAGTTATTCTACAGTGAGCTGATACCTCCCTTGTTCTCTTTTTGCCTTCTGGGGAGCGAGAACCCGGCATTCGCAGCGACGGACTCCGACGAGGACGAATCCCCCCCTCGAAGCCCGGAAGGGGTCCGAGATAAGGAGAAGATCACCCGACGACGGCGCAGCAGGAGTAGATCCCCCCGGAGATTCAACCCGATAAGGAAGAGTAGTACAGATCACTGGTTTTCTGCAATAAAACCTTCTTTACCAAGAACTCGCCTGTTGCCTATATCTGAACCCCAACCACCCCCCAGTGTCACAGTGGTGGAGAATGCGGGCACAGTAACCCTCGATACAGAGATGGAGACCCTCATTCAGCAACTAATTAAAGGACAGGAGAAGCTGGGATGGGTGGCCGAGCAACAGCTAACCTCGGCCCAGGCCGACCGAGAGATCTTGAAGAAAGCCCTAGCCTCCAAAGAGGAAACACAGCAAGTATGGGTGAATCCGGGGACTACCGGGACCATCAGGGAGACGCAGTCTATACCACACGGCACCTCAGCAGTATCCCTCCAGAAATACCATCAAGGGGATGACCCGGATTCCTTCATGCTCAATTTCGAGAGGGCTGCCAGAGCCTGTGGGTGGCCCATCAGCAAATGGCCTTTCTTTTTGGCTCCGCTCCTGTCTGGAGAAGCCCAAGCAGCCTACCAGGTTGCCAACCCAAACGGAGATACTCCCTATGCGGATGTAAAGAAGATCATCCTAGACCATTTAGGATTGGACCATGAAGCCTATAGACTCCGGTTTAGGAAGGAACGAGGTGCTCCTGGGGAGAACCCTAAGACGCTATTTGTTCGTTTAAAAATGGCTGCAGACAAATGGTTGACCCCTGCCACAAGCACTAAGGAGGAAATCATGGATAGAATATATCTCGAACAATATCTCGAAGCGCTGCCTTTCGCTACACAGAGGTGGCTCAGGCAACATCCCAACCTGACTACTACAGAAGCCGTAGACATGGCAACCAACTTCACGAGGGCCCAGCCACGCTCATCCGGCTGGGAGCCAGATCGTGTCCACAAACCACCGGTAAAGACAGACCGGCGACCCCCTCCATCCCGCCCTGTGGATCCCCCTAAGCTCCGAGTTTGGAAACCTGAGACCCCCACCTCTGCCGGACCACAATGTTTCGAATGTGGTAACTGGGGGCACATTGCACGGTATTGCCCCACCAAAAGACCTCCCGAGGAGCCTATGGAAGTGGGATACTTGCCCCGGGCTGTTCTGTATTCCGCGGAGATGGGGAGCACCTACAGGGTAAGTGTACAGGTGAACGGGTCCTCCATCCAGGCACTGCTAGATTCAGGATGTAGGCAGTCGGTCATACGAACGAAACACGTAGCTAACTGCCAATACTTACCCCAACAAGTAGTAGCCATCCGTTGTGTCCACGGGGATGTCAAAACCTATCCTCTGGCTCAGGTCCCTATTCACCCCCCCAAAGGCCCCCAGCAGTTGATACGGGTGGGAGTCCTCAACACCCTTCCTGAGGATTTAATCATAGGGACAGACAACCCCCGGTTCCTCCATTGGTTCAGACACAGTTTACAAAAACTCGAGATCCCCTCTATGTCCCCCAAACCAGCTCTTTTGGCACCCGAGCCCTGGGTACTAGACCGGAGTTTTAAGTTTGCCCAGAGCAACGATCCCTCCCTCTTCAACGCATGGGAACAGGCACACCAGGATGGTGACAACCCCCAACCTAGGTATCCCCGTTTTGTCATCCGTCAGGACCTACTGTACCGACAGGGTAAAGAAGAAGATGAAGGTCAACTCCTGGTTCCCCTCTCCTTCAGGGACCAAATACTCTTCTTCGCCCATAGTCACCTGGTGGCCGGACACATAGGATCAGAAAAGACGACGCAGAACATACTGCGATATTTCTATTGGCCCGGAATCTATAAGGACGCTAGCAGATACTGCCAGGAATGTAGCGTGTGCCAGAGGAAGAACATGACCCGACCCCCAGCAGTACCTTTACAGCCTCTTCCCATCATCGGCAAACCATTCGAGAGAGTAGGAATGGATATCATCGGCCCGTTACCTAAAACCAAGAAAGGATTCCAGTACGTGTTGGTAGTTGTGGATTACGCCACCAGGTTTCCGGAGGCCTTCCCCCTAACCGCCACCACTACCCGACAGGTCGCCGACAAAATGATAGAATTGTTTAGCAGAGTGGGGTTCCCCAAAGAAATCTTGACCGACCAGGGAACCCCCTTTGTATCCCGATTGATGAAAGAAGTCTGTAAAAATCTGGACGTCCATCAAATCAGAACCTCCGTATACCACCCACAAACGGATGGGTTGGTGGAGAGATATAACCGTACCATAAAGACCACCTTACGCAAAATGATGGAAGTCAACGGCAACGAGTGGGATCAACTACTTCCTCTGGCTCTCTATGTCATCAGGGGACAAAGGCAAAGTAGCCTAGGAGTATCCTCCTTTGAACTTTTGTATGGACGACAGCCCAGGTCGCTGATGGAAATGACAAAAGACGCCTGGGAAAATGAGATACCCGAGGAAACCTCTTCCACCCTGGAATATGCCCACAGTCTCAAAAGCAAGTTGGGAAAACTGAGAGATTTGGCCTACACCCATCTAGAGGACAGTCAACACAGACAAAAGAAAGCCTACGACAAAGGAAAGAAGTGGAGACAGTTGAAGAAGGGAGACTGGGCTCTAGTACTCCTGCCCTCCTCAACCCAAAAGTTTAAGGCTTCCTGGGTCGGACCCTACGAAGTGGTGGGGACGATAGGTAAAACCACCTACACCTTACAGACCGGCCCAAGGAAGACCCAAACCTATCACATAAATATGCTTAAGAAATGGCTCGGACGACCCCCCACTGATGTACAGGTGGCCCTCAGTACGCCTGGGGATAACAACACCACCAAAGAGCAGCTGAATGTAAATGAAGACCTAACACAAACACAAACCAACGACCTAAAACAACTCCTACAACGACACGAGAGCTTATTTTCAGATCAACCGGGACGAACGACGATGGCTGAACACTGTATCAAGACCCGTCCTGGAAAAATCATACAGATCAAACCCTACAGGGTCCCTGAAGCAAGGAGAGCCGCCATCCAGAAGGAAGTGAACGACATGTTGGACCTTGGGGTAATCAGACCTTCTACCAGCCAGTGGTCCAGTCCCATCGTGATGATACCCAAACCAGACGGAAGTCGACGATTTTGTATGGATTTCAGGGCGCTTAATGAGATCTCGGAGTTCGACGCATACCCCATTCCGCGCGTCGACGAAATGGTAGAAAAACTGGGAGAAGCAAGATATATAACGACCCTGGACTTAACCAAGGGTTATTGGCAGGTGCCCTTGAGGGAGGAAGACAAAGAGAAAACCGCCTTCAGTACAGATACAGGGCACTATGAGTTTACTGTCCTACCGTTTGGGCTGCATGGGGCCCCTGCTACATTTCAGAGACTCATGAACACTGTTCTGGCCCCAGTCTCTTCCATCGCAGCAGCCTATTTGGATGACATTGTGATACACAGTAAAACGTGGGAAGACCACTTACAGCATCTACACCGGGTCTTTTTGGCTTTGGAGAATGCAGGGCTCCGGGTCAATGCAAAAAAATCCAAGATCGCTTTCCAGAAAGTGAAATACCTGGGGTATATGCTGGGCCACGGTGTGATAGAGCCTCAAATTGAGAAGGTAAGGGCCATTGCCGAAACCCCCTTCCCGACCACCCGAAAAGAGATGAGGGCATTCCTGGGCTTGGTCGGGTATTACCGTAGGTTTATACCTTCGTTTGCGGACATAGCAGCCCCCCTTACGGACGCCTTAAGGAACTCAGGTAAATCAGGTGCCCTCATACGCCCTACTGACCCCATGTACGCTGCCTTTCGGCATTTGAAACGCCTCATCACATCCACTCCGGTGTTAACATCCCCCGATTTCTCAGTGCCATTTATTCTTCATACCGATGCTTCGGAGTATGGGATTGGGGCGGTGTTGTCACAAAAAGGGGCGGATGGTCTAGAGCACCCCATTGTTTATGTGAGTCGTAAACTGTTCCCAAGAGAGTTAAAATACGCGACAATTGAAAAGGAGTGTTTGGCGGTTAGGTGGGCAGTTGAGAAGCTTGCCTATTACTTGGAGGGGCACCCGTTCGATCTGTACACAGACCATGCTCCCCTTTTGTGGATGGCCCGTAATAAATCGAACAATGCACGGGTAATGAGGTGGTTTCTGGCATTGCAGCCCTACTCATTTACCGTCAGACACACCAAAGGAACAGAGAATGTAAGTGCGGACTACCTCTCTCGACATCCGCTCCCCGATCGGGAGCATCCTAGGGGGGAGGTGTGTAACGGGGTGTACACGAGGTCCCCAGTCAACGGACTGACCCCACCTCCTACAACTACCAGAATGCATTGTACCAAGGGGGACTCCGGGGATGAGGACTGCAATGTACTTTTACCATACTCCCCTGTCTCTCTCTCCTCTCAGGACCCGGAAGCCAGTACGGTCGTTCATGCTGTAGAGGACTGGCCCTTTAACTCTTGGCAGGAGGCGGACTGGGAGGAGTCGGCATACTACTCATTTCCGACAAAAGGACTCCACCCCGAGGCACAGGTGTGCTTGATCACCCGGAGGACGGAGGAGGAAGGAGAGGAGCGGACGGAGGGCGAAGAGGAGAATACGGAGACCGGAGGAGAGGACGGCGAGAGAAGAAGGACAGCGGAGGAGAAAGTGGAGAGTAAGAGAGGAGGAGGACGAAGACGGCGTGGAACATCAGAGGCCGGGGGAGAAGCTGCGAGTCACCTACCAGAAGCAGAGTCGGCGCCTGCTACGGACGGAGAGAAGCCAGGAGGCCACCGTTCCTGCGAGTCGCCCAGCCACTCACCCAGGGGAGGTGCGTGGCTTTCACAGGTGCGTGACCGATTGCGGGGCTGGGTAGATCTTAGAGGTACCTTAAGTACCAGACCACGGGAAACCTAACCTCCCGGGACCCCTATCCTGTGCACACGCCCCTCCCATTCACATTAGTGCACCATTGTAATTACGAGCACCGGTGGTTTCCCTCACTCCCCTACCCTGACCTCGAGTTATTCTACAGTGAGCTGATACCTCCCTTGTTCTCTTTTTGCCTTCTGGGGAGCGAGAACCCGGCATTCGCAGCGACGGACTCCGACGAGGACGAATCCCCCCCTCGAAGCCCGGAAGGGGTCCGAGATAAGGAGAAGATCACCCGACGACGGCGCAGCAGGAGTAGATCCCCCCGGAGATTCAACCCGATAAGGAAGAGTAGTACAGATCACTGGTTTTCTGCAATAAAACCTTCTTTACCAAGAACTCGCCTGTTGCCTATATCTGAACCCCAACCACCCCCCAGTGTCACAATATGGTATACCCCCTCCAAGAATACACTATTGTCCATACCTGCCCCTTCCTGTTGTGTATACAATTCAGTATAGAACTGATGGAAAATTGATAAAATCTGTTGAGGATTCTGACATAATTGCCCAGTCTGATCCTTCAGAGCCACGATAGAACAGGAGAATTCTTTCATACGCAGCCGTAGTGCCAAACACCTGCCGACTGTTTCCCCATACTCATGATTTTCTTTTTGTAAACTACTTTTTTTAGCATTCTCCATATTCCACAAGCCATGAATTTTAGTCCAAGATCTGGCAACGGAAATGTCTAACTCCACAATGTTGTTACCTCGCTGTACTATCCCGAAGTTAATTTACCCTCCCCCTGTCTCAAAGCAGAATATAGTTCCTGTTTCCTTAATTGAATTTTCCTTTGCTGATGTAGTCGGAAACTGAGTACTTCCCCTCTAAAAGAAGCTTTAAACGTATCCCAAATAATTGCAGTGTGAGCAGATTGTTTATTGCTGTAAAAAAAAATCCTTAATCCAACAAACCATATGTTCTCTAAATTCATCCTTTAAACAAAGTTACTGATCAAACAAACAAATCCTAGGTAGCACATTACGACCAGGGGCATGGTCAGACGAAATCCTAGGGAATATTTGAACTGAGGCCCCTACTAAAGAAGCAATAGATACAAAAAAAAATCCAGGCGGACCAACTTTTTGAGGGGAAAATAATAAAAAGTATACCCTTGTTCCGAAGGATTTAGCATACCCCATGCATCAACTAAACCATGGTCATTCAATAAGTGATATAAAGCATTAAAAAACCCGTGGTTTACAACCTTTATATCTTCGAGGCCCATCCAGCAGTTCCTGATGAGCTAAATTGATGTTTATATCCCCACAGATTAACAGCGGGAGTCCCCAAATTGCCAGATCTAAGTTTAGTTCCTCCAAAGTTTCTGCCTCGTCTAAATTGGACTCGTAAATGGTACAAACTGTAAATTTACTGCCCCAAACCCACACTCAGCTATGGCCCATCAGCCTAGCTTGTCTGCCAGGGAGTGTCCAGTAATCTGTACATTTGATTTAGCTAAAATAGAAACTCCCCGAGTCATAGAAGATTGCTGAGAAGCCACAACCAACGAGAACCCAAGCTCTTTTAGAATATGCAGTTTAAACCAGGGTATATGCGTCTCTTGAAGACATACCAGATCTGGCTGGATAATTCGCAATTCAGCACCTACCCACTTCCTCTTATTCCAATTATTACGGCCTAAGACATTTAACAAACAGATTTTTATACCTTTAGATGCCATTGTAACGGCACAGAGAGGCTCCCATTGAATGCCAAAACAAATATAATACCATAGCGAAACATACATACTCCCTTCGTTGCCATGTCAGTACTTTATTTTTATTCTTCCAGATAGTTACTGTGGATTTTTTTGCCCTTTTTACCCAGCCTAAGTGTCCCACCCAAACCCCCCCGCCTCCCCAAGTGTCCCACTTTCCCCCACCCCGTAACAAGGCTTTAGGACCTATGGTCCTGTAGATGCAAGCTGCCATTACTTACGGGACGCTCCACTTGAGGGAGAGAAAGTGAAACCCCCTCCGCCCCCCCCAGAGTTAGACTGGAAAACAACCCTGAATATCTAGATAAAAGGAGTAAATAAGAGTGTGCCCACCTTCTGCCAAGAAGGAGGGAAAAAAGAAAAGAAGAAAAAAAGAGACCTCGAAAGGTGAAAAGAATCAAATATAACCTACATCCGGTAAAAGGAGATCAGCCTCGCCAGATTGAACTCAAAAACTCCTTAACAGACCCTTCACTAGTAGAAAAAAATCGCTCATGAAAGATCACTTTTAGCTTTGCAGGAAACACTAAATATGCTTGAGCCCCTTTAGCTTGAAATTGTCTCATCAGCTGCCGAAATTGCCAACGGAGTTCAACTGTACGTCAGCAAAGATCCGGCCTCACAAAAAATTCAACATCTCCCCCAGCTCTTTTCTTATCGGGTTGTGCTAACTGAAACACCTCCTCTCGAGCCAGAAAGCTATTAAATGAAATTAGGAAAGCTCTACGTTTAGCGTCCCCTTGTCCAGCTCTGAGACCGATATTAAAAGGAAACCTATGAGCATTATTATTATTATTATTATTAAAGGCTTTTATATCGCGCTCTATTACTAAAAAAATAGTATCCTGGAGCATGAGCATGCTCAATCTCTGTCCCAATCCCACCTAGTCCGGTCAGGAAATGCTTTTTTGAACAGATCTACTATAAATCTGCGCGGGTCCTGCCCTTCCTGCCCTTCCTTCCCCTCCGGTATCTGAAGCACTCTCAAGTTGTTCCTACGTGCCCGATTTTCTATGTCCGCCAACTTCCATTGAGTATCCTCCCTAGTAGATTGAATTAAGTCAGTGGCGGCTTTTTGTTGAGCCAGTTCATCCTCTAAATTAGAGATTCGTGCGTCAGCCTTGTTGAATCTTGAAATGAAGTCAGCATTAGATTTAGCCATGCGCCTGACAGAGTTTTGCAATTTACGGCACAGATTTTGGACTCTCTGGCTCTCCTCTTGAGTTTCACAACAGTGGGACATAATCAATCGATATATTAATGAAAGAGAGATTTCTTCCCCATCGAATTGTGCATGATCCGCCAATTGCTGTGCCTTTACTGTGTTACCTTTTTTGGCATTCAACTCCAATTTCTTCCGTACAGTATGGGGGCTACCCTCTATGAGCTCCCCTGACTCCACCAAGAATAGACTGCTATAATCACTACCATCAACCATGCTCAATTGCACCGTATATTGTAATCTCAGGTCCTCACTAGTTGACATAGATTGCTCTGAGAGGGAATAAAAATCTCCAGATTCTGCGTCCGGTATATGTATTTGATCATCCCCCTGGAAGTTTACTAATGAATTAGAGTGTTGAGTACCCCCTACGGCCCCACAGTCTGTTCCTCCAATGCCGGCCAAGGCCCCACCAGTATCTTCCGGGGGAGACGGAGTAACACGCGGACAACCAGCTACAACTCTTGACTGAGGTCCCATGTTGCCAGTGATAGCGTTTTCCACTGTTGCTAAATCTGCAGTTGGGTTCAAATTCACCACATTTGGCAGGCCCCCGTCACTCGAATTGGCCGGATCTGAACCTTCCAATATGTGTTCAGCCTTTTCCCCCTTCCGCTTATCCTTAGCTGCGGAGAAAAACGCAGGTATCTTTTTTTTTTTTTTAATCAGTCGGGCCCCCCTTAGCTCTCGTGGCAGCAGCATCAGCTTTACTAGTCTTACCCGAATCAGCCAGGCTGCCCGGAGCTTCCTCTCTCACCTCCGCATCCGCTGCTGCGTTCTCTATATTTTCATTTTCTTGCCCGCGAGGTCTCCCATGCGCACCTTTCGGGGGCATTTCCTGCAGTGAATCCGATCCTCCGGCGAAATCAAAAAGTGGCTTCCAGGTGATCCACGTACTGCCTAACGGCAACGCCCGCCGGCTTCACCGACACCTGGTCAGCCCCGCAGCGAGACCAAGCAATGTCTCCAGCATCAGCTACCAGCAACCAGATACCTCAGGTTGAGCAGAGTGTTGGTGAATAGCATACAGGCAAGTTTCAAACGTTTCTGGGCATTAGCAATCAGCTAGCGAAATGGAAAAACCAAAGATCCGTCTTGCTACACCTTTCATAATCGTATTCCGCAAGGTCAGGCAGAAGCGGTCAGCTTAATCGTCCGCTTTAGCGGGCGCCATCTTGCCTCTCCCCAAACACTGACTATTTTCTATGAAGTTGTATGTCTAGGCCTTTGCAGAATATTAAAACGTGATCCAATGCCCTGTGTTTTTCTCTGGAAAAGGTGTCAACCCTAACTGTGCCCCCCATTGGAGAGGCTGCACAAGAGTACAAGGTATGTGAGTGTGTGCTTCTAGTCTGCGTCAGAGGCTGGGCACGATGCACAGTGCTCCCCATTCCAGAGGCTCCAGAGGAGCACACAGTGTGTATGCAATACGTTGAGGGACGGTGTAGACCTGTCTCCCGCAGTACACCCCTTCAGTTCTGGAACAGTTTCCAGAGTGGGGGTGCTCCCATCAATGTTACAACACTAAAGTCACAGGGATTGTGAAAAAGCCAAGCTTCACACAAAGAACAAGTGTTGCAAATGAGCCAACCACATTCAGCAGGGTAATTGTAAAGGTGTGGTGTGGAGACTGTGTTGCATTTAGTTTTTTTAATAACTCTTTTTACTATAGGCCGATAGCAGACATCTACACACATCTCCAAATATACAGAATACCTATTGGTAGGACGTGGGCTCCGCCATCTCCACACGGAGTGACTCCTCTTCCAGCTGAGTGGTTGCCTGGATGGGTGGACACAGCATCCCTTTGTCAGCATTCCAGTTTCTCCAGATTTTGGACCACTTATGGGGACACCCCCTGCTCTCATAGACAACCCGCTCTGCTTGTATACACCAATCCATATCCTCCTCCCAATCCCTCAAGGTTGATCTAGAATCTGAGCCTCACTTTCTTGCTATTTTACGTTTCGTGACCATGAGGCCAATTGTGACCCATAATCTTCCTCCTCTTGTAAGATCTGTCGTTCCCCATATATTTAACATGCCTAATTGGGTGGTGAGGTCAATATTTTCTGTCAGAAACAAATCAACCCGGGATTTCACTTCTCCCCAATAATTTTGGATTATGGGACAGTCCCACAAAATATGGAAAACGGTGCCCTCACCTCCACAGCCCCTGGTATAGTGCAATGAGGTTCTTTTTCCCATTTTTAAAAGAGTGGTGCAGGTATAGTAGGTCCTTTGTAGGATTTTCTGTTGGAACAATCGGAAACGGGAATGTATAGCAACTTCTTTTGGGGCTGCAGTAGTCTCCAACCAATCCTTGTCATCTACATCTCCCAGGTCGTCCCCCCATCTCTCTCGGAGTTTCATTAAATTCTCAGGGGAATTTAAAAATATTTTCCGGTATGTTAGGGAGATTACCTTCTTTGGCATGTAATCATCGAGTAGTCTGTCTTCTAATGGGGATGATTCAGGCAGGTCCTCTGTTTGCAGGATTTCTTGTTTCAGTGCATGATTTATTTGATGGTAACAGAATATTTCTGTGGGTGCTAACCCGTGCTGTAATCCATACAGTAAAAGGTTTTACCCCTTCACTAGTCCACAGGTCGCCCACCAGCAAAAGACCTATGAGGTCCCATTTATCTAAACCCCGGTATCTCGCCAGTAGGCCTAGATGTATTGAGTCCCATAGGGGAGGGGCCCATGTAATTCTGTCACGCCGCCCTAATGCCATCAATGTCGTGTTCCAGATTTTGATTGTTACCGAGGTGGGGGTATGAGGTGGCATGTTGCACCTTCCCCCATATATCGTCCTTTGATACCCTCCTGTTGCCATATTATATTGGTCCATTCGGTAAGCTGTGTCCTCCGATGGCCAATGCACCCAATGATTGACTACCGCTAGTTGTGCAGCCCAGTAATAATATTGCGAGGCTGAAAGAGAAATACAGCCAACATTCCAGCTCTTTGTAAGTTTGTGTAAAGCTATTCTTGTAGCTTTCCCATCCCACAACAGTGTTCTAACAGTTTCTTCTATAGCTTAAAAATATGTTGGGGGGGAGGGGGGGACTGGGAGTGGCGTGTTTTGCAGTATGTATAAGAATCTGGGTAGTGCCATCATTTTTATAAAGAGCAGCTTGTCTGAAAAATGTGAGGGGTAGGGTTCTAGAATGTTGCACATCAGCCCGGAGCCGTCGCGGGGAGGGGGTGGGTCTAGATTGTGGTCATAAAAGATCGCCGGGTCCTTAGGAATGTATAGGCCTAGGTACTGAAACCCCTCCACCACCACCTTGGCCACGCAGGCCCTTGGAACGTGGAGAGTATCACCATTCAGGACAATATAATTCATTTGTCCCAATTAATAGTATAGCTTGAGTATTTTTGGAATAGGGCCTAAATATGGAGGATTCTATGTTGGGAGGCATAAGGGTTGGCCATATATAAAAGGATATCGTCGGCATATAGGGAGATACAGTCCTCCCACGTTTCTGACCACTTGAGCCCTCAAATCAGAGGGTCGCCCCTGATCCACACTGCCAAGGACTCCAAGGCAGATGCGTATATAAGCGGGGAAAGGGGGCAGCCTTGCCTCGTTCCACTTGGTAAGGTAAATACTACTGATCTGATGACTTTACCAACACCTGTGCCATAGGAGGCAAATCCAAGCTGAGAATTTGGAGCCGAAACCTTGTTTCCGTAAGACTGCAAATAACCAGGTCCGTTCCAGCATATCAAGCACCATCTTGGCGTCCAGTGAAATCACCAGGACACTCTCCAGGATAGTATGTGACATCCCCAGTATTCCATGAAGGTATCTCAAGTTTTTAATGCAGTATTTCTACCTGGCATTAGGCCTGACTAATCAGAATGTAATAATGAGCGCACACAAGGCCCTCTACAAACTAGGACCCGAATGCCTCAACACACGACTGTCCTTCTACATACCCAACCGCCAACTAAGATCCTCCAATCAAGCCCTCGCCGCAGTTCCACGCATCTATAGATCCACCATGGGAGGAAGATCTTTCTCCTACCTGGCGGCCAAGACCTGGAATTCTCTCCCCACCCACCTCCGCCTTACACAGAACCACATCTCCTTCAGAAAGGAACTTAAAACATGGCTATTCGATAAATAATGCACCCCCTCCCACAAGTGCCTTGAGACCCTCTGGGTGAGTAGTGCGCTATACAAATCCCTGAACTTGAACTTGAACTTGGTCGGAGTCAACCTATTTGCCAGCAATTTCGCTAAGATCTTTACTTCGTCATTTAGCAGGGAGATTGGCCTATAAGATGAACAGCAGTCCAGTAGTTTCCCGGCCTTGTGGATCACAACGCTATTAGCTAATCTTTGATCGTCTGGTAATATCCTTGCCTCTAGGCTTTCATGAAACATTTTGACCAAATGGGGAGGCAATCTTAGATGCCATTGGGGCCTGAGTTAAAGGATCTGATGGCCTTCGTCACTTCGTCCTCTGTAAGGTCTGACTCAAGGAGTGCCCTGTTGTCCCGCGTCACGGTTGGCATATTCAGCGTGGACAATAGTTCACCAGCTTAATCTGTTGTTACACTTGGTGATGGTGTGTATAATTCTACATAGTATGCTGCAGAGGCGTTTGCTATGCCCTGCCTGTTCTGAGTAGGAGCTCACTCATTCGTGCTAATTTCAAGCATCCACCTAGACGCTGCTTCCCGCTTGTCTAACCAGGCTAGCAGCTTTCCTGCATTATCTCCCACATAGTCAATGGAGGGTTGCTTTATATCTAAGTTTCGCTGCATCCTCGAGTGTGTTTGCATTAATTCTTTTTGATCCTTAATTTATATCTGACTGTCTGTTAATCTGTAGCTGTCGGGTCGGATTCAAGGCTGTGGAGTTCCCTCTCAAGTTCCTCCAACCGCGCCACCTTTTTTTTTTTTGTGACCTGCAATTGCAATTGAGGCAATGCCCTGATCTCGTAGCACTGTCTTGAAGACCTCCTAGAGGACCCGGGTCAAGTCCACAGTGCCCTCGTTTTCCCCTCGTTTTCCCGGAAGTACTGCTCCGAGGTCTTTTGTAAATCAGTGCGAATGTGCGGTATCTTCAGGAACATTAAGTGGGACAATGCGGCCCGCGGGTCTAGCCTCGCACCATAGACCGCCCAAAAAGGGGAGTGATCCGAGAGACCCCTGGGAAGGAGACTCACATCCCCCAATGATTGAGAGAACTGCGCCAGTACAAATATATAGTCTATGCGTGAGAGACTACCGTGTGCCCCAGAGTGGAAAGTAAATTGGTTAGTGCTTGAGTTGTGTGTTCGCCAAACATCCACATGGCCAAGTGCCACTAAAAAGTCTGCTAATAAATTCCCCGAGGGTTCACGGCCCGTGCCGACCATCTATCACATTCCCCATTAATTGCCGCATTACAGTCACCTCGAATGATCAATCCCCCTGTGGCAGTTTAACAATGAGTGAGCCCAAACCTGTCCATGCCGCTGAATGTAGTCTAGGGGGGGATGTATAGGGAAATAAAGTTAAATAGACGCCCCTCCCAGTATCCAGAGATCGCCACAAAGCGTCCCTGTGGGCCATGTGAGATGTGTTGAACAGTAAAATGGAATGTGTTCCTGAGAAGGATACCCACTCCCCTGACACCTCTAGTATTGCCCGATTGTGCGACTAGTTTGTATCCTCATCTACTCAGCGCACCATATTATGTCTCTTGCAAATGATTCTCCTGTAATAGGATTACGTCCAATAGGTGTTGTTTCAAGTAGTGTATTCTTAACAGAGGAGACATAGTTTATCCTTTTAGAATACACTGTGTTTATACATGTTAACGTGAACAATGCTGTTTGTCAACCATACTATAAAGCAAGAAAGTCTTTTCCATTCACAATATGGCGTAGACTTTCAATGTTTAATTTGAGCACCATGAAAGATATAAAACTTGAGACAAATACTTACACAGATCTATATTGGTTGTAAATTAAGGTGTATAACATACGGTCCATGTGATAGTCAGATAAGTTTTAAATAACGTGAAAAACGATTCCCGGCCGTATACAATAGCTCCCTGATCCAAAATGGCGCTGATCTTTATACGAACGGTTCGAGTATCTTAATGGGATATAAAATCTAAAATTAAAAATACCTTTGGATCTATTTCTCTTTTGAGTAACTGTATTGTCTAAAAAATACTGCCCAAATAATAATTAAATTCGATTAAAAGATATGTGAAAAGATCTGTTTAGTTACAACAGTACCCTGATCCAAAATGGCGCCGATGTTTGTACGTACTAAAAGTGTATATATATATATATATATATATATATATATATATATATATATATATATATATATATATATATATATATAATCAATTCAAAAGAAGTTAGCTTATCCCCTATTTGGGAAAACATTATAAACATGTGGGTTTTGTTGTACTAATATATGCATTATAAATTAATATACCAAATCACGATTAAACGCATGTACATACGGGTCCACTACAAGATGGCGGCCAAGATCGAGCAGCTTTTAGCCACTTGTGAACAAATTATACACAGCTGACAGTCAACCGCGGGGTATTTAAACTCGCGGAATGGTGTTTGTTTGTTTATTTATTTATAGGCTTATATAGCGCTAGACTCGACTCCCGAAGGAGTATCTCCCCGATTTGCTCACCCAGCAGGTAGTAGGCATAGTGCTCACCAAATCAGAGACAGGGGATATATTAAAACAAAAAGGTCTTCAGCATTTTTCTAAAGGCTAAGTGATTGGTGCACAGTCGGAGAGTGAGGGGCAATTTGTTCCATAAGGTGGGGCCCAGAAAAGAAAGGGCTCTTCCACCCAGTCATTACCTTCTTACAGGAGGAATCTGGAGAAGAAGTTGATTGCTGGAGCGGAGGGTGCGTGCTGGGTTGTAGGGAACACATTTCTCCACCAGATACACAGGGCAAGAACCATAAATACATTTATGGATTATGCAGCAGGTTTGGGGCGCTGCTGACATAATTTCATAGGGGCAAGAGAACTGCAGATGTGATAACTGAATTTAATTTAGCTAGGGCTGATTCTATGTTATCAGAGGCAGTAATAGAGGGCTCAACTATTACTTTCTGGAAGTCCTCTGGTGTCACTTTATGCCATTGTCTACGCCAGAATGAAGAACGGAGAGACCTTTTACAGGGCTTATCCAGCCCTAGTAAAGAAAAATCAATAACAAAATGTTCTGACCAGTTCACTTGGGTAGATGGGCGGCATACGATCTTAGAGGTGTTAGAAAAGATCATATCCAATGTGTGACCTGCTGAGTAGGAGGGGCGCTTGTTATGTTGTGTAAGCCCTAACAAAAGATGCTGTCTCTGAGTTTTCTAAAAGCTCCCCGTGCACATTAAAATCCCCTAGGAGAAGAAAATCACCTCCGGCTTTAAAGTGCGGAGCCAGTACCTCCACTAGGGAGAGTGCGAACTTGGCACTCAGTCCTGGTGGGCGGTAGACCAGAGCTCCCCTCCAGCGGTTCTTGGATTCAATATTGATCCGAAAGATCATAATTTCCATCAGGGAGGTACTTGTTTGTTCAATTATTGAGACCTTAATCCCCTCTCTATAAATGATGGCAATGCCACTACCAACTTAGATGGGGCGATCCAACCTTAACATTTTATATCCGACCGGAATACCCATAGTAATGGCAGGTACTGTGTGGGGTTTCAGCCAGGTTTCAGTCATAAAGCCTAGTTCAGGCTGAGCTATGGCAATAAGATCCCAAATTTCCGTATGGTGTTTGGGTAGGGAGTGGGCATTGCATAGCAAGCTCTTCCAACCCCTCACCTGATGAGTTTCCCCCCTGTGATGCCCTACCGCAGTAAACAGGTGGGAAGCCTGGAAACGGCAGTATCTACATGAGAAGGGACCCTCTAAACCTGGCCAGGAGTCGCACACACAGCCTAATAAGGGAGCTGACTGAAAATTCAGTAATTCCTGTACTGAGTAGCTAATGCGTCTTTCAGCAACAGAGTATGTACTAACTGACGGGCTACTCTTTGGCTACTCCGACGCTATCCTGCGTGTGACTGCTGCGCGCTCGAATGTAGGCGAGGGCTAAATAGCCCTAAAGATCCAACAACTAGAGCGCTAACCGCTCCAGTGGAAGGGCGGAAGTGCCTGGCTCTCCCTGACCCGCCCTCCACGCAACGGTACTGGCTACCGCGTCGGACCGGGGCGGGCAGGAGTGATGACTGAGCCCAGGCTTCCTGAAAATGCCTAGTGAGTGCTGAGCCCCCCTTTAAGTTCCCCAATAGCCCAGGTAGCGATTTAAAATTACCAGCTTTTAGCTTTTATCCACTTCTTTCTTAATACGGCGACGTGGTGAGAGGTGAAGGTTGTATATCCCAGTAAGTAATGACTCTGGGGAGGGGCTTTTATTTTAACTTAGATTTACTTTTTGCCTTATCTAGTTCTCCTTAGGGAGGCCACTTGTTTGTTTGGATATATTTGGTCTCCAGCTTAGCCTTAGATAATAGACATTAATGCTGTTATTTTGGATTTCCAGTTTAATGAAATGTATACCACTTTGTGGTCTATAAGGCCATGCGCTTTCATTGGGGTCACTTTTCTAATCAGTATAATTGCGTACCATAGAAGCGTCTCAGCTCTACTCAGCAAAACATGTTTAATAGGATGCTGACATTGACCAGAAGATATATAAATCCAGAGAAACTAGATAGCAAATCGGTTACCTTGTTACCGCCTTTTTTCACTTTTAGGGGCATTTTCTATCGATTGTATCATTGCACACCAAAGTGATTTTTCAGGGGTGTCAGGTCGCGCGCTAGAAATAAACGCCCAATGGGATGCCAAATTCTAAGACCTCTGTTCTGTTTTTTTGACACTTCCAGTGTTTCTTCTTGTTGTAATAAAGATAAAGCATAAATCTGGGGGTGTTCCGGCTCTAGTAGAGTATCAATTGATATATTGATTTGTTGATGTGTGGCTCAATAATGGATCCACAATATACATAACCATTGAGAATCCACAATGAATTCTGCGCTCGATATATATTGTGCTCCAATTCTTCCGTATTACCAAAGAATTTGTTGGGGTTCAAGGGGGCCTGGTGCCTTCTGTCTAGTTCCCCGTTCAGCGGTTTTTCTTAAAGTGTCAAGTGCATATGCAAATTTATGGACGCTCCCTAGGGCTCGCTTTAAAAGGGGGCTGCCAACAGGAAACAGGTGCTTGGTTTCTTTATTGGTCCCTTGCCGTGCGATTCCTGTTCCTGTGGTTCTACCTTGTTCCCCTTCCTTCGAGCTCTGTTCCAGCGGTCTTTTCCAGTACTGGGTTTTGATCCCCTTTTTTTCCCTGTTAAACTGTTTTCCTATTCCTTTGGGCATTACTGAACTCTTTGTGGGGACCTGTTTTTGATCTTCGGTGACGTTCTGGGATTCGCGGCTGCGTTTCCTATGAATTCTGGAGTCCCGTTATTATTCCTTTTTGTATCCAAACCATCTTGTTGTACGTTGTGTTTGGGTGGTTTCACAAAGGAGCTGAATAACGGCCATTTTTTGCGCTACCTCCGTGTTCTTTTTTAGATTCCAGGGGTTTTTTGGGTGTCTTTCGTATTCCCTTGATGCCTTTTTTTCCCCTGTCCCTTTTTGTCTTATGAATTGTGAATTCCACCCCCTTTGACATTCTCTGTGTTTCCCGAGGGGGCGTGGTTGGTCTGGGGTTACGCAAGAAACAACCAATACGATTGCAGGGAAGAATTCCTGTTTCGTATCAAGCCACTCCCGTTTGTTAACTGGGGTAAGCAGGGAGGTCTGTAGTTCTTGTGTGTACTTGGCACTGGTAATAGTAGTAGGGGTGTGTTTAATCTTGTCCCCTTTTTTCATTTTAGCGGTCTCGTCTGTGTCAAGCTGTCAGCTGCCAAGAAGCCAGAGGAGACGAGCTGTGTTCCCCAAGACCTTGGGTTCCCTTGTTTTGTTACCCACCTTCTCCGTGTGTCGTGTTCTCCACCATCCGTTTTGATTGCGGGTGTTGGGGGTCACGGTGAGGGTAGAGGATTGGGACGTTCTTCACTCCTGCGGTGTTGGCCCGGTCGGCATCGGAACAGAAAAACAAGCCTACGAATGAATACACTGCCCGAGTAAAGAATGGTTGAGGAGGCAGCAGGGGGGGCTTCTTCTATGCAGGAAATTATTCAGGCTTTAGCGCACATGCAGGGTGAAGTCCAATCCCTGTGTCAGGAGAAGCAGGAGTTACGGGGGACACTGAGTGAGGTGAAGGAAAGCACTAAGAGAAGAGGGAGGGATCCCTCAGTTAAGGCTAGGCCCCCCTTGATTCAACCAGCCACATTTAAATATGAGAGGAGTGGGGGGCAGAGTGGATCTCCTCCTTTGTCTGTTACAGTGAACACTCCTGTGCCGGTGCCTCTAGCAGCTCCAGAGAGGTTTTCTGGGGATAGTAGCAGATATGCTATATTTATGAACCAGTGCCATTTGCTCTTCATGTGTCGACCTACCGCTTTTCCTGACAATACTACTAAGGTAGTGTTCGTGATCTCATATCTCTCGGGTACCGCAGCTAGTTGGGCGGTCCCCTTAGTGGAAAACAATGACGCTGTGTTAAGTAGTTTCCCGGCCTTTAAGAACCAGATGCATAGTCTGTTTGCTAAGCATGCTTTCATGCAGGCAAGCGATGTTGAATTGTTAAAGCTACGGCAGGGTAAGCAGGATCTTCTGGGTTATGTGGCTACTTTCAATCGCCTAGTAGCAGAGACACAATGGCCCATGGTAAAAAGAACCTCTTTATTTTATCAGGGCTTGTGTGAGGACTTAAAAGATATAGTCTCTCAGGTTGTAGACCCCCTCAAAGATTGTGTTGAGTTCGTCGATTTGGTTGTTAAACTCAACCATCGAATGAGTGAAAGAAAAGGGGAAAAGATCAGGTTTCAACCCCAAGGACGACTGTAACCAAGAGAGAAACATCTGAGAATGGGGGCATAAAAACATATCCCGAACCTATGCCTTTGGGTGGGGTGCGGGGTCCCTTATCCAAGGAGGAAAAGGAGTGGAGGCGCTTGTTGCAGTTGTGTTTGTATTGTGGGAGGGGTGGACACTTTGCTCGAGAGTGTCCAGTGAAACCATCCCGGATACCGGAGAATAAGGCTGTGGCTTTCGTAGGAAGGGATTGTGAGAGTCCTTCTGTCCTTGAAAGTGGTTTTTGTAATCCATATGACGTACAAGGGGCGGTTCAAAGAGTCCCGCATCATTTCACGGTATTGGCTTGCTTCGCTTATTCATCTAGTGGTAGCGCTTCCTTGTCGGTGTTATTGGATTGTAGGGCCACAGGGAACTTTATGGACATCGGGTTGGCTGAGAAGTTGATGGTTCCCTGTGTGATGAAGAAACAACCTGAACCTGTGAGGGCTATTGACGGCACGGAGCTAACCTCTGGGTCGATTGTACGACAAACCGAACCTTTGCTGATGACATTTGATAATGGGCATTCTGAGATGGTCTGTTTCGATCTGATTGCCGCACCAGCATTTGGGGTGGTACTCTGGGTGCCCTGGTTACAGGCCCATAATCCCAGAATCGATTGGGCGCGGAGGTTGGTCAGGCTTGATTCAGAGTATTGTCTTCTTCCCTGTTATTGTGAGGCGACTGATAGGGTGTCTCCGTTGTCTTGTGCAGCGAGTGGTTGCGTTCAGAACAGTTTGCCTCCTTCGTTTGTGGCAAAGAATGAGGTGTTTGATAAGGATCAGGTGTGTGTATTGCCACCACACAGGGATTTTGATTGCCGCATTGATTTGGTTCCGGGGGCCATTTTGCCCTGTAGGATAGGATAGGATGTGAATTTGTAGAGCGCGAATTGCTGCCGGAGGCGTCCAAGCGCTAAGAGTACCATGAACCCGCAAAATGGCACAAGAAGGGAGGGAAGTGAGAGTTAATTAGACTGGATGAAATAAAAAGGTTTTCAGCTGTTTGCGAAAGGCCGAGAGATTGGGGTTGGCTCTGAGATGCATCGGAAGGGTGTTCCAAGCCCTGGCAGCATTATAGGAAAACGTCCTGCCTCCGGATCTGGATCTTTTTATTCTGGGGGCCATTGCAAGGAAAGTCTGACTGGAGCGGAGGCTTCTGTTGGGTGTATAGTGGGTAATTAGGTCAAGAGTAATCCTGGGGCCAGTGTTCCAGAAGGCCTGGTGTGCTATGCACATAGCTTTGAACATAACTCTCTGGCGCACCGGTAGCCAGTGGAGGGTTACCAATCCGGCCCTCACTGATTGTCTGCGGGGGAGATCGAGCAAAATGCGTGCCGTGCAGTTCTGGACTATCTGAAGCCTTCTCAGAGTGAATTCAGGAGCGCCAAGGTAGAGCACATTGTTGAAGTCAAGGCGTGACTGTATTAAGCCCTGTATGGCCCCTTGTTTGGCTTCCAAGGGGAGGAGAGGGAGAATTTTCTTTAACATCCTCATGATGCCGAAACAGGTGGCTGAGAGTTTTGTGGCTTGTACGTTAAAGGACAGAGATCTCTCCAGCCAGACTCCGAGACTCTTAATACTGTTTTTTGGAGTTGGCGGGGTACCCAGACAAGGCGGCCACAGGGAGGCGGGGAGGCTGATCATCAGCTCGGTTTTGTCCCCATTCAGTTTTAGAGACGATGGGGACATCCAGGACTTCACTTCCTCTAGGCACTCTCTAAGCCCGCCTGGTGCAGGTAGGTTGGCTTCCTGCATCAGTGAGACCACCAGCTGCGTGTCGTCCGCATAGGAGATGATCTTAATCCCAAATGGGCGGACGACATCAGCCAGCGGCCTCATGTACAGGTTGAAAAGTGCAGGGCTTAGAGAGGAGCCCTGAGGGACTCCGCATTTCAGAGGTTTGCTGGTGGACACAGACTCGCCCTCAAACACACGAAAGGATCTGTCCTCTAAGAAGGACTGGAACCATGACCAGGCTTTGTCCTTAATCCTGACCTGGGACATACGGTGCAGGAGGGTGTCATGACTGACCGTATCGAAGGCCGCGCTGAGATCAAGGAGGATCACTGCCACTGATCCTCCTTGATCCAAGATTTTTCTGGCTTCCTCAGTAACCATGAGGAGTGCGGTCTCAGTCCCGTGTTTCGGTCTAAACCCCGTCTGGGTGGGGTTCAGTAAGTGGTGATCTTCCAGGAAGTTTATTAGTTGTTGATTTATATATTTCTCCAGGATCTTGCTTGCCCATGGGAGCAAGGAGATGGGACGATAGTTACTCAGGTCAGTTAGGCTGTAGTAGGGTTTATGCGTTGTCGGTGCCGGAGGAGAAACATCTATGGCAGTATTTGGATGAGATGTTAAAGAATGGGTTTATTCGGCCTTCTTCTTCGCCTGTGTCATCCTCCATATTTTTTACACCGAAGAAGGAGGGTGATCTTCGCGCTTACGTGGACTTCAGAGCGTTGAATACCCAATACCTCTCATACCGGTGTTGTTAGATCAGCTGCGACATGCCAAGGTGTTCACAAAGCTTGATTTAAGAGGTGCTTACCATCTTGTTCGCGTCCGCGAGGGCGACAAATGGAAAACGGCATTCCATACTAAGTTTGGTTTGTTTGAATATTGTGTTATGCCTTTTGGTTTGTATAACGCCCCTGCCGCTTTTCAGTTTTTTATAAATGAGGTTTTGCGTGAGTTTTTGGATGTCAGTGTGATTGTTTACATTGATGACATTTTGGTTTTTTCCCCGTCCTTTGAGGAACATGATGCTCATGTTTCACAGGTTTTGTCTAAGTTGTTGGAACACCGTTTATTTGTCAAGCTGGATAAATGCACATTTGGTGCGACACATGTTGAGTTTTTGGGATTCTTGATTTCTGCGGATGGTATAAAGATGGATCCCCGGAAGATTGAAGCTATTGTTAACTGTCCCATACCCACATGTGTTAAAGATATACAGGTGCTACTTGGTTTCGCCAACTTCTACAGGCGTTTTATCAGTAATTTCTCTGACATTGTTTCGCCTATGACTTCATTTTTGAAGAAGGGAGTGGTGTTTGATTGGACGCCTGCAGCACAGTTGGCTTTGGAAAGATTGATCGGGCTTTTTACATCTGCTCCTGTGTTGATGCATCCTTATCCTGCTCTTCTGTTTTATGTAGAGGCGGATGTGTCCCAGCTAGCCGTTGGGGGCGTGTTGTCTCAGCGTGACAGTGAATCTGGGTTGATGCATCCAATTGCGTTTTTTTCAAAGAAACTACTACCTGCTGAGCAGAATTATACGGTAGCCGAGAGAAAACTATTGACCATAAAGCTGTCTTTTGAGGAATGGCGCCATTACCCTTGGGGGTCTCGTCACCCCATTACTATCTATACGGATCATAAGAACTTGGAGTTTTTCCGGTCCGCTAGGACTTTGACTCCCAGACAGATGAGATGGGTGCTATTCTTTAATGAATACGATTTTACCATCACGTGCAGGTCAGCTGCTCAACAGGGGAAATCTGATGCATTATCTCGGATTTATGCAGATCCGTCACAGGGAAGCAAGATGGAGGAGTCCTGTTTTATGATTCCCGGTGATAAGATCGTTGGTTGTGCTTCCATAGACGATTTCATGGTTAAAGTGCAGGCTGAAATGAAACAGTTGGATCTGGCTCCGTGGCTGTCATGGCCTGGAATCACGTTAAAGGATGGGTTATTGTAACAGGCAAAGAAGTTGTTTGTGCCCCTGAGTTGCGTACACTGGTTCTTACGTATTGGCATTTATCGTCCTTGATGGGCATCCGGGGGTCAATAAGACCAAAGAGCTGTGTATGCGTTGGTTTTGCTGGAAGTCTCTGGCCCATGATGTACAGGTATTTGTGGCCTCATGCCCGGTGTGTGCTGTTAGTAAATCCTTGCACATGTCTCCATCTGGGTTGTTGCACCCTTTGCCAGTGCCTCCCTCCCCCTGGCATACGGTCAGTATGGACTTTGTGACCGATTTGCCGCTTGATTCAGGGTTTACGACCATTTTAGTTGTTGTGGATTTATTCACTAAAATGGCTCACTTCGTTCCCTTGCCATGGTTACCCACATCTAGAGAATTGGCTGATGTGTTTATGGGCCAAGTGATCCGACTGCATGGGGTTCCTACTGCCATCGTTTCAGATAGAGGGGCACAGTTTGTTTCACATTTTTGGACTGCCCTGTGTCGGTCATTAAAGATGGAAGTACGTTTGTCAACAGCTTACCATCCACAAAGCGACGGGCAAACAGAACGTGCCAATCAAACCATGGAGCAGTATTTGCGCTGTTTGCTAACGTCACTGACGGGCAGTTGGGTACAAGCCCTTCCTGTGGCTGAGTTCGCATATAATAACAGCATGCACTCAGCTTTAGGCATCTCACCGTTTTATTGTTCGATGGGATTCCATCCCAAGACAATTCCTATTCAGCCATCTGAGAGAGTACCAGCAGTGGATTCCCTGAGTAGGGGTTTGATTGAAATCTGGAAGAAAGCCCAACAGCAATTATTTGAGTCCAAGAAAGCCATGAAAGTATAGGCAGACGGGCATAGACGGCCAGCTCCTCTGTATGCAGTTGGGGATAGGGTTTGGCTAGCAACAAAGAATCTGAAGTTGCCGGGACCAAGAAAATTACAGCCTCAGTTTGTAGGTCCCTTTCCTGTCCAGAAGGTGGTGATTCCAGTTGCGATCAGGTTGACTTTACCGGCTGAGTATGGTATTCATCCTGTATTTCACACCTCTTTGTTGAAGCCATACGTCACCACTTCTCAAGAGTTGCCACCTCCTCCTCCCGTTTTGATAGATGATAACGTGGAGTATGAGGTTAAAACTGTTTTGAATTCCAAGCGGATGAAGGGACGGCTGTATTACCTTATTGACTGGAAGGGTTACCCCCCAGAGGACCGTTCTTGGGTTCCGGCGAGTAGGGTTCATGCTGCCCGGTTAGTTCGTCTGTTTCATCGCCTGCACCCTGGGAAACCTAGGCCTGTAGGAAGGCTTTCGGGAGGGGGTACTGTTGCGATTCAAGGGTGCCTGGTGCCTTCCTTCTAGTTCCCCATTCAGCGGTTTTTCTTAAAGTGTCAAGTGCATATGCGAATTTATGGACGCTCCCTAGGGCTCGCTTTAAAAGGGGGCTGCCAACAGGAAACAGGTGCTTGGTTTGGTTATTGGTCCCTTGCCGTGTGATTCCTGTTCCTGCAGTTCTACCTTGTTCCCCTTCCTTCGAGCTCAGTTCCAGCGGTCTTTTCCAGTGCTGGGTTTTGATCCCCTTTTTTCCCTGTTACACTGTTTTCCTATTCCTTTGGGCATTACTGAACCCTTTGCGGGGACCTGTTTTTGATCTTTGGTGACATTCTGGGATTCGCGGCTGTGTTTCCTATGAGTTCTGGTGTCCCGTTATTATCCCTTTTTGTATCCAAACCATCTTGTTGTACGTTGTCTTTGGGTGGTTTCATAAAGGAGCTGAATAACGGCTGTTTTTTGCGCTACCTTCGTGTTCTTTTTTAGATTCCAGGGGTTTTTTGGGTGTCTTTCGTATTCCCTTGATGCCTTTTTTTACCTGGTCCCTTTTTGTCTTATGAATTGTGAATTCCACCCCCTTTGACATTCTCAGTGTTTCCCGAGGGGGCGGGGTTGGTCTGGGGTTACGCAAGAAACAACCAATACGCTTGCAGTGGAAGAATTCCTGTTTCGTATCAAGCCACTCCCATTTGTTAACTGGGGTAAGCAGGGAGGTCGGTAGTTCGTGTGTGTACTTGGCACTGGTAATAGTAGTAGGGGTGTGTTTAATATTGTCCCCTTTTTTCATTTTAGCGGTCTCGTCTGTGTCAAGCTGTCAGCTGCCAAAAAGCCAGAGGAGACGAGCTGTGTTCCCCAAGACCTTGGGTTCCCTTGTTTTGTTACCCACCTTTTCCCGGTGTCGTTTTCTCCACCATCCGTTTTGATTGCGGGTGTTGGGGGTCACAGTGAGGGTAGAGGATTGGGACGTTCTTCACTCCTGCGGTGTTGGGCCGGTCGGCATCGGAACAGAATTACCCACACTCACGGGGTTGATATTTCCAAGGTTGCTTTATTTTCACAAACAAGACAGACGCCCTCGCGTTTCGGCACACAGCCTTTCTCGATGTCGGTAGCCATTAGACATCGGCATGTTTTTAAACAATATCCTCACAGTAAAGGAAGGACTACTGGCTTGCTGACATTCACCAGCGCCATCATAGAGTGGTATGTAATTTACAAAGATGTAATCAACTTCTATGCATATTGTATTTTAATCATGCATTTTAACCACTCATTGTACAAGCAAATTCGAACTGTGAAATGTACATGATTTATAACCACTCCACTCATACAATTTTTAGTATTTAAGTCGAATTACATTACTTGATTTACCAACAAAATTGAGCCGTGTATCGGCCATTATCCTCCCTTAGATGTTATTCAGGTCTGTTTTTCAAATCAAATAAACCATTAACATTTCCTTTTCTATATACATTTTTATATTTTTTTATCCTGTATCAATTTCATATTTCATTTTTTCATTGCTTAATTCATTTAGTCAAATTCCTGTTTTGCGGTCAACTGACCCACCAAGGCATATCTCATAACTTCATATCCGATTTCAAAAGTCATAAACCCAAAAGAAAGCGTTAATTCATCCAAAATAATCCTGAACCACTTATTCCTATATACATATACATATATACAAGTAAAGATATCTTAAACGCATCCTTGCAATTCCATTGTACGTTGTTACTAATCATTTATGTACCAATATGAACCATCAGGTCTTCGCCACTATTCATACCCCAAGGTGTTTTGGTATGGAGGTCAATAATATACCTTGATTCAAGCCTTCGAAGTTTCTTAAGTCTATCCCCTCCTCTGATCCTGTCGGGAACCGAATCTAGTCCATAGCACAACAACTGATTCCGATCACTTTATTGTTTTTCTGCAAAGTGTCTTGCGACCGGATAGGCTTGGTCCACCTTGTCTATCGCCCTCATGTGCTCTAATATTCGGATTTTGAATGGATGCACCGTGCTGCCTATATACTGCAGCCCGCACGGGCAGACCAGACAGTACACCACTTACGGTGTGCTGCAAGTGATAAACTTGCTGATTTTCTTGACCATACCACTTTCTTGAATGGTATATGTAAGCGCTCTTTTGCTGTTACAACACGCTTTACATTTATGACCGGGGAAAAAACCTTTCATGCTCCTCAAGGTGTTAGTTTTAGGAGGTATTTTTTCTAAGTGGCTCCGTACCAATTGGTTCGGCATGGACCTAGCCTTTTTAAATGTGACCAATGGATAATTGGGGACACCCTCACCTATGACATTATCCGCATTTAGGATATGCCAGTTTTTTCTCCGCATTTGTTTAAGATGATTAGCCTCCGCTGAGTATGGGGTGATTAATCGGAATTTGCCTACTTCAGTTTATTTGTCCCTACTCTGTTCCAGTAAATTGTCCCTAGTCATGGCTCTTACTTTGCAAAGTGTTTTGTTCAGGGTGATGGGATTATAATCTCTTACAATGAATCTGGCTACAGTCTCAGTAGCTCCCGTATCAAAGTCACAATCGCGTGTGCCATTTTTCCTGAGTCTAAGTAACTCCCCATAGGGTTTACTTTGCACTAGTTTGGGGGGGTGACTGCTTGTTGCATACAATATCGAATTTCCAGCAGTGGCTTTCCGTTATAATGAAGTTTCGATCTTGCCCCCAACAACTTGTACTCTCAGGTCCAAGTAGTCCACAGAGGTTGGACTAATTGTTCCCGTAAAATGCAAGTTGTGATCATTTTCATTCAGGTTTGCGATATAGTGACGTGCAGTCTCTTCTGTGCCTTGCCAGATGATAAATAAATCATCGATATATCGATGCCATTTTATCACTGAGCCACTCGATGTGTCGTCCCTGTAGGTTCTGGGCACCCGCTCCTCCCACCAGCCAACGAACAAGTTTGCGTAGCTGGGAGCGAAGCAGGTGCCCATCGCCGTACCAGACACTTGTTTGTAATAATCTTCTTCAAAAAAGGAAAATATTGTTATTCAAACAAAAATGCAGAAACTCAATTAGCATGCAGTTGTGTTGTGCATATCTCAGTTGTCTTTTTTTCAAATATACAGTTACCGCTGCTATTCCTTCTTTTTTTATTTTTATTTATTTTATTGGTTCACAGCATAAATACATCATCATTAATGAAACAATATCAGAACACCAAAAGGAAAGAGGAGAATAAAGCAAGTATAAAATATAAAAACTGGCTTAATTCATCCAATGGCAAAAACATAAACTCAGCTATACATGTGCACTAGATTCAATTATGACAAATGAAATTACAATTTAAGTTTCATAACATTCTCAATCTTCATAATAATCTAAAAAGGCACCCCAAATTTTTAAACCCATTTTCTTCTTCCTCCTAGATCCAGTAACTGAAAAAAGTCCCCACTCCAATTTATATAAACTGTACATTCGTGCTCGCCATTGTTGAAATAGGGGTGGCTTTTCCTGAAGCCACTCAGTGGCAATGCACAATCGTGCAACAGTCATTGTAAAGAAGATAAAATGATGAAAACGATATAGCCTATCCGCGGGGTTATCTTTAGGAATTTTACCCAGTATTTGCATCGCAGGGGTAACAGTCAGCTGAAAATTAAGTACTAGACATTAGTTTTTCAATTTCTCCTATAAATCCGGCCAATCTAGGACAAGAAAAGAAAATATGTATACTGTCTGCATGATCAGCTTTGCACCGAAAACATTTTCCATCAAAACCCTCTCCCCATTTGGACATACGTTCAGGAATATAATATAAATCAAACCGGGTTTTGAAAAATTGAGCTTTTAAATTAGCCGACATTAAAGCTTCTTTGGACAATAAAATAAGATCTTCCACAACTATTTCTGAATCTCCTAGACTGTTGGCCCACTTTACCCTTATTTTCTCAAGATCGTCCAACTTCCCTTCTAATAACATTCGATACAAAATACCAATTTTCACCTGTCTGCTAATCCCCTCTATAACTTGATCCTTTTGTAAAATTAGCTTCTGTCTTATAAAAAAATCCCGAGTTTGTAAGAGTTTCAAAAAATAACTTCTGGGTAGAGAAAACTGATCAGTTAATTCAACAAAGGATTTACACTTGCCATCCTCCATGCACATGTCACCCAACCACTTTACCCCTTTTTTTGTGCCAATTTTGAGACATTCCATCCGAAAATATCATTGGCAATATCCTTGATGCACTAAAGGGAGTGTAGTACGAAAACTTCCCAATTGCCATTGTTCGAATCAGCCATCTCCATATCTTATAAGCGCCCAATAGCACCTTAAATCAGGCTCGCTTATAGTAACTGCCGTCAATTTCGATGAATAAGCTCTGCTTCACACAAGACCCCAACAGGATTTCAAATATTGATGGATGATTGTGTGTTCAGTTGCTTCCCCTGTTATCAAAATTCTCATTTTCAATAAGAAACAAACTATATAGTAAAGAAAAAAATCTGGAACCCCTAACCCTCTCCTTTCAATTGGTAACATCATGTGTTTCATAGCTCTTCTTGGTTTTCCGGGGCTCCAAATTAATGTCCAACATAAGGATTGCAATGCCTGTATCCAAGGGTATTGACCTTAACAGATATAACACTTTAGGTAGAACCTTCATTTTTATAATATTGGTACGTCCAATAAGTCGGGTATAATCGTTCCCATCTCTCAAGTGACATCTTAATTTTGTCATATACAGTATTCCAATTAGAATCAACCAATTCTGCCATATTAGCCTTGATCAATATCCCAAGATAAATAACCCCCTTAACCACTCTCTCATCTTCCCATGCTAAAGCTTCCGAACACATGATCTGAGTTTTTGATTCATTGAGTTTATAGCCGGTTATAATTCCAAAATCTTTTGCAAGCCTCTCAATCTCTGAAATGGCAGTAACGGGGTTAACAGTGACCACCGCTATATCATCCGCATAGGCAAAAACAGAAAAAGCAAATTCAGATAAAATAAAGGGGGGTATAAGAAGATTTTGATTTAATTGTTCTACAAAAGGGTTAAAATACAAAGCAAATAGTAACGGGGAACAAGGGCAACCTTGGCGAGTCCCTCTAGTGATATTTAATGAGTCGGAAAGCGCTCCCAGAGCAGAGATCTTGGCAGTTGGTATAGAATATAGAGATTTAATTGACTTAATAAATTTCTGGCCAAATCCCATTTTGGCCATTAATCTCCATAAGTAGTCCCAGCACACACGGTCAAACGCGTTTTCTGCGTCCAACAGAAAAAGCGCTAATTCCTGATTATTCACCGCCGCGATATCAAATAGCGTGATAACTTTGGTTATATGATCCACCGTTCCTCTTTTCGGTATAAAACCGTGCTGTTGTCGAGAAACTAAAGATGTTACAACTTCGGATAGGCGGTTGGCCAAAATCGTTGAATAGATCTTATTATCAACATTCAATAAAGATATTGGTCGATAAGATCCCACAGTATCCGAAGGTTTGCCTTTCTTGCAGAAAACCGCAATAGTCGCTTCTGACCAAGTGGTAGGTGGGATTCCCTGCTGTGCTTTCAACATAACGCTCAGCATTTCATTCTTTAAGCTATTAAAAAACAGTTTATATACTTCTGCGGGTATTCTATCGGGGCCAGCCGCCCTACCAACTGCCAAGCTCTTTACTGCCTTTTCTAACTCTACCATCGTTATCGGTAAATCTAGTTCGTCAGCAATATTAGGATCTAACACTTTCAGCCCTATATCCAATCTATCACTACATTCAGTGACCGCATCTGGCCTATCTTCCTGCGAGTATAATTCAGCATAAAACCTCTGAAATATATTAAGAATTTGATCCGGCTCTGAGTGAGATACACCCTGGCTGTCTTTCATTGCGTTGATGTTCGGAGCGTACTCCTTCATTCGCAGTCTTACCACTAGATTTTTACTGATTTCCCCCCCCCCCCACGCCCCACCCCCCAAATTCATAACTTTGCATTTTGGAAGTTAAGAATCTCCTTGCAATTTCTGTATTCCAAAAGCCAAAATATTGGCTCTAGCCTTTGCTACCCCCAGAACCCCGCTGTGAATGTGTCCCACACTATGTAATCATTAGCTGTACCCTGATTATTACTAAAGAAAAATCACATCCAACTTTTCATATGCGTATTAAATTCTTTATTCAATCCCAATTTACGATCATAAGAAAAATTAGGAGGTGTTAACCTCTTCACTCGTCCCTGGATTTCAATCGTTATCGGAGAATGATCGGAAGTGATTCTGGGGTAGGTTCTAGTTGTAGCACCTTCCAATAAATTTTCTGGGGCAAAAAAATAATCTAATCTAACCAGTTTTTTGTGAGGATGTGAATAAAAAGTAAACCCATTATCTCCCCCCTGAGCTTTCCCCATACATCAATTAAGCCTTGATCTTGTAATAAATTAGCAAGAGCTTTATAAACTCTTGGTTTTCGGCCTTTATAATTTCCATACCCATCCTGTATTGCACTATTCGACAAGTTTATATTCATATCCCCACAAATCACTATTGGTTGAGAAAAATTAGCTAGCTCCAGATTTATTTCATTCAAAGGAGCGGGGTCATCCAAGTTTGCTCCATAGACTGTAGCTAATGTTAACTGCCTGCCCCGGCCATACACTCTATAATAGCCCAGCGCCCATTTTTGTCCTCAACTTTCCGGCCTACATTTGTAGG
This sequence comes from Lissotriton vulgaris, assembly GCF_964263255.1. Classification (NCBI taxonomy): domain Eukaryota; kingdom Metazoa; phylum Chordata; class Amphibia; order Caudata; family Salamandridae; genus Lissotriton; species Lissotriton vulgaris. Next base: position 508,335 of record NW_028251556.1, on the reverse strand, counting down.
GTTTTGTTTAATTAGTATGGCTACCCCCCTTATCATACTAGACTGACCAGAGGCAGCGACTAATGTAAAACCAAGTTCTTTTAATACCCCCCTTTTTGACCATGGGATATGTGTTTCCTGTATACACACTATATCAGGTTGAATATATTTCAATTCTGCAGCTAATTTCTGTCTTTTCATAGGGTTATTCAGTCCAGACACATCCATTGAGCAACTTCTTACCCCTTTATTCGCCATTGTAATTGTAAATCCATTACCTGCCACAATCTGTCTACCACCCTCCCATTCAACATCAATATTAAAACTAATATGAATGCTACTAAACCATTTTTTTCATTTAAACTGTTCACATATTCTCCATGTATCTTGCTGTGAACTCTTTTTTCCCACTTTTTTACACCCCCCGTGTACCCCTTCCCCCCCACCCCCCTCTTCAGGTCCAACCACCCTCTCCCACCCTTCCCTTCTCCCTTAACCCCTTCCCTGCTCATGACGAGCTCAGCTCGTCATGAGTCAAACTGGAGCTGTGCTTATGACGAGCTGAGCTCGTCATGAATAGAGAAGAATAGCAATTTCCAGCACAGGATGGGAATTGCCTTAGCAGCCAAGGTGTTAATAGAGGCTTTAGGACTTATGGTCCGGTGATGCGAGTTTGCCCCCAAACCCCCTGCCGTCCCCCCACAGAGTTTGCCTCCTTAATTCTACACCATACTCAATCCCTCTGCTTCCGGTGAAAATCCAAAGCGGGCTTAACAAGTGTACAAATGCTATCGGCTCTTGCTCTCTATGTGCATAGCTCAGATAGTTATTACTATCCAATATAACTATCTCTCTG